>NC_081182.1:14307006-14979344 GCF_029867415.1 Vicia villosa
TTTGACTGTCAACTGACTGTTCAGGCATTAACGTAACAGTTAAAGTGAAAATTCAACAGTTAAAGTTAATTTTTTCTTTTTTTTTGTTGTGTTTAATGGTGAAAATTTATTTACATGAGTGGTTAAAAAAACACAGACATAATAAATATATTGTACGCGAACGAAATTACCGATAATAACCTTGAAAAATATTTAATGCACAGTGAAATAAATATTTAACTGGCAGAAAACACACAAAATATTATCTTAATAATTAAACAACAGTACGACAGATAGTACGACATTTAATACCGACAGTACAAATATTACATAATATAATGAACAATACGACAAATAAGCGGTACGTTATTTGAAAACAAAAGATACGACAAACTTTAAGAATGACGATTAATAACCCATGCTATAAATAATAACATATAGATGATTGGGAGTGTAAACAACCCAGGTCCGCATTTTTCAAGGACTATGCAGACAGAAAAAGGACATGATTACCACCACGACGGTGATGACCATAAGGAAAACACGTATCCATCCACTTCGCCATGTTTGCCGGGGAAGAAGAGAGAATGTGTAACATCCCGATATTTTTATACGCGATACATCTACCAATTTATTAAATTTTATTTTTCAGTGAATAATTTATTTTATGGGTATAGTTTTATTTTAATTAATTATTATCAATCTATTTAGTTATTTGTTTCAATCCTTCTAATATAGTTATTTTGATAACTTGGTAATATAAAAGTTATTATTTTTTTATATCTTCTTTATTTTGTTATTTTTATAAACATATTGATTATATTTAATAATTAATATTGTTATATTTATTATTCTATTATTTTCATAATTGAAGAATTTTAATGTGAACATTTTAAATAAATAATATTTTAAATATTAATAAGAGTGGTGAGGTGGAGTTTTGAAAGAAAAAGATAAAAGAAATGAATTAATTAAAGAAAAAAATAGAGAGGATGATACGTGGGGTTTGGAAAAAATTTGGTTATTGGTAGTAGTTTTTAGATATTAACTAGTGTCTTACCCGTGCGTTCGCACGGGTTACCCGTCTGTCTCGCGCATTGGGTTTTAGGGCACTTTAATAAAATAGGGAAAATATATATATATTATATATATATAATATATATATATATATATATATATATATATATATATATATATATATATATATATATATATATATATATATATATACATGTAAGTTCATATTATAAGGTAAAATATTTTAAAATAGGTTAAAAATACCTGTTGGACCTTATAGTTGGTTTAATTTATCTAAGTTAATAGGACAATAAAGTTTATTGGGCCTTAGAATTCTAGCCTTGGTGCAGAAAACCTATTTTTATTGTTAGACCTAATTTGTTAATAGGCCCAAAAAAGAATCCTATTATTGGTATTGTTACATAACGCTGGAATTTAAAATGAAAGTAACGTTGGATTCATAAGCAATCAAAGAGTCTGTCTTTGGCATTGTTGGTGTAAGAAACGCAGGGGTTGGGTGATAAGTGTGAAGAACAAAATGTCGCAGCCAAGAAGGTATGTGCATGTGTTACTGTTTATGTTGTTTGCAGAGTTTATCATAAGATATTCATCCATTTAGAGGTCGCAATGTTGTTTTTGATTTCAGTTCACCCGATAGGTTGGAGTTGCAAACTCCATGGAAGCGGCTCACAGTTGAGAGGATACTGAGTGGGTCACAGGAGAATGATGATGTTATGGAGGAATGGAAGAAACAACATGAAAGATTGAATCGTGTCGACGATGCCGGTAAAGTTTCTGTAGAGGCTGCCAGGATTGTTGAAAATAAAGGGTAATCTTATAGTTTAATTTTGTTTTTTGTATTGAATTCCATTTTAACCTCTACAAAATTGAATGTGTTTCCGGAATAATGAGTTACAACTTAGTTTAATAAATAGTTTGTATGTTATTATGTTGAAGGGATGATGGAGATGGAATTGAATACATAATGATATCTTCTGATAGTGAGAGGTAAAGTTTATTTATAAGTGATAGGGAATATATTATCGTTATACGTATATTGATGCTGTTGTGTTTGCATTGTGCTGTAAATATGGTCTTAATTTCAGGGAAATGAGTCCTATACAGGAAGAGTTCGAAGAAGCGTACTGGACTCGTGAAGTTCATGATGTAAAGAAGTTTTGCTCAAATGTTATGGTAAGCAGTGTTCAAAGTCTATAGTTGTTGGCACGACTGGTGTTATACAGAGATGTAATGTAACTGATATTGTATGTCAATGAGTGCAGTATATTCCCTGCAGAAATAGTAGAGAAATGTGGGCTTGCTGGAATGTCAGAGATTACCCTCAATGATGTGGACAACGGGTACCCATATGAGTGCAATGTGAAGAAGAGGCCAAAAAAAAAAATGAAACATATTTGTATGGAGAATGGTTTGACTATGTAAGGGCAGCGGAACTGAAAGTAGGTGATAAAGTGCACTTTGTGATTTATTACCCGCCGGTGTTAGATATTATGGTAACAGTGGAGCGCAGTGGTGATCGTTGATAGAGCTGTTGGTTAGGCAATGTTTGTGGTGGATGTATAGGGCCGTTTTTTAGCAGTTTGGTTTGTATGGGATTTATGGTTTTGTTTTTTTTTTGTAATGGTGGATGTGAACCAAGATTAACAATTATGGCACTATGTATGGTTTTAAATTAAATATTATCAATTTTGGTTGTAAGTTTCATGGAATGAGCCAAATCTGCCATGTTTTTATGCAAAATTGATTACCATTCTGTTTTAAAATTAAGTATTGTTTATTATAAGTATTGAACAGGATATCTATCAAACTTGATCAGAATAGGGAACCTAATTTCATTATTGTTGGTATAAGTTGGGGTATGGCTCCTGTAAATGGTAGGCTATTAAATCTAATAGGTAAACACACAACAATGGACATATGAATAATTGAAAATTCAATTTAATAGTATATGTTAAAGAGTAGTATGATAATATTAAATGGTTATAAAATAGTTGTAATGTGTTATATTATATTGGGATGTGAAAGATCAAATGGGTTATGGGCAGTTATTGTTTTTCGTGAGGCATATAAATAAAACGAAAACTGTTTTGAAGTGATGTAAATGCAAAGAAGACTAATTGAACAATTGCATTGATTTCTATTGGACGGTGGAAAAGTAACAGGTATGTGAAGAGTCCATTTAGAGTGTTATATAAGTAATGTGCAGATAGTTTGATAGCACTAAACACTGAAGCATTCATCATTACTCTGCAATCAACAGTGTAAGCTGCGAATTTCTGAAAAGATGGAAGGAAGAGTTGATCAAGCAGTGAGAGGTAAAGGTAAACACATCATTTGAAAGTTTGCTCTGTTACATATTGTATTTAAAAGTTATATATGGTTGCATGCAGGTGAAGAAAACTCGGTCAACCAAATGGCTGTGGGGAAAGCTGTCACCTCTGATAACTCTGTGTATGTTTGAATTAGCTTATGTTGAGTATACGTTTTATGTTTTAATTTAGAATGTTTGATAACACATTTATTTATTGACCATGTTGTCTGTTTGTATAATGTTCCAGATGCCATGAACCTGTTGTTGATGATTTTAGTTGCCATGTAGAACAGCCTGCTAAGTTACAATATTGTATCTGGAAGCAAGATGTGTCCAACGGGAAGATGGCTCAGTCATGTCTTCTTGTAAGTTATTATTCGTTTTAAGCTTATTGTCTTTCCCTAACAGTTAATGGGATTATCTAATGTTGTTTTATATCAATATTGCAGGAAATTCCTGAGCATGTTGTGGCAAGTCGCTGGCTCCATGGAGCAAGGTTTGTAGATTTGGTTGACTGGGAAAGGGAAGTCAGGTATGAATGTGAAGTTCATCATACCGAAAAGGGTCAGATGTTCTTAGGGCGTGGTTGGTACAAATTTGCCAAGGAAAGGTGCCTGCTTGATGGAGACTCTATGGGCTTCAGCGTTAAGGATCCCATCAGCAAGGAGATACTTGTAACAATGTTGAAATATTAACAATGATGTCAAAGTTTGTTATAAGTATCTAAGTGTTTAACTTTTTGTAATTTTCTGGTGGACTTAGGTCCACCTTTATATTAATATATAAGATTTTGGTATTTAGATGTTATGCTATATATATATATATTATTTCTGTTACTTACATTGCTAATATGCTGTTAGTAATATATATTACAGCAGTTACTTGCAATACTAATATGCTGTTATTAATATAGATTACCGCTGTTACAGATTTACTCTGATCAATTCTAAAAACTTAGACATTGTTAAAAACTTCTTTATACACAACATTTGTAGTTTTCTCCCTGAATTTCTTTTCTTCATCATGTATCAGTATTTTGATTCCCTTTTTTGTTGTTACTCTTGACAATGCGACATAAATCTGGCCATGTGTGAATACATCTTTCGGTAAGTACAAACCAACATTATCCAATGACTGTCCCTGTGATTTGTTAATTGTCATAGAATAGGAAACTATAATAGGGAACTGTCTCCTATTCAGTTTGAATGGCCATGGTGATTGGGATGGTGACATGTCCATTCGAGGTATGTAAACCAAATTTCCCAAACCTTTACCACCCATTATTGAAGCCTCCAGTACATGGGCTGCCATCTTTGTTATACACAGCCTTGTGCCGTTACATAAACCTTCAGCCTGATCTATATTTCTCATGAGCATTATAGGTGTCCCAACCTTTAGTTTTAAGTGATGGTTTGGCAATCCTGATGTTCGGAGGGAACTTAGAAATTCTGGTGTGAGGATATCAACTACTGCTGGGTCATGAATCTCAGACTTGTCAACTGAATTTGCGTTGTAGTAGTCACGAATCTCTCCTACATTGTTGACCAAACAGAATTAGTAAAAGCAAAAATTAGATTAATATAATCCATTAAATTACATATTTTTGTTGCTTAACCTGGCATCAAGCTAAGTATATGGTCATTGATCTGATCAACAATCTGCAGTGTAGAGGCAAGTATCGCTCGACTTTTAAGGTAATCAACACATTGGAAATTATTTATGAAATCAGGGTATGTGCTATTGACAATGGCCACGATTGGATCATCAAATTATGTTATCAGAATATCAGGTGGTATGTTGATTTCGGCGGTGCCGTCATTAGGCTCAGATATTCGGCCCTCTCCTATTCTTAAAAGCCAATCTGAAAACTGTGCTATCTCATTTTTGTCAGTCTGTGTTGATCCTGTTCGTAGCCGCATGTTTCTTGTCAATGTTAATACCTCAACTGAATGCCATATGTAAGATGCATTTATGGCACAGTGTACAATATCGGAACGACTGCCTCTGGGGACGACAGGTAAAATCTGTCTGAAATCGCCCCCGAAAACAACAACCTTTCCACCGAATACATCAGTTGAATTTTTGTCTGCACTCATAACATCTTTCAAAGTTCTGTCAAGCGATTCTATTGCATACTTATGCGCCATTGGTGCCTCATCCCATATTATAAGCTTTGTCTGTCGTAACATGTCTGCGACATCATCGTTGAATTCAACCTTGCAAGTAGAATTGTCCATAGTTGGTACCGGTATCCTGAACTTTGAATGTGCAGTTCTACCTCCTGGAAGTAACAATGATGCTATACCGCTAGTTGCAACAGTTAAACATATATCGTGTTTTGATCTTAATGCACCTGCGAGTGTTCTCCACATATATGTTTTTCCGGTACCACCATAACCATGAAGGAAGAAAACCGCAGGTTTTTGAGACTCCACAGCGTGGATGATTTTTTCATAAATACTTCTTTGCTCATCTTAGGAACATAATATTGATTGTAGAACGGTGTTAGAATAATTGATTCATAGAATTTCAAAGCGTAAAATAAAATGAATTTAATTGACGCAATAGTTACCTGTAAGAGCAGCAAACAGATTTTCAAATTCTGAGTTCATTGATGCTGTATCATAATTACGCTCATCATATATGAGCCTGTTTCCCAACTGTTCAAGAACATAAGCATCCGGATATGGAATAGGACTAAAATCCTTTAGTGTCCTTCTATTTGCCTGAAGCAGTTTCTCAATTTCTATTAAAGTCAAATTTTGTAACTCTTCTTGTGTGAGGTCCAATTCTGCATTGATATGAGAAATTGAGTTATAATACTGTTGGTAAGTCATCTGTAGGTTGTTATTAACAAATTGTTTTGTTTGCTATTTTATTATGTCTAACAAACCTGGATTAGCAGCCAATGCTCTTTGTGTATGTAAGACACCATCAGATAATAGGAGCCAAGTTTGTTTCCAAACATGTGCAGGGCGATTAACAGCACCAGACAAAAGCATGATAACAAACAGTTTTCGAAGAAAATGACCAGTCCCCCAATGACTTGCCTCCTTTATAGCAGCTATGTATTCTTTGTCGTCTTCAAGAAATCCCATTGCAAAGCATGCATCTCTGAATGTATCATACTGAATGTTATCCACGGTCCTGATTTCCTCATATGTTGTTGGTCCTTTTGCCACCGTCAACATCATGCGCAGGTAAAACAGTTCACCAGTTGTTGGCGGAACCCATATGAGACGTCCAATGGTGAAGCCTTTTTTCCGCGGTTTCCATTCTCTCTTTTTTTGTGGTAAACAAACTTTGAGACAAACTGACCATAAGTTAATGTTTGTGCCTCTTCATATTTAGCATTTGCTACCAGCCATGCAGTAAACATTGATTCAGTCACACTTGCAGTTTCCAGCACATTTTCCATGCGTGCATAATCTGTATAGTATATAGGTTTCTCCCCAACCAAATGATAGAACATACGTTCCACAGCTGGTTTTCTGCCATGAATATTGTAAGAGTAAATGCGCCAGCATGCTTCACTGGGTGAGACATACCTGCAGTCGAGATATTGTTGGATCTCATCAACAGGTTGATTGCTATTTGTTGAAACTGCTGCTGTTATTCTGTCATAGCCTTTATTGATATATTTGAAAAGATATTTTATGGAAGTACTCTGATTACACCATTCCATGTTTATATGTGCCTGGTATTTCATAAGAAATCTGGTATTATATGAAACCACATGTCTGTTGTCCAAGGTGATACCATTTTTTTCAATAGTGAAGGTTTTTGATCTTCTCCTATACAGCGGATATCCCTCTGCATCAACAATAGTGTCTTCAATAAACTTTTTGGGGTAGTATTTAGAACATCGTCCATTCTTCATACATTGTGAGGTCACGCGAGCAAGCCCACAGGGTACATGCATCATATGTGCCCTAACCAATTTGTATAAATTGGGATGAACAGTCGGGTCGGGAATTTCAGCAGAAATGATCTTGTCTATGTCAGATGGTGTTGGGTATTTGCTCTTAGGGTGTAGGAATATCAAGATGTGAGCATGTGGCAATCCGCGCTTTTGGAATTCGATGGTGTACATATCTATTAAATTGAAAGTTAGTTCGATGTAATATTTTGGTACTACACAGACACATGATTGAAAAGTAGTATAATTAAATGAAACAACTTACATGCAATCACTTTTCCCACGACATGGTGTTTTGTAATATCATCCATGAGGGTATCAAACTTTATTTTGAAAACTTTTGAAATGATATCTGGCCTATCATGGGGTTGTAGACCTGTGCCTGACAATGCTCTTTTAATTTCAGGCCAATTTGGGTTGCAGGTAAAAGTAACAAATAAATCAGGGAATCCCAATTGACTTGAAATGGCCATACCGTCAAAATATAGTTGATCCATATATCTCTTGCTACCAACAAATGTTGATGGCAGAACAACTCGTTTTCCTCGCTTTTGGTGTTCATTTCTTGTATCGCAATCAGTTTGAGCGGCCAAATTATTATATTTGCCCACTCTTAATTTCGACTGATTATCTCTCAACCAATTCAGTCGTTCGGATTCCATCATAGCATAGCCGTCGACTAAGAATTGTTGAAATAGGCGTCTTGAGTAAAGTAGTGTTTTTGCCTCTTTGCGACGTTGTTGTAACCGGTAAGAAAACCAATCCTTAATGCTTTGACGGTTTCTCTTAGTGACCTCAGTTTCATGGCGATATTTGTGCATTATATTTTTCCTGTAACCATCTTCCCCATAAGGAAATATAAGAGGATACTGATAAGCCAAATATGCTGGGTGAAACTCATCTATTCGTTGCAAACCACCATTGCGGCGCTGAATTAAGATGTCCCTTTTATCAGCAGAATCAATGTCTCCCACAATGAGTGCAGCCACTTCTGAGACAGTAGGTTTGTTGTAAACACGGCCATCTTCGGATCTATCAGAAATAAGCCTGAGTTTTAAATCTGTGAAAGAATTTTTCCTTAAAACATCCCTTGCCATTCTAAAAGCTTTGGCATGAACATTGTGCTGATCTAACATCATCTTGAGCTTTTTGACAACCGGTCGCTCGATGCCTTTGTTGTCCCTGTTTATTTTTCGCAGCCATGAATAAATAGTTTAACATAATATTTTTATAAAACAATTGTGTAATTATGTCTGAGCATGCTTACTTGAAACATTTTATTCTGTGTTCAACTTCATTGTCCGTGTCATAGATGTATAATTGAGCATATTGCGGAGGTTGTCCTGTTTCTGGCAGCAGTGTACCAATTCGATGACAGGTCTGACCCTGCAGTCTCAAAGTAGGGGGTCCACCTCTTTTAGAATATGTTGTGTCGAACTTCATTCCAGGGGAAGTGAATGAGAACATTGCGTTGTATGTTCGTATGTTAGCCTGGTAGTTTTTACTATCTGAATATGTGTTATTAAATAGAAGATCTTGCAACACCTGTGGAGGTTGCTCAAGGAACGGAAGAACAATTTTTCCTCCACGGCAACAACGATAAAAGCGAGGAGTTGCTGTAATTTTGTGTCTATTCACTTTTTCTTGGTACCACATACATGCTTGGCAGTGTGCGCATTCATAACTTTGGTCGCCAATATCGTAATATTCTGAAAGAAGAAACCACAATACTAAATATGTCTATTAACAGAAGAAGTGTACATCATTTGGTTATCAGTGTATGATATGGAAATACCTTGAAGATGGGCCTCCTGTAATTGTGCCGGGTCTGAATCTTCGTCAGAGCCGGAACTATTAGAAGAATTTAAATTATTGTCAGAGTTGGAGTCATCATTGTCTTCATAATGAGATTCAACAGACACATTATGATTTGAGGTAGATGGATGATCCATGGACTGACTTGACATATTATAATTTGAAGTAGATGCATGATCCATGTTCTGACTTTGACTAACAATGTTGTTCGTATTTTGAACCCTACTAACTTCAGTATTGAACAAATTTCTCAATCTTTTTCTGTTATCCAAGATTATTTTCCTTCTCTTTCTAGCCATAGCCGTTTCAATAGTGGTTTCATATGTTACAGAAGATGTAAAATTATGATTTAAATGGGAAGTGAGGTTGCTTGATCTGACACGGTTTCGATAATCCCTCTTTGCTTTAAGAATAAGCTTTCTCCTCTTTCTTGCAATGGATGTTTGAGGAGCAGTGTTTTTAACAACATCTGTTTCCATCACAAACACAAAAGTAGGATGAATAATAATACTACAAATAAGATTGATTTGTATAGATTTATGCACACAATATGAGATGTATAGCATGCTACTTCATGATTTTGAATACTAAAAGTTTACAGTTTCTAATTGAAGGGGAATTGGTGGGTTCAAATGTCATGAATGCAGTATTGATTTTAATTTTTCTTTCATACTTGAATATATATGAAATTGGAACTGAATATGAATAGAATGATGGTTATAGATTTAAATTACTACTTATCCCTCCCTTATAACTGTTGTGTGTGTTAAATGTATTTAATTTAATCTATACAGATTATTTATAATATTTTATTTGATGGATGTGTTACTCTTTTAAAAAGACTTTAAGTCAAAACTAATATTATAAGTAAATAGAAACTGAACAGTTAACCCACTTTCTGCATGTACCAAGTACTTGTTTCCTATTGCACTGAATAGAAGTTTAGCATTGCAACTGCCTGCGGTTAGGGTTCCGACAATGGCATCTTCACACGGTGGTCCTTCTGTGCGTATTCCCTCTGATGATGAAAATGATTTCAGGTATGAGTAGATAATTTTATTTCACAATTGCTTTGCGGTAGAAAATAGGGTATACCGGTATACAAAATATGGTAGTGTGGTAATAACACTTAACAACATTTAGTGATGGGTGTAGTATCAATATAGCGCAATGTTGTATTATGTGTGGTATTTGTCAAGAAATCAAATGTGACTGAATGACTATTGTTGGTTTTTATTGTTGGATTTCATATCCCGTCGTTGCTCGGCATATGACTATTGCTTAGTAAAGAATGCTTCATATGCGGTTTGTTTTTAATCCATATTTGATGTTGGAACAGCGATGATCAGGCAATGGAAATCATAGAAGATTTGGTAAAGGAAACAGGGTACGATCCTAAGGTGGAAAGAAAACGCAGGAATAAACAGCGCAATGTCACTGCTGATCGTGTTGTGACGAATGTTGATGTTGTCGCACAAAATAGCGCAATGGTTAAAAGCAATCCCAATGCAGGACCTGTAAAGATAAAAGAGGAATCAACAGACATTGACACAAATGAAATCAAAGTTTCTGAAGTTGGTGAACCAAGTGGATCAAAAGAGGGTAAGAAACAAAAGGGTAAAGTGGTGAAAAAAGCAAAGGTCGGTACAGACATTACTGTAGACAGTTCGACAGGGGCTCAAAATTTTTTCTGGAACACCCATGTTACAAATGCTAAATCTACACAGCAGAATGTAATGGTAAGGAGATATTTGAATATTTGCAGCATGTTATTGAAAATGTAAATAGTATATATCGTTAATAGTTACCTTATTTCTTGTATGCAGCATTTCCCTAAGGAAATCGCCAAAAGATGCCTCCGTCGCTTTCAAGATGAAATCAACCTGCTGGATGTGAGGACGAAGAACATTGTTACCTGTCAGGTTCACAAAGCTAACAGAAAAGGAATACCCCAGCCATATGAAAAGTACATGGCCCTGGGATGGTACGAATTCACCAAATCTCTTAACCTGCGTAATGGGGATACAATAGCGTGGAGTATGTTGCGATTCTCTCCGTATATCTATGTGAAGGTTGAAAGACAATGAAGAAACTGCTGCTATTTGCAAACCGTGTACTATACCCAAATTTTAATGGTTACATTATATGTTGGGAATGTTATTTTGGTACATTGTGTTATATATATTCTGCTACATGTTATTTTGTAAGCACTTTATCCAAAATGTGAACACAGTAATATTGTGACCACTGGAAGATCTAATCTATAATCGTTTTCGGGACAAATTTTTTAAGTTCTCCTATTATATTCTATTAATCCGCTCTGATATGCTGTTAGTTAAAATGAAATCTGTCCCATAATATTGTATCAACATTATAGTAAGATCAGACATAAAATTATTTATTGATAGTTAACATAGTCAAATGTTAAAAGTCCTGGTGTTTGTTTGTGAGACACAATCCATGTTTTAGTTTATAATGTAATGACAGAAAACTTAAATTCTGCTAATCCAAACAAATCGTTCTTTGCAACATCATTATTGTAACTAACATTAAAAATAATAAAAAAGGAGCACCCCGTTATAAGAGGTATAGTTAAAATGGAATGTTTGATATATGATCAAAAAGAATCAAAATAATTAATAATAGTATATATAATATGTAGTTCAATTTGAATCATTTGAATATAATAAGCCAAAGAAACCATTGATAATTCTTAAATCAAATTGAACATAACAGAAGCACATAGCCAGTATTCATGCACTAATTATTACAGAAAATGAAATCACACACATGATTAAAAGCAAAGGAAACTATTATTCAGTTTTTATAACAAACACCTAAGCAAAACACACACAAAATAAAAATATTCCTAATCAATCTTCTCCATTTTAATTATCTTCTTCAGCTTGTTTGATGACAGTTCCCCATCAATAGATTCACTTGATGCAGCAGGAAGATGTCTCTTACCACCAGGTGTGACAGCATTCGGCTTGTGTTCAGATGTAATTTCCAGGTCCTGCAATGCCACGATGAAGACTATTAGTTAGGAATATTGATATAAATGTAAGTCGGTAAGTGTTAGTAATATTGATCTAAATGTAAGTAGGTAAGTGTGTTGCAGTGAGACTTACTGTAACCAATTCACAGTCTTCATTGGCATCTGTTTTAGCTTCATCAACACTCTCTTTAATCTATATATTGTTAAACACAATTTTCAATATAACATAATCACAGGAAAAGCAAAAAAATGCATACACAGTTTAAAATTTCTACCTCCAGAGTATCAGGTACGACAGTTTGGATTGGAATAGGTTCCTTGAGAATTTACCAAAGAAAAACAAAATCAGGCCAAAAATTGTTATAATATGAAGTCCTCTTTTATAAAACAAATGTCAGTTTATTAGAGCTGACCTCATCTGTTCCCCATTTTTCCTTAAGTTGCTGGATAATAGGATCATTTTTTATAATCATAACGACGGAACAGTTCTTCCAGCGTGGATGCCACTTAACCTTCATAGCCATTTCCAACTTCAACAACTGATCAAGTGCTAACGGAAAGTCCAATGGATCATTAATTCCAGCCTATTTAAACAACTGGCCATATTAGTGTACACAGAGTATTGAAAAGTACATTCTAATTCGTCTGCACAATATAAATATAACCTGAATCATAGTGTTACGAAGTTGCGATGCAGATAAACCCAACAGCATTTCACATTCTCTGTTCCAGAAGACAAAATTGCAGCTTTGGCCCCCGTGAGTAACCTCAATTTCAATCTTATACCTGAACATCATAAGAAGTCGTTCCGTTAAAAAAGCCGACAACATAGAAACATCAAAAACATGACAGAAACAACATCTATTAGGTGAGAACAACTAAAACCTAAGGACTTCAACCATGGTTTCATGACCAGCTTCACACTCAAAGGGGGGGCTGTCCCCGCGCGCTATAGATTGACACATATGGCAGGCACGATAGAACCATCCAAACGGAGATGCTACTAATAATTTTGTTGTAGCGACAGTAGCGCAAAATGTAACCTGGACAAATAGCCGCCAAAATCAGAAACATGTGACACACTAAACAATGAGGTTATAATTACGATAATATAGGAAAATAGAAAGACATACATCCGTAAGTTGAATAATCTCAGCAATAGGCAAAACAACAGCCTTTGAGAACAATTTTTGCACAGGAGTGAGCTGTTGATTTTCAGAACTTTGGGAGGAATATTGGGAATTCCCTCCAAGTTGGTCAGACAGGGTTACCTTGCTCTCCTCAGGCATTCTGCAGAGCATGGATCATTATCAAATTCATACATGAAAAAAATAATTGCATAAAATGGATGACACTATCAACATACCTATCAATAAAGTCTTTCATGATCGGAAAATCAGCATCAACACATAAAAGGGTCACATTGTAGGTGTTTGTCACAGACAGAGGATACTTTCCTGCAAATTCAAATTACACCTTGTCAATATATTTATCACAGATTTTTTTTATTTAGTATTAATTTATAAAATAAGTCATGGAATAACCTTCTTCCTTCACTTTGGCATACTGAAGCAACACAACTGTAGGTAGTGATGCAGCAACCCTAACTTTGTTAAACTTGATGAACTGATCCGCGTATGATTCCCACAGAGTACAGTTCAACATGTTGTTGCTAAACCATGATCACAACACATTAAGATATATAACATGATTCATATATGAGGCAGTTTAATGTATAAAAAAACAAACCTGTGATCACGCAACATCATGCTAATTTGCTGCTTCTTTGCACCTGACTCAGTCTGCGCATAACCAATACTATCCACCATTCCAACGACATCTGAAATAAATTTATTAATTTCACACGGCTATAATGCACCAAAACATGAGACAATAAAAAAACCAAAAACCATACTCACGAATCAGAACATGTTTGTCAAACCTCCCTGTTATGATGTCTGAAAAACTTGTAAATAAAATCGATTTCGGGGGTATCTCATGTTTGTCTTCATCAAGAACAGACGTTCCAGCAGTAAACTTTATCATATATCTGTGTCCCGATGCCCTGAAGGCCAGAACATAAGGCACCACCTTAAAATTAGATACAGTATAAGTATGGCCTAATAAGCATTTTTCGGTGAAAACCGACACATGCGGTGCTGGAACAACAGCATGAATATCATCTCCCTGCAGCAGAAACCAACAAATGATTCAAACTATACAAACATAGGTAAATGATAAACATACTGAAACATAAACAGGGTAATCACCAATTTGTCAACAAAGATCATTTCAAAATGTTCCTTGCTGTTGGAGACAACTTTCCATCGGTGGTGAATCCTAACAACAATCTTCCAAAGCTCTTTTCCATCATTGATCTCTGCTATTCTCTCAACAGGCCTTGACATGATAATGCAAATTCACACTGCACTGAATGATTACCGCAGAAGTTAGCAAGCATGGAAAGAGAAGAATGAAATCACTGATAAATAGGCAAGCCATTTAAACACATAATTACTGCAATTGTGCAGTTTGGAACGTGGAGAGGCACAGAGTAATGGTCCTTACATAACTGCAGCAACATGAGAAGCTGTGAGGGTGAAACTTCCACAGTCATAACTGCCGCAGCCCACCATGCAGTTGAAGGATCAAAAATTCTGTAGTAACCACCAAAGCTTATGTGGATCATTGAGAGAAGAGTTGCTGATGTGGATAGCCTAAGAAAGTCTCAAATGGTAGACTTTTCTTATATGATAGATTTGGAACCTAATTAGTACACAAATAAACCCTTTCTTAGTACACGGAAATAAAATATTACAGTACACAGGCTAACATATATTAATTAATTATTTTTCAACCAGCTATCAAGGTAGACTTAATTGGAGTTAGGGGAGGAATTTTCTTTCACAGCTAGTGTATCTTTCAACCATCTATCAAGGTAAACTTGTTTGGAGTCAAGGGTCGATTTTTCTTTCAAATCTCGGGTATCTTTCAACCATCCATCAAGGTAAACTTGGTTGGAGTTAGGGTTGACTTTTGCTTTCTCAGCTCGCATATCTTTCAACCATCCATCAAGGTAAACCTGGTTGGAGTCAAAGTTGGATTCTACTTTCTTAGCTCGGGTATCTTTCAACCATCCATCAAGGTAAACTTGGTTGGACTCTGAGTTGGCTTTGGCTTTCTCGACTCTGGTATCTTTTAACCATCCATCAAGGTAAACTTGGTTGGAGTCAGGGGTGGATTTTTCTTTCTCAGATAGGATATCTTTCAACCATCCATCAAGGTAAACTTGGTTGGATTCATGGGTGGATTTCACTTTTTCATCTCGGGTATCTTTCAACCATCCATCAAGGTAAACTTGGTTGGAGTCAGAGTTAGATTTTGCTTTCTCAGCTCGAGTATCTTTCAACCATCCATCTAGATAAACTTGGTTAGAGTCAGGGATGGAATTTTCTTTCTTGGCTCGAGTATCTTTCAACCATCCATCAAGGTAACCCTGTTTGGTGTCTGGGTTGGCTTTCTTGGCTCTAGAATCTTTCAACCATCCATCGAGGTAAACTTGGTTGGAGTTAGGGTTGACTTTTACTTGGTCAGATCGGGTATCTTTCAACCATCCATCAAGGTAAACTTGGGTAGAGTCAGGGTTGGTTTTTGCTTTCTCGCCTCTGGTATCTTTCAACCATCCATCAAGGTAAACTATGTTGGAGTCAGAGTTAGATTTTTCTTTCTCAGTTTGGGTGTCTTTCAACCATCCATCAAGGTAAACTTGGTTGGAGTCAGAGTTAGATTTTGCTTTTTCATCTCGAGTATCTTTCAACCATCCATCGAGGTAAACCTGTTTGGAGTCTGGGTTGGCTCTGGTATCTTTCAACCATCCATCGAGGTAAACTTGGTTGGATTTAGGGTTGGCATTTACTTTCTCAGCTCGGGTATCTTTCAACCATCCATCGAGATAAACTTGGTTGGAGTTAGGGTTGGCGATTTCTTTCTCAGCTCGGGTATCTTTCAACCATCCATCAATGTAAACTTGTTTGGAGTCAGGGATGACTTTTGATTTCTCAGCTCGGGAATCTTTCAACCATCCATCAAGGTAAACTTGGGTGGAGTCAAGGTTGATTTTTGCTTTCTCAGCTCGGGTGTCTTTCAACCATCCATCAAGGTAAACTTGGTTGGAGTCAAGGTTGACTTTTGCTTTCTCAGCCCGGGTATCTTTTAACCATCCATCAAGGTAAACTTGGTTGGAGTTAGGGTTGGATTTTGCTTTCTCGACTCTAGTATCTTTCAACCATCCATCAAGGTAAACTTGGTTGGAGTCAGGAGAGGGTTGTTGGTTCCTTAGTTCAGGGTTTTTGAGCCAGCCATCAAGGTAAGGCTGATCAACTTGGTTCAAGTGTCTTGCAAAGCTTCCATGGTCATTCTACAATATGATTAAATAAAGTGATATAAATGAGTGACAAATTAACTACTTGTTTTAGATGGTATATATATGATTAAGAAAACACAAGCGCGATGGGACACATTATGTTGTACAATGAGAAAAAACTCATTATGTATATATAGCAGATAGATACATAATTTGAAACATAAGAATAGGAATTATAATATTTTTAATTCCATTAAAGCAATAAACAACATAACTTTGTTAAATCGTATAGAACAACTTAATTCTGAATGTGTTAATGCTTGTAAAACAAAGGAGAATGATCTTAGAAGCATGCATTAAGTTCTACATACTTGTACAATTGTGAATAAAGATGAAAATAATAGATTTTGAACATGTTGAATTTTATTTAATTTAACATGCATGCACAATTGAAAAAAAGAAAGATGATAATGATAGATTATGAATATGTTGAATTTTATTTAAGTTAACATGCATGCACAATTGCAAATAAAGATGAAAATGATATATTATTATGAAAAATAGTTGATGAAAAATATAAATTTAAAAGATAGAGATATGCATGTAAAGTTAGTAACTCACAATCAAAGAGAGCATGAGAAAAGGGAGTAGAGACAAAACTACTCTGTATGCCATTGCTTTATGTGATTGTTACTGTGAGAAAACTGTTTTGCTATGAAATGTGCATTGAAGAGGAAGTGAGCTGAGCTATTTATAAGTGAGTAGGCAGAAAAACTATAAATAAGTTTTATAATTTATTTCTTATAATTTATATGTTCTTATGTAAGAATCTGTTTGATATATGCTTATAGTTTATTTTTGTCAAATTTATAGTTTATTTTGATAAGTTATTTCTAGTAGGTTACAATTTATCTTATTTCTTTTCTTTCAATTCTGTCATTCTAATTTTAATTAAAATATAAAAGAAATCATTAAAAATATTTTTTTTTATCTCATTTCATATTTTTAAACTTAATTTTATAAATTTAAATTGTCATATGCAATAAATAATTTATTGACTATTAATTATATATTTTTTAATAAAAAGAGCGTAACTTAACAAATTTTGTGCGGACATAAACAGTATGAAAAGCAGAGTTGTTTTTGTGATATTGTGTATATAATTTCTTGTTTTATTTCTTAACTATGCCTCTATTATATTAATAAAAAAATACATTATTAAACATATATCTTTTTTAATATTATTTTACTTTTAGTCCAACCTTAATTTTACTAAAGTCAATCTGTTAACTAATTGTCTATCTTTTTTAATATTATTCTTCCATTTCATAAAAAATGTCTTATTTATATTTTTTCTGTTTTAAAATAATATTAGTCCTTTTAAAATACAAATGAGGCATTTATTGTTATTTTTCATTATTGTCCACCTATTTATTAACTTGAATTATACTATCTCCGTTCCTTTTTATAAGAGAAAATTCACTTTTTAGATTCATTGAATAATCAATGTATCTAGTCTATAAAGAGACCAAATACATTAGTTATTCAATGAACATAAAAAATGACTTGTCTCTTATAAAAAGGAACGGAGGTAGTATTTAACTATTTTATTAACTATAATTAATTGAGATAATTTAATAAACGATATTATTTTTATCATTAAAATCACACCTATCTAATTATTTAAAATCAAACCTACCTAAGATATACTTCACCAAATAAATCCATAGTACTGTCAATATTTTGTAGATATAAAAACATACTCCGATGAAATTTTAGGTTCGAATTCCAATGATATGTCTTAAGCATTGTATTTTCCTTCTTTGTCTATCTGTATTTGAATATACCATTAAAATTGTAATAAAATTACATAAAATCACAAAAAATAGTTTAATTTTGTTAAGCGTTTTGCTAACCAGTGCCCTCAGGTATTTAATATTTTGATTTCCAAGGTATTAAATACACAGATTATTGAGATAAAATTACTATTTTAAAATTTTAATCATTGTTCTGAGGGCACTGATTAGCATTTCTTTTTTGTTAAATTCACCTGTGCTATATTTATAGGTGCTCAGTAGTAGGGAAAAACCTAACCTATGTTTCTATGTTTGATGACTAGTATACATCATGAATACTAAGTGTCTTTTTGTAATCATGCTTTGGTTAGTAATTTTTTTGTCTCATAAGTGTCTCAATTGCAGCTTTAGAATAATGATGTAATTATTATTTCTTTCCATTACTATATCCCTATATATTAACTTTCACGTTTATCAACTTCTCCACTACCTATAATAAATAAGAATACTTTAAAAAATAATATTAATTTTATTATTAAAAACATTCATCTAATCATTTTTTTTAAATCCTTATGAGACGGAGAGAGTACTATCAATCTTCTGCCAAATCTTACGATACCAAAGTTTAGGAATTTAGGACCTATGAAATACTAATGTGATAAATAAAGCTGACACAATCACGGCTTGCTTATTTTTATTAATTTTAATTAATATTAATAATAATATTTTTAGCAAAGAGAGAATCATATATTAAAATGTACGTACTTGAATAAATTTAATAATAAGAAAAATAATGAATAGTATATTTATAATATAAAGAGAACAACTATTTCAAAATAAAAAAATATGAATAAATTGGTTTTTTTAAAACGTGGTAATAAATTTAAAAAAACACCAAAATATAAGCAACATTTTAAAGTGGTTGGTTCTAGACGGGTGCAGTTACCGTGCATAGATAAAAATCTATGCACCATGCATAGATTATTATGGATCCTTGGATCAAATTCTAGACATCAATTGTTATTACTCAATACTTAATACTCACCACTCAATACTCAATACTCAATACTCAATACTGGATTTCCAATGACTTATGTAGGCTTATGCATGGTGCATAAGGAAATCCTTATGCATATTAGCCAAAGGCGTTCTAGACTAATATATTTTGTGATTTTCATTTCTGATCCTTTTATTTTAATTTATTTTAATTTTCATAATTAACAGAAATACTATCTAAATTTTAGAATTCAATATGTAAAATTTAGAATTAAAATATTTAAGAACGTTTTGCTCTAACAACAAAACCTTTTTCTTTTTTATTATTTTAAGTTGGTAATTTTTGGACTCTACAATCTGAATTAAATTTGAATTCTATAATTTAAAAAAAAATCATTATTATTTTTATAATAAAGCTTAAAATATAATCATTAATTGAAGAAATATATACTGAATTATTCTCTTCAATTAGTTTTTGAAAATAATAATAATAATAATAATAATAATAATAATAATAATAATAATAATTATAATAATAAGTTTTTTTTGTATATTCTGAGTTATAAAATTCAAAGTTAATTTAAATTATAAAATTAAAAATTTGTAAACTTAAAAAAAAAAAAAAAAGGAAAGAGGGAAAGTTTAAAGAGGAAACAGATCACCATATATTTTTTAACCATTGAATCAATTACAATATATTACTCCTATTAATAAATCTTTTTTTACATCATTTTCAACCTTCCCAAACTTTTACATCATTTGACAGTTTCACGTGTAACGGAAATTGTTCATTTGTTGGTTATTGTGATGAGTTGTATCAATCTTCTGCAAACTCTTCTGTTACCTAGTTCGTTCTAGGATTTTACAACATAAATGACTTCAGCTTTTAAATTTGCATGTTTAAGTAGTTAATGTGACAAGTCAAGCTGACACAATCACATGCAGGGGTTTGCATGTTCTTAAGTAAGCTGACATAATAAATTAAATACTTGTAGTTATCTATGAAACAAAAGTTCTTTTATAAGCAAAAAGCTTGAAAGATTTGAAGTTGTACTTTTTTTTCACAATTATTCGAGAAGTCTTTTAATTATTATTTTATTATAATATATTAATTTTTTAAGTTTTTGTTATATAACAATTTGATTTTTAATTTTTTTGGTTGAATTAAAATTTAATTTTATATTTTTTAGATATTACATTATATATTTAGGATGCTAGTATGTATATATATTTTTTTGTAACTTTATGTATTTTGAATGATTGGATTAATCTAAAATTAAAAAAAAAAAAATCAATAGTGAACATATTAGTTAAATTAAAAGACTTGTAAAATAAAAAACTTAAAGAATTATATTATTACATTAAAATAACTTTAAAAACCTCTAATATATTTTTGTCTATTTTCTTATCAAATGTTTAAAGTAGTACTAATAAAAGACATTAAAAAAAAGACATAGGGTGTGTTTGGATTGGCGGTGGACACAGGGCCGGCTCTGGGCCAGGGCAAGCAGGCCCACAGCCCAGGGCCTCAAGAAAATGAGGGTCTCAATTTGGGAGGTGTATATAAAAAACTATAATATTGAAGTAAAAATTAATATATTTATTACCGAAATTAACAAACAAATCAGGAATTGTGGTACAGCGGTTGTTCTTTTGAATCCCAACGGTTATTCATTTGTATTGAATGCTCTCTGTCACAACTACGCATAGTTGAATTGTTGGTGTTTCTTGTATTCGGGTTTGAGTACCCCTAGTACTCGCATTTGAATATATTGTTGCTTATCAAAAAAAAAAATTAAAACTGATATTTTAATCAAATTTTATTTTCAAATATTTATTATAAACCATATAATTTTATTTTAATTTATTTTAGTATAAATTTATTTATATGTTATAATTAAATATTTAAAAGTTTATAATATAATTAACTTTTATTTTTTATGATGAAATCAAATTCTCTATTATTTATTTATGCTTTGATTTATTATTTTTATGACCATAAAAATAAATTTTTTACTAGTCAGATAAACCTACGTATTATGATCAAGATGTTGTTTAGACTTACTCCTATATTTCTTAGTCATATGACGGTTTTTCGCAACTGAAGTAAGAGAAAACACTACTTTCATTCCTTTGAGACGATGTTTGTTGCCTAGAAATTAGAGCAATTAAGGTCCTTAAAAGATTTTTATTTTTAATTCACTTAATCATATTGCGATTTTGAATTCTTTAACGATTTGCAGATGATCTTCTTGTCCGTATTGAATTTCTTTTTTATATTTTTGATTTTGTCTTCGAGATTCTTTTTCATTTTGAAGGCGAGTAAAAAATCAATTTTTTATCAAGGGTCCATAATTGTTTGCACTGAGCCTCTAAAAACTCGGGACCGGCCCCTGGGTGGACATAATTGATTTTAGCATAATTGAATTTGATAAAATTGATTTTATCAGAATTGAGTTAAGCATAATTGATTTATGTTTGGATACATTTATGTAAAAGTGAGTTGAACAATAAATTACAATATAAAAATTTTTGGAGGCAGAAGTTACAAACTCTAGCTTTAAATAGAATCAATTTTAAAAATATAATCAATTTTATTTTTATTTAACCAAACATCTTAAAATCATAAAAAAATAAATTTTAAACTTCTAAAATTGCTTTTGAACATTCCAAAACCAAACCAAACCTGCACATAGATGAAACATGTGACTAACAAACTTTATATTCATAGTACTACGAATAACTGAGATTCACACAAAAAGTTAACTCCAAATAAAATAAACATGCACATGTCTCACACTATACCAAATTTGTCTTTTAGCAGCACCCCTACGAAAGTGCTTTTAGGGAAAAAGCGCTGGTATAGGCTTTGCTAAAAACAAAATTAAAAAACACTCTAAAAAAACATATTAAATAAGGAAAATATTCTTTATAAAAGTTAACATCTCAATTTCCAATACATTTTTAATACATTAAATACACGCATTTTAATAAAAATTTATCACTTTAATAACTTAAATAATGCCCTAAGAGGGCTGGTTAGCATTTTCCATATTTAAAATATATGAAGTTTTTAAGAAGATAATAACATTTATTAATTTTAATGATAAACAAAAATTTGAAGAGTGGCTCATAAAAAGACATAGATGAAACCTGTGATTAACAAACTTTGTATTCATAGTACTACGAATGCCAGAGACTCAAACAAAAAAGTTAACTCCAAATAAAATAAACAAGCATATGTGTCATAAATAATGCTTAATATTTAAAATATATGAAGTTTTTAAGAAGATAATAGCTAAAAATATACGAGAGGTCCTTTAAGTTATTGGTTTGTAATAGGTCGATTTTTAAAGTTTTTTTTATAACAATTGATTCTTTAAGTTATTAAATGTGTGAATCGTTATTTTTTAGTAGAGAAAATGTGCTAATTGTGGATGCAATTATTTTGAGTTGTATAAAATGATTATGTACAATTAAAAATACAATAATGAGCATTTTTAAAAGTTTAAAATGTGAGAAAAATGAGGTAGACATCACCTTAAAGGACTAAGTTGTTAAAAAAAAACTTACATGATCAACCTGTTAAAAAAAATAACTTAAAAGACCTTATTTGTAATTTTTCCAAAATAATAATATTTATTAATTTTAATGATAAATTAATATTATTATTAAAATATTTTTATTAATTATAAATAATATAATAGTTGAATAAGTATGATAATAAAAAAATCAGATATTATATTGGTAATGTAAAGAGAACAATCATTTTTATAATTTTATTGTTTAAAACAGAGGTGATAATAAATTTCAAGAAAAACTCCAATATAGGCCACTTTTTAAACTGGTTCGTGATAGACTAATATACTTTATGATTTTTTTTTTCTAATCCTTTTAATTTCTCTTAGACATTCCTCTAACAACTTATAATCCAAATAAGAAAAACACTTCTCATTATTATTTTTATTTTTATTATAATGACTAAAATTTAATTGTTAATTGAAGAAAATATAATGAATGACTCTCTTGAATTAGTTTTTGATAGTGATATGTATTTAGTTTGTTCGAATTATTAATTCAAATTCAATTTTGTAAATTAAAAATAAAAAGGTAAAAAGGATGTTTACATGGATAACGGGTTTCTTTAGATTATGGAATTTTATGAATATTTTTTCCAGCTCATATTGATAAATTGAAGTACTTATGTTTTCATAAAGGTAATAATCACAACAATGACGATTGCATCTATTTGAAAGATGTTATTGAAGGACTGATCAAGAGCGGTTGGTTAGCCAAATATGTGAAAGGGAAAAAAGAAACGGAGGAATCGCCTAAGGGAAAATCTCCCTAAAAAACTGTCGGGGTAGGGACTAGTGGCAAGAACAGTGAGGCCAGCAAAGGTAAGCCCGTGAATATCATTGCATCACTAGAGGAGCACCCTGAACAAACCTCTCATCTAAGGGAACCATGAAGAGAAAATTTGTCGAGATGTTGACCATTCATCAAAAGATGGTGGTACATCACTTGAGACCCCAGACCGACCTATGTTATGGTTCCATGACTCTAAGAAGGTGGAGGGAATTCCTAATGAATTCTTCCCCTTGATAATTATAACTACAATTGGGCAGTTTGATGTCTCCCAAATCTTGATTGATGGCGGTGGCTCCTGCAATATCATTTATTCATATTTGTTTCAAAAGATGGACCTAGAAAGGGGAACCTTAAGGCCACATGAAGGCATTCAATGGGATGATCATTCGTCTATGGGGATACGTTAAGTTGATGATATTAGTAGGCAAAGGAAATGTAGTTTGGACAATTAGTTCGCAATTCCTTGTTGTCCCTTGCAGAAGCATCTATAATCTCATTTTGGAAAGGCTCTTCCCAGCCAACCTGGATTCCTAACCTTACTGGTCTATCTTAAACTCAAATACCACAACCTTTTGTGGGAGACGACTATCATTAATGCCAATCTTGAAAGGGCATAAAGAATTAATCAAGTAGGTGTGTTCGCGGTGTGGTTTGGGCGGTTTTGACGCTAAAAGTCATCTGAACTACAAGAGAAAAAGACGTGCGGTTTGGTTTGGTTTGGTTGGCATTTAGAAAAAAATTTGAACCAAACCAAACTAAACCAATGCGGTTCGATTTGGTTCAGTTCGTTTGGTTCGGTTTTTTACAAATATTTTACTGAGTCATACATACACATATAGATGACAACATAACTTAATATTTAGTCATTCATATACTACCAAATAATAACAAAATTCATCATATTTGGACAACAACTTCCCATTTGATATATATAAATTATATTAGACAAAAATGAAATAATAAACATAAATTAATAGCATAAAACAATATCAAAAATATTATAATGAAACAAAAAATAGATGAGATGAGAGATTAGTGAAGATGAAAAAGAAAGAACATAAGAGAGGAGAGATTATAGAATAAGATGTGGGATAAAAACGAAATTGAAAGATGGAACATTTGCATAAAAATAAGAAGTTGAAAAAGAAAGAATATAAGATAGTAAAGATTAGAGAAGAAGAGTTAATATGTATGTGGGGAAGATGAAGCGATAATTCTAGGAGAGATTTGAGAAGACTGAAATTGAAACCATAGGCGTAAGGATGAGAAAATTGTTCGTAATCATAATGCTAATGTATAATAGGTTAAGGTTTGGTTTAAATGTGAGTTAAGTAAAATTTAGGTTGTAACATAATACGGTTTGATTCGGTTTGCAAAATATAAACCGCAAACCAAACCGAACCATTGGTGCGGTTCGCGACAAATGACGCCGTTTTGTTGAAGCGGCAAGCAACAAAAGTTTTAGAAATATTTATCCGGGAAATTATTGTGTCCACATAGATTAGTGATATCGAACTGCCGTTCAACAGTTTCCAAAGTTATGAGTTTGGATTAAATGGATTTTAAGTAAAAACGAAAAATATAACATATGAACATAAAATAAATACATTTTTGATAGAGAATAGCTTATCTGGTTTGAATCTAAACTACTCCTCACAAATTTAGATTTATCATTCTGCTGAACTCAATCTACAATACTCATCAGAATCACCACATACCTCTCACATCATAAAAATGGGGTTGCCTCTTGATGATCAGAGGTCGAATTTCTCATCGATTAGTGTTGACAAACCAAGAAATGTTTGGTTTCTCTTCTCTTCTCTTTGTATACTCTTTTTTTGGGTATGTTTGTACATTTACTTTGAACATATGTATATGTATTGATCATGGTGTTGTATAATATATGCTTTACAAATCAATTTTGTGCTTTCCTTGATCTTTATATATTTATGTTTGGATTTATGTTGTTGTAGAGATAGACCTCACAAATCTTGATTAGGGAAGAAAATCTATTAGTTTTTAGATTCTAGAGATAGATTTAGAGTTAATAATCACGTGGGTATCGAAGCTTAATGCTTCTGTGTTGTTTGAGTCGGTTGAGAGATCATCGACAAGAGTAATACGATTGTTCTCTCAGCTCAGTGTTGCAGAGATGGACATTGTTGTGAGAAATATGTGATTATTTTGATGAGTATTGTATGTTGTGTGCGACTTATCGATATGTTTAAGTTTGTTTTAAGTAGTGTAAATTCATGCTTGATAGTTTCTCCTCTCCAAAGAATGTATTTTTTCTTTTTCATATGTTTAATTCCCACATTTACTTTTTACCAATTCAATCTAAACTTATAATTGCGGACACTGTTGAATGGCAGTTCAATATCACTAATCTAAGTGGACACGATAAATTCCCAGATAAATACTTCCAAAACTTTTGTTGCTTTCCGCTTCAGCAAAATGGTATCGCGGCAAATGGCACCGTTTTGTTGAAGCGGCAAGCAACAAAAGTTTTGATTTATCCGGGAAATTATCGTGTCCACAGAGATTAGTGATATTGAACTACCGTTCAACAGTTTTCAAAGTTATGAGTTAGGATTAAATGAGTTTTAAGTAAAAACGGAAAATATAACATACGAACATAAAATAAATAAATTCTTGATAGAGAATAGCTTATCTGGTTTGAATCTAAACTACTCCTCACAAATTTAGATTTATCACTCCGTTGAACTCAATCTACAATACTCATCAGAATCACCACATACCTCTCACATCAATGTCCATTTCTGCAACACCGACGAGAGTTCAACTATATTGCTCTTTCGACGATGTCTCAACCGATCGAACAACACAGAAACATTAAACTCCGATATTATGTGGATGTTAACCCCAAACCCTATATCTAGAATCTAAAACTAACAGGTATTCTCCTAATTAAGATTCACGAAGCATATTTCTATAACAACATAAATCCGAAGCGATTAAGCAAAAAGATCAAAAACAACACCGATTAAGATTTGTAAAACAAACTTTATACAACTAGTAGAAAGAGTAACAAACATCCATGTTTTTAGAGTAATTTACATACAAACTCAACAAAAGTGAAATACAAAGAAAAGAGAAGAAGAAAACCAAACATCTCACAGTTTATCATCGCCGATTGATGAGAAATCAACTCCCAAATCATCCATTTGCAAGTCCCAAATGTTGTTTCCAAGCTAAATCTACCAAAAAAATGAAGGTTGATGAGTTAGGGTTCAAAAATACCCAAAACATAACCTAAAAAATGTGTTTTTGGCCCTTAAAACATGTTTTTGTCCAGACCGCTTCGCCCGACGACTCAATACAGAAACTTTTTCACATTTTTGGGTCGTTCTGGCTCGCTCGGCGGACCCAAATTTCGCCCGACGAATTACACCAGAAACAGCAGAAAATTCCGCACTGTTCGACCATAACTTGAGAACCGTAACTCCGATTTGCGTCCGGTTCGAAGCATTGGAAAGCTTATTCAATACTCTATCTAACAATGACAAAATGGCAACAAAATTGATGATTTTTATCATCCTTATTTTGAGCCTTATTCTTTGATGAATTGGTAAAATTTGCATTCTTGAAACTTAGCCTTTGACCTTTATTACTCAATGCTCCAACCATGCATGAATACCTATAAAAAGACATAAAAACTATCAAACAATACATAAATAAACCAAAAGCACAAATTATACACAATATGTATTAATCTACCTAAAACGTGTGAATTCACACATAGGTTGAGGAAAAGAGACGATAAGTGTCGTAAAACTATATACATAGATAACTACAATCTAGCACTTATCAACCACGTGGTTTTGTTAAAAGATGACCCAAACAAATCCAAACCAAATGCGGTTTTTTACGGTTTCGGTTTGGTTTGCTTTGGTTTGCGGTTTTCTATTGGGTTGGTTTGGTTTTGAACACCCCTACAATTAAGCACTCCAAAGAGATCAAGGAGAGGGCGTAGACATGGAAATCAATATGGTGTCCATAACCGCCCAGCTCTAAAACATGAACATCCACCTGTAGCAACCTGCCTTAAAATTAGCCGCCACCCTTTGTTTAAAGGAAAAAGGGTAAAACTTTAAAATTAAAAAAAAATTAAGATTTTGGGTAAGTAGGTAAATTAGGCAAAGGGAAGGTGTTAGGCACCCTTTACCTCCCGTGTACTCAAGGGGACCCATTTAGCCTTTAGGTTTAGGTTTTCATTGATAATGTTTGACTAATATATAAAATAATAATATGTCTTTGGCCAAAAGGGCAAAACCTCAAAGGTTTTGACGGGGTCATTGTCAGATCGAGACAACAATGACCATGGCTAAGGCAAAACATATAGTAAGAATAAAAGCAAAACATAACAAGAATAAAATAGTGACCTCAATGCATCATCATTGGCCAAAAAAGAGGAACGATAATAAAAAAAACGTTTTTAAATAAAAGGGTGGCCTCATACCAAAAGGTTTAATCATTGGCCAAAAAAGGTAAACCGAAGGGTTTTGACAGGGTCATTGTCAGATCGAGACAACAATGACCAAAGGCCAAAAGTCATGTATAGTGAAAATAAAAAATAGGCCATTGTTAGATCGAGACAGCAATGGCCAGAAACCCATTTTTTAAGGGAGCGACCATTGTCAGATCGATACAACAATGGCCAGAACCCCTTTTTTAGAGGAGCCGACCATTGTCAGATCGAGACAACAATGGCCAAAAACCCTTTTTTGGGAGGCCTCATAGGTAATCATCGGCCGTAAGCTTTGGGTTTGAGTGGTTTGAAAACTGCGTTTGAAAGGGGAAAAGGGTTTGTCGGCCGTTGTCAGTTAATCGACAACGACAGGTTAGGGTTGTTCAAGACAACCCTAAGATAAACCCTCAGAGGGAGGAGTAGAAAAAGCGTAGAAAAAATGTGTGTTGTTGTGAATTGTACGTGAAAGTCAAAAAAGGTTCTTGATAGGATTGTCAAAGGTTCTATTTATAGTGTTGGAAAATTATGTTAAAACCCACAAGAGAAAAAAGCCCAAATTTTGTCATTTTAGAAATTAGTAACAATAAAGTAATAATAATAATAATTAGTGTAATAATATTGAATAATATTTATAATTAGAATAAATAATAACTATTAGTATAATAATATTTATGTTAATAAATGATAAATTAGACTAAGTTAGTATATTTATTTTGATTAAAAGAGAGTTAGTTAAATAATCAATTAAAATTGATATATTAAACTAATAATTTATAAAATAAATTTTAATCTAACAATTTATAATAAACCCAAGTAGAGTCCTATATTTTTTGAAAAAATATGTATATAAATGTTTTTTTTAAAAAACATGCATTAATTTATTAGTTATATTTACCCAAAAAATAATAAAAACCTATTAGTTAGTAAGAAATGTATGTTAAAAATGAACAAATAAAAAGCTGATTTTAGTGGACCAATGTTAAATTGGGTCCACACACCCCAATTTGAGAATAAACCCCGTGTAAAAATAAATTTAGATGGAAACTGATAAAATAAAAGACAGGGTAAATTTTGGGATATGACACCACCCACCGAGACGTGGGTGGAATATAAGAGATCAAATAGGAATGAAATGTGACAATTTCTAAAATATTCATGTTCCGTGATTATGTAGAGTAACAGCTAGTTTGGGTACAACCGTCGAGATCGAGGCCCGACAGAAAGAAATTTAGGGGTGTTGCGAGAGATACCTAACTCATGCGACTACAACAATCAATTTCCCATAACACAAAACACACACAAAGAAGTTTAGGGGTGATGTCGCAAAAGCCTTGTGCGTGTGACTACAATAATCAATTCTCCACAATCACTACAAAAAATCGCGTAAATTGTGGCGGTTTAAAAAGTACTATTCTAGCGGTTTCAACCGCCATAATTAACGAAAATGGCGTTTTCTAAAAACATCGTAGAATTGGCTGCTGCAAAGAAAAAAATGGCGGTTTCTCATCAACCGCCGTACAAACCGACGTAATATACTTGGTATAAAATGGCGGTTTATTATTGTTAATAACGGCGGCTTAAGCCACCAGAATTTTCATTACTTTTCTGAAAAATATAAGTAAATTAAGGGGTTTATAACCGCCACAATTTGCACATTTTTGTCAAAAAAAAAATCATGCGCCACCCTTAGTAGCCCATCATGTATCATATTCAAATATTTAGAAAAGACAAAAAAGTCTTTTCTAATTTGCAAATAATGAAAAAAATTAGTAATTTAATTGGGATAATATAAGGTGAACAACGCCTTTGACTATATATAATGTCCTTCAACCATTAGATATGCATATTTTTTGAACATTTCATATAATCATATCTAAACAGCATAGCAGCACCAAAATTTATTACAAATGCAAACCCTCCACCAATTTAGCCAATAAATCAAATATTAAGAAATAATCATAAGACATTTACAGTGTGTGGTGCTCACACGATAGATCCAGCCAGTCAAGGAGACATTCAAGAGAGAACTAGTCATCATGTAAAACCATAGTGTAAAACAATTTAGACATGTTTTCAATTGCATGTTTAATATGTGTATGTGTGGAGTGCATGGCTCACAACTAAATACTTACATGTTGAGAAACAATGGATTGTAGAAAAACAATGACAACATTAAAATGATTTTTAATGACAATCTATATCCATCCTTAAGTAAAACAAAATCCAGTAATTTACTGAACTATTGGAGTTGAGCTTCATATCTATAATAACAAACACAAGAAAAAGAAAATTGTTTGCATAAAAAAATATTCTCTGCTCTAACACTTGAGCCATTTATCATAATAAAAGTGCAAAATTTGTTCATACCGAATGAGTGGACCAACCTGTTTCATGCATAATAAAAGCATTTAAATAATTAAATATTGATGGTTAGAATATACAACAATTTATTTAAAAGTCTATAAATAAATAGTATGATCAAGATCAAGTGTTTGACCTACAACTTAAATCCATTTGCTTATAAATAGATACTAAGAAAGCAACATATATAATGAAAAATTTACATTACCTTGGAAACTCTTGTTCTAGCTATAGACCATCGTGAAATTAGAGTTTCGTGTTTCTTAATGTCAAAGAAAGAAATAGAGTTTCATTTTAGTTCAACAAATTCTAACAGCTTCCACCTATATTTTGTAATGCTCTTATGACTATGGACATATTTCAAAGCCTCTTCTGGACCTGCTCCTCTAGTTGGTTTACTAATGCAACAAAATATAGTTAAGAAAATCCTAGAACAATTAGAATCTAAGTTAATATTGTATAATAAATACAAGGGAAAATTTAAGGGGAAGTTGCACTTTTCTTGCTCTGTTATGCCATAGGAGGACCTATATTTAAATGTAATCTTTTACTGCAAGAGCATAAGCAAAAATGCAGGACCCTTTCTACTGATGCTAATCCTAGGTTGAAATAGACTCATGAACTTCATCAAATGTTCATTGATGCAATTAACCAACTCTGAAGTTGCTATTACCAGTGGATAAAATATTTAAAAATTACTACAGAGACAAACACACAGCTAGAATTCTTATTATGAAAAAAATATCAATATCAAACAAAACTATGACAACTCTGGTCTTCAACTTTTTAGCCACATAGTTGCAAGAACTTGGAGAAAGAAAAAGTAAAGGGTTTCTTTTCTGTTTAGTTTTTGTTCACACAGTTGTAACCATGAACATTTGTGGTTTACTAAATTAATCATAAGTTGTGCATTTATGATTATTATCAGCTAGAACAACAACACCTAGTAACAAAAAGAGAAAATAGAAACACTAATTACAAAATAATGGACACGTGTAACAATAACTACTAGTAATAAAAGAGAAACATGTTTGTTTACGCTATCAAATGCTATCTATACAACCTCGATCCTCAATTACATCAAGGTGACAACAACATCAAATGAGGGAATTTAGTCAAAAGAATAGTTGAACACCCGACACTGCACATCAATTCCACTATTCTTTATTCAAAATAGAGACATCTAGAAAATACAAACACCCTCATTTCAAAAACACAAAATAGCATAACATCAATACTTCAAAATCTCAAAATAAAACACAAATCTCAGAACATAGAAATATAATAAAAGAGCAATTAAAAACACTCACGCTTTAGTGGCAGCATAAACATCATCAAATGGATCAGAAGGAATAACAATAGCAGCACCAGGATCAATGTTAACAATCACTCCCTTCTTTCTCTTCAACATCCCAGGTAAAACAACATGTGTAAGCTTAGTAGTTCCAACAACATTCACCTTAATCAAATTCATGAGAAGCTCCTCATCCAATTCAATTCATGGAGGAATCTCACGTAAGGGTAAAAAATTCCCACATTGATAATCAACACCCCAATATCCAACCCTTCGATCATTTCACTAATTCTATTCACACCCTCGTCACGATTACAAGAAAAATTAACGAAAACAGTTTTAACCTCGAGTTTTCCAAACTTGCCTTTGACAGAATCTGAAACACAGGAGTATGCAAATGGACAAATCAATATTAGAAGTTGAACTTTGGAAAGGAAGGAGAAGAGGCTTAAGTTTCATTGGAAACGAAGGATATGAAAGAAAGTTTCGGTTTTTTTCCTTTACATTTATAAAATAACGTTAATATTTATTATATATTAATGATTAAAAAAAAACTTCTGTTCTATAAATATTGAAAGTCTGAATACTAAAAAAAGGGAAATAGAAAAAAAAAAAAAAAAGAAGGCATTTTTATTGTTGTATAAATAAGGAAATTTTTTTTTACAGTATAAATAAGAAAACTTCAATATTAAAATGTGAGTATAAAAATAATTAAGTAAATAACGGCGGTTGAAACTGCCATTTTATTGCGTCTATTAGGTCGGTTAAATAAACCGCCATTATCAATTGTAAATTGTGGCTGTTTTACTAAAGGCCACAATCAAACCGCCGCAATTTACACAATTTTTTGTAGTGAATTAGGAGTGTTGTTGCAAATTCCTCGTGCGTGTGACTATAACAATCAATTCCCCATATTTAGGGGTGTTGTCGTAGACCCCTCTCTCATGCGACTACAACAATTAATTCCCATAAGCAATAATGATCCACCTTCTATGGTAGCTAACCACTTTAGAGACCGCGGTGGGTTGGCAACATGTCTTCCTGTGACCAGGTTTTCACCTGGGGGGTACCGACCCTTGATCGGGAATGGACCCAGTGATGTCCAATAAAATTTGAAAGAAGACCTTGTAAGTTTGCAGGGAATCTAGAGCTCCACACTCAAGATCACACTAATATACCTCATACAAGTAAAAATGCATCTCATTCCAAAAAAATAAAATATATACACATATATTCTTCCTTTACCAAGACTTTACATAGAGTGCACACAAAAAAGGTGGCCGACAAAGCTACTTCAGCAAGGAGACGATATCCCCATCTTTGAGAATTTAATCCGACCAAACCTACACCCTTGAGATATGCAAGGGATGCTGAAAATGCTCCACTTGCTGTAGGAATTTTCAAAAGACTGCAAAACCACCCCAAGGTTGGTGGTCGTATAGTCAGCCAAGCGTTGAGTTAAAAAAGCATTCTCAAGGTGCAAAGACTCTAATCTCCTATGAGCTGCTAAAAGAGATGCTTGAGAAGAGCATAAGTTTCCCGAACAAAACCTAGGGTTTGGTTCTTCTTAGACATGTCCTTACTAGATGAGTCACTTGGTCGCTGAGAGAATTAGCGGAACTAAGGTGGAACCAAACATCCATTATCCCGATGAGAGAGGTAGAAGATTTGTGTATTTCATGCAGGTACCTATCCGGCTGAAACATCAAATTGCAAACATTTTCTTCCAGTCGATGCATTTCCTCACATGCTGGTCAAACAAAATAGTGTCGTAGTTAACGGTTCCCCTCAAGGCCAAAATTGCAAAGGCATGCCGAGTATACCATGCCAGAGTTTCCAATTCTTCCTCCAGGGCACTCCCGAAAAGATAGGAGCCTTTCGTTCTCTTGAGGAGCAGGGGCCTGGCCTTAAAGCATTCTACAACCTCTGAAGAGCATTCAAAGCAATATCACTTCCGTAGGACTTTTAAAGTAGTAAAAGGGGCTGCTTCAGCCCCTTTCGACCATATCTTTGTCTTAAAAGTTAGAGGGTTACTTCATCCTTCATTAAATCTGCACACAATTAGTTTTAATGAAAATATATTATGAATAAGTAAATTGAAGGAAAAGAGGCCAAGAGTTTCCAAAACTTACCAAAGAAAAATTTCCTTTCTTCTCGGTCTAGTATTTAGGGAATAACTCAGCACATTTGCACTCTAATCTATTCCCAATAGCGCAATCTATTGCGTGAGCCTCAGGTGAATAGGATTAACCAGGAAGAAGCAGTCTTTGAAAAACCGTAACTAAGGAAAAGCTCCAAAGCCCGGGACGGTCGGCACAAGAGAAATTAATCCTCTACTCTGCATTCGAGTTGCATGGTCGTGATAACGTTAAAATAGATGAAAGAAAATGGTCAGAGAAGGCTCCCCCTTTAAATATTCCCCCCAATATTGGTAGACTTGCACATATGCCTAACATGCTAGAGGGAGTTGTGAATGAGCCATCACTAGATGCTTAGGAACTTCCACTTCAAAAGCGAAGAAGGGCAAACAAAGGCCAAAAAACCAAGAAGGTACATTCATAACAAGGAATGGAACAATCTCCATACTCACTGCATATTATGTCATTCTCGCTAGGGGTTAAGACAATCCAATCCGAAGTTGGATCAATCTCGAGAAAGACTACGTCAAGTTTACCATTTTTGACAAAAGCAGAGACGGTTAAAGAGTAAACATAATCCACCCAAAAAGATTGAGCATTCTTCTAGGATTTTTTTATCACTCTTATGTGATTTTTAACCCATGATTTACTAACTTTTATGGATACAGAAAAGAAAAATATCAAGAAAGAAGGATAATCGCAAACTTGGGAAAATGACTCAAAGAAATGAAACACTGACTCTTTAAGAGTTGTACGCTAGCATGCAAGAAGAAGTAGACCATATCGAACAAGTGAAATCACTCGGATGCTACACTTTATTGTTCAATTCCCAAGGGTCATAATGATGATACCTCTGAAAAGACGTTGAAATATGAAGCATTAAAAGCGTGAATCTCCAAGAAACTGAAACATTCACTTTGGCTCGTCCAAAGATAAATGAGAGAGCGGTCGAAAACCAAAGATAATGCGACAAACCCTTGCCTTACTACATGTAGGCGAAGGCTTGGGAGCAATTGTTTCGGGCCGAACATATTGGTCTCAGCCGACCACTCTGAAAGAGCTACAATCATTCTAGAATCTTTCCAATACACAAGGATCATCATATTGATGATCACAAATGATTTAAATTGCAGATGCATCTAACGACTCTCTGTGATCCATGTCTGGCAAATAACAAGTTTTATATTCCCTCTTTACAATATAAAGAGAATGCGCAAATTCAGGTATAGAGTTTCAAACTCAATTTTAATTTACTCTTCTCTCCCACGTATTGATTTGAGAATTGAAGTATTAACCTTATAGATCAGACCCCTCCTAGTAAAAGTTCAAATCCGCCATTACCTTTGATCTTCAGTACATTTCTGTTTCCCGTATGAAAAAAATAATATTAATTTTATTGTTAAATTAATTCATCTAATTATTTTCTAAATAGTTACTTATATTTTAAGTAGAAAATTTTAAATAATAAGATGAAATGATTAATTATTTATTTGGAGATATTGAGTTGTAACAAAATTAATGTATGGCGTAAGAAGTTGTTACAACATAGAGAAAAAGAGGAACACAAGAACATAACGTGGAAACTCAAAAACCAAAGAAAAAAATTACGATCATTGTCAATAGACAACTAGAGAATAACACTATGTAAAAATTGTTACAACACATAATATACCCTTAATTAACCCTGGTCCCTAGTACACCCACACCCTAAAAAACAAATATTTAACTACATCTCACAACACTCTAATACAAGAGCATAAGAGATTAAAGAAAGTCAAATACAAGTTTAAAGTACTTTTGACTGGTGCATCTTGGAACGAAGAACTTGAATCCTATATATAACCTTGGATTCTTTCTTCTTTCACTAAACTAAGAGATGTGGAACTTCATAGAACTTGTATTCTATATATAATCTTGGACTCCCTCTTCCTTCACAAAACTAAGTCATGTGTGATTTCTCCAACATATATATTATAACCAACCACAACAATTGTTGGATACGTTGGAAGTTGGAATTCTTATGAGTTGGTAGCAAAAGATTCATCATATTACAATAACGAAGACATGAGTCATGATTCTTGTACAAAATACAAAAAACTAAGATGTGTACTCACCTTACTTCTGAGCACCGACGACATACATAGCATAGGGTTCCAGCTATTTCGACGATGGATTACATACCTAGTACATGGTTTTGGCTATTCCAACCACATTATTATATGTATATTTGAAGTGGAGATTAATTTAACAAAAGTAGTACATGAAATTCGAATATAAAAAATAAAATATAGGTATTAACACGTTGACATTGATAATAATTTTTAAAATAATAATATTAACAAGTATTAGTATCGATTTTAAGAATCGACATTGACACGAATACATCTTTTTCAAAGATGTCTGTGTAGCATAATTAATATAATATTTTGATTTTTGTCGAGGCTTCTAAATTTAATATTTGTCAAAATTATAATATGTAAAGTTCAATACAATTAAATTTACAATAATAAAATTGAAATTTATAAGTTATATTTAAATCTTATTTGAATTGACAAACATTGATATTGTTGAACTGATTAATATATCTCTTTTTTTTTAACACAATAGAAGAATATCATTATACAAAAGGGGAGGATTACAAGGAGATGAGACCAAAGCAAGGCCCCTTAATTACAAAGCCTAATTTTAGGGGTGTCTTATTTGTCAAGCAAAAAGTCCCTACACAATCTACTCTGCAAACTAGAAAACCAAGTGAAATTCTTAGTTTGTAAACCAATGTTAGCCAGGAAATCAGCGTAAAAATTGGTTTCGTGATATATATATGCGTGATCATGAAGTTCATATCTAAAGTATATGCACAACAATTGAGTCAACGAGATTTGATATTTTACGGGATAAGATTAAAATTAGAAAAAGCACTGACCACCAAAACACAATCCATTTCAAGCCATAATTTTTCCATTTAAGCTAAGGCTATAATAGCGGTCCAAAGCTCCGCAATAACCTAATTCCCGCATCTAGAAACGCATTGAAGCTTCCCACATGATCGATTTTTTCATTCCTGAAAGTAAGCATGCCATGGAAGAACCTTTAGCGAGACCATCAATATTACACTTTATCCATATCTCATATCTCAAGTTAGACTAGACATAACAGTTATATGTGTATGCTATTTGAAATAAATAAAAGTTAAAATTATAAACAATTTAAAATCCTTTATCAAAATAAATTATAAGCTACTAAAAATAAGATATATGGTGCATTTTATATTTTAATAGTATTTGTTTAAATTTTTTTAAGAATATATTGACTAAAAAATCACTTTTACTTATTATTTTAGCAGAGTTTCTTAAGATTTAAAAAGAACATTTTTAATTTTTAAATGAAAAAACTTTTCAAAATTTATTTTTTTTAAAAAAAGCTTAAAATTTAGGAGTTTCAAATAAATAATTAATTTTTCTTAAAAAATTAATTGAAAATGAATTTTATTCTCACATTTTAATTTAGAAATAATTGCTATTTTTTCAACTGTGTCCTTTAATTATTACACTTTACACTACCACTATATTTATAATTTAATAAAATGTAATATCTTATGACAAGATGGCATTATTATATTTTATAATCTGAATGCAAAAACTTTAAATGATATTCATTATTTCTAATTTTATTTGACATTATAAATAAAATCAACTATTTTATTTATTATTTGTTATATATTTTAAAATTTATCGCCCCGAAAGCTAGCTTTTTTTCTACTATAATCTACTTTTTACTAAACAAATTTGATAGAATGATATTTTGAATTTAAAAGAAGGAAGATATTAATTTTGTGTAAACCCAATAAAAAAATGATAATTATCAAATAAAATTCACACACTTAATAAATATGTAAAGTCTCTAATTCACATTCTAATTAGTGTATTTAATCTAACAATGTTATGATTGTGAGTAAAATTATATTTTAGGGATTATAACTTTCTTATATAATTAGTTTTATTTAAATAAATATTAAATTTTGAACCTTTAATAAAATCACAATATTTTTCTAATTTTATTAAATTCAGCTCTCCGTTAAATATACATATATTAGTATTGTCTGAATAGCCGAAACCCTACTCTATGTATGTAGTCAGTGATTAGAATTAGGGGAGTCCTCATCCTATGTTTTTTGGATTTTTTGCATGAAGTTTATGATTATGTTGTGTGTATATTGTAAACGGTTTGAATCAATTCCCAAGATTTTAAGACAAAAGTAAAGACAGGTTTTAAGACAAAATAGTTTCACAAAGAAATACTAAACTACCATGTAGAGTTTTGCATACTTAAGTTGTTAAGTTCACAAGTTCAGATATAAAACTTGCTGATTAAGTTTGTTTGTAAGGTAGTTAGCCAAATTTGTAGTTAACTATAAAACAATAGTTCTTATATTACCGAGGCCAAAAAAAGAAATTACATTATATTATATTAATACATTAAAAAAAATAAAATTTGAAATTATTTTAAATAAATTCTCATAAAACTTATTTTTAGAAATAGTTTTTTTGTTTACAAATCATGTCATTTTTATTATATGATGAATATTTATCTAAATAAATGTTATAATTAATTCATAACAATTAATTTTTTAATTTTTACTATTTTATAAAACTCATTTTTAAAATTATAGAGATAAAATCACTTTTTTAAACTATAAGTATATTACAATGCAGCAATTTTCAATTTAATATTAAATTGTCAAATTTTATTTTAAACAAATTTCAAATCAATTATTATGAGACTAACAAATTTTGTGATAATTTGAGAAATAGTTTTGAAATTGTGTTGCAACGCAATAAATGTGGAAAGTAGAAAAAGAGTAACAAAAAAAATAAAAATAAATCAAAAGCTTGTAAATCTCATCTGCTACATTTATATTTGAATTTGATGGTGAATTTCATTTGTATTTTATGGTTGGACATCACTATTATAAATTTCTTGATAAGACATTTCATCATTTAAATTTATATTAAAAAATTAAAGTTTCATAATTTGTTTTTATATTAATATATGATTTATTTAGTTTAAGAATTTAAATTATTAGAAAAATATATCTGGGAAAAATTGAAAAATTAACCCGAACAAATTGAAGGCATTTTTTTAAGAATACCATAAAAATATGTGTTTTCAAATTCTTAAAAGATATAGAAAGTTAGTGGAGATTCTCCCTAGAAAATATGAGAACGAATTTAAATGTGTGGATAGTATTAACCTTTTTTTTTTATGGAGCTTAAATAACTTGTCAAGAGTAAAAAAGAAAAAAAAAATTCATAAAGTTAATAAAAAAAAGATTTTTTAATCTACATAAAAATGTCAAATAAACTTATAATTCAATATAGAGGGAATAGTATTCTTTATGACGTGTTTAAATTAGTACTACTAATCAAAGGTCACAGATGAAATGTATGACTAAGAAACTCTAATTTTTTTCTTTTGGTTACAGAAGGAAAATAAGAAACTCTAATTATATCAAAGTACTATTATTGCTAGAGAGTTAAAACAAAAACTGTAAAATAAATTTAAGATTAAACCAAAGTACTATCAATGATAGAGAGTTAAAAAAATTGTGAAATTTAAGAAAAACACAAACTTTAGAAATAAACAAATAAATAAATATGAAAAAATCCTTACAAATATGTGATTCTTTTATCACATAAAATTTATGTATTTAAAATTCATTCATTTTTAACCATTAGTTTAATTGTAATTTAATTTTTTTTTAAATGTCTTTGTATGTTATTTTAAATCTTAACATCTCAATGCCCAAAAAAATAAATATATGGTCATTCGTAATTATCAAATCATACTTTTAAAGTTGAAGCTTTTTTTTTACCTCTATGTCACTTTTTTAAAATGTAATGTCCCAAAATGCCATAGGCGCTGAAAATAATTTTTCAATATGTCACACTATTTAGTTCACGCACGCCCGGCCATACAGTGGACGAGTGGGTCCAAAATTTTTGTCCCGGCCATTTAATAGATGAACGTAGAACTGTTAAAATGGGCTAGTCCATGTGGGCCGGCCAGTCAAATTCAAAAAATCATAGGATTTGAGCCTTAAAATTAAAATCCATATTTTTCAGGGTCTTTTTAGTTCAGCCCTAAAAAGTCTACTACTCATTAGGACTAGTTTATATGGGTTGTGGGTAGCCCATTAGGCCCGCATAATTATAAAATTTAAAACATATATATTAATATTTATATTGTCTTACTTTAAAATAGCACACTGATTTTTCCCACCTCATAATTTTAAGGTCAAGTATGTTTTTGGTCCCTATAAATATCTCAAATTTCATTTTTAATCCCTATTAAAAAATGACATATTTTGGTCCCATAAAATTATTATGCACATAGATTTAGTCCCTTCGGTTAAACCGATGTGTATTTTGAATGATTATTTTACAGACATGTTTAGAACGTTATAAAAAGCTCCTCGAAAAAAAAGAAACTCAAAATTTAATTTCTAAGTCAAGATTTACATTACTTTTATTATTATCTTTTGAAATTTAAAAAAATTCATATTTAATTCTTCTCATTATAAAAAATTCTATAATTTGATAAAGAAATATTTTATAATATTTCAAACATGTGTGAAAAAATTTATTCAAAAAGTTAAAATTTTAAGGGTAATTAAACAGTTTTCAAAATTTTAAGAAATAGCAGGAACTAAAACTGCATGCAAAAAAATTTTATAGGGACTAAAATATGTCATTTTTTTAACATGGACTAAAAATGAAATTTGAGATATTTAAAGGGATCAAAAACATACTTAACCCTAAATTTTATCTCTATTCTATTCAATCTTTCTCTTTTAAATATTATAAATTAATATAATCAACATTCTTTCACCGTAATATATTAGTTTTTCTCTTATGTTAGAGATTCTAGTATTATTTTATACACTTTAAACATATATTGTATTTAGAGACACATTATAGTATCTATAAGAGATAATACAGTACTTAAAAAGTATTAATTTTAAAATAATTTAATTTTTAATTTAATTTATAATAAATATTATGGAATTTTTATTTTATTTTTTAAAATAAAAAAGCTCATTTAGGGTCGGGTATCCCGAAGCCCATCTAGGGTCGGGCTAAGGTAGTAATTCTCGAGCCCATATTACACAGGATCTTTATGACCCAACCCTAAAAATCCCAGGGCCCGTCAGGGCCGGCCCGTTTAGGGTCGGGTAGCCCATTTTGACAGCTCTAGACGAGCGCATGAAGTGCTTTTTTTTTATTATTTTCTGATTTTTTTTTATGTATTAAGTTATATATTTCATATATTAATTAATATTAACAATTTTGAAAATGATTTAAAATGTTTAAAAATCATTTAATATTATTTAGTAATTATAATAAATAATATTTTAATATACTATAATATTTTAAATAATATTTTTAAAATTTAATAATTATTGTTTTAAAATTTAATTAATATAATTTGAAAAATTAATTATATTTTTATATTTGCACCTGTATGTTCGGCCGTTGTTTGGCCGAGCAGTTGTAACCAAAATGCCACACTTTGGAAAAATGTTCAAAGTATGCTCGACCATTCATTGGGCGAGAATGTTAATATTTTACTAATTTTTTGTTGTCTACAAATAAGAATGTTTTGCTAATTTTGTTCTCACATCAGTTACATCCAAAATCTTATTTTAACTCTTGAAGATGTCTTCAGGCACCTTTCCAACGTTTTCAGTTATGAAAAGAGATGCACCACTATTTTTTCGGCAACAAAGCCATTGTTTATGATCAAACTATGGAACACGCAGACATTCGAGCATCTTCAGAGGCACGTGATCCGCTAGCTAGACGGAAACATTCTCGACGATGAAAAGATAAGGAGAATTGACAGGCAAGTTACAGTGTCCGGCCCAAATGGAGTAACTCGTTCCTAGAAACCCATGAAAAATGACGTTGGTGTCCTTATGATGATGCTAGGACCATATGTTATTGTCTTGATGGTTGTAATCTCCTAGATATGTTGATGTGTTTAGTCATTTTATTTGTTTATCGTGTTGTTGTTTTATGAGTGGTTGTCTATGTTTGTTTATCGTGTTGTTGTTTTAAGAGTGGTTGTCTTTATTTCAATCTACCTGAATGTTGTATTTTTAAGTTGAAAATAAAGATGAATTAAAAAGACATGATATAGCTTATTTCGCGATGAATTAAAAATACATGACATTACAAAGCTAAACATATTAATGAAAACACTATGGCCTATTAGACGGGCCTGCTACATTTGGACATTTTCTGCGCATATGGCCTATTTCGTGACAGATCCCACACATTCTCTTTTCATTTTCATAATCGTCCATTTCGGTTATAATGTGACTACTATTTGGGCATCCTTTCTTATTCCTTCACATTGTCTCGTCATGGTAAAGAGTAAATCCTGTGTATAGTGGCCAATTTTCCTGATGTGGAAGTCCAAGGAAGCTTTTCTGGTAAACTTTAAAAACATTAATAATTTTGAACATGTCTGATATATGAATGATGTAATCTTGGCGTATGCTAGCACATGCTGCGATAACATGGGAGCAATGCAAATGAAACGCTTGAAATTTTCCACAATCGCATATTCGCTTCATGAGATCAACATTATACGTACCAATAGGCCGACCATCGTTATGGTTAATTCTCTCGGCCACCATGAAATAGAATCTCTCGCGATCAAATTGCATGACATTATGACTGCTAGCTTTTTCACTTCTTCATCTATTCCTTTAATGCAGTTAGTTGTGAAAGTTTGACCAGATGCCAAAGTTTTGGTCCACTGGTGACCTCGTTTATCAAAGCCCAACTTTAGTCTCACTGATGATCTTCTTTTGGATATTTCTCATTTTCGTGTTGAAGATATGGATGATCACATGAGCGGCGGTCCATCATCTCTTGAAGGCGGCGACCAAATATCTCAACGGCTCGGCGGTCCATCTCAGCAAGATGAAAATTTGCCATCTGATGGCACTCCATCTCCTCCAAGACAACCATCTCCGAGAGGCAAGGGGTGTCGACAAAAGAAAAGTACCAGATGTGGAACTAATTCATATTTTAAAAAGACATTGATGTCTATTTGCAATTGTTTCAACAACTATAAATAAATGTTTTTTTGTTCAATTGTTTATTTGTAATAATTAAATATATATATATAATTAAATAACTAAAAATAAAGACAATTAAAAATATTAATTAAAATATTATATTAATTAAATTATAAAATATTAATTAAAATATTATATTATATTAAAATATTATTTATTATAAATAATAAATAATATTAAATGATTTTTAAACATTTTAAATCATTTTCTAAATTGTTAATATTAATTAATATATAAAATAACTTAAAACATACAAAAATCTGGAAAAATGAAGAAAAAAAACCCTTCATGCACTCATCCATTGGATGACCGAGCGGACACATGGATGAAAATTTTGGACCCACTTGTCCACTGCATGGCCTTGCCGTGCGTGCACTAATAGTGTGGCATATTGGAAAATTATATTCAATTTGTGGAATTTTGGAACATTGCATTTCAAAAGGTGGCATAGAGGTAAAAAAATCAAAGTTGAAAGCTTAATCAAAGACAAACATATTATTTTGCCTTTTTTTCTATTTATTTGTTTTATTTTTCATGCCAAAACACCACAACTTGCACTAAAGTTATGGTAAAGTTGGTGAGATAAAAAAAAGAGATAGATCGCTTGAGACTTGCCAGCTATATACGGGCGTGAATCTCTAGGTTCTACCATTCTTTTCTCGCCTTTTGTCCTTACATATTGAAGACAATGTAGGATTTAAATGTAAGGGAGGTTTACTGTTTTCATTTACTTTATCATTTTTTATTGGGTTTTAGTTTGTCTTCTTAGTTTATTTTATGCTTTCACTTCATAGTTTTTTTTATAGCGTAGTGTATGTTTTGAGTTATTGCATGTGTTGTCGAGTTAGAGGAGAGGCTAGGCCGAGGAGGCTTGGAAAAGTCTGACAAAATCGCTATTGTCCTAACACCTCAAGCCTCCCAATTATGCATGTTAGTTTAAATCTTCTTTGAGTTTTATTCTTAAGTTCCTATTTGATAGTAGTCCTCAAAGTAGTTTTTACATCCAGTCATGCACCATCTGTAGTCACTAAGTAAGTTGGTCGACGAAAAATAAGTGATCTTTTGCTAAGAAAACTGATTAAAGTCGCATTTACTAAGTTAGATAATCCTCACCCGGTCATTTAGCCCAAAATATGTGGTTGAATCCTTTAAAAGAAAGAAAGAATGCATCTTTGAAAAGGAAGAAAATTGTAAAAATTTGAAAAAGATGTTTTGATCATAATCACTAACAGATCGCCAACCATGTTGTATGAGGGATAAAGGGCCTAAATGTGACTGACCCGAATGAAAGAGGATTAAAAAAAATAGGGAATTTAGACATTTATTCAATGGCATGATTGAAACCAGTATGCATAGGAGGGAGACTTGTGATTACGAGAGTGGTTTGTGTTGTTACAGTACCTGTAGTGTTGCATTGTTACCTATTGAGTCAATCTTAAGCGAATTAATTTTCATCAGCCACATACGAGTAGTTTCGATGCTTTTCTATTCCTTATCTCTTTATAATTATGTTGTTGCATTTCATTTATTAGCTAGCTAACTTGCCTGAGGACAAGGAATGGTTCAAATGTAGGGGACTTTGATAACATGAAAATAGATAGTATATTTAGACTCTATTCACATGCATTTTAGTGTCGATTTTATATTTTTTTGTAGAGTTGTGCTGGTATTTTGCATGGTTTCAGGTACTTTACAGGTAGGAGTCGGTACGTGAGAAAATGGGAAGAAAACGGTGAAAAACAAAACTTTTGTGAAGAAAATGCACTGGCGGAAACATTTTTGTGTGTGATTTGTTTACATTTTGTGTGAGATTTTGATTGGTTAAGATTCATCTTAAGCTTATGGACGAGAATAGGGTTTTTATATATGATGTCAAAGATGAAAATCCTCTTGATTGTATTGTGAGAAAAGTGAAAGTTATCCTAATTACTCCTGATGTAAGTGTTGTTTTGCGTAGCTGGTGTAGAAAAATGGCTTTACAAACAATCAATCAATCACAATTATTTTTTAATTAAAAAAGAATAATAATTTTCTCTCTCTCCTAATCAATCACAATTCACAACCATCCCTTGAATCCAATTTAAAATGAAATGAAATTTTAAATAAATTTAAACTTTTCTCTCTTCTTATTGGTTGTTTCTAAGATTAAGGATTTAATTTTATATCCATCCAAGTTTTTCTCGGTGGTGTATTAATGTATTAAAGATTAACGGTTTGAAGTTTTTGAAAATTTGTATTTTTTTATACTCTAGGTAGACTTGGGCTGCAAAGAAGAAGAAAGTGTCACCTGTGAGCTATATTATGATATGAAATACACACTTCCTTATTTAACATTTTCAAGCATTGTCAATGGTATGAAAGTCATAATATTTGATGATAGTTTGTTTAAAGTTTATGTGGTATGAAAAGTACCAGGTGTGGAACTAATTCATATTTTAAAAGACATTGATGCCTATTTGTAATTGTTTCAACAACTATAAATAAATGTTTTTTTTAATGGTTTATTTGTAATAATTAAAAATATATATATATATATATATATATATATATATATATATATATAAAATTAAATAACTAAAAATAAAGACAATTAAAAATATTAATTAAAATATTATATTAATTAAATTATAAAATATAAATTAAAATATTATATTATATTAAAATATTATTTATTATAATTAATAAATAATATTAAATGATTTTTAAACATTTTAAATCATTTTCTAAACTGTTAATATTAATTAATATATAAAATATATAACTTAATACATAAAAAAATCTGAAAAAATGAAGAAAAAAAACCCTTCATGCACTCATCCATTGAATGACCGAGCGGACACATGGATGAAAATTTTGGACCCACTTGTCCACTGCATGGCCTTGCCGTGCGTGCACTAATAGTGTGGCATATTGGAAAATTATTTTCAATCTGTGGAATTTTGGAACATTACATTTCAAAAGGTGGCATAGAGGTAAAAAAAATCAAAGTTGAAAGCTTAATCAAAGACAAACATATTGTTTTGAATTTTTTCTATTTATTTGTTTTTTTTCATGCCAAAACACCACAGCTTGCACTAAAGTTATGGTAAAGTTGGTGAAATAAAAAAAGAGACAGATCGCTTGAGACTTGCCAGCTATATGCGGGCGTGAATCTCTAGGTTCTACCATTCTTTTCTCGCCTTTTGTCCTTACATATTGACGACAATGTAGGTGTTAAGTGTAAAGGAGGTTTACTGTTTTCATTTACTTTATCATTTTTTATTGTGTTTTAGTTTGTCTTCTTAGTTTATTTTATGCTTTCACTTCATAGTTTTTTTTATAGTGTAGTGTATGTTTTGAGTTATTGCATGTGTTGTCGAGTTATAGGAGAGGCTAGGCCGAGGAGGCTTGGAAAAGTCTGACAAAATCGCTATTGTCCTAACACCTCAAGCCTCCCAATTATGCATGTTAGTTTAAATCTTCTTTGAGTTTTATTCTTAATTAAGTTCCTATTTGATAGTAGTCCTCAAAGTAGTTTTTACATCCAGTCATGCACCATCTGTAGTCACTAAGTAAGTTGGTCGACGAAAAATAAGTGATCTTTTGCTAAGAAAACTGATTAAAGTCGCATTTACTAAGTTAGATAATCCTCACCCGGTCATTTAGCCCAAAATATGTGGTTGAATCCTTTAAAAGAAAGAAAGAATGCATCTTTGAAAAGGAAGAAAATTGTAAAAATTTGAAAAAGATGTTTTGATCATAATCACTAACAGATCGCCAACCATGTTGTATGAGGGATAAAGGGCCTAAATGTGACTGACCCGAATGAAAGAGGATTAAAAAAAATAGGGAATTTAAACATTTATTCAATGGCATGATTGAAACCAGTATGCATAGGAGGGAGACTTGTGATTACGAGAGTGGTTTGTGTTGTTACAGTACCTGTAGTGTTGCATTGTTACCTATTGAGTCAATCTTAAGCGAATTAATTTTCATCAGCCACATACGAGTAGTTTCGATGCTTTTCTATTCCTTATCTCTTTATAATTATGTTGTTGCATTTCATTTATTAGCTAGCTAACTTGCCTGAGGACAAGGAATGGTTCAAATGTAGGGGACTTTGATAACATGAAAATAGATAGTATATTTAGACTCTATTCACATGCATTTTAGTGTCGATTTTATATTTTTTTGTAGAGTTGTGCTGGTATTTTGCATGGTTTCAGGTACTTTACAGGTAGGAGTCGGTACGTGAGAAAATGGGAAGAAAACGGTGAAAAACAAAACTTTTGTGAAGAAAATGCACTGGCGGAAACATTTTTGTGTGTGATTTGTTTACATTTTGTGTGAGATTTTGATTGGTTAAGATTCATCTTAAGCTTATGGACGAGAATAGGGTTTTTATATATGATGTCAAAGATGAAAATCCTCTTGATTGTATTGTGAGAATAGTGAAAGTTATCCTAATTACTCCTGATGTAAGTGTTGTTTTGCGTAGCTGGTGTAGAAAAATGGCTTTACAAACAATCAATCAATCACAATTATTTTTTAATTAAAAAAGAATAATAATTTTCTCTCTCTCCTAATCAATCACAATTCACAACCATCCCTTGAATCCAATTTAAAATGAAATGAAATTTTAAATAAATTTAAACTTTTCTCTCTTCTTATTGGTTGTTTCTAAGATTAAGGATTTAATTTTATATCCATCCAAGTTTTTCTCGGTGGTGTATTAATGTATTAAAGATTAACGGTTTGAAGTTTTTGAAAATTTGTATTTTTTTATACTCTAGGTAGACTTGGGCTGCAAAGAAGAAGAAAGTGTCACCTGTGAGCTATATTATGATATGAAATACACACTTCCTTATTTAACATTTTCAAGCATTGTCAATGGTATGAAAGTCATAATATTTGATGATAGTTTGTTTAAAGTTTATGTGGTATGAAAAGTACCAGGTGTGGAACTAATTCATATTTTAAAAGACATTGATGCCTATTTGTAATTGTTTCAACAACTATAAATAAATGTTTTTTTTAATGGTTTATTTGTAATAATTAAAAATATATATATATATATATATATATATATATAATTAAATAACTAAAAATAAAGACAATTAAAAATATTAATTAAAATATTATATTAATTAAATTATAAAATATAAATTAAAATATTATATTATATTAAAATATTATTTATTATAATTAATAAATAATATTAAATGATTTTTAAACATTTTAAATCATTTTCTAAACTGTTAATATTAATTAATATATAAAATATATAACTTAATACATAAAAAAATCTGAAAAAATGAAGAAAAAAAACCCTTCATGCACTCATCCATTGAATGACCGAGCGGACACATGGATGAAAATTTTGGACCCACTTGTCCACTGCATGGCCTTGCCGTGCGTGCACTAATAGTGTGGCATATTGGAAAATTATTTTCAATCTGTGGAATTTTGGAACATTACATTTCAAAAGGTGGCATAGAGGTAAAAAAAATCAAAGTTGAAAGCTTAATCAAAGACAAACATATTGTTTTGAATTTTTTCTATTTATTTGTTTTTTTTCATGCCAAAACACCACAGCTTGCACTAAAGTTATGGTAAAGTTGGTGAAATAAAAAAAGAGACAGATCGCTTGAGACTTGCCAGCTATATGCGGGCGTGAATCTCTAGGTTCTACCATTCTTTTCTCGCCTTTTGTCCTTACATATTGACGACAATGTAGGTGTTAAGTGTAAAGGAGGTTTACTGTTTTCATTTACTTTATCATTTTTTATTGTGTTTTAGTTTGTCTTCTTAGTTTATTTTATGCTTTCACTTCATAGTTTTTTTTATAGTGTAGTGTATGTTTTGAGTTATTGCATGTGTTGTCGAGTTATAGGAGAGGCTAGGCCGAGGAGGCTTGGAAAAGTCTGACAAAATCGCTATTGTCCTAACACCTCAAGCCTCCCAATTATGCATGTTAGTTTAAATCTTCTTTGAGTTTTATTCTTAATTAAGTTCCTATTTGATAGTAGTCCCTAAAGTAGTTTTTATATCCAGTCATGCACCATCTGTAGTCACTAAGTTAGTTGGTTGACGAAAAATAAGTGAATGATCTTTTGCTAAGAAACATGATTAAAGTCGCATTTACTAAGTTAGATAATCATCACCCGGTCATTTAGCCCAAAATATGTGGTTGAATCCTTTAAAAGAAAGAAAGAATGCATCTTTGAAAAGGAAGAAAATTGTAAAAATTTGAAAAAGATGTTTTGATCATAATCACTAACAGATCGCCAACCATGTTGTATGAGGGATAAAGGGCCTAAATGTGACTGACCCGAATGAAAGAGGATTAAAAAAAATAGGGAATTTAGACATTTATTCAATGGCATGATTGAAACCAGTATGCATAGGAGGGAGACTTGTGATTACGAGAGTGGTTTGTGTTGTTACAGTACCTGTAGTGTTGCATTGTTACCTATTGAGTCAATCTTAAGCGAATTAATTTTCATCAGCCACATACGAGTAGTTTCGATGCTTTTCTATTCCTTATCTCTTTATAATTATGTTGTTGCATTTCATTTATTAGCTAGCTAACTTGCCTGAGGACAAGGAATGGTTCAAATGTAGGGGACTTTGATAACATGAAAATAGATAGTATATTTAGACTCTATTCACATGCATTTTAGTGTCGATTTTATATTTTTTTGTAGAGTTGTGCTGGTATTTTGCATGGTTTCAGGTACTTTACAGGTAGGAGTCGGTACGTGAGAAAATGGGAAGAAAACGGTGAAAAACAAAACTTTTGTGAAGAAAATGCACTGGCGGAAACATTTTTGTGTGTGATTTGTTTACATTTTGTGTGAGATTTTGATTGGTTAAGATTCATCTTAAGCTTATGGACGAGAATAGGGTTTTTATATATGATGTCAAAGATGAAAATCCTCTTGATTGTATTGTGAGAAAAGTGAAAGTTATCGTAATTACTCCTGATGTAAGTGTTGTTTTGCGTAGCTGGTGTAGAAAAATGGCTTTACAAACAATCAATCAATCACAATTATTTTTTAATTAAAAAAGAATAATAATTTTCTCTCTCTCCTAATCAATCAAATTCACAACCATCCCTTGAATCCAATTTAAAATGAAATGAAATTTTAAATAAATTTAAACTTTTCTCTCTTCTTATTGGTTGTTTCTAAGATTAAGGATTTAATTTTATATCCATCCAAGTTTTTCTCGGTGGTGTATTAATGTATTAAAGATTAACGGTTTGAAGTTTTTGAAAATTTGTATTTTTTTATACTCTAGGTAGACTTGGGCTGCAAAGAAGAAGAAAGTGTCACCTGTGAGCTATATTATGATATGAAATACACACTTCCTTATTTAACATTTTCAAGCATTGTCAATGGTATGAAAGTCATAATATTTGATGATAGTTTGTTTAAAGTTTATGTGGTATGAAAAGTACCAGGTGTGGAACTAATTCATATTTTAAAAGACATTGATGCCTATTTGTAATTGTTTCAACAACTATAAATAAATGTTTTTTTTAATGGTTTATTTGTAATAATTAAAAAAAAATATATATATATATATATATATATAAAATTAAATAACTAAAAATAAAGACAATTAAAAATATTAATTAAAATATTATATTAATTAAATTATAAAATATAAATTAAAATATTATATTATATTAAAATATTATTTATTATAATTAATAAATAATATTAAATGATTTTTAAACATTTTAAATCATTTTCTAAACTGTTAATATTAATTAATATATAAAATATATAACTTAATACATAAAAAAATCTGAAAAAATGAAGAAAAAAAACCCTTCATGCACTCATCCATTGAATGACCGAGCGGACACATGGATGAAAATTTTGGACCCACTTGTCCACTGCATGGCCTTGCCGTGCGTGCACTAATAGTGTGGCATATTGGAAAATTATTTTCAATCTGTGGAATTTTGGAACATTACATTTCAAAAGGTGGCATAGAGGTAAAAAAAATCAAAGTTGAAAGCTTAATCAAAGACAAACATATTGTTTTGAATTTTTTCTATTTATTTGTTTTTTTTCATGCCAAAACACCACAGCTTGCACTAAAGTTATGGTAAAGTTGGTGAAATAAAAAAAGAGACAGATCGCTTGAGACTTGCCAGCTATATGCGGGCGTGAATCTCTAGGTTCTACCATTCTTTTCTCGCCTTTTGTCCTTACATATTGACGACAATGTAGGTGTTAAGTGTAAAGGAGGTTTACTGTTTTCATTTACTTTATCATTTTTTATTGTGTTTTAGTTTGTCTTCTTAGTTTATTTTATGCTTTCACTTCATAGTTTTTTTTATAGTGTAGTGTATGTTTTGAGTTATTGCATGTGTTGTCGAGTTATAGGAGAGGCTAGGCCGAGGAGGCTTGGAAAAGTCTGACAAAATCGCTATTGTCCTAACACCTCAAGCCTCCCAATTATGCATGTTAGTTTAAATCTTCTTTGAGTTTTATTCTTAATTAAGTTCCTATTTGATAGTAGTCCCTAAAGTAGTTTTTATATCCAGTCATGCACCATCTGTAGTCACTAAGTTAGTTGGTTGACGAAAAATAAGTGAATGATCTTTTGCTAAGAAACATGATTAAAGTCGCATTTACTAAGTTAGATAATCATCACCCGGTCATTTAGCCCAAAATATGTGGTTGAATCCTTTAAAAGAAAGAAAGAATGCATCTTTGAAAAGGAAGAAAATTGTAAAAATTTGAAAAAGATGTTTTGATCATAATCACTAACAGATCGCCAACCATGTTGTATGAGGGATAAAGGGCCTAAATGTGACTGACCCGAATGAAAGAGGATTAAAAAAAATAGGGAATTTAGACATTTATTCAATGGCATGATTGAAACCAGTATGCATAGGAGGGAGACTTGTGATTACGAGAGTGGTTTGTGTTGTTACAGTACCTGTAGTGTTGCATTGTTACCTATTGAGTCAATCTTAAGCGAATTAATTTTCATCAGCCACATACGAGTAGTTTCGATGCTTTTCTATTCCTTATCTCTTTATAATTATGTTGTTGCATTTCATTTATTAGCTAGCTAACTTGCCTGAGGACAAGGAATGGTTCAAATGTAGGGGACTTTGATAACATGAAAATAGATAGTATATTTAGACTCTATTCACATGCATTTTAGTGTCGATTTTATATTTTTTTGTAGAGTTGTGCTGGTATTTTGCATGGTTTCAGGTACTTTACAGGTAGGAGTCGGTACGTGAGAAAATGGGAAGAAAACGGTGAAAAACAAAACTTTTGTGAAGAAAATGCACTGGCGGAAACATTTTTGTGTGTGATTTGTTTACATTTTGTGTGAGATTTTGATTGGTTAAGATTCATCTTAAGCTTATGGACGAGAATAGGGTTTTTATATATGATGTCAAAGATGAAAATCCTCTTGATTGTATTGTGAGAAAAGTGAAAGTTATCGTAATTACTCCTGATGTAAGTGTTGTTTTGCGTAGCTGGTGTAGAAAAATGGCTTTACAAACAATCAATCAATCACAATTATTTTTTAATTAAAAAAGAATAATAATTTTCTCTCTCTCCTAATCAATCAAATTCACAACCATCCCTTGAATCCAATTTAAAATGAAATGAAATTTTAAATAAATTTAAACTTTTCTCTCTTCTTATTGGTTGTTTCTAAGATTAAGGATTTAATTTTATATCCATCCAAGTTTTTCTCGGTGGTGTATTAATGTATTAAAGATTAACGGTTTGAAGTTTTTGAAAATTTGTATTTTTTTATACTCTAGGTAGACTTGGGCTGCAAAGAAGAAGAAAGTGTCACCTGTGAGCTATATTATGATATGAAATACACACTTCCTTATTTAACATTTTCAAGCATTGTCAATGGTATGAAAGTCATAATATTTGATGATAGTTTGTTTAAAGTTTATGTGGTATGAAAAGTACCAGGTGTGGAACTAATTCATATTTTAAAAGACATTGATGCCTATTTGTAATTGTTTCAACAACTATAAATAAATGTTTTTTTTAATGGTTTATTTGTAATAATTAAAAAAAAAAAATATATATATATATATATATATATATATATAAAATTAAATAACTAAAAATAAAGACAATTAAAAATATTAATTAAAATATTATATTAATTAAATTATAAAATATAAATTAAAATATTATATTATATTAAAATATTATTTATTATAATTAATAAATAATATTAAATGATTTTTAAACATTTTAAATCATTTTCTAAACTGTTAATATTAATTAATATATAAAATATATAACTTAATACATAAAAAAATCTGAAAAAATGAAGAAAAAAAACCCTTCATGCACTCATCCATTGAATGACCGAGCGGACACATGGATGAAAATTTTGGACCCACTTGTCCACTGCATGGCCTTGCCGTGCGTGCACTAATAGTGTGGCATATTGGAAAATTATTTTCAATCTGTGGAATTTTGGAACATTACATTTCAAAAGGTGGCATAGAGGTAAAAAAAATCAAAGTTGAAAGCTTAATCAAAGACAAACATATTGTTTTGAATTTTTTTCTATTTATTTGTTTTTTTTCATGCCAAAACACCACAGCTTGCACTAAAGTTATGGTAAAGTTGGTGAAATAAAAAAAGAGACAGATCGCTTGAGACTTGCCAGCTATATGCGGGCGTGAATCTCTAGGTTCTACCATTCTTTTCTCGCCTTTTGTCCTTACATATTGACGACAATGTAGGTGTTAAGTGTAAAGGAGGTTTACTGTTTTCATTTACTTTATCATTTTTTATTGTGTTTTAGTTTGTCTTCTTAGTTTATTTTATGCTTTCACTTCATAGTTTTTTTTATAGTGTAGTGTATGTTTTGAGTTATTGCATGTGTTGTCGAGTTATAGGAGAGGCTAGGCCGAGGAGGCTTGGAAAAGTCTGACAAAATCGCTATTGTCCTAACACCTCAAGCCTCCCAATTATGCATGTTAGTTTAAATCTTCTTTGAGTTTTATTCTTAATTAAGTTCCTATTTGATAGTAGTCCCTAAAGTAGTTTTTATATCCAGTCATGCACCATCTGTAGTCACTAAGTTAGTTGGTTGACGAAAAATAAGTGAATGATCTTTTGCTAAGAAACATGATTAAAGTCGCATTTACTAAGTTAGATAATCATCACCCGGTCATTTAGCCCAAAATATGTGGTTGAATCCTTTAAAAGAAAGAAAGAATGCATCTTTGAAAAGGAAGAAAATTGTAAAAATTTGAAAAAGATGTTTTGATCATAATCACTAACAGATCGCCAACCATGTTGTATGAGGGATAAAGGGCCTAAATGTGACTGACCCGAATGAAAGAGGATTAAAAAAAATAGGGAATTTAGACATTTATTCAATGGCATGATTGAAACCAGTATGCATAGGAGGGAGACTTGTGATTACGAGAGTGGTTTGTGTTGTTACAGTACCTGTAGTGTTGCATTGTTACCTATTGAGTCAATCTTAAGCGAATTAATTTTCATCAGCCACATACGAGTAGTTTCGATGCTTTTCTATTCCTTATCTCTTTATAATTATGTTGTTGCATTTCATTTATTAGCTAGCTAACTTGCCTGAGGACAAGGAATGGTTCAAATGTAGGGGACTTTGATAACATGAAAATAGATAGTATATTTAGACTCTATTCACATGCATTTTAGTGTCGATTTTATATTTTTTTGTAGAGTTGTGCTGGTATTTTGCATGGTTTCAGGTACTTTACCGGTAGGAGTCGGTACGTGAGAAAATGGGAAGAAAACGGTGAAAAACAAAACTTTTGTGAAGAAAATGCACTGGCGGAAACATTTTTGTGTGTGATTTGTTTACATTTTGTGTGAGATTTTGATTGGTTAAGATTCATCTTAAGCTTATGGACGAGAATAGGGTTTTTATATATGATGTCAAAGATGAAAATCCTCTTGATTGTATTGTGAGAAAAGTGAAAGTTATCCTAATTACTCCTGATGTAAGTGTTGTTTTGCGTAGCTGGTGTAGAAAAATGGCTTTACAAACAATCAATCAATCACAATTATTTTTTAATTAAAAAAGAATAATAATTTTCTCTCTCTCCTAATCAATCACAATTCACAACCACCCCTTGAATCCAACTTAAAATGAAATGAAATTTTAAATAAATTTAAACTTTTCTCTCTTCTTATTGGTTGTTTCTAAGATTAAGGATTTAATTTTATATCCATCCATGTTTTTCTCGGTGGTGTATTAATGTATTAAAGATTAACGGTTTGAAGTTTTTGAAAATTTGTATTTTTTTATACTCTAGGTAGACTTGGGCTGCAAAGAAGAAGAAAATGTCACCTGTGAGCTATATTATGATATGAAATACACACTTCCTTATTTAACATTTTCAAGCATTGTCAATGGTATGAAAGTCATAATATTTGATGATAGTTTGTTTAAAGTTTATGTGGTATGAAAAGTACCAGGTGTGGAACTAATTCATATTTTAAAAGACATTGATGCCTATTTGTAATTGTTTCAACAACTATAAATAAATGTTTTTTTTAATGGTTTATTTGTAATAATTAAAAAAATATATATATATATATATATATATATATATATAAAATTAAATAACTAAAAATAAAGACAATTAAAAATATTAATTAAAATATTATATTAATTAAATTATAAAATATAAATTAAAATATTATATTATATTAAAATATTATTTATTATAATTAATAAATAATATTAAATGATTTTTAAACATTTTAAATCATTTTCTAAACTGTTAATATTAATTAATATATAAAATATATAACTTAATACATAAAAAAATCTGAAAAAATGAAGAAAAAAAACCCTTCATGCACTCATCCATTGAATGACCGAGCGGACACATGGATGAAAATTTTGGACCCACTTGTCCACTGCATGGCCTTGCCGTGCGTGCACTAATAGTGTGGCATATTGGAAAATTATTTTCAATCTGTGGAATTTTGGAACATTACATTTCAAAAGGTGGCATAGAGGTAAAAAAAATCAAAGTTGAAAGCTTAATCAAAGACAAACATATTGTTTTGAATTTTTTCTATTTATTTGTTTTTTTTCATGCCAAAACACCACAGCTTGCACTAAAGTTATGGTAAAGTTGGTGAAATAAAAAAAGAGACAGATCGCTTGAGACTTGCCAGCTATATGCGGGCGTGAATCTCTAGGTTCTACCATTCTTTTCTCGCCTTTTGTCCTTACATATTGACGACAATGTAGGTGTTAAGTGTAAAGGAGGTTTACTGTTTTCATTTACTTTATCATTTTTTATTGTGTTTTAGTTTGTCTTCTTAGTTTATTTTATGCTTTCACTTCATAGTTTTTTTTATAGTGTAGTGTATGTTTTGAGTTATTGCATGTGTTGTCGAGTTATAGGAGAGGCTAGGCCGAGGAGGCTTGGAAAAGTCTGACAAAATCGCTATTGTCCTAACACCTCAAGCCTCCCAATTATGCATGTTAGTTTAAATCTTCTTTGAGTTTTATTCTTAATTAAGTTCCTATTTGATAGTAGTCCCTAAAGTAGTTTTTATATCCAGTCATGCACCATCTGTAGTCACTAAGTTAGTTGGTTGACGAAAAATAAGTGAATGATCTTTTGCTAAGAAACATGATTAAAGTCGCATTTACTAAGTTAGATAATCATCACCCGGTCATTTAGCCCAAAATATGTGGTTGAATCCTTTAAAAGAAAGAAAGAATGCATCTTTGAAAAGGAAGAAAATTGTAAAAATTTGAAAAAGATGTTTTGATCATAATCACTAACAGATCGCCAACCATGTTGTATGAGGGATAAAGGGCCTAAATGTGACTGACCCGAATGAAAGAGGATTAAAAAATAGGGAATTTAGACATTTATTCAATGGCATGATTGAAACCAGTATGCATAGGAGGGAGACTTGTGTTTACGAGAGCGGTTTGTGTTGTTACAGTACCCGTAGTGTTGCATTGTTACCTATTGAGTCAATCTTAGGCGAATTAATTTTCATCAGCCACATACGAGTAGTTTCGATGCTTTTCTATTCCTTATCTCTTTATAATTACAGTAGAAACTCTTTAAATTAATAATGTCAGGACCGGAGAAATTTATTAATTTAGAGAGTTATTAATTTATCGATAAGTTAATAATTATTAATTTAAAGAGTTTTTAAGTAATTATACAATACATACTACACAAAAAGGCAAATTAGTCTATGTCTACGTTGCAGCGAACCTCGGGACTCAACGTAAATTAGTAATTAGTTTGTTCATATGCCTTGGAAATAAATAATGACTTTGACCTGAACTTTGAGCTTTAAAGGAAAACAGACAACTATTGAATCATATTTCAATAGAGTGTAATATTTTTTTTCAGTTTCTATGAATTATTAATTTATGATTTTCTTGGGACCGAAAATTATAAAGGGATCTCCCGAAAAATTATTATCTTATTATTTTATCGAGTTTTTCAATTTTTTACATTGGCCCAAGTCAGGACCGGACAAATTTATTATTTTAGAGAGTTTATCTATTCACATGCATTTTAGTGTCGATTTTATATTTTTTTGTAGAGTTGTGCTGGTATTTTGCATGGTTTCAGGTACTTTACAGGTAGGAGTCGGTACGCGAGAAAATGGGAAGAAAACGGTGAAAAACGAAACTTTTGTGAAGAAAATGCACTGGCGACAACATTTTTGTGTGTGATTTGTTTACATTTTGTGTGAGATTCTGCTTGGTGTTGTAGGTTATTAAGATTCATCTTAAGCTTATGGACGAGAATAGGGTTTTTATTATATGATGTCAAAGATGAAAATCCTCTTGATTGTATTGTGAGAAAAGTGAAAATTATCCTAATTACTCCTCATGTAAGTGTTGTTTTGCATAGTTGGTGTAGAAAAATGGCTTTACAAACAATCAATCACAATTATTTTTTAATTAAAAATTAATAATAATTCCTAATCAATCACAATTCACAACCACCCCATGAATCCAATTTAAAATGAAATGAAATTTTAAATAAATTTAAACTTTTGTCTCTTCTTATTGGTTGTTTCTAAGATTAAGGATTTAAGTTCATATCCATCCAAGTTTTTCTCGGTGGTGTATTAATGTATTAAAGATTAAAGGTTTGAAGTTTTTGAAAACTTGTATTTTTTATACTCTAGGTAGACTTGGGCTGCAAAGAAGAAGAAAATGTCACCTGTGAGCTATATTATGATATGAAGTACACGCTTCCTTATTTAACATTTTCAAGCATTGTCAATGGTATGAAAGTCATAATATTTGATGATAGTTTGTTTAAAGTTTCTGTGTGAATCGTATACTTGTTTCTTAAGATGATTGTGGTTTAGCTTGAATGGTACAAAAACATCAAAAATAGAAAGTGATATATCTCTATTTCAAGTAAATCAGATTCTAAATATGGGTCTAATGGGTGTGTTGCAGAGAATAATATTGCTTTATAATGTTTGCTTTTTACTTTAAAGAGGTGGGCTGTTGACATAAATAAGCATGCATGTGAAAATCTGAAGCTAAATCACCCAGAAACATATGTATGTATTTATTGTTATTTAGTAATTGATGCTTATAATTATAATTTTGTTCTTAGTATTCCTTCTTATTTATACTAGAGCAGTGGTGCTGAGAATTGGCGAAGCACTTGAGGAATAAGAAAAAGCTACTCAAGCTTCTAAATAACAGGTTCTAATTAACAGGTTCAAATTCCATTTTTTGCAACGGTAAGAAGTCATGGAAGAAGCCATGATATGGAACTATTGGAACGGGTTTAAAATTGGCAACGCCTTTAAACCGTTGTGATAGCCGCAAGCAAACTGTTCACCAAAGCACACCAATCGCTATGGTTTTACTCTAGGAACGGAGAAAAGTCGTGTTATTGGGATTTCTAAGAGCCGTTCTTTAAAGACACTCTAAAACACTGGTTATATATAAGGCGTTGCTTATGGTACAAAAACCGTTGTGAAAGGTTATGGAAACGCCTTAGTTAAGCACGGTCTGAAAACCATTCTTGTAGTCTAAGAAAACGATATTTTAGATTTCGCAACGGTTTTCGTTTGTTGTTGTAGGAGGAAAATGTTGTAGTGGGGTAAGTGTCACAGATGTGGGTAAAGAGTGTCCCGTTAAAGAGAGTTAACGACGATACAAGTGTATGTAGAAGAAAGAGTTTCTATTTGATGGAAAGCATTGTGGTCTCACACTTGAGGAGGAGTAGTGTGAGGGGTGTGAGTAGTGCAGGGGAAATAGTCGCACATTGGATAGGAATGTGGTGACTTGAGCATTTATGAGTAGAAGAACACACTCACTTATAACCTTAATATTTTAGATGGACAAGTGGTGTGTCTTCCACAAAAGTAAGAATGCTCCTCGCTCGACCTTCTTTTGATTGTTGCGCCAATAAATGGTATCATGAATCTTTGGTTTCAAGAAAGGGACCGTCTTACTTGTATCGAAAAGTACCCCACATGGTCATGGATAAGCGTGTCTCATGTGGGTAAAGAGTGTCCCGTTGAAGAGAGTCAACGACAGTACAAGTGTATGTGGAAGAAAGAATTTCCACTTGAGGGGGAGCATTGTGGATTCACACTTAATGGCGAGAAATGCCGGGGGTGTGAGCAGTGTGGGCAAAATAGTTCGTGGGAAAATAGTATACGGGGAAAATAGTCCTACAATGGATAGAAATGTGATGACTTGAGCATTTATAAGTGGGAGAATCCAATCACATATCACCTTAAGGTTTAAGGTGGACAGGTGGTGGCGTGTCTCCCACAAAAGTGTATTACTCAAAGAAAAGTCCCACAAAAATAAGAATGCCCCTCGCTCGATCCTCCCCCGATTGTTGCGCCTATAGTTTTCAAATTATTTTCTTAAGCTCTTCAAGATACCTTATGATAACAACTTGTATGAAAACTATTTGACTTTATTTTATCTTGTTATAGTATTAGAAATATCTTATGCCTATGTTTGAATAAACATTTTATTTGCAGCTTGTAGCATGCGATGCGTGTTTATTATGATAAGCACTTATGTATAAGAGGTGTTTATAGTAAAAGATAAAATAAGGTTATTATATATTTTCGAATAAGCTATAGGCTATTTTCTTAAACAATCTAGGAAAATTTATGAAAATAAGGTAAAAATTGGTTGATGATTAATGTTGTAAGTTGTTTTCATAAGTTTTTTCTAGTAATCTCACAAAATTAATGTCAGAAGATAAACTCAAATAAAGCAATTCAAACAGGCCCAAACACTTGTATGTTAATCGGGCTTTTCATCAGTTCAACAATCTTATTATGTTGTCTCTGATGTTTTCAACGTATAAATTTGTTTGTTACTTAATATTGATTTTGGGTTGTTTCTTGTGGCAATATAGACACACAATGTTGCTCTGGAATTACTTAGGAAGGCTCATCCTGCGCCCGATGAAAAGATTGTTGGAGAAATCTTTTCTTTCCAAGTCCGCGAGCATCCTACATGGAAATTGAGGGACTTTATGATTATAAGTTTCTGAAATTGAGGGATTATATGGTTATAATCAAATTGCAGCTTAATATACAATGCAATTTTTTTTCTTCATGTCTCAATGTAACTTTGGTTTCTTATGTTATTATTATGTTGTATTTTTCTTTATTAGTTTCAACTTGATACCAAAAGCCTCCAAAGATATCAACATGATTTGAAGTATGATGTTGAAATTCCAATGTGTCAACTTGACTTGAAGTTTTCTGTTGAAATATCAATGTTGTGATGAAAATTGTAATGGTGAATGTAAAATCCATGCTTGAAGATTCTACTCTTTTTTTAGCAGTGCAAATATAGTTTAATCAAATGACAATCTTGTCACCGAATAAGATTATAAAATTTAGTTTTATTAACATGCTTGCATGATCACTCAACCTGACCAAAAAACACTACTAGCTGAGAGCAATAAACAACCCAGAATCCAATTCTCATCTCCACTAGCACTGAGATGTTTAGAACCATGAAAGAACTTATGTTCTTTGATAAATGCCATTGCTAAGGTTCCACTAACACAACAATATTGTTTCTATATATGCATGGCCTTGCTTTAGATAGTAGTAATTAATAACTAGATAATGCACGGCTATTATTGTTGTCTTGGTAGTATCTACTATCAATTTTTAATACCAGTCAATTTTTAATACCAGAGGTTTTTAATACTAGGGTTTGTTTCAAGCTACAAAATAAGATTTCTGGGAATATGATATTGGAAATGCAATAATCTCATGTTTGTTTTAAATTTTTGAAAATTATTCTAGGGTATTTTTTATTCCCAGGAACTTATTTTACACATGATTTCTTCCTTATTTATTCTCATGTTAAAGGGTGGGAACCCAACATTTCCATGGGAGTAAAGTCCAACAAACTCTAACTTCTCACTAACACTCACAATTAATTTAACTTTTATTTTTTTTTAATTTTTTAATTAGATTAAATTTGTAAACATTTCTTAAAAATCTAACTATTGGCCAAACACATACATAAGAATATTATTCCTAGAAATAATAATTCTGAGAATATAATTCTAAGAAATATAATTTTATAACTTTGAAACAAACACACTCTAGGATTTGTTTTTCCTTATTAACGATTACAACCCTAAAACAACAACTTCATAAATTTATATTCTTAAAATTGATTGCAACCAAACATTCTTTAATGTTTAATGACAATCTTTAATTTTAATTAAAAAAAAATCAATTTCAATATTTAATTTTATATAAAAAAATCTTTAATCATTCATAGGCGTGAAAATAGGTTGGACCGAGATAGCCTTTGATAAGTTTGAATCTAGCTTGTTAAAAATTTCAAAACCTAAGTCTGATATGTAGCCTATCATAGACTTTTTTTACCCGAACCTGACTTTTTCGAAGGCCTGACTGACATATTAGCCTACATAAAAGCATATTTTATTTGAATATTTATAAATTAGTAATTAAACTAATTTTAAAATAAGATAACAAATTAAAAGATCATCGAAATTAAATACTTAGTTGTTTTGATTGATTTAAATTTACTTATTAGCACAAGTTTATTATATTTTTTTATTAAGTTTTATTATACTATTTATTTGAAAGAACTTATAAAAACATCTTATTATTTATTGTTGTTTATAAAAAAATTTCAACTTTTAACTAAATTTTATTTTTATATTTTAATTTAAAATACAAATATAATAATAATAGTACATTTATTCATATTTATTTAAATAAGTTGTTATGATAGATTTAGAAAACTTGTTTTATAGTTTGTGGCCTAACCTCTTTAATTAAATAGACTTATAAAAAATTAGACATTTTTTACGTAAAAGAAGTCTGATGTGGCCCACACTTGTGTAGGCTATGTCGTATGTCCCTGTTAGCTGATTTGACCTATTTCCACCTCTAATCATCTCTAATGATATTTAATTTAAGATTTCAAATTGAAAAAAAAAAGAAGAAATTTGAGACATTAGGAGTCACTGCGAACACTCTTCAGAAAATTTCTCTTATGTAGTTCCATCATCTCACGTTCACATAGATGATCAAAGTACACGTGCCACAGTTTGATTGTATCATTATTAGTTTCAATAGATGCTACATCACCCATAATTGTACTCATAGAAATCAAATTCTTCCTAAATTCTAGAACATAATGCCCCTCACTCAACATGCGCACGTCACCATCATCCAAAGCAACTGTAATTTTCTCTTTTTCAGTGATGGTACAAGTTTTATCATCACCTAAATAGATAAAATCAAAATTATCTAATTTAAAAGAGTTGAACCACTCCTGATGTAGTGTCATATGGTAGGAGCACCCAGAATCAAAAGTCCATGTATCAATGCACTTTACATATGAAACACAAAGCAAATTCTCTTCACTGCAGGAACCATCAGACTAAACTAGATTTGTTGAGTTGTTGTTGCCTGACTTGTTTAGACAGTCCCTCTTCCAATGACTAATTTGCTTGCAACTGATAACACTGAAACACATTACATATTTGAATTGATTTGCACATGTTTTATTGTTGTATTATTATTAATATTCCTAGTGTTATGTTGGCATTTTGTCTGTTTTTCAGGTAATTGACCATATGAGAGGTTTACGCGAAGAAACGAAGCTAATTAGACGGAAAATGAAGAAAAATGATTAATTTGCACTTAAGGCGTTCATGATGGCGTTCGCTATGGAGAAAGCCAAAAGTGAAAGTTGAGAAAAACACAAGATATGGGGGTTTAAATTGGATGTTAAAAAAATATTTTTCACTCAAACAAACAAAATAGACAGGCTAAGAACAAAAGTGTCACTTTCGGTTTATACACGTTCACCTTAAATAAGTTAATCTTGTCCATCCGCCAAGGTGATTTCGCCTTTAAAAAGAACTTAATCCACTAATCTTGAAAGATTACAAACAAACGTCTAAGAGTCTAGAAAGATATCTTAGCCCTCTCAAGTAAACAGACTAACAACTTAGTCACTTGAGGAAAATAAATCTCAAAAGATTTACAATAGAAGTATTTACAATAACGCTTATAGATAAGCAAATGAAACAAAGTTTAAGAACAAATGTTTACACAAATAATGAGCAACAACTCCTTGTATTTGAGATTCTCTTTGAAATAGATATTTCTCCATGTGAGTGTTTTGAACATTACCTCTTAAGTTTGTTTCTCTTGGTTCCTTTTTCACCTCGATGTATATTCTTTTTTTTATTGGAAAGCTAATTTCATTAAGAAAGAAAGCCCTCTGGGGGAATAACAGAAGAACAACAGGGGGGATCTACAGTCCACGATCTAGCCCCAAGAATTTTGCCCCATTTAACAAGATTGTGAGCATCAGAGATGAACAACCTATTAAGGTACATAACAGAACAACAACTAAAATTATTACACAGATCTCTAACATCCCCAGCGATCAAATCCAATGTGTAGCAACCTGCCTAAAAATTATACTTAGAGAGTCGCCACCTATTCTACCAAGGCGAATAGGAAACCTTTAACGGTTGAGAGATTGAGGGTAAGATACTATATTCGGGTTAAGGGAAGGTGTTAGGCACCCAAAACCCTTTCCTAAAGGTTAACATCTCAAAGATAAAGGTTTGTAAGGTTTATAAAGAAAGATGGCAGAAAGTAATAGGGCTAATAGGCTATTTATATTGAACATGATTAGAGTTTGGAAGAGGGGGACTCGCCTTGTTGCCAAGTGCCTACGTACCTCCTTAGGGAGGATCAGAGTCTACGTAGTTCGGGGAAGGGTTGTACGCCCTTAGAGTTAGAGTTTGATTTGATATGGTTTTTAGAGGCTTTTGCATAGCCTATCGTAGTTATGATAATCCGTGGTTTGATATTTGTGGTTTTGAAAAGTATTTTAGGAGTGTTTTAAGAGTGGGCGTACAACCCTGATTTAATTTGTACTATTAACCGCCATAATTGATTGATTCAATTACCATAGTTAAAAGATTAATAATTTGCACCATGACCAATTTTAATCGATTGATTCGATTATCACTAATAATGAATTAAGGTATATTTTAATGATTTTATAGAATTTTTATGTGCATTGTTACCCCTCGTAATCGATTGATTCGATTAAAAAGAATAACAAATTAAATCGAAGGGAAGACGGTTAATCATCACAACTAATAAAATAGTTGCCACCATTTAACCAAATAATAGAAACCAAATTTTATTTAATAACATTTTAATTAAAAATATTGTTAACCATAGCGATTAATCGATTTAATCTGCACGAATAACAAATTATGATTTTCAATAATAATATCATATATATTTTTTATTCACAAAAAATAATTATTAAGCATTTAATCAAAAAAGAAATAATAAAACAATTATATAAATTAAATTAAATTAGTTAATTAGGTTTTGATTCAATGTGGTTACAATTAAGGTGTATGGTATGGGGAGTTAATCAGGGGCGTTAGATCTAAGGCTAGTGGGGATTAATGGTCAGATCTGGGGGACGCATGGTGTTCTATGCATAGGCGCATGTTTTGGATCCAGGAATAAATTTTTTCAGAAAAATAATGAAGGAGGGAGGGCTCGAACCTGCGACCCTCCACTCCCAAACGCACTCACTTACCATCCCAACCAAACAACACTTTTGAAAGTAAAACGCGCTCAAATCAATACATACGCAGCTTAAGTGGGTGACTAGGCATGCGCGCTAAAATTCAAATGGAGCAATCGCATCACGACGCGTCATCGTCTTCCCCACGAGACCCCCAACAAACCTGCACAGTTAGCTATGAATTTGCTACGAAATCATTTGTAGCAACCAGACCTGGAAAAATAACGATTCGCCTATGCCTACACATAAATGAGGCGCGACCTATCACTCCTCTCCGTCTCCCTCATACGAACTCAATCCAACCCTTGTTTTGACCTAATTTTACCTCTAGCGCGAACCCCCAAATAAAACCCTAAAAAGCTCAATTCGGTCTTCAATGGTGATTCACATGAAACATGCTCAGAAACAAAATTAAGGATCCAAAAACGTTCACAGCATCATACACAAACAAAATATACCAACGAATTATCATATGAATGCGTGAATCATGCTAATCGATCCAAAATTCAGAGTGACTTACTTGTGATGATTGGAGATTGTTCTGGGGGTGCTGATGAAGCGTGAGTATCCAGACACGTTCCAAATCGCCTGAGGAATCTTTTGGAACCTTTAAGTCTCCCTGAAAACCTCCAATTCTTTGAAACCGAATTTCACTTTCTTGGTGACTTTTGAGTTCTTGTACGTGTGCCTCTCTCTGAATTTTTCGTCCCCTAATCCTATGCTTTAGGTTCAGTACTTATAGGGGAATGAATTAGGTTTAGAAAAGAGCCCAAAGAATCCTTGAATCCAATCTTGCCATGTTTGAAAAATTGATTTTAAAACTTGATTGGAAGCTTTCTAATTTAGTCAAACATTATACCAATCCTTTCCTAATCAATTATGCACGAAAATATCTTACAATTTTGACATAATTGTGATTGGATTTAGTCAATATGAATCTTTTCCACATAATACTTGATTTTCCAATAATTATATTATTTTAAATCATTTAAATGAAATAAAAAAACATATAGAAAATCAAATAAAAGATAAATTCGTAGCACTTGGTTTGGGTAACATAAGTGACTTGTGGACCAAGGTTGGATCATTAAAATATAGGCCCATTTGCAAAAAACTCCTAGTTGAACCTCTTTTTTTCACATTTGGTCCTCCAAAATCACCCAACTTTGATCAAGCATATCTCACTCGATTTTTAAGCTATGAGGGAGTTCTAATACTTTTTGGAAACCTCAAAGTGTCCTCTACAAGCCACTTTGGAACATATTTTTTCATTTGGAGCTTTTATCTTGATCATATCTTCTTTGACAAAAACTGCTTTTGAAGGATGCCTGAAAATGACCTGTAATCTTTTGTACTATAACTCTCAAATGAAGCATTTATGGCCCTGGCTTGTGAGAGACAAAATTGTAGAGAATCCAATTTCCTTCAAAATAGGCTTTGAGTGGGGAATTTTTTATGTTCCAGGTGAAAGTTATGCCCAGTCAAAGTTGGGTTGACTTTCTCCTAAAGAAACCCTAATTTGAACCTTTTTGTATTTGTTCATCTCTGAGTTTCTGTTAATGGAATCATGATCAAGCTTTGATCAAATGATGGATATATATCTCTATTCTTGTTGTATGACCAATAATCAGAGGTTTGGATCATGCCTTGACTTTGCATTTGGATCAGTTGACTGTGGATCTTAGGATTGTTTGAACAGGTAGCCTTTGGGGTTGTGCCCTGACTTTTGCTATGGAGTTACATTAGATCATTATAAACCATGTACCCTTAATTAAGAACCCTATCTTCTTGATTCTCCTAAGAGAATCTCAAACCCTAGCTTTAGGGACCTTTGCTCAAGAGAATGACTTGATGAATCTCCTGAGCTTTTGAATAATTATGACTGAACTATGTAAGGCAAATTTTGGGGTATGACAGCTGCCCCTATTTAATTACCTTTTATTGAATGGCGTAAGAGTACGCAGTTCTCACGTCCTTTGATCGAAGAGTTATTAAATAATGGAAGACCCCTTGAATTTGCCTTGTACCCGGTAGTTGAAGAGAATGCCTTGCTAAAGTAGTTACCTTGCTATGGCGCTAGCAAGGGTTTGCAGTTTGTGGGTAACTCACTTACTATAGTCATAGTAAGTCGTCGCGGTTGGTGTACCCACTCCCTATTGTAGTTTGAGTAAGCGTGTCGTAGATGGCATGACCCACTTACTATCGTAAGTCGTCGTGGTCGGTCATGCTTCCCATTATCGTAGTTGGAAAAAAGTTAATGGTGTGGCTTACTTACTATAGCCCTAGTAAGTCATCGCAGTTAGCCACATCTTCTTGCTATCTCAGTTTGGAGTGAGTTTGTCGTAGATGGTATGACCCACTTACTATCGTAAGTCGTCGCGGTCGGTCATACTACTCACTATCGTAGTTGGAGTAAGCTTATCGTAGATGGTGTGGCCTGTAACACCCCGAATTTAATTAAATTGGTTAATTAAATTATTGAAGGATTTAAATATTTGATTTAGTCGAAATTGAATCGTCGGTGTTATTTAAGGGCGTATTTGGAATTATATAAATCGAAGTCGGATAGTCAGAAAATAATATTAAGAATAATATTATTTATAAGTCGGAATTATTATATTGAAGGAATTATTATTATAAGTGATATAATTGATTATTTGAGTTATATCTCTTATTGGGCCTAAATTGATTTTGGAGGATACTAAATAAAGAGAGGATTTAAACACTAAGCCCAATTGGTTTTATATTAGGGTTTTAGAGATGGAAAAGGGTAGTTGTCATTTTGGGAGGAATCAAGAATAGAGGAGAAAGAGGCAAGCAATGAAGAAGAAGAAGGAGCTTAGAAATTTTCATCCATGGTGCCAAATTGAAGATGCAATTAGAGACCCATTGAGTGCTTCCATTGAATAAGGTAAGGGTGGGGTTCTCTTCCTATAATGGGGCTCATGAACAATTGTATGTGGGGAATTGGGTGTGTAAATTTATTGCAATTGCTATGTTATTGTTGCTGAAAATTGAAATGTTGATGTTGTTGTTTGTACTAATATTTGAATAACTCTAAAACTGCTGCACTGTGTCTGGAAATTATTGAATGTAAGCCACTTCTGTGACAGACGGAATTGGTTTTCAAACTAAAACATAAAATATGATTAAACTGGTTTTCATTTCTATACTTGATCAATTCATTTATGTGCATAGTTAAAAAGATTAAAGACCTTGTTAATTAACTAACATAATGTCACTGTTGAATGTATATAATATAAACCGACAGCCTTGTGACTTGTATTGACAACCGGAATCCTTGGTTGACGACAGGGCTGTAGCATATTAATTTTGGTGGTCATTTGGTGTTCTTGCTGTTCACTATTATTAGCTAGAATATGTATATGATAATGTAATAAAAGTGAGACATCCATGAAGCCACTAAATTGCATTGCTAGACATACTGTTTATTTTGGCTTATGTTCTGTTTTCCTAAAACTTATTTTGGCTTATGTTCTGTTTTCCTAAAACTAATAAAATGTCCTGTTTGATTGAAATAGCCGAATTAAGCGGTATAATTAGTTGTCCGGAATTTGATAAAAATTTACGTGGTAGTTAAGTTTAATTAGTAGATTAACATGGTGGTGTTATTTTATTGAAATTGTGATATTTTACTAATCGACTGGAATTGTGTTTAATTTAAATATTCTTTATAAATAAATTATAATAACTTAATAGAATTGTCAATAGAGTTGTTAGAGTTGTCAATAGAGTTGTTAAAGTCGACAATAAGTTGTCAGAGTTGTTTTGAATTATTAAGAGTCATATTTTTAATTGTTTTGAGTAATTCTGACATGTTTAGAGTTGTCAGTGTATAACGTCGGTGTTTGTTTTTTTTATTGGAACTTTAACAATTCATATCTTTTGAACCGTAACTCCGTTTGAGTCTCCGTTCGAGGCGTTAGAAAGCTAACGCGATATTCTTTTTAATAAAAATGGTCTTGAGCAGTAGAATGCTAGAAAATTGGAAATGGAGTAGAAATAGAAGTGAATTAAATTAATATAGTGTGATTATTAATTGGTTGATTAAATTAATAGTTGAATTAATTTCAATGTGTTTAATTGATTAGAATATAATTTGGAATTAGATTAACTATTTGGTTTGTCGATAAATTACGATATTTTGAGAATTTATCCGTAATTGTGTTTTGATTGAATATGTATGTTGAGAAATATATATTATTATGTCAGTGATTTTGTTTTGATATTGATTCTCTGTGGGTAGTTGTATAGCATTAATTTTAATGATTAATTGCTTGATTTTAAATGTGTATGTTCATATATAATGGGCAAAATGAGAATTAACATGAGATAGTATGGTTACTAGTGTTAATTGGATTTTGTGAATCGTAATTGATTAATTGACCTTTTATATGTGAATGATATGTATGTGTTGTGAATGTTGTGTACAATTGGTGGATAATTCATCGAGTTGAATTATTGTGATATGCTAAATATTAAGATGGTAGAGATGATCTTAATTGCATATGTTTGATTAATATTGTACATACATTCATATCATGGATGCCTTGAAACAAAGGTGGTTTGCTTTGAAACATAAGCGTGGCTTGGATTCTAGAGTGAATCGGAAAGCGGTAAATTATATGTTTACATTTGGTGGCTTTGGTCTTGTCCGGATCTGAAGCGTGGCTAGATTCTATATGAATCGGAAGCGGTGGAACTTTGGGTCCATATTGGGTACCACATGCATAGAGTCACATGTCTTGCATTGAGTCACATTGAGGTTAAGTGATGTTTGAATATATGCATTTATGTGATTGTCATGTGTACATGAGATGTGATAATTGATATTGGTGATGTTTTGATATATAATTGGTTAAACGTGTGAATATGTGATAATGATGGATTGTGTATATATTTGGGATAATAGTATTGAATCTTTTGAGTATTATACTATTGAATTTTGTGCTTACTTGAATATGTGAAATTTATTAGATGATACTATTTACATAATTATGACTTGTTGTGCGATGAAAAGTATGAGAGATTAATGAAATGTGGAAGTATGATGTGTATGGTAACTGTTGATACTTGCGATGTAATGATTTTATATGTCTGAATCCTAGCATGCAATTTATCATGCGCCCACTTATATGATTTGATATCTCACCCTTTTTTTTCTTGTTTCGCCGTTGCCTTTATATTGGCAACGTGCAGGTATTCAAGTATGAAGATTTAGTTGCCGTTACTCGAGTCGGTTGTCGCTCTGATACGTAGCACTCTGGGGGAAACGATTTATACTATTATTGATGTTGCTATCTAATTGTTTAATTTTGGTTGGACAAAATGTTAAGTTAACTGAAGATATTTTATTGAATACATTCTTAAGTGATTCCGCTGTGTTTTAATAAAATAAGTTATTCTATTTCAAAGGTGCTATGTATCCGCTTTATGCGACGAGGTGATTTGTTTTGTTTTGATTATGTGACGCCTCATTTGTTTATTGAGAAATTTTGAAAAAAACTCTGATTTATATATATTTTCCGGGTAGAAATGGGGTGTTACAATAGTGGTATCAGAGCAGGTCGGTCCGTCCGGCCTAGTTGTCGAGTCAGTTGAGTTGTGTGACAGTTGAATGCTGTCAGTGTTTTATTTCTTAGTACGCGACATGTGTGTGAAACACTGTCAGTACTTGTTTGCTTTGTTGTAGGGATTGGTTTGATTACAAGTGGGGGAGAAGTTTTACTTCTTGAAGATGTTTCTGTTGTAAGGGATGGTCAAGTATGCTGAGTGGCGATGTTCAGCACGGTTGAGGACTGAGAACTTGTCGGTGTGTTTAACCTTTGCGTTTGATGCCGGTGTTTGACAAGTGTTAAAGTGATAAAGCTGTGGTAGACTTTATGTTAGACTCGCATAAGTGATTAATTGACGTAGTCGATGTGTGAAGTGTTGTGAATCGCAAATCCGAGTTGGAACTCGAGAATGCGCGTAGCTTGAGTTTCGGATATCTGATTTGAACTCTGTTTAAAGCATCAGAAAGATAACGAGATGAAGTGTATTATAAGAATGATTTCCGCAACCGTAATAGAGTTGATTTTGACGTGATGATGTTGGGATGGAGTGTAGTTTGTCGTCGAAGTTATTTGAGGAGTTTGGGAGATAACATAAAAATTGTTGATGCTTGACGTTGATGTTTACAATTCGAATAACGTTAGAGATTTGTATCTTGGGTTTCGAGTATCAGTTGGACGTACCGTTTGAGCCTACGAAGAGGTGAAGTTGTATTCTACCTTATGGAAATGTGTAATCCTGTTGAATAAGAATGGTTATAACCGCAAATGTCTGAAGCGAAGTTAAGCAGAACTTGTTGTTGATGATTAAGATGAGAGAACGAGATGTTCGGTATCACAGATGATTTGAGTACTGATGACTTTTAAGGAAGATTGAAGTAGTAGTGAAGAAAAATTCAGACTTAGGGATGATAGAAGTCGTATTTGGGATGCCAAAAGTGGCGGTGTGTACAAAAGAATGACTGTATGGAATTTCTATCGCCAGTTTATCGCGAGGAGGACTTCGGTTGAGACGAAACGAATTGTGTGATGCTAAATTATTACGAATCAGACTTCTGTATTATGTTTGGACGTCGGTGTCTCATCGACAAGATTGATTGATAAGGTAAGATGTTGTAGAAGTTGTGAAAACCCAAAGTGAATCATTGGATTACGTCGTGTTATTGGATTTAAGTGGAAATTCGGAAAGAACACTATTATGATGTAACAACGATTTATACTCCACTAAGGTTGTCGGATACTAATTGGCAAATTGGGGAACTGATCACCCTCAATCTATTGTTAATGGTAGACGAAACTCGTGTTGGACGTTATAGATTTGTCTTGTTGTCTTAATAGTGTAGAAAGAGTCTATATTTTATCGTGAAGATAATCGCCCATCAATTTGTGTAGCTTGGTAAGAAGAATGGATGAGTTAGAATTAGATGAGATTAACAATCATTGTGGTACGTTTTATGCAAGCGAGTGTCGCAAAATGAAAGATTGGAAATATCAAGTAAATAACGATGTGAGGATGAGTATTGAAGAAAGTTTGTATTGGATCGAGAATTTGTGAACTGTATAAGTAGACGGGATTTTATCGAGAATGGTGACTTAAAAGAGAATTATCAGAGTTGATCAGCGGAAGCATTAGGTGACATTGTTGTTGTAAGGCTTGAGGGAGTAAGAAATTATATGTCACAAGTCGGTAAAGATGAGTTATCTTGATATTTGGATTGATAGACTGTTGGAATAAGTGTGATGCGCCAGAATACTGCATTGAGTCGTTGATTATTGCAAAACTGGTAAGAACTGTAATGTGTTAGTGTTCATGAGAATCGTTGTCTTAACGAAGAGGTAGTGATCGAAGTGTTACCAAGCGCGATTTGGAGATTGATATTTGGATACGAGGTTTGTGTTTGGATGGTGTTGAGCCAATTTTCGAGGACGAAAATATTCTAAGTGGGGGAGAGTTGTAACACCCCGAATTTAATTAAATTGGTTAATTAAATTATTGAAGGATTTAAATATTTGATTTAGTCGAAATTGGATCGTCGGTGTTATTTAAGGGCGTATTTGGAATTATATAAATCGAAGTCGGATAGTCAGAAAATAATATTAAGAATAATATTATTTATAAGTCGGAATTATTATATTGAAGGAATTATTATTATAAGTGATATAATTGATTATTTGAGTTATATCTCTTATTGGGCCTAAATTGATTTTGGAGGATACTAAATAAAGAGAGGATTTAAACACTAAGCCCAATTGGTTTTATATTAGGGTTTTAGAGATGGAAAAGGGTAGTTGTCATTTTGGGAGGAATCAAGAATAGAGGAGAAAGAGGCAAGCAATGAAGAAGAAGAAGGAGCTTAGAAATTTTCATCCATGGTGCCAAATTGAAGATGCAATTAGAGACCCATTGAGTGCTTCCATTGAATAAGGTAAGGGTGGGGTTCTCTTCCTATAATGGGGCTCATGAACAATTGTATGTGGGGAATTGGGTGTGTAAATTTATTGCAATTGCTATGTTATTGTTGCTGAAAATTGAAATGTTGATGTTGTTGTTTGTACTAATATTTGAATAACTCTAAAACTGCTGCACTGTGTCTGGAAATTATTGAATGTAAGCCACTTCTGTGACAGACGGAATTGGTTTTCAAACTAAAACATAAAATATGATTAAACTGGTTTTCATTTCTATACTTGATCAATTCATTTATGTGCATAGTTAAAAAGATTAAAGACCTTGTTAATTAACTAACATAATGTCACTGTTGAATGTATATAATATAAACCGACAGCCTTGTGACTTGTATTGACAACCGGAATCCTTGGTTGACGACAGGGCTGTAGCATATTAATTTTGGTGGTCATTTGGTGTTCTTGCTGTTCACTATTATTAGCTAGAATATGTATATGACAATGTAATAAAAGTGAGACATCCATGAAGCCACTAAATTGCATTGCTAGACATACTGTTTATTTTGGCTTATGTTCTGTTTTCCTAAAACTTATTTTGGCTTATGTTCTGTTTTCCTAAAACTAATAAAATGTCCTGTTTGATTGAAATAGCCGAATTAAGCGGTATAATTAGTTGTCCGGAATTTGATAAAAATTTACGTGGTAGTTAAGTTTAATTAGTAGATTAACATGGTGGTGTTATTTTATTGAAATTGTGATATTTTACTAATCGACTGGAATTGTGTTTAATTTAAATATTCTTTATAAATAAATTATAATAACTTAATAGAATTGTCAATAGAGTTGTTAGAGTTGTCAATAGAGTTGTTAAAGTCGACAATAAGTTGTCAGAGTTGTTTTGAATTATTAAGAGTCATATTTTTAATTGTTTTGAGTAATTCTGACATGTTTAGAGTTGTCAGTGTATAACGTCGGTGTTTGTTTTTTTTATTGGAACTTTAACAATTCATATCTTTTGAACCGTAACTCCGTTTGAGTCTCCGTTCGAGGCGTTAGAAAGCTAACGCGATATTCTTTTTAATAAAAATGGTCTTGAGCAGTAGAATGCTAGAAAATTGGAAATGGAGTAGAAATAGAAGTGAATTAAATTAATATAGTGTGATTATTAATTGGTTGATTAAATTAATAGTTGAATTAATTTCAATGTGTTTAATTGATTAGAATATAATTTGGAATTAGATTAACTATTTGGTTTGTCGATAAATTACGATATTTTGAGAATTTATCCGTAATTGTGTTTTGATTGAATATGTATGTTGAGAAATATATATTATTATGTCAGTGATTTTGTTTTGATATTGATTCTCTGTGGGTAGTTGTATAGCATTAATTTTAATGATTAATTGCTTGATTTTAAATGTGTATGTTCATATATAATGGGCAAAATGAGAATTAACATGAGATAGTATGGTTACTAGTGTTAATTGGATTTTGTGAATCGTAATTGATTAATTGACCTTTTATATGTGAATGATATGTATGTGTTGTGAATGTTGTGTACAATTGGTGGATAATTCATCGAGTTGAATTATTGTGATATGCTAAATATTAAGATGGTAGAGATGATCTTAATTGCATATGTTTGATTAATATTGTACATACATTCATATCATGGATGCCTTGAAACAAAGGTGGTTTGCTTTGAAACATAAGCGTGGCTTGGATTCTAGAGTGAATCGGAAAGCGGTAAATTATATGTTTACATTTGGTGGCTTTGGTCTTGTCCGGATCTGAAGCGTGGCTAGATTCTATATGAATCGGAAGCGGTGGAACTTTGGGTCCATATTGGGTACCACATGCATAGAGTCACATGTCTTGCATTGAGTCACATTGAGGTTAAGTGATGTTTGAATATATGCATTTATGTGATTGTCATGTGTACATGAGATGTGATAATTGATATTGGTGATGTTTTGATATATAATTGGTTAAACGTGTGAATATGTGATAATGATGGATTGTGTATATATTTGGGATAATAGTATTGAATCTTTTGAGTATTATACTATTGAATTTTGTGCTTACTTGAATATGTGAAATTTATTAGATGATACTATTTACATAATTATGACTTGTTGTGCGATGAAAAGTATGAGAGATTAATGAAATGTGGAAGTATGATGTGTATGGTAACTGTTGATACTTGCGATGTAATGATTTTATATGTCTGAATCCTAGCATGCAATTTATCATGCGCCCACTTATATGATTTGATATCTCACCCTTTTTTTTCTTGTTTCGCCGTTGCCTTTATATTGGCAACGTGCAGGTATTCAAGTATGAAGATTTAGTTGCCGTTACTCGAGTCGGTTGTCGCTCTGATACGTAGCACTCTGGGGGAAACGATTTATACTATTATTGATGTTGCTATCTAATTGTTTAATTTTGGTTGGACAAAATGTTAAGTTAACTGAAGATATTTTATTGAATACATTCTTAAGTGATTCCGCTGTGTTTTAATAAAATAAGTTATTCTATTTCAAAGGTGCTATGTATCCGCTTTATGCGACGAGGTGATTTGTTTTGTTTTGATTATGTGACGCCTCATTTGTTTATTGAGAAATTTTGAAAAAAACTCTGATTTATATATATTTTCCGGGTAGAAATGGGGTGTTACATGGCCCACTTACCATTGTAAGTCGTCGCGGTTGGCCCTACCTGCTTACTATCGCAGTTTGAGTGAGTTTATCGTAGATGGTATGGTCCACTTACTATTGTAAGTCGTCGCAGTTAGCCATACCTACTCACTATCGTAGTTGGAGTGAGTTTATCGTAGATGGTATGACCCACTTACCATTGTAAGCCGTCGCGGTTGGCCATACCTGCTTACTATCGCAGTTTGAGTAAGCTTATCGTAGATGGTGTGGCCCACTTACCATTGTAAGTCGTCGCGGTTGGCCATACCTGCTTACTATCGCAGTTTGAGTGAGTTTATCGTAGATGGTATGGTCCACTTACTATTTAGTAAGTCGTCGCAGTTGACCGCACCTACTCACTATCGTAGTTGGAGTAAGCTTATCGTAGATGGTGTGGCCCACTTACCATTATAAGTCGTCGCAGTTAGCCATACCTACTCACTATCGTAGTTGGGTTAACCCAAAAAGGATTACTTGTCTTGATGCGGGCGGGTTACCTGTATAAAAGGTTACCTTGCAAATGCGTATGCTCATGACTTTGTTGTTTGTATAATGAATGTTTGTATGTGAATGTTGTACATGTGAATGTTTTGTGTGTAAATGCGGTGTGTATGAATGTTTATGCAAGTGAATATGTAAGTATGATGACTTTGAGGCACTATCTCTTGTCACCCATTTGTTTGAGATCTTTCGAGCAACTTTGCGGGTCTCGACTTAGATCGCCCGAGGCTAGTATATTGAAATATGGCGGTGTTTTCAGGGTTATCATATCATCAGGCGTATATTGGCTGCCGGAGATGTCGTGGTTTTATCCCCTTTTATTCCAGTCTAATGATTTGTAAGTTTCTTGTTTTAAGTTCGAAGTTTAAAGTTTATGAGAAATAAATTATTCTTTGCACTTGGTATTGAAATGACGAGAGATGCAGTGTGAAAGGGAAAAGCTTTTATTGATTATTGCCTTAAATTGGCGAATGTACAAAAGGTATGAAAGAGAGAAAAATGACAAATAGAAATGACATTAATACTGCTGTTGCTCTTTTGCTATCGAGGGCCCCAATAATCCTTTGACTTTGGAAGTTGACGATTGCTCGATTTCCTACCCTCTACGAATTGTCTTGGGCTCATAACTTGGAATCCTGCCTCTGCTAGGCGTAGTACTTCCTGACTGCGTCTGAATTAATTGGATGTGGTAACTCGTCCCCATCCATGGTAGCGAGGACGAGTGCTCCTCCTGAGAACACTATTTTTATGACATATGGACCTTCGTAGTTGGGTGTCCATTTTCCTCGGGCGTCAAGTCGGGGTAGTAAGATCTTCTTGAGAACGAGATCCCCTTCTTTATAAGTTCGAGAGCGGACCTTTTTGTCGAATGCCTTTTTCATTCTCTTTTGATAGAGTTGCCCATGGCACAAAGCCGTCAGTCGCTTTTCTTCAATGAGATTAAGCTGATCAAAACGGGTTTTTACCCATTCCGATTCTTCTAACTTTGTGTCGGCTAGGACTCTTAATGATGGAATCTCTACTTCGATGGGGAGGACTGCTTCCATACCGTAGACCAGAGAGAAAGGGGTTGCCCCTGTGGAGGTGCGTACCGAAGTTCTGTAACCGTGCAAGGCGAAGGGAAGCATTTCATGCCAATCCTTGTATGTCTTCACCATCTTCTGTATTATTTTCTTGATATTTTTGTTCGCAGCTTCAACAGCACCATTCATCTTAGGCCTGTATGGTGAAGAATTATGGTGTTCAATTTTGAATTCTTCGCACAATTCTTTCATCATATTATTGTTCAGGTTCGACCCATTGTCAGTAATGATTCAGTTTGGAATCCCATATCGGCAAATGAGGTTATGTTTGATGAACCGGGTAACCACTTGTCTTGTTACATTAGTGTAGGAAGCGGCTTCGACCCACTTGGTGAAATAGTCAATGGCGACCAATATGAATCGGTGTCCATTAGAGGCTTTGGGTTCGATCATTCCTATCATATCAATCCCCCACATTGCGAATGGCCATGGCGAACTTAATACATTCAGCGGATTTGGTGGTACGTGTACCTTGTCAGCATATATTTGACATTTATGACATGTCCTTGCGTGTTGGAAACAATCAGCTTCCATGGTTAACCAGTAGTAACCTGCTCTTAATATCTTTCTCGCCATAAAATGTCCATTTGCATGAGTTCCAAAGGTTCCTTCATGGACCTCCTTGATGATCTCTTTGGCCTCATTCTTATCCACACACCTTAGTAACACCGAATCGTAGTTTCGCTTGTATAGGACATTACCGTTTAGGAAGAACTTAGATGCCAACCTTCTTAGCGTCTTTTTGTCAATTGTGGAGGCATTTTCTGGGTATTCTTGTTTCTCCAGGTATTCCCTAATATCATGGTACCAGGGTTTGTCATCAGCTTGTTTCTCGATCGTAAGGCAATAGGCTGGTTCGTCAAAGTGTCTGACCGTTATCCGAGGTTCGTGATTTGGCCATGTTACTTTAAACATAGAGGAAAGTGTTGCCAGTGCGTCGGCCATTTGATTTTCTTCCCTCGGGATATGGTTAAAAGTGATGGTCTCAAACTCAGCCATTAGTTCTAGTATGAGGTCTCGGTATGGGATTAGCTTTGCATCTCGCGTATCCCATTCTTTATTGACTTGGTGGATTACTAATGTTGAATCCCCATATACCTCGAGTAACTTAATCCTTAGATCAATTGCGGCTTCCAAACCCAATATGCATGCTTCATATTCGGCAATATTGTTAGTAGAGTCGAAACATAATCTCGCCGTGAAAGGTATGTGACGATTGTCCGGAGATGTCAAGACTGCCCCTATGCCATGTCCTAATGCATTTGAGGCCCCATCGAACGTAAGGATCCACACCAATCCTGGTTCGGGTCCTTCATCGGGCCCAGGTATTTCATAGTCTCTTACCAGCATAATGTCCTCATCAGGGAAGTCGAATTTCATAGACTGATACTCTTCAATGGGCTGATGAGCTAGATGTTCTGCCAATACACTCCCTTTTATCGCTTTTTGGGTGACGTATTGAATGTCATATTCTGACAGTAGCATTTGCCATCTAGCGATTCTTCCTGTGAGAGCCTGTTTTTCGAACACGTATTTCAAAGGATCCATCCTCGATATTAACCATGTGGAATGGTTCAGCATATATTGCCTTAGACGTTTGGAGGCCCATGCTAGGGCGCAACATGTCTTTTCCAATGGTGAATATCGGGATTCGCAATCGGTGAATTTCTTGCTAAGATAGTAAATAGCGTGTTCTTTCCTTCCTGTTTTGTCTTGCTGCCACAGTACGCATCCCATGGACCTGTCGAGAACGGTGAGGTACATGATCAAGGGCCTTCCCGACACCGGGGGTACGAGTATCGATGGTTCTTGTAAATAACGCTTTATGGTTTCGAAAGCTAACTGACAATCGTCATCCCACTTGATTGGTTGATCCTTTCTTAGTAACTTGAATATGGGCTCACACGTAGCAGTTAAGTGTGAGATGAACCTTGAGATATAGTTCAAGCGCCCTAAGAAGCCACGAACCTCTTTTTCTGTCCTCGGGACGAGCATTTCTTGTATAGCTTTAACTTTGTCAGGATCTACCTCTATGCCTCGTTGGCTTACTATGAATCCCAGCAACTTTCCTGATCTTACGCCAAACGTACACTTGTTCGGGTTCAACCTTAGCTTGAACTTCTTCAAGCGTTCAAACAACTTTTGCAAGTGCGTGAGGTGTTCCTCTTCAGTACAGGACTTAGCGATCATGTCATCCACATACACCTCGACTTCCTTATGTATCATATCATGGAACAGTGTGACCATAGCTCGTTGATACGTTGCCCTAGCATTTCGCAATCCAAAAGGCATCACCTTGTAACAGAAAGTACCCCAGGATGTCATGAAAGTGGTTTTCTCCATGTCTTCGGGAGCCATTTTAATTTGATTATATCCTGAGAATCCGTCCATGAATGAAAATACTGAAGCTTGCGCGGTATTGTCCACTAGTATATCTATGTGTGGTAGTGGAAAGTCGTCTTTTGGACTTGCCTTATTCAGATCTCTGTAATCAACACACATGCGCACCTTTCCATCCTTCTTAGGTACTGGCACTATATTGGCGATCCATGGTGGGTATTCAACTACGGCGAGGAAACCTGCGTCAAACTGCTTGAGTACCTCTTCTCGGATTTTATTATCCATGTCGGGTCGAACTCTTCTGCGTTTTTTTCTGACCGGTGTACAACCCTCCTTGAGTGGTAGCCTATGCACGACGATGTCTGTATCCAGCCCAGGCATGTCACGGTATGACCAAGCGAATATTTCCACATAGTCATGGAGGAGTTTGACCAGTGTTGCTTTTATGTCCTTGTTCAGTGTTGCCCCAATCTTGATTTCCTTGGGTTCTTTGTCGGTGCCCAAATTTATGATTTCGATTGCTTCTTGAGGAGGGAGCATGCTCTTGGATTCCCTGTCCATTAGCCTTGACAATTCTTCTGGAAGTTCATCGTCTTCCTCATCCCCTTCCTCAGACTGATTAGCGAGAGCCTCGAATTTACATTGAGTTTCAGCAGTATTATTATCGGTGATGTTAGAAGGTGATCTGCACAAGTTTATGTTTTTGTTTTTTAGTATGCAATTATGATTGTGCTTTTGTTTTATGCAAGAATGTTATTTGTCATTTCGAGAAAGTGAATGCAAGAACGAGATAGAGTTTTCAATACCAAATGCAAACGACAATTTTATTAATAAACTCAACTTTGAAAGTAAATGGGGCCCTTACAAACCAACTCTATGCTCCGGGCGAGGCATGAGCGACATTGTTTTTTTTATTAATTGAAAGGGAAATAAAACACACGGCAAAACAAATTACTTTGAAACATAAACTATCTCCGGTATCTCCAGGCTTGTCCAATTTTGAAGTTGTTCTCCTGGTCTAATCATCCTGATGAAGTTGGACGTACCCTCCATGCTAGATATCATGGATACATGCTCATATCCCCCTGTGACAAAAGTTTGTGCGATCGGAGGGAAACGTTGCTCTTCCTTTGCAGCCTTCCTTGTTGGCTGGTATCTTAACCCCAGACGATCTCTTTTCTCTTGCACTTCTGGAACTTTGCCCCAGCCTTCCATCTTTGTGTCTTGCAGGTCTCTCCAGGATGTCACCGCCCTTCGCATTTTCTCAATTGGCAGCGTGACAGCAGTGGCAATCTCTAGCGCTTGGAATGAAGTCTCTAATGCTTTTTCTCCAGCCTGAATGTATCGGTATGAGTCCAGATTGCTGACAAATATGTCCTCCTCCCCATTGACGGTTACTATGAAGTTTCCATCCACAAATTTTACCTTTTGATGCAGAGTAGAGGTAACTGCCCCAGCAGCATGGATCTAAGGACGTCCCAATAAACATGTATAGGCCGGTTCAATCTCCATCACTTGGAAATTGATGCAGAAAGTGTGGGGGCCTATTACCACAGGGAGGTCCACCTCTCCAAACACCGGGCTTTGCGACCCATCGAAGGCTTTGACCACCAGACGGCTTGGTCTTATTACTAGTCCTTCCAAATCTATCTTGTCTAAGGTGGCCTTTGGCATCACATTTAATGATGACCCTGTGTCGATCAGTACTCTAGACAGATGAGCTTTCCCACATTGTATGGAGATATGCAGGGCTTTGTTATGCTCTTTTCCTTGTGAGGGCAACTCATGTTCACTGAAACTTAAGCATGCCCCAGCAGTAAGATTAGCCACCATTCCATCAAATTGATTTACAGTGATGTCTTTAGTTACATGGGCAGCGCTCAAGATCTTCATCAAGGTGTCTCGGTGTTTTTCTGAATGTATCAACAGCGAGAGGAGTGATATCCTGGACGGAGTTTGGTGCAACTGGTCCACCACCTTATAATCACTTTTCTTGATCAATGCCAAGAACTCTTCAGCATCTTTGTTAGTGGTCTCTTTGTCTTTGGATCTGCTTTTTTCAGTAGGGACCACAGTAGCTTGATCACTTGCTTGTGCTAGGTTCCCATTTGGTTTTGCAGTATTAAATATGCGACCGCTACGAGTCATGCCCCCAGGCCCAACGATGTTTGTCACATCGGTATTAGTATTAGACTCATATTCCCAAGGGATCGCTTTCATTTTGTCTACAGGATATGGATCTCTGACTGGGATGATCCTGGTGTGTACCTGCGTAGGTATCAGCAATGGTGCCTTGGCGCAGGGAATGATTAATGTCTTTCTTGCCCCTTGCCTAGGTATTATCAATGGTTCATTCCTCTCCAGCATGGCCACATATTCCTCTTCGGGGTGTTCTTCCAACTGAATTATCCCTTGGTCCACGAGTCTCTGCAGGGTGTCCTTAAAAGCCTCGTTATGTTCTAGGATGAACCCCTTTGCAAGTAGATACCTCTTAAGGGCATCTATGGGGGAGCTCCGTTGTTGAACAAACTCTTGCTCAGTGACTACCTCTATCGCATTGACTGTGCCATCATGGCGAGGCATGGGATTTGTCTTTACGTTAGGTTTGTCAAAAGCAATTGCCCCTGACTCTATTAGGTCCTGAACCTTGTGTCTGAAAGCCCAGCATTTTTCTAATGTGTGTCCGGGAGAATTGGCGTGAAATTCACACCTTTCATTAGGGTTGAACCTGGGTGGAACCTTTCCTGGAGGCAGAGGTGGCATAGGCCTGAGTTCTACCAATGACTCGCTCAGCAGGTATTTTAGTATTTCACTTCTAGAAGTGGGCAAAGGGTCGAATTTCCTCGGAGGGCCTTGGAATCTGCTTTGTTGAGGTGGGTATGTCGTAGGAGGTCTAAACTCTTGGTGCACTACTGCATTGGTCTCCCCTTCCTTCTTTTTAGCGAAGGTTGAGGTGGGCCTCTTTGAGTGATAAGAGTTAGGTGCTGTTCCTTGTATTTTCCCATTTTTGATTCCGTCCTCAATTCTTTCTCCGATAACCACTAGATCCGAGAATCCCGAAGATACACTTCCGATCATCTTATCGTAGTATGGTCCTTGCAGAGTTCTCATAAACATGTCAACCAGCTCTTTTTCCAATAATGGGGGTTGGACTCGGGATGCCATTTCTCGCCATCTTTGGGCGTATTCCTTGAATGACTCTTCCTTTTTCTGGGACAAGTTCTGCAGTTGCATCCGATTGGGTGCCATGTCCAGATTGTACTTGTACTGCTTTAGGAATGTATTAGCAAGGTCGTTCCAGCTTCGGATATGTGTCTTTTCCAACTGCATGTACCATTCAACAGATGCCCCACTCAGGCTGTCTTGGAAGAAATGCATCATTAGCTTTTGATCACTGGCGTAAGCAGCCATCTTCCTGACATACATGCGCAAATGACTTCTAGGACATGTAAGTCCCTTGTATTTCTCAAAGTTGGGTATCTTGAACTTATGAGGAATAGTCAAATCCGGCACCAAGCTCATTTCGTAGGTATCCACATCAAAGACATTGTATCCTTCTACTGCCTTCAGCCTTTCTTCCAGCGCCTTGATTTGTCCGCTATTTCTAGCGCTCTCTTCAGAATCAGCTTGGGTTTGCTTATGTTGGGACTCCTGATTCGGCTCGTCTACCTCACCATATTGTAAGTCCACATAATCCTCATCCTTAGGTGGATTGTTAGCAGGGATGCGAACAGTGCGAAGCGCCCCCTCTTTCTGAGTGGCGGGAATGAATCCTTCATGGGAGGCTTCTCCCTCTTCATGGGTTTTGGTAACTCTCTTTGATGAGTGGGTGTTTGACTTATGAGGGTCAAAGCCTCTAACATATCCTAACAGTGGATTGCCATCGTTTGGCATCTCCTCATACCGATTCCGAGCTTCCCTAGCTCTTTCCTGTTCATCCTTAATGTCCTTCATGAAGCTCAACATTTGAGCCATTCCTCCCTTAATCTCATCCACAGTTCCTTTCAGCTGGGTTACTTCTTCGCGAAGGGCGGCTTGGTTCTGCTCTAGTTGTTCCATTGCTTTCTTCTTCTGAGCTCGGGTTTGGTACACAGGAATGGTTGCTTGATTGTCTTCTCCAATGGTGTGACTGGAGATAAAGATAGTTTTTTTTAATGCTTTGTAATTAAATATGACATGCATGATATGAATGTTATGCTTATGCTATGTTCGTGTCTTATCCACATTATTATAGTAAATATACATTCTCTTTTTTTTTATTCTTTTTCTTCTTTTTTTTTTGCATATATTTATTTGGTGAATATTATAGGAACAATAAGTAAATGCGAAAATAAACACACTTTATTAATTGAAAAGAAGTACCACTTCATTGTTGGTTTACAAAAAAGGAAGGGAAACTGAAATTAAAAATACTCAAAATAAATTAAATTAAAAGTACTTGAAATAAAAGCAACAAGGAAATAACATAAAGCTAAGAACGCCTTTGGATGTCTTCTTGGAATTTGTCCACCATATCTCTACAAAGCTTCATGAACTCTTTGACTACTTCGGGAAGAATGATAGGAGATGATTATGCTTTTGCCAAACTCTTTGGAATATCTTGAATTAAATCATTACACAAGAAGACTAGCTTATCATAATCATCGCGACATTTCTCATAGTCTTCAAGCATCTTAGGAACCATGCTCACATGCTCACTTGCCGTAGAAACAATTGTGTAGAGTCTTTTCCAATAGTCTCTTTCGTTCAAGGCTGCCTCGTGTGTCTCTTTTTCTCTCATGAACACTTCCCGAAGTGATACCATGGCTTGATATGCTCTATTATACTCACCGGTGCGCTGTAAAAGTGCTTCTTCCGTGACTAGTCTCCTTGCGCGCTCTTGTTGTTCAGAATTGCGAGCTTCTTGAAGATCATATTTGAGGTTCCTTATTTCCTCTTCTTGATCCTTAGTTCTATCAGTTAATTCAAAGACTACAGCTTCTAGATTTTTCTCGGATTCCGCTTTGTCATGGGAAGCCTTTTCATAACGCCTTCTCCACCTTGCAATTTCTATATCCGCTTGTGCCAATCTCTCATCATGAGCCTCTAAATTAAAATTAGCACTTAAATACCCTTCGGTTGCACGCTTCCTTTTACTCCTTTGTCTATCATTCTCTTCCTTCATTGCTTGAAGTTCTTGGTTCTTATCCTTAAGGTCGAAGCGTAGTTGGCTCCTTTCGTTGGTAAATTGATGCAAATCAAGTTCTAATTTCTCTTTTTCTTTTCGGGACGCCTCTAGGGCAGCCTTGATCCCTTCTATCTCTTCGATGGATAGAGGAACAAGATCAGGAGAATCAGGCTTGTATGCGGGATCCACAACAAAAGGAAGCAAAATCTTCCCAACTCTTTCTTGAACCCAAGCGGTGTAAGGTGCTTTTGCAATTGCATTCTTTGGCCCAAAATATTTTCTTTGAACCTGACTCCAAGCTTGAATTACTTTTTTCAATGTTCTTGGTTCACCTTTCCCACTATCATGCAAGACCAATTCTTCTATTTGTTGTTCGGAAGGTTCACTATCCATAGAATGTCCTGATTGACGCAATGCTAAAACGGGGTTATAATTAATACAACCAAGAGTCCCTATTAATGGCACATTGTCGAAATCTCCGCATTTGTAAATAATCCTATCAGAATTTAATTTCTTTGCATACCATAGGATAGAATCCGCTTTAAGAGCCCTTAGCTTTTGAGCCCAATCATTTCTAGTCAATTCTTTGATAAGACCACTAGCTTTATAGAGATGAGAAGTCAACCAAGAATATAGCAAGTGGACACAACAAAATAGCATTCCCCTCTTCTTTTCATATTTCGTATGGATAGCATAATAAATATTAGCGAGGATAGTCGGAGTAGGATCTTTTCCATGAACCTTAAAGGAAGTGAAAGCATGAATGGCAGCGGGATCTACATAATCAACATTTTTTGGCAATAAGACAACTCCAAAAATCAGAAGAGCTAATAAATGTCCGCAAATGTCCCATTGTTTCTTTTGAGCATACATTAAAGCTTGATTTTCTAAATAGGATTTCTTGATCCCATGCACATCTCTGTTAGTTTTATAATTAGACTTCAATTCCGCATCAGATATTCCCAAAGCCTTTGCCAAATCTGAAAAATCAACTTCTTTACCTACACCAGTATAGAATTCCTTTTTAATTTTTGAGAAACCCAACACAGCATCCATCTCTTCCAAGGTCGGAGCCAACTGAAAATCCTGAAAAGTGAAACATCTAAGCGGCGGATCATAGAATTGAACCAATGCGGTAATAGCTTCCTCTTGTACTTTCACCCTTAGCAAGTCCAAAATATTCCCATAGCGGATTACAAACCTATCCAAAGCACTTGATGGTAATTTTTCCTTGATTATTTTCAGCTTCTTGATATCCGGAGTGGAAACGGTAAAGTGAACAATGGTCTTCTTGGTACTCATCCTTCCTACACATTTGCCAAATAGAATATATTTTTACATTTATATTATATTTTTTTATTTACTATTTTTTGTGGATAAAACATGATGAAGATGCAAATGAGAGATGATGCATGCAAACACACCAAAAAAAAAATCATAGCAACACACCAAAAAAAAAAAATAAAACAACCAAACATATAAGACAAAAAACAAATATAACATAATATTTCAAGAAACCCAGGTTCATAGGTTCGACGTAGGGGGCTCTAGGGAGCCAACCTTTTTATGGGGGTTCTAGAAGGTCTCATGGGGTCGTTCGTAGCCTCCGAGACTTTTTGTCTCTTCGGATTTTGGAACGACTCATTTTATCCATGAGGTTCAAATTTTTTGGGGTAGGTTCTCGGAGAGATCAGCCAAGTATCCAGTCCAGCCCTCAACAAAGTCAAGCCTCGTTTTGGACATTTCCGAATACTCAACCCACTCCGAGTGGAGTTATCAATGAGACTCGTAGGAGATTCATACTCCCCTATTGATCTCAAAGTTAACTCCCACACTTAGGGTTTAACACAACATAGAAAATACCAGCAATGCATATAATATATAATCAAACATTTTAAGGCAGATAAATAAACATTTAATCAAAAAAACAAATAAATAAATAATTTAAAATTTATTAAAAAAAAAAGATGAACCTCCCCCAAACCCTAAAAATGGCAAGTTTGCCAACCCTAAAATGCGCCCAAACCTAAACCCTGCCAAAACCTATAGGAGCATAGTATTCACCATTTAAGTGGTCCCCAGCAGAGTCGCCAGCTGTAGCAACCTGCCTAAAAATTATACTTAGAGAGTCGCCACCTATTCTACCAAGGCGAATAGGAAACCTTTAACGGTCGAGAGATTGAGGGTAAGATACTATATTCGGGTTAAGGGAAGGTGTTAGGCACCCAAAACCCTTTCCTAAAGGTTAACATCTCAAAGATAAAGGTTTGTAAGGTTTATAAAGAAAGATGGCAGAAAGTAATAGGGCTAATAGGCTATTTATATTGAACATGATTAGAGTTTGGAAGAGGGGGACTCGCCTTGTTGCCAAGTGCCTACGTACCTCCTTAGGGAGGATCAGAGTCTACGTAGTTCGGGGAAGGGTTGTACGCCCTTAGAGTTAGAGTTTGATTTGATATGGTTTTTAGAGGCTTTTGCATAGCCTATCGTAGTTATGATAATCCGTGGTTTGATATTTGTGGTTTTGAAAAGTATTTTAGGAGTGTTTTAAGAGTGGGCGTACAACCCTGATTTAATTTGTACTATTAACCGCCATAATTGATTGATTCAATTACCATAGTTAAAAGATTAATAATTTGCACCATGACCAATTTTAATCGATTGATTCGATTATCACTAATAATGAATTAAGGTATATTTTAATGATTTTATAGAATTTTATGTGCATTGTTACTCCTCGTAATCGATTGATTCGATTAAAAAGAATAACAAATTAAATTGAAGGGAAGACGGTTAATCATCACAACTAATAAAATAGTTGCAACCATTTAACCAAATAATAGAAACCAAATTTTATTTAATAACATTTTAATTAAAAATATTGTTAACCATAGCGATTAATCGATTTAATCGGCACGAATAACAAATTATGATTTTCAATAATAATATCATATATATTTTTTATTCACAAAAAATTAAGCATTTAATCAAAAAAGAAATAATAAAACAATTATATAAATTAAATTAAATTAGTTAATTAGGTTTTGATTCAATGTGGTTACAATTAAGGTGTATGGTATGGGGAGTTAATCAGGGGCGTTAGATCTAAGGCTAGTGGGGATTAATGGTCAGATCTGGGGGACGCATGGTGTTTTATGCATAGGCGCATGTATTGGATCCAGGAATAAATTTTTTCAGAAAAATAATGAAGGAGGGAGGGCTCGAACCTGCGACCCTCCACTCCCAAACACACTCACTTACCATCCCAACCAAACAACACTTTTGAAAGTAAAACGCGCTCAAATCAATACATACGCAGCTTAAGTGGGTGAATGGGCATGCGCGCTAAAATTCAAATGGAGCAATCGCATCACGACGCGTCATCGTCTTCCCCACGAGACCCCCAACAAACCTGCACAGTTAGCTATGAATTTGCTACGAAATCATTTGTAGCAACCAGACCTGGAAAAATAACGATTCGCCTATGCCTACACATAAATGAGGCGCGACCTATCACTCCTCTCCGTCTCCCTCATACGAACTCAATCCAACCCTTGTTTTGACCTAATTTTACCTCCAGCGCGAACCCCAAAATAAAACCCTAAAAAGCTCAATTCGGTCTTCAATGGTGATTCACATGAAACATGCTCAGAAACAAAATTAAGTATCCAAAAACGTTCACAGCATCATACACAAACAAAATATACCAACGAATTATCATATGAATGCGTGAATCATGCTAATCGATCCAAAATTCAGAGTGACTTACTTGTGATGATTTAAGATTGTTCTGGGGGTGCTGATGAAGCGTGAGTATCCAGACACGTTCCAAATCGCCTGAGGAATCTTTTGGAACCTTTAAGTCTCCCTGAAAACCTCCAATTCTTTGAAACCGAATTTCACTTTCTTGGTGACTTTTGAGTTCTTGTACGTGTGCCTCTCTCTGAATTTTTCGTCCCCTAATCCTATGCTTTAGGTTCAGTACTTATAGGGGAATGAATTAGGTTTAGAAAAGAGCCCAAAGAATCCTTGAATCCAATCTTGCCATGTTTGAAAAATTGATTTTAAAACTTGATTGGAAGCTTTCTAATTTAGTCAAACATTATACCAATCCTTTCCTAATTAATTATGCACGAAAATATCTTACAATTTTGACATAATTGTGATTGGATTTAGTCAATATGAATCTTTTCCACATAATACTTGATTTTCCATTAATTATATTATTTTAAATCATTTAAATGAAATAAAAAAACATATAGAAAATCAAATAAAAGATAAATTCGTAGCACTTGGTTTGGGTAACATAAGTGACTTGTGGACCAAGGTTGGATCATTAAAATATAGGCCCATTTGCAAAAAACTCCTAGTTGAACCTCTTTTTTTCACATTTGGTCCTCCAAAATCACCCAACTTTGATCAAGCATATCTCACTCGATTTTTAAGCTATGAGGGAGTTCTAATACTTTTTGGAAACCTCAAAGTGTCCTCTACAAGCCACTTTGGAACATATTTTTCATTTGGAGCTTTTATCTTGATCATATCTTCTTTGACAAAAACTGCTTTTGAAGATGCCTGAAAATGACCTGTAATCTTTTGTACTATAACTCTCAAATGAAGCATTTCTGGCCCTGGCTTGTGAGAGACAAAATTGTATAGAATCCAATTTCCTTCAAAATAGGCTTTGAGTGGGGAATTTTTGATGTTCCAGGTGAAAGTTATGCCCAGTCAAAGTTGGGTTGACTTTCTCCTAAAGAAACCCTAATTTGAACCTTTTTGTATTTGTTCATCTCTGAGTTTCTGTTAATGGAATCATGATCAAGCTTTGATCAAATGATGGATATATATCTCTATTCTTGTTGTATGACCAATAATCAGAGGTTTGGATCATGCCTTGACTTTGGATTTGGATCAGTTGACTGTGGATCTTAGGATTGTTTGAACAGGTAGCCTTTGGGGTTGTGCCCTGACTTTTGCTATGGAGTTACATTAGATCATTATAAACCATGTACCCTTAATTAAGAACCCTATCTTCTTGATTCTCCTAAGAGAATCTCAAACCCTAGCTTTAGGGACCTTTGCTCAAGAGAATGACTTGATGAATCTCCTGAGCTTTTGAATAATTATGACTGAACTATGTAAGGCAAATTTTGGGGTATGACACAATGCAGCAATAGAATTGGTGGAGTTGATACAATCCACCACTGTCATAGCATCGGATTGCACCAGAATTTTGTCCAAATGGATATCCTTTGCGAGCTGCACACACCAACGGATTGCTAGTAACTCAGCAAGAGCAGGTTCAACACTCATGGTTTCCCGCTTGCATGCGCCATAAATCACCTTAGAATCCCATGAATTGATCATACAGCCAAAGGCCACCACCCCATCCTCAAAACAACCTGCATCCACTTGAATTATCGCCAAGTCCTTGTCCTGCTTGTCCGTTCTCCACGCAATAGGAACCGGCTTCGCCTTCTTAGGTACAAGATTCGCTTCATTGAATTCGTTCACACTGTCCCACGCTTCCATAGCCACATACTCCGGAGCTTTCACAATCTGTTGGAAATGCAAAATATTTCTCGCATTCCAGATCTTCCAGAGTAAAGAACATAGTAGCTGAGACCGCAAAATATCGGAGCTATCAAGGTATAAATTTAACCACTCCAGGATATCCATAGAGGAAGGAATTGTAGCACCTAAGGGGGATGAAAAGTGGACAGCTTTAGAAAACTCACACTGCAAGAAGAGGTGGTTGGGAGACTCAGGTTCCAAACTACAGAAGGAGCAAACACAGTCTAAGCTTATTCCTTTCCTTTGAAGGTTCGTTCTAGAAGGCGGGATGTTTTTACCCAGTCTCTAGAGAAAGTTTTTCACACGAGGTTGTAAGTGATGATGCCATACTCTTTTCCACACTTGGTTGAAAGTGGTGCCCGAGGTGCTCAGTTTCTTGCTCAAGGATTCATTCTGAAGCGTATGATAAGCTGATTTCACAGAGTACATTCCATTTTTCTCCCGCGTCCAGAATAATTCATCTTCAGTACTGCACCAGGACAACGGAATGCTAAGAATCTTGTGTGCAATCATCGGGCTGAAGTTCTCCAAGATTAAGTTTCTGTTCCAGTAGGTTGTATTATGGTCAATGAGATCACTCACAGTAGCTTTTCTACCCACCACACTATCAGGAAAAAAAGGCAAGCACCCCATGAAGCCTGGGACCCAATTATCCTTCTACTCTCACCTTGGAGCCAGATCCTATCCTCCATGTAGTACCTGTACAAACACAGTCCTTGGCGCTCAATATACTTCTATAGGAGTAGAAAGGATTGTATCCAACTGAAGCCTCATTAATGGAAAAGTTTGGATAGTATCGGCTCTTGAAGACTCTTGCAAACAGAGAGTTGTCCACCTTCAGCAGTCTCTAGAAATGCTTCCCTAACAGGCTGATGTTAAAGTTTCCAATTCCCCTGAAACCCCATTCCTCCACTTCCTTTCGAGCAAGCCAATTTGTCCCAAGACAGCCAATGAATATTACGTTCCCCGTTATTTGCTCCCCACCAAAATTTGGCCAACATGCTCTCGATCTCAAGGCACACCCCGTTAGGGAGACGGTAGCAGCTCATGACATATCTAGGGATGGCCTGAGCAACAACTTTGATTAAAATTTCTTTCCCAGTTCTGGACAGGAACCTTTCTTTCCAGCCTTTGAGCTTCTTCCACACTCTCTCAATCACCATTCTGAAAATTTCCTTCTTGGACCTACCAATAATAATTGGGAGCCCTAGATACTTAGAGCGCCTCGCCACAGTCTTTACTTGCATCCGGTTTTAGATCGTAATCTTAACTTTTTCACGCACATTTTGACTATATGACGCCTTAGACTTCTCTAAATTAATAATTTTTCCCGAAGCTTCCTGGTATTTCCTTAGAATTTGCACGACACCAATGCCTTCAGTCTCACTGGCTCTGGTGAATAATAAGTTGTCGTTAGCAAAGAAGAGATGAGAGATAACAGGGGCTCTCCTAGCCACCTGGATTCCATGAAGGCTTTTATTCCTATTAGCTTGCTTCAGCAGACCTAAAAAGACATCAGAACACAGAATAAATAAGTAAGGGGAAAGGGGGTCTCCTTGGCGAAGCCCCCGTTCCGAAATCAAGATCCTGCTAGGCTCCCCATTAATTAAAATCTGGTAGGAAACAGTGGAGATACAGCGGTGGATAAGAGAAACTAAAGACTATGGAAATCCCATGGAGTTGAGGGTGCCATTGATAAAGTCCCATTCTAGCCTATCATACGCCTTGGACATGTCAAGCTTGAGGGCCATAACGCCTTTTTCCCTTTAGTCTTCTTCTTCATCCAATGAAAGCATTCCATGGCCACTAGAGCATTGTCAGTTATAAGTCTACCATGGACAAAAGTGTTTTGTTCTTCATCAACAATTTCCGGGAGAATCTTCTTAATCCTATTAGCAATTGTCTTGGTCACTATCTTCATAATAACATCAGAGGCTAATCGGCCGATAATCTTTTGGAGTCTTGGGATTCTTGCACTTAGAGATGAGAGTAATGAAGGTGTTGTTTATGTCTCTTGCACCTTGATGTATATTCAATATTAGTAGTTCAACGATTTCTTCAATGGAGTAGTGTTTTTATATATAGTTCAGTTATTATAATGGAACACTTTCCCAATATGTTTGGAATAGCCTTCTAACCATGTTCCATATTTATTCGGAATGACACCTCCACATCCCGCCTTACCATATGCTTGAACCGATCCATCTGTATTGAGACAACCCCAGTCTTCTTCTCGGGGACTCCATTTGACTTGTTGTATGGAGAAGTTTTTTTAATAGCCATTTTTTCATGCATTTTAAAAGCATTCTTGTAAGTTTTTGTTTTCCAAAAATATAATTTCTCAGATTAACAAGTATAATACAGTCCTCCGCATGCTCTCTTTATTCCTCCAAAACCATATAGAATAACATGCCACTGCCCAAATTGCTTGCAAGTCATTCTTATTTTTACTGAGATTTTGTTCCATATTTAGGTCAATCCATCATTGTGGATTCAAACAAAAGAATAGGCCCCTGAACTCATCTTGAATTTACATGCTCCAAGCATTCATTTCAGTCTTGCAATCTCTAGTAGCATAAAGGGTTATTTCTATATGTCCTTCACCGTAAATTCAATAAGGCTGCTTTACGTTAATATGATTCAGTAATTGATTTGTTTTGATTCCATTAAGATAAACCATCCAAACAAACTCTTTCATTCTTTCGAGCCCTTGCAGTTTCCATATTTTTAAGATTCATAGAATTTCAATGAGACGATGATGATTTTGATAGAACAATAATCTTTCAATTGTAGATCTTTTAATTCTTTAGTTCCTCTTCTAATAAAATAAAGAAAATAAATATTTTATGATATTTTTTAATGTCTACAATTGGAGACAGTAATCTTTATTTATAAAAATCTTACGCACTTTCATGAAGAGTTATATTTATTCAAGTTTAAAATTTTATTCACTTTCATAAAATATGAAAGTTTGTGTTTATTCAAGTCGAACTAGTACCATTCCATTAACAAAGATCATGGTTATTTCAATTTTCTTATTTGAACTTTTATCCATCACAAAATAAAAATAAAACTTTTTGTATTTACGTCATATTTTTCATATCAATTATATTCTTATCTATAAACCTTACTGCTGGTGATTGGAGTATTTCATATGCGCTGGACACTGAAAGTTTCATTTTCTGATCCTCCCCAAAGACACACATCAAGCAGCTACACAATTTTGACTTGAATAGTAAGTTAAAAGGTGATTATGTTTTTTTTGTTGAATGGTTCAAGAGAAGAAACTTGTTGAGATGACAATGAATATATAAAAAGTTATTTTCAAAAGCATTCTCATGACTTTGCAAGAGAAAGAAACCCGTTAGTGAAAAAGAATAATATTACTTAGACTCTTCATAAGATTAGAGATAATATTATTTAGTCTATAAGTAAAATTATTCTTTCTCACTAAACCATAAACTATAATGTAAAACATGTCAAATCAAAAGATAAAAATTCTTTCTCACTAAACCATAAACGATAACGAAGAAATATTACATTTTTCTTGAATATTTGATGTCTAAAAAATTCTATTTTTTTAATTATTGGTCTAGTGACTATGACATACTTAAATAAACAATTACAAAAAAAAAAAAAATATAGTGATCATAATTCAAACTCAAGATTCTATATAAAATATTCTCATAATCAAACCACTAAAAGAATAAAATGAGAATTTTATTACTGTAAAACCAAAAATAAAAACAATAGTCTTATTTATTGGTATGTCGACCTACCTACCAAAAAACTTAATCATTTTATCTTTTAAAAGTATATATTAATATTTTCATGAGAGGATTTCTACCAAACATTTTGGTAACAGAAAGTACCTTTTTTCTGCAACCCATTATAGTATGAGATAAACATAAATATGTGTTCACCAAGGATTACTTTCAACATTAAGAACAGCCATGAAATCCATCTTTGTTATTTTACTACTCTTTTCTCTTCTCTTTGTAAGCTTTCTAAATTTGTCCATGAAAGTTCATTTCATTTTAACGTTTTTTTTTCTTCCTGATTAATTAATTATACCAAGTGAAACTTTTCCAAATGTTTTTGTGAATATGTAGGTTTGTAACTTGAGCTTTGCTAGAAAAGACATGGGTGAATATTGGAAGAACACTACAAGAAAATATATGATTTGCTACCATAATTTTGCTACAGAGTGTATTTCTAGTTAATCTCCACGTAATCAAGTGCCATTAGATGCAATTAATTTTATCAGTGTTTTTTTGCACGTAGTTATACGAATAATATTAATATTTTTACTAATATTATAGCTCTGTCTTGAAAAATGATAATAATTAAAAAAAACTTAACACGTTCTCTTTCACAAACACTGAAATACACCACTCTCGGCGAAACACGATCTCACCCCGAGTTGGATCTCATTCTCGATCTCGCCCCCTGATCTCGATCTCAATCTCGCGATTGGTCACGATCTCGATCCAACTTTTGTTACTGATTTGCATGGTTCGTTGTCTCTGATTTCACTTTCCAATCTGCACAATCTCCCTCCGATCTGCGCGCAACCTCCAATCTTCGCCGTGTTTTCTGCTTGATTCATGTTTATCAATATTTTTCGCTTAATCCTGTTTATCGACACACGATTTCACAACTATTTTCAACAATGTTTCAATTTCTTCTATATGATTTTGTTGGAATTTAATTAGGGTTCACATTGCTCGATCCAATCCATGTCTACTGTATGAAGTGATTCATCCATTGTACATTATCTCCATCGAGTTCTTCTTCTTTTTTGTATGCACTTATCATGTTTGTTGAAAGTCCTCACAAACTTTTTCCTTGCTTTTTGTTTTTTATTTTGATTTTGATTTTCCCATATTCACATGCTTTCAATTAATTTGATTTACTTTTAAATTTTCAAAATGGGGAAACGATGCTCACAAGTGTTTTAAATTTCTGTTGTTATGTTTGCCTTCTGATGTTTATTTTGATTTGTTTGTCTTTGTAGATGTCAACTCTTACAATCTGTTATACAAACTTGCAAATGGTGAATTCATAAGTCTGTTTCTTTAGGTATCTTGAAGATCGCTGGGTCAGCTACTGGATGGTATTGAGTTTCATATTCTTTGCTAAAGAATTTGCATACTTTTTAGCATTTTATGATAGGAACTACTATAATGTATATGTTTATTCCTTGAGGATCCGATATGAAAAGACATGTGTTATGGCTGAACTATTTCATGTTTTGGAAATCTCATTAACTTATATTTATACAATATCCAGTTTGGTTTATATGATACTTCTGTTATCTTGCTTATATTTTTAGTCAAGTAATCCAATTTGTAGGGGAAGTACAAACATGCTCTTAAATAGTTCTTTAAGTGATACGTAATAGATTCTCCCTTGCATGAACAATCATCTTTTTAAATCCAATGTTATTATCAATTTAATAATGTATGCTCGTAGTACTTAGTTAATAGGAGTTAATAGGAAATTAACCACATCATGTTTCAATTTTGATATGTCCAATTCTGAGTTTTTATTTTATTATATGGTAAATTCGTTTTTTTATAACCTCCCTCCTTTGATCAGACCATAGGCCCTATGTCATTATTCATTCTTTCTAGTGGTGGAGTTGATGAATATGGGGGTGGAGCTCCTTGGGGAAAGGAATAGGTGCTGCAGTTTCCCTTAACTTACATTCTGACAATTATTTTCTTAACTTATTAATTAATGGTGTTTATGTGTCAATGTTATGTCTATTGCCAGTATTCATAATTAAAAGAATACAATATCATTTGTGTTAATTAAATAGATGTTTGGAGTTACGACTTTGCTATTAAAATCAAAGAGATTGTAATGAACTTGGAAGATATCATTTGTTTCCAGTGAACTAAACGAATCTAGATTTTACGCCTTTAAAACTTTTGAACTATGCGAATGTAGATTTTACACCTTTAAAACTTTTGAACTATGCGAATGTAGATTTTGTAGAGACATAAATAGTACTTCTTAATTTTAAAGATTAGATGATACTAATAATACTTTAATGCCAAACATTGGTTATGGTTCAGATAATACTGTTACTTTCTATCATTTTTTTCTTCCTTTTTTCTTTGTGTAATCATGTTTATCGATCCTTTATGTTTTTCTTTGGGCATAGAAACAAGACATAATCCCTAAGGCAACGAAAGATAGACATTGGTTATGGTTCAGATAATACTGTTACTTTCTATCATTGCAACGAAGGATAGGCTCTCTCAGATTACCGGTTAGCAAAAACGGTGTGACAGTGTTGGGAGAATATCTAGTGATAGGGGGCATAAGGAATCATAGTTCTACAAAAGAGAAATGAATTCGCTGATCTCAAAACGGGTCGCTGTCCCAACGTTGTCAAGAGAAGATAAATGCCTACACCTTAAGACCGGCGTAGAGAATCCCACTAGTAGCAGGCCCGGGCACTGGAAAATCTGGCCGATGTATTCATTGAAGGATATGTTATCCTTATGATTTTTAAATTACAACTGATTGGTGTGCACAAATTCAAATATTTTTAATGTTTATCTTTACAATCGTATAATCAGTAGGAGTGGTGTTTAGTTAGAGGATCTTTACACCATAAGCGTATTTTTGACATGTTGTACTTTACATATTATATATAGCTTACTGAATTCCATATGCAAGTGTAACTGTTATAAATTGATGCCATCTAACTTTATTTCAAAACACAGAAGTATAATAACAGGAAATGTCTTCACCTGGCTAGTACACCAGCTTTGAGGTCATATTGTCATACGGCAATCCTTCCGATGTTTGGAGTAAAAAGCTTCGTCATGAGAAGTCGGCTCTGACAACGCTCGAGGATGGATCGTGCTTAATTTCATCTGCGACGGTTTATGCTTGGATTGCCGAGATGTCGGACCATCTAGATCTGTCAGCGTTGCGCCTCTTTGACAACCTTTCAGTGGATCAGTCAGTCCACAAAGAGATGAGTCTTCTTATGTTTCTGTGATTTACTTTACTATGACTACTAAGTGTTTGATAAAATGTCATGTGTGTTATTAATCTGTTGTTGAGAATACTTAGCAAAGTTGATGTGAATGTCTAGAATTTGTGTAGTTATAATAACTTATATTAAACTGTGACGCATGGCTGCTAAACTGAGCTGTTGCAACTGCTGTTCTGAGTGTTGCAGGGGACGTAAAGTGTCGTGCCTTTTTATGAGAAATGCGGAGATTTCATAGTAACTTAATCAATGAATATGCTCTAAGAATTAGATTGTGCAGCTCGGGAACATTTGATCTGCAGAGATTTCATAATAACTTAACTGTTATGGATGAACATTTGATATCTGAAGATTTCATAATAACTTAACTGTTATGGTTTAGATAACACTGTCACTATTGTAATGCTAGACATGTTTAAATGTTAGTAGTTGCAAGTGTATAGTGAGTTAGTAGTTTAAATCTAATGAAACAAAAGTTGTGATTTGTGAAGTTTAACTAAAATAGAATGTGATTTTGATGTATTTTTCTTTTGTTAATAATATTAAGAATTGCTTTTTAGTTGTATTTTTAATTTAGTAATTATCAACAATTATGATACCCTTTTATAAGTTTTATTTGTCAATTTTTTTTTAAAATTAAGTCTAATTAGTTTTTATAAGAAATAATTATTAAAAAATTAAGTCTAATTAATTTTGATTAAAACTAATTAAAAAAAATGTTGTATAATTTAGCTTGAGATTTACTACGAATATTTTCTGGCAATATTGTAGTTGTATAGTTGGAGAAATATAATTAAAGACTCACATTTTGCTACATTTTAGCAGTGGTTTAGCTAGGAAACTTAATATATTTGTCTGAGTTTTGCTAGAAAATGTTTGCCAAGATAATTAGCCACTCAATTCATGCTAGAGCATATATTGTAGTTAATCCCAAACAAATCTCCAACTATTTTTATTTGATAGAGATTAGCTACGAATTAGCTAGTGTATTTGCCCTAGCTAATGTAAGATTTTCTTGTTGTGGAATATGATGAAGGGTGAAGCTATGCCAGAAGCAATTAAAGGACTTATTCATGATTATCAAGCAACGTATGAAGAGAAGGATCGTTTTGTTAGAGACTTCGATGTAAAACTTAATCTCATGTTACGTCCATGAGATTAGGTTTTACATCGATGAAGCAGAACCACAAGGATGCTACTGATATGGTTGGTAGGTAGTTGAACTCATTATCAAAATGGGTTGAAGCTCCTATACATATACATCTATACATAAATATGGCACGTAGATGTCATGATTGAATAGTAATAGTATAGTATTTTGAATGCTAATTTTTAGATACTATATCAAAAAAAAAAAATTATTTCGTGATTATTAAGAATAGATTATAATTTATACGTAATTGTACCATTTCTAATTATATATCACAATTGTAATATATATATATATATATATATATATATATATATATATATATATATATATATATATATATATATATATATATATATATATATATATATATATATAGTCGACTCTCATTCACATTGAATATAAAGACAATATAGAAAGTAATCATCAAAGGAGATGCACTTTCAAAGACTCTTATGCTTAAGTTATTAAAGCTTTTTTTTTTGGACTATAAAAATTTAACTGGATCAAAAAAATTTTTTTTTTTTTGAAAATGAAGATACTTTATTCAATGCTCGAAAACAGTTCAATAAAAGGCGATCCGTAGATCCAATCCCTTGCAAACCAAATTGGCCTATGGCATTATAAGTTTAACAACATGTTGTCTAAGCTTATGATTCATCCAACACCTATACATGACATTCTCAACTATTTTTGGACCAACTCTACGACTATCAATAGGACTACCAAAATAACTTTGATCTATGAATATCGAGGTTTCATAAACAGTTTTAGTAAACACACATTTAAGAGTTACTACCTTGCTACCTTTCCCTTTGTTTTCTCCAAAACTCACTAGAGTTCATCTTCCCATCTTGAAGGGTTATGGTCCACCTGCAACCAGTTAAGAACATATCTCCAGATTTCCTGCATTTTGTTACATTGAAACATTAAGTGACTTAACGTTTCTTTGTCAACACAGAAACAACAAGTGTTATTAATGATGGGACCAAACCGATGGAGCCTTTCCTTTGTAGCCAGCTTGTTATGGCACGCTACCCATATAATGAATTTCGCTTTTGGCCTGGCTATGTTTTTGAAGAATATTTTCTTCCACTGCACATCAGGGAGATCCTTCTTCAAGTCATGATAAATCACTTAGCCTTGAATCTCATCTACTGCATCACGCCATTCCAACACGGGATTTGATTAACATTGTGTCTTTGTTTCAGGATTGTTTTCAGGATCCAGGAGCATGATATATATGTATATTGAAAATGAAGATACTTTACTCAATGCTCGAAAACAGTTCAATAAAAGGCGATCCGTAGATCCAACTCCTTGCAAACCAAATTGGCCTATGGCATTATAAGTTTAAAAACATGTTGTCTAAGCTTATAATTCATCCAGCACCTATACATGACATTCTCAACTATTTTTGGACCAACTCTACGACTATCAATAGGACTACCAAAACAACTTTGATTTATGAATATCGAGGTTTCATAAACAGTTTCAGTAAACACACATTTAAGAGTTACCACCTTGCTACCTTTCCCTTTGATTTTCTCCAAAAATCACTTGAGTTCAGCTTCCCATCTTGAAGGGTTGTGGTCCACCTGCAACCAGTTAAGGACATATCTCCATATTTCCTGCATTTTGTTACATTGGAACATTAAGTGACTTAACGTTTCTTTGTCAACACATAAACAACAAGTGTTATTGTTGATGGGACCAAACCGATGGAGTCTTTCCTTTGTAGCCAGCTTGATATGGCACGCTACCCATATAATGAATTTCGATTTTGGCCTGGCTATGTTTTTGAAGAATATTTTCTTCCACTTCACATCAGGGTGATCTTTCTTCAAGTCATGATAAACCACTTTAGCCTTAAATCTCATCTGCTGCATCACGCCATTCCAACACGGGATTTGATTAACATTATGTCTTTGTTTTAGGATTGTTTTCAGAATCCAATAGCATGATGATTTTATTAGGACAGTCATGATGTCATTTTTCTTCATATAATAGCAAAGGATCCCCTTGATCCATAGGCTATCAGATTTCCCCACAGAGATTCCATAACATTTTCAGCAGATTTACCTTCCCCCAAACATTTAGGTCTATTATGTTTAGGCCACCTTGATTCTTCGGGTTGCAGGTTTTCCCCCCAATCTACAAGTGATTTCCTTGTTACCTTATCACCCCTTGACCACAAAAATCATATGCATATAGCCTCTACAGTTTGTGTCACTTTCTTTGGCATAGGCATACTTTGCGTCCAAATATTAGCAATGGCAAATAGAACACTTTTCACTAAATCTACCTACAAAGCTTAGAAGCCTATTGCTCCAATGCCTGATTCTGCCTATCATTTTCTCAACCATCAGCAAGCAGTTAGCAACAGATAACTTTTTGTTAGGTAGTGGAATTCCAAGGTACCTGAAAGGGAGGTTTCCTTCCTTGAATGCAATGATTTATGAAATAGCTTCATTCGAGGGTTGGTCCATATTCCCATAGTAAATCCTACAATTCAGCAGATGAGCAGATAGCCTTGTTAATGTGGAGAACATGTTGAAGGATTTCATCATTAGACCAATGGATATGGGGTCTCCTTTAGCAAATAAAAGCAAGTCATCAGCAAAACTCAGATTATCTATGCCCAATTTTTCACACTTAGAGTAGAAATTGAAGTTGGGATTATCCTTGAGTTTTTGCACCACCTTGGGAGATAGTCCATTACTAGTACAAAAAGCTTTAGGGAGAGAGTGTCTTCTTGTCTTAGCTCTCTATTAGCCACTAGGAAATCAGAAAATTCTCCATTGACCTTATATCTATAAGAGATTGTGTTGATGGTCAGCATTACCCATCTAATATACTAATGAGGAAAACTAATCTCTTTAAGAATATTCTCCAGGGCACACCAATCAACAGAATCATAGGCTTTTTGCAAGTCCATTTGGATCATGCACTTAGGGGGCGAGTGTTTCTACTGTATCCTATAATAAGTTATAAATCCAAAAGTATGTTATCTTGCATGCGATTTGATCGGTAAAATAGCAAGTGTACTATTTTGCCTCTGTAGTAATAATAGGGAAATTCCCCGAATGTCGATCTCAAGGACTGCGTAGTAATATCGAGTTCAAATTATAGATCAATTAAACAAAAACTAATATTGGGGTTTTGTTTGCAAATTGTCACTAAACAATAATTAAAATAAGCAGAAAAGTAAATTGGCTTTTTGACAAATATGAGTATTATGCTAGGGGTATAGTGTGTGATTGTTCCTGTAATAACCTTGGATTTAGATCTCTTCAACAAGTTCATAACCTTTAATTACCGCCCTTTAGATTATTTTCCCCTAAGTCCTTAGTGGGAAAACCTTTGAACATTCATCCTAACTCCTAAGTCCTTAGAGAATTATGATGAAATCAAGCCTTTATGTTATCAAGAGTTAACCGGTAACTATAGGGTATCCCTAGTCCTAGGTGATATCTATTATAGTCTAATCGTACAAAAATCTTAACAACCGCTGTCCAGCTGGTTGTTAACCGTAAATCAATCTTGTTGGTCCGACAAAGAAAGCATAAAAACCTTGTACAATTAAATTAAATAAGAAAACAAATCTATTGATGAACTCAGGAATTCAAAATCATTACAGAGTCAAATCAGGGACACCCCCTAGCATTAGGGTTTAGTTACTCATATTGTTCAAAGAAAACAAATTATAAAATAGATACATTACAAGAATTGAGATGAAAGTTGATCTTCAATCGCTTCCGTTCATGAAGACCTTCTTCTCTCCCAAACCCTTGTTTTCTCCAATCTTCAATCGTGTCTTCTCCTAGCCAAAAAGTTGTTTTTATATTCAATCTTCCATTCAGGTTGAAACCAAATGTCAAGAATACCCTTAATGATCCCATTTGAGTGAGGAAACTTATAAACATATAGTCAGCCCGCGCTCATCAACACGGGCCGTGTTTCTGCACGCGGGCGCCCATGTTTCTGCACTCGGGCCGTGTTTCTGCACGCGGGCGCCCGTGTTGATCCTCTGACTTTGGTTCAAACTTGCATTTCCAGCCACATTTCAACACGGGCCGTGTTTCCGCACACGGGCGCCCGTGTTGACCTCTGAAATCAGCTTTTCCGGCTTCTTTTCATCCACTCGTGCGCGCCACAAGTTCCTATGATCACACGCATCAACCTATAACACTACCAAACAAAGGCATAAAGAAGATCTTTTGACATGAACTTTAAACCAACTGTAATGCAATACTATAAATTAGTAAATATGATAGACTTAACTTAAAAAGCAATAAAACAACCGAATGTGTTACCGAGATGATAAATTTGTGCCGGATGAAAGACAAAACTTAATAGAAATGGTGACCGATCATGATTACCTGGGACAAAAGTTGTCTGGCTCAAGTGCACAAGGTTACTTATAACTGTTCCCAATCTATTAGCCATAACTTTGGAAATTAGCTTGTATATAATAGTACATCACGATATAGCCTTTAGAATGATGGTGACAATAGTGTTGTTTATAGCCTTGTATATTTTATCTTTCTCAAAGAATTCTCTAACTGCCTTGCACACATCAGTCTTGATGATTTTCCCAAATAACTTTGTAGAATTTAATTATTTGTCACTAAACTTTAATATATAGGTGACGCAAAGAGATTATGGGTATGTTTGATAAAACTAGTGGTTGGCTGATAAGCTAGCTAATAGCTTATGGCTTATTGCTGATGACTGATAGCTTATAGCTTATGGTTGATGGTTGAGACTGATAGCTGATAAGTTAATTGAAGTGTTTGGTAAAATTAACGGTTCAAGTAACTTATAAATGTAAAATAACATAAAAGATATTTAATACATAATTATTTTATTTTAAATTAGAATAAATTATAAAAGGTAAAAGTAGATTTTTGCTAAAATAATAAGGATAAAAAGGAAGTAATGATAAGCTATAAGCTAAAACACTACTTGAAATAGCGTCTGAAAAATAAGCTATAAGCTCGAGAAATAAAAATTTGTTACAAAATAGATGTAAATTGTTATATGAGCTTATAAGCTATAAACTCAAAATAATCTAGGAATGTGAGTTACAAATTACTTTTTTAATACTGTCAAAAAGATTGTTAAGTGAGTTACTGTCAACAGAATGTTAAGTGTTTCCTTATTTTAGGAAAATATTTCCTATCCATTGTAGTCTTATCCGATTTGAGTGATTAGTTTCTACAATTGCGTGTAGATGATATCCGGTTATTAACAAAAATTGTAATTTAATAACAAGATTTTGGGTTTCTTTATTTTAGTTTTTAAAAATAGAATTTTTTAAAATATTTCAAAAATAAATTTGATAACGATGTTTTTGAAAATATTAAAAAAAATTATATTTATTTTTTATAAATTAAAAAACTAACTATGATTTTCTTTAACATAAACATACATTATTGAAGATCAAAATTATAATTTAAAAAAATGAAAAATGATTTTTAAAACTATTTAAAATAACTTCAAAATTAAATAAAAAATTTTTTAAAAAATTTCATATTAAAAAAATTATAATTAAATGATAAAATATTTAAATTAAAATTTTAAGAATATTTATTCAAACTAATTTTTTATTTAATGCTTTTATTAAAAAAAAATGTTTTTAATTTCTTTAAAACAAAAATATATAATATTATGAAAATCACTTAAAAAAATAATAAAACAAAGGGAACCTTTCACCCCTCCCATATAGTGAGTTGAATTATAAATAGATATCCAAGTAACTTTTAAGCATTGAATTTGACTTTTTAATAGAAACATTTGAAAAGTAGTAAATAGATGGACCTGAAGTACCTAAAAAATCCTTATATCCAAAGTTAAATTAAATTAATAGAGAAATAAAGAAAATTGAGCTTTGAGGAGGAATAAGTGAGAGTTGAGGGAAGTTGTAGAATTATTTAAAATAGAAATAAAAATAGAGTTTTTATTTAAATAGAGAAGGGAAGGGAGAAGTTGTCACTATGTAGAATTTTGGGAGAAAAGACTAAGGAAGGAAAGAGGCAACCCTAGAGAACTTTTGAAGGAGAAGAGGAATTATATTATTGTAACTTCATGTTTTCTACAAAGTCATGGTAAGGGGGGAACTGTTCATGATATATGTGTTTAGGCATAACAGATAGAGAGGATACCTTATCATCCTTCTTTTTTCTTTCTTCTTTTGTGATATGATACGATTTTTGTGCTCTGTTGATTGTTGATTTTCGTGTAAACTTGTATGTCTATCCTTGAGTTTTGATATTCACGAGCAAAGACGTTGAATTGATAAAATATGCTGATGCCTTATTAAAAGGCGGGAGAATAAATGTTGATGTCTTATGAAAAGGCGAGAGGGATAAATATTGAATATGTGATATTTGGTTCATATTGTTGATGGTTGGTATTTATTTGTGTATTGGGCGGTTGGAGCTCAAATAGGCGAAATGGGTTAGTTTTGTATTTGTTATAGTGAGAGAAAAATGTAAAAAATTGTAGGTAGAGATAAAAGGTGATTGATCGCCTTGTTTCATGCATAACTTGAGTTTTGTAAGTTCGTTTGAGGTGAGGTCAGTTGCTTTAGAAAGTCAACACGATAATATTTATTTTGAAGTGGGAAAATTGGGTTTGGAAGCGCTATAACAGTATAAGTTATCTAGTTTTTTTATATACCAAAAGCATAGTCAAAATTCAGTCATGCGTTGGTAGTATTGTTTCACACATAACTTGATTTTAGTAAGTTCTTTAAGAGTAAACTTTATATCATAAAAAAATATATGATATTTCATACATATTAGACTAAATAAGTATCTCATTTAATTGATTTTAGTAGAAGAAATACTAGTTACAAGTTTGAGAAAATATTTTTTCCGGGGTCAATACCAGTTTCCATTGTTCGATTAAGCTGTATCAATTGGGACCTGAAGTCCAAAAATAAAAATGATACTCTGATAATAGAAATTCTAAGCTTTCCAAAACATGTTCATTTACTTGGTTTAAGCTTCCTATTATATTTTAAAGAATTGTTCAAACCTGAGGTATAAACATTATGTCTGGTGTCTGCATCAATTCTTATTGTTTGATTAAATTGTGCCAATTAAAATTTCAAGTCTTAAAATAGACACTCTAAACTTTTCTAAACATATTCATTTTCTTGATTCCAACTTCGTTTATATTTTAAATAATTATTTCAATATGATGTATTACTAGCAGTAAACATGATTTTGGGGCTGTTTTGATAAGATGTTGTGTGAATTAAGTTGTTAATGTTATATGATACAAACCCAATGTTTTGATGATATAATTGTGTGAATTAAGTTGTTAATTATTTTATATAATTTTATTATTATGCTAATTTATGATGAAAAGTATTGAGTTATGCTGAGATGTTTGGTCAGAAAGGAACCGTTATTGTGGCCTTCTATTGTCGATGTTCATGTTGAGTTGTAGGTTTAAAGAGGAACCTGTGACAAGTATTGAAGTCGGAGGTTTGATAAAAGTATTTCATTTAATTGTCGCATTCATGCATCATGTATATCGGATATAGGTAGGACTTCAATCCAATGATGAGTAGGACTTCGGTCCAGTGACGAGTTTTAGAATTAGAGAAGAACCAATGACGAATGGATTAATCAACAACATACCTCTGAAATCTAAAATCTTGGTACCACATGTATTGAAGTAGAGCAGGTGAATACATTTCTTACATTATTGTATTTATGAATGATTATTGTTATGGATGAATTGTATGATTGATTATCTATGCTAATTGTATTATCCTTATTATCTTAACATATGTGAATGTATTCTCACCCCCTGTTTGTTTTTTTGTTGTTCTTTACGCTTGTGATGCAGATACTCAGGTAGAGTTCGAAGAGCATTAGTTGTTGCTTCTGTTGGAAGATGGTGTAGTTGGCCTTCTTCCTTGTTTATCTTCTGTGTTATTTAGTTTCCTGTGTCGCTCTTATGTTATTTAGTTCCCTGTGTCGCTCTAATAATGTAAAACTTGGGTGGGAATTATTCCATGTTTTTTTGCGAGTTGTTAATGTTATTTGATTTACGATTTGAATAAAGTTGATTTTAATTATGAGAGAAAATAATATGTATTTTAATTGTTTAATCTTGGTGCTATCTTATTCTATATGGAGAGAGATGTTTATGCTGAGAAAATATAGCACTCTTTTTGAGTAATTATTTTCAGATGTTTTACAAACTAAGCGTTTGGGATTTACGGTGTTACACAGTACTTGTAAGTGTGCTATTCAAACTTCATTTCATTTATTTTTTCAATGCAACTTTACTTCCCGACAGGTTTTATTTACCATAGACAACTTTACTTCATTTCATTTCATTTATAAGCTTAAGCCGGAAGTTAAACAGTAAAACCTGTTGGCCCACAGAGAATTCCTTCCTAGAAATCATTTTATCATGGAAGTGCTTAGTTTTCTCTTTATAGATCCTGGAGCTCTCATAAGCCTCTAATCTAAGCTCTTCCAACTGTTGTAATTGGAGTTTTCTTTCAATACCTGCTTATTGCATCTCCAAATTACAACTCTTCACCGCACAAAAAGCACGGTTTTCTATCTCAACAGGAAGATGACATGCCTTACCAAAAACAAGTCGATAAGGAGACATCCCAATGGGTGTCTTGAAAGCTGTTCTTTGAGCCCAAAGTGCGTCTTCTAGACGACGGCTCCAATCTTTCCTGTTTGGCTGCACCATTTTCTCTAAAACCTGTTTTATCTCCCTGTTTGAGATCTCAGCTTGCCCATTAGTCTAGGGGTGATATGCAGTAGAGACTTTGTGCACAACTCCATACTTCCGGAGTAAAGCTTCCATGGTGCGGTTACAGAAATGAGTGCCTTGGTCGGTATTCTAAACCTGCAAAAGATATTAGACCTGACAAACTCTGCAACAACTTTAGAATCATTAGTCCTAGTGGGGATAGCTTCCACCCACTTTGAAACATAATCAACAACAAGTAAAATGTAAAGGAAACCAAATGATACAGGAAAAGGACCCATGAAATCAATTCCCCATACATCAAATACCTCACAGAAAAGCATAGGCTGCTGAGGCATTTCACTCTTGCGAGTGATGTTTGTACCTGCTATCTGACACTCTTTACAAGTGCGGTAAGTCTCAAAAGCATCCTTAAAAATAGTTGGCCAATAGAAACCTGAATCAAGGACTTTTCTCGCAGTCCTTTGAGGACCGAAGTGTCCGCCGACTTGAGATGCATGAGAAAATTTCAAAATAGATTCAATCTCATTGTCGGGGACACATCTCCTGATTACCTGATCACTATCAAACTTCCATAGATATGGATCATCCCAAACATAATATTTGGCATCACTCTTGAGCTTGTGAACCTGTGATCTAGATGCACATGTAGGAAAAACACCAGCAACAAGAAAATTAACAATGTCAGCAAACCAAGGTGTAATCCCATGCAAAATAAACAGCTGCTCATCAGGAAAGTCATCCTGAATAGGAAAAGGCTCTTCATCTCTCTCTATCCTGCTCAAGTGGTCAGCCACTAAGTTCTCAGCTCCACTTTTGTCTTTAATCTCAACATTAAACTCTTGGAGCAGCAACATCCACCGAATCAATCTCGGTTTTGCATCCGGCTTCTTCAGCAAGTACTTTAAAGCTGCATGGTCAGTAAAAACAACAACCTTGGAACCTAGCAAATAAGATCTGAATTTGTCAAGAGCAAAAACAATAGCTAGCAGTTCTTTTTCAGTGGTAGTGTAATTTGACTGTGCATAATCTAAAGTCCTAGAAGCATAGTAAATAACATGGGCAGCCTTGTCAACCCTTTGTGCGAGGAGAGCCCCAACAGCATAACTCGAAGCATCACACATAAGCTCAAAAGGAAGTGTCCAGTCAGGGGACTGAATGATGGGAGCGGAGGTCAATGCTTTCTTCAAGAAGTCAAACGCTTGTTTGCATTTGTCATCAAACTCGAAAGTGACGTCATTCTTCAACAAGTTCGACAGCGGAAGAGCTATCTTGCTGAAATCCTTGATGAAACGCCTGTAAAAACCTGCATGACCAAGAAAAGAACGAATCTCGCGAATGCAAGAAGGGTAAGGCAGTGTAGAAATCACATCAATCTTAGCAGGGTCAACAGAGATTCCTTTTTCAGAAATAATGTGACCAAGAACAATTCCCTGCTCAACCATAAAATGACACTTTTCATAATTCAACACAAGGTTAGTCTCGATGCATCTTTCTAAAATCAAACTTAAACTGTTCAAGCATGCATCAAAAGAAGAACCATAGACAGTAAAGTCATCCATAAACACTTCCATGCAATTTTCAATAAAATCAGAGAAAATACTCATCATGCATCGTTGGAAAGTGCCAGGAGCATTGCAAAGGCCAAAAGGCATATTCCTGTAAGCAAATGTACCGAATGGGCACGTGAAAGTGGTCTTTTCTTGATCTTCAGGTGCAATATGAATCTGAAAGTAACCTGAAAAACCATCAAGAAAACAATAATGTGATTTACCAGCTAGCCGTTCAAGCATCTGGTCAATGAACGGCAAAGGAAAGTGATCCTTTCTAGTAGCCTGGTTCAGTTTCCTGTAATCAATACAAACTCTCCAGCTGTTCTGGACTCTAGTGGGAACAAGTTCATTCTTTTCATTTTTTACCACTGTGAGTCCAGATTTCTTAGGTACAACCTGCACTGGACTTACCCACTTACTGTCAGAGATAGGATAAATGATACCTGCTTGCAAGATTTGGTTACCTCTTTCTTTATAACATCAAGAATCAAAGGATTAAGCCTCCTTTGGGGCTGCCTTATTGTTTTCGCTCCATCCTCAAGTAAAATCATGTGCATGCACATCGAAGGACTAATACCTGGAAGGTCGGATAATGTCCACCCGATTGCTTTCTTGTGCCTCTTCAATACCTGCAAAAGTCTGTCTTCTTGATTGAAATCAAGGTTAGAAGAGATAATAACAGGAAGTTTTTCATTATGCTCCAAGTAAGCATATTTCAGGTTCCCAGGGAGCTCTTTTAGCTCTAAGGACGGGGGCTGAATGATGGATGGAAGGCTTGGGGCAGCCGGGATGTCAAGAGCATCGACGGCAAAAATAGCCTCGTCGGTAACAACTTCACCTGTAGGAAATGTATCAGGCTGCAAGGAAGCATCAATCTCAGCACAAAGGACACAAACGTTAGTGTCAGTGCAGTCAGGACATGAATAATTATCATCAAAATCAGAGAGAGATGGAAAATCAAGTGCAAATAATTCAGAACAACTCTCATCAACTAGTTCAGAAATCAACTCAATGTTAAAAACTGAATGCTCCTCCACAGGGTGTTTCATGGCATCGAAGATATTAAATTTTGCGACGATGTCACCAAATTCCATGGACATGGTTCCATCATCAACATCAACTTTTGTCTTCGTCGTTTTCATGAACGGTCTGCCAAAGATGATGGGAGCTCTGCTTGACTTAGTTTCTCCTTCCATGTCCAGAATGTAAAAATCTACAGGAAAAATTAAATCGTTAACTTGAACGAGGACGTCTTCCACTATGCCGGTGGGACGTGCATTGCTCCTGTTCGCCAGTTGAACGATTAAACCTGTATGTTGCATGGGACCAAGGCAAAGGTTATTATAAATAGAAGTAGGCATAACATTAATGCCCGCTCCTAAATCAAGCAAACAATTATCAAATTTCTTATCCCCGATGGTACAAGGAATAGTAAAAGTTCCCGGGTCCTTGCACTTTTGTGGCAAGACCTGAGAGATGGCCGAAACACTTTGTTCGGGCTGAATGAAAGCAGAGATGCTTCTTCCCAAGTTGACTCTGTCACTTCCTTTCACTTTTCTCTTGTTTGTACACAGATCCTTCAGAAGCTTTGCATACCTTGGAACTTGCTTAATCACATCAAGAAGCGGAATGTTTACCGCTACTTTTTTGAACATATCCAGAATTTCTTTTTCTTTGTCTCCTTCCTCAATTCTTTTATTTTTCAGAACTCTATGTGGGAAAAGGACTGGTGGCACATACTCCTTTTCTTTATTTTTTTCAGTTTCGACCACAACAGAAGAAGGAGAAGAAAGTTCAACTGGAGGAGGTTCAGGAGAAGAAAGTCCAAAAGTTACCTCAATGAATTTTTTATTTTTTTCAGGGGCTGGTTCTGTAACCTTTCCGGATCTCAAAGAAATAGCGCTCACATTGGCATTACCATTCGGATTGACAACAGTTTGTGCTGGAAGTTGGTTCGAACCTTGAGCTTGCATATTATTTATTTGAGTAGCAAGTTGTTCCATCTGTGTGGTCAAGGTCTGAATGCTAGTGTCGGTTCTTTGTTGAAACTGAAGGTTGTTCACGGCCATTTGTTTAACAAGATCTTCCAAGGATGGTCCGGAAGTAGTAGCTGGAGGGGTGTGATGTGGCTGGGGTAATGGAACGGTGAGCTGTTGTTGTGAGGGCTGCTGATTTCCATATCGAAGGTTGGGATGATTCCTCCAATTGGGGTGATATTTGTTGGTGGACAAGTCAGGGGTGTTGTTGTACCTGTTCTGGTTGTAAAGGTTGGCTGCATAAGCTTGAGGCAGCTCGGTAACAATATCATCTTTCAGAAGAGGACAAGTATCAGTGGGATGATCATGAGCTGTACAAATGCCACATACAGTTGTTGTTTGAGGTTTCGCTACTGCAAGTTGTTTGACTAAAGCGGTCAGCTCATCAAGTCTGGTTTCTAAAGCTCTGTTCGAGGAACCTTGAATTTGATGTACACCCTTGGTCTGGACAGAATTGGTTCGAGTGGTGAACTGCTGGGAATTTAAGGACATATTTTCAATGAGGGCCCTGGCAGCAGCTGGAGTTTTGTCAACAAGTGCTCCACCACTAGCAGCATCAAGAATGTTTCTATCCATAGGTAACAACCCCTCATAAAAGTACTGAATGAGAAGTTGCTCGGTGATCTGATGTTAAGGACAGCTTGAAACCAACTTCTTGAACCTATCCCAGTACCCAGCCAATGACTCGTTATCTTGTCTAATACCACAAATCTCTTTTCGGATTGAAGCAGCTCTAGATGCAGGAAAATATCGCTCCAAGAACACTCTCTTCAGAGCATTCCAGCTTGTGATTGAATTCGGTTCGAGATCATATATCCAGTCCTTCGCTCTACCCTGCAAAGAAAAAGGAAAAGCACGAAGTTTGATATGATCTTCAGTGATCCCTTCAGGCTTCAATGGTGTAGAACACACCACCTGGAATTCCTTCAAATGTTTGTGTGGATCCTCACTTGCAAGACCATTAAACTTTGGCAACAAGTGTATTAAACCCGATTTTAATTCAAAGGGAACAGCAACAGCATCATATTCAATACACAAGCCATTATAATTCACATCAGGGGCTGCAAGTTTCCTTAGAGTTCTATTTTCAGCCATTTCAAAAGCAAATTCAGAATCAGAATCAAACAAGTTATGCAAATAGTCAGACTCAGAATCAGACTCAGCTATGGTCGGTGAAGGTGAACTATTGCTAACCTGGCCTGCTCTACGAAGTGTGTGCAAGGTTCTCTCTACTTCAGGATCAAAAGCAACAAGTTCATGACAGGAAGACCTAGTAGCCAGGACTAGTGCACAACAATGCAGCAACAATCGTGAAAATGCCAACTATGTCCCTAAAACAACACAATGAAGCAAATCGATTAAAAACAATTCAAAAAAATAAATTGACACCGAAAATAATCTAATGACGTAAAAATAAAATTTTGATATTTTTTTTCGGAATTTTTCGACTCTGTGAAAACAGAAAATAAATCATTAAAAATAGTAAAAAGGCTTTTTTCGCGATTCGAAAAAAAGATTATCAAAAGTGATTATGAAAATAAGCTGTTTTGAAATAAGTGATTATGAAATAAGTCAATCTACCGATTCGGTTCCTACTAATCATCGACTATTATAATTTCACTATCCTAAGCGGATTTCGTTCCTGTTCGATTATAATATGATCAACAAGCGCAACAATATTATACCAATTATATTTCCCGTTTGCCGAATTAAGCATTTGGTTAGGCATACAGCGAATTAACGATTAAGCAACGATAAAACGCAAATAAATTGGAAAACATAATCAATCGAACCAAACAATATATATTATGAATATCAAATTAAGCAAAAGATAAACAACATATATAATTGAAGGAAATTTTATTGCAAAATTATAATAATCTCATAGTTTTTGGAACCTGAATACGGAAGATTAACTCGAAAGGATTAGTTCGCCATGGATCAATTCGTACAAGCTTTGTTTTTTTCGTGAATGGAAGATGGATGAAGAGTGTCACGGCTGCTACCCTAAGGGGAAAGAGAACGACCCGTTTTACAATCCAACTGGGTCAAACATACGACCCAGGCCCAAAACTAATTGACCCGAAACTTAACTAAAACTAGTGCTGCAACTTCAACGAATTTTCTGGCCCTCCTACATTCCGATTCTGACTTCGACTCCAACATAAGAATCGTAGCTCTTTCTCTTAGCTTTCCGTCGATTATTAGAACGCCTCAATCGGACTCCTGGAACTCCAGTTATGATCGTTTCCGTGCAGACTGCTAAAGCTGAAAATTAAATACGAAAATTAAATAACAATAAAAATAAATTAAAATATAAAAACATAATAAAATAGAAAAATAAACAAATCAAACCATAGAAATGCCTAAGTATAAACATAAAGGAATGTGCATCAAAATGCACTGATCAGCAAGCAGTGTAAGTCCCATCTCTACAATCTGTCTATGTTTTCTCTCAACTGAACCATTTTGGTGTGAGGTATGAGGGCAGGTAAGTCTGTGGGAGATTCCTAACTCTGTCAGGAACTTAGTAAAGGGTCGAAACTCACCCCCAAAGTCTGATTGAACAGCTTTGATGGAGGTCAAAAATTGTGTTTTAACAAAAGCATGAAATAGCTTAAAGGCTTGTAAGGCATCAGACTTTTGCTTAAGCAAATAGATCCATGTATATTTGGAGTGACCATCAACAAAGGCTATGTAATATCGGTAGCCTGAGCTAGATGGGCATGGAGAGGGACCCCACAAATCAGTGTATAGCATGTCAAAGGGTTTGTGATAGATTGTGTGTGTGAGTGGAGCATGCAATTTATGTGTTTTCCCAAGATTACAAGTAGAACAGAAATGAATACTTTTATTGGATGAAGCTATATTACACAGTTTTAGAATAGTATCAACAGAATTATAATTGGCATGACCAAGTCTGTGGTGCCACAGTAACCTAGTATTACACACATCTATATTATTGGCAGTTGAATGAGAAGCTACATAGCTATGTATACCCGAATGAGGTCTCAGTCTCTTTCCTTGATTTGTACACTTTTGAGGCTCCAAATGCAGCTGGGGAAAGAAGTATAAGCCACTGGCATCAAGAATACCTTCTGCAAGCACTTGTTTAGAAGCTTGGGAAATTATGTAGCATTTGTCAGGTAGGAACTGAAAGGTGACATTATTATCCTTAGCAAATTTAGAAACTGACAATAAGTTTCTAGTGATAAAGGGAACGTGAAGAATATTGGTGAGAAGTAATTTATGTGCAGGATGTAATGTGGAGTGTAAGTGTGTGGGTCCTACAGATTCTATTGCTAAGGATTGACCATTTCCAACATACACCTTATTCATGCCTACATAAGGTCTTTTGTTTTGTAATAAATGAGCAAAGGGAGTTAGGTGATGAGAGGCACCTGAATCCGCAAACAAAGACTGAGATTCTAGCTCTAAGGGTAAGTTGTACTTTGCAGTGTATCCAGATGAACGTCCTGTTGTTGCCATCATTGCAACAGTTTGGGTGGTTTGAGAGGTAGTAGCTGAATCATCTTGCTTGGTAGCTGTTTGAGCAGAGTTTGCAGGGACATTGTTGTTGGCGCTTGAAGGCATATAGTTCTCATCAAACCTATGCCAGCATGTAGAAACCTCATGACCATATTTGCCGCATAGCTAACACGTTGGTCGATTGCCAATGATAACTCTACCTCGACCACGACCACGACTGCGTTGAAAACGACCTCTGCCTCTAGTGCCTGAATAAGCTCCTCTGGAGCTCTGAGTTTCATGATGCATATGAGCGACATTTGCAGCTATGGTCGATGCATTTTGCTCCTCACGAAATTTGTCCAATTGTGCTTCTTGCACATAGAGCAATGCTTCAACGTCGCAGAGAGTAGGAGGTGTGGGACAACCATACATTTGCATTACAAAGGGATTATATTCCTCTGGAAGCCCTTGCAATATAGAATCAACATGATCTTGTTCAGTTATGGAGTCACCAGCTGCAAGAAGCGAATTCGCAATGGCCTTGATTCGCAACACATACTCAGTAATAGATTTGGTGCCCTTCTTGGTTGATTTCAGTTCAATTCGCAATTGACGAACCCTAGCTTTCATCTGAGCTTTAAAGTGCTGATGAATTTTGTCCCAAACCTCAAATGCGTGTTTGCATGCAAGAACCCTAGGTAACACAGATTCAGAGATCGTAGATAACAGCCAAATGAAAAGAGCTTGATCTTGTACAATCCAGTGTTCATACTCTTCAAAAACCGTACCTGTGACACGATCTTGAGCAGACTTGTATTTCTGTGGAATCACCGGATTGACCACAAGCTTGTGCATTTTCTGTGAGAGAATAACGCCCTCAACTTGTTGATTCCATAGGAGATAGTTGTTATCCTGAAGCTTGTTGAGAGTTTTGGACCAAAAGTGTTGGAAGATTTTGTTGCAGCACCACCGGTGGAGAACTCTTGCGATTTGAGAATCGAATCGGAGGTGCCATCAGATTCCATTGATGAGCTTCAAGAACTAGATCCAAGAACACAGCTGGAGGACGAAGAAACTCTAAAGAATCGAGAAGCGCGGAAGATCGGAACAAGCGAATGATACCATGTTAGAGTTGAATCTGCTTCATACTTCACTCTGTGAAGATGACGAGCAGTGATGAAGAAGATGAAGTGAAAACCAGAAATAAGAGAAAGTGATTTTTCACATTACATTGCAAGGAGCTAGAGCCTTGTCTTTTATACAATACGGTTTCCGTTAACATACTTAACGGTAAACGACTTTGCACATTACAATTTTCACCATTAGTTAACAGTGTTAACTATATAACTAACTTATGCACTTAGCTAATATAATATCTCTAACACTAGCTATAGGTTTGTTTCCTTTTGAGAGTGTTTTGCCCTATTCTATGTTGAAAAAGAATTACAAGTGTGAGTAGTGTGGGGAAGTCTCACATTGGTTAGGAATGTGAAGACCAGATCATTTATAAGTGGGAGAACCCACTCACCTATCACTTTAATATTTTGGGTGAGTAAGTAGTGTGTCGCTCACAAAAAATATGTTGCTCAAAGAAAGTTCCATAAAATAGAATGTTCATTGCTAGACCCCGATTGTTGCGCTGCGCTGACATCCTCTTACCCCACCATTTCCCTCTTAATATATAACCTTTATTAAAAAAATTAAATTTTTAATAGAAATAAGAAAATAGTATACTCCACAGGGTTGCCCTGTTCTGATATGAAGAGTACACAGACACAAAAGTCTTCAATAATTTGACAAAAATATATATTACGAATTACGTACAGTATATGGTCGTCTATCAAAGGTCTTTAATTTGACATGTTTTTTTTTTACTCATAATTGACAGGTGTTAGGTGTACATGATGATGATGTGTGAGCAACTAAATTTGGAATATATCTATATAAGTGCTTTTAGATTGTGGCAATGGTATCTATATGCTTCGGATAGAATCATTATTTTCCTCAAATGAAAAATGTCAAGCTTAGCACTAATCTTGATTAAACGTGCACGTATTGAGAGGGTTGATCTCATCCTCTAACCACACATACTACGGGTATACTTTCATTTTGTTTCAAAAGAAATAAACTTAATTCCAAATTACTGAAGTTTTTTATGTTACTTATTTTTATTAGAAATTTTGAAATATATTTTGTACAATACTTTTATACAATTCGATAGGTAATAGATGATGATAGTCAAAACTAATTTAGTATCTTTTTAATTTGTTAATTATAGCCAACTCTTTTTAGTGACAATTATATATATATATATATATATATATATATATATATATATATATATATCAAAACAGACATATATATCTTGCTTATGGCCATGGATGAAAGGCTAGCAATAACCAAGAATGTAGAAGAACCGTCAGTTCAGAATATACAGACTAACTATGCTCAAATAGAGTTATTTAAAAACAATTATAAGCAAATTTTTCTTTTTCTAACCTTAGACTTTAGTGATTAACAAAATGAAAAATGAGTAAGTTCCAACTTGTTATAAACAACTAAAGGAACCAAGCTCCTCTGAGGAATTATCCTAAGATCGAGAGAAATAAAATTGAAAGTAAAAAATACTGATAAATCTGCACATTAATTCTCTCATAGAGGAGTATAATAGTATTCTTTTTAGAGCAAATAAGAATAATTTTATTCCAAAAATAAACGTTTGATACAAGCCGATCTCAAACGATCCAGGCATCACACAAGACTAGGCTAAAACAGACAGAAAGCTAACAACAAAAACTGATCCTCAAGCATGTTGTAGTAAGCTTCCATCTTTGGGTTTCCACATATTCTCTACTTGATGTTTTGTATAATGTTGTGGCTGTCCAAATCTACCTTGTTATCCTCTTGGAATATCCTCTGATTCATAACAGTCCACACAACATATGTCATCTCAGCAATTGCAATTTGCAGAATTTTACTTTGCCTATTCTTTCTCTTAGGCTATGTTTGGGAGTTTGGAGGGGAGGGGAGGGGAAGGCTTCCAAAAATGAAATTTTAAAAAAATATAGGAAATTATTTGACATTTTTTGAAAAAATGATTTTGTTTAGAATGTTAAAAGAGTCATTATAATTAATAAATTATTAATTTTCATAATACTATAACAACCTAAAAGATATTTGGAAAATTTATGTAAGCCCTTCAAAACCCTCCAAAACCCTTCTACAATACAATTTTTGAGTTCCCCCATTTTATGGGGTTTTTGATGTTATGAATAAACTCAAACCCTCCAAAACCCTCCTACCCAAAATCTTTTTAGCCTTTTCACTCAATTCTTCCTATTTTTCAAAGCCCTCCCCTCCCTTCCCCTCCAAACTCCCAAACATAGCCTTAACAATTTTACACAACCAATCCAACTCCAAGTCCCATTTTTGAGGGGTATGATCCAGCTTGAGCCAACATAACACCTGTCTCCATATATTCTTTGTATACCTGCAATTGAAAAACAAATGCTGACAGCTCTCAACATCCTCACAATATGCACATTTGCCATCTGTTTGCACTCTAATTTTATACAATTTATCTTTGGTCATCAATCTTTTTCTGCAAGTCAGCCATAGAATGAAGATAGCCCTTGGTCTAGCTCCATTTCCAAAGAAGAGTCTTCTCCAAGGCACAGTTACCTTTGTACCCTGCAGGCCTTTATAGATCCTTCTAGTTATGTACTTTTGTTGAGTGTTTGCTTCTTGCCAAGCCTCTGTCATCCTAACCTCAACTCCATATTTGAACATGCATTTTAGCAGCCAAGAGCTCTGTTGGGGTGGGATAAAAGTGGTGCAATCCTTTCCTTTGATATAATATAGGTGGACCCATCTAATCCAAAGCTTGTTAGCCTTGGCACACAGATTCCACAACATTTTGCCTATGGTAGCTTTATTCCACAGATTCAAGTCAGTCAAGTTTCTTCCTCCAGCAGATATAGGATCACACATACTCTCCCATGAAACCAGTGCTTTCTTTGAAATGTTCTCTTTTCCTGTCCAAATGAAACTTCTGCATAGTGCTTCAACATGATGAATAACCTTCTTTGGAAAAGGGAAAACCTGCATCCAATAGTTGGCTATGGAGAAGAGGACACTCCTAACCAATTGAATCCTACCTGCATAAGAAAGCAGCCTTGTGCACCTGTGATTAAGTTTGCCAGTCATTTTCTCAATCAAAGGTTGAGCTTTCTACTAGCCAAGGGAACACCTAAATATTTGAAAGGCAAAGTACCAATAGCAAATCATGTTTCCTGCTGAATAAGCTCCTGGGTATCCTCCTTCACTCCACCAAAATAAATCTTACTTTTGGGATGACTAGCAATCACCCTTGTGCTGGCAGAAAACTCTCTAATTTCCCATCATAAGTTGAACAGAAACAGGCTCCCCTTTAGTGAAAATAAGAAGATCATCTGCAAATTACATACTTTTGTTATATGCATCTTATCACATCTTAGGTGGAACTTGAAATTTGGTGTTTTTGCTAAGGTCAAGAGCAGCTTATGCAAGTACTCCATGAGCAAAACAAACAAAAGTGGGGATATGGGATCCCCCTGTCTCAGGCCTCTCTTGGCTTTGAGCACTCTAGATGGGCTCCCATTAATGGAATGCCTGTAGGACACAGTAGTTACACAAGTAGAGATCCAATCAACAAACATACTAGGGAAACCTAATTCATGTAAGATTTTAAACAAAGCATACCACTCAACAATGTCATATGCCTTTTGGATATCTATTTGTACCATACACCTAGGAGATATATACTTCCTTCCATAACCCCTGATCAGTTACTGGGCCATCAATATGTTATCCTGTATGAGCTTACCAGGCACAAAAGCAGATTGGTTGTCATCTATAATCTCATTCAGACCCTCCCCCAGCCTAGTAGTCAGAATTTTAGAGATAATCTTGTAGAAAGTACTACAGCAGGAGATTGGCCTCATATCCTTCACAGTCTCAGCACTAGGAGTCTTAGGGATAAGAGTGACTAGAGCACAGTTGAAAGCTCTGTAGATGTGTTTCTTCTGGAAGAATTCTCTGGCAGCAGCAATTGTAACACCCCAAATCTACCCCTCAATTAATAAGAGAAATCAGAGTATAAAACATCGAAACAAGCAACTAATTTGAGGCATCACATATTCGACTTAAACAAAACTACAATTCATGCTAAAAGTACATGGATACATAACACTTATATCAGAGGAAACTCATAATTCATCAATCTTTTAAATCCAAACAACTTCATAATATTGCAGCGGAATCCAAATAATAACACATATCTAGATCAACATATGTCCTTGCCAACATGGCACAATGTGTCCAAAACGTCTCCACAAGACGCAACATCAAAGTTCAAGAAAAGATAATCAACATAAAACAAGACACAAGCAAGTATCGCAAACATTCCCCCCGAGTGCTACGTATCAGAGCATTGACACACCGACTCGAGCTATAAGGTACACGGCTACTCCACGTCGTTACCTGCACGTTACCAACGGAGGGTAACATTCAAACATAAGGGGTGAGATATCATTCATTATAAAGAAACGTATGATAACATTCCAAGCAAGAGAAAAGATCATAGATTGGTCACCACCTCTCACCACAATACTCAATACAACGATTTCACATCACATAATCAAATAAGAAACGGCAACAATGTCATCAATTCGACTATGACGATAGATACAATTCGCAAGTAAAATTCCACACAATCGCAACAAACATCTCATCATCAAGTCACCACATCATAATCAAGTAAGACTCGAATGCAATTCACATGTGACTCGACCTATGAAAATGCATGTGGTACCATTTGGAGTAAAACTCCCACGTCTCAAGATTTGCCATTGGGCACACCGTCGCTAATTGCCAATAAGGCCACCGTCACTTTTTACCATTAAGGCCACCGTCTCTTTATGCAATGGATGTGACTCACTAAATGCAACATCCATACAAACACGACATTCACAAATACCGACTAAACATCATTACTTTTATAGTAATTCACCACTTCCCAATCACGTCGCTACGTTGCATCATCATACAACAACACATTACTTCACCACACAAATCATAACATCAAACAAATACATTTAAAGAAGGATTAAAAGATTTATAAGCATTCCTAAATTACATTCATTAGAGAGGTCTCAATTATAGCTTCGCATAGGTTCAAACGACACTTAAAAAGGAGTTACGGTTCAAAAGTTACATCATTTCAAAGTTTAGAAAAAATTCTGCAAAACAGGGTTCGCGGCGCCAACAAGATTCGCGGCGCGAACTGAGCGAATCCAAAAATCCCTAACTTTCTGCCAAGCAGTTCGCGGCGCCAACAAGGGGTCGCGGCGCGAACTGAGCAGATCCAGTTTTTCCCAAGTTTCTGCCAAGAGGTTCGCGGCGCCAACAGTGGTTCGCGGCGCGAACTGGCGATTTTCAGAAAACCCCAAAGACAGAAAACAGCATACGATACCCATCCAAAAACCCCTAAACTCACCAATCAAGTTGGAAAACACCAAGCATCACGAATATCAATAGAATACATGTTATAGACACAATTATAACACCTATTATGGGTCTTCTAACATCATAACATCTTCAATCATGCTTAGATTCACAATTTCATAGAAGTCTAATATAAACTCTAACAATCTCTATTCAATTTCTACACAATCATGGGAAACAACATATAATCAAAACCCCACCCAAAACATCATCATAGATCCCTTTAGCATGAAAGAATCCCACCCTTACCTTAGGTTTTGGATTGAAGCCAACTCTATCTTCAACCTTGAGATTCTCCTCTTTCTCTCCTTTCTTCTCTTCTTTCACCAAAAACCCCAAAATGAACTTCTAATTTCTATTTCCTCTAAAACCCTTGTTTTAGTTAAACCCTTACTATCTTAAATTACTAATGGGCTCTAACTAACACCACTCACTTACTAATACCAACTTAGGCCCAATTATCAACCACACTTACTATCTTATATTATATACTAATAATTCTCAAATAAAACAACATAAAATCAATTAAGCATATAATTAACACATAGATCACAATTAATTCACATAAATAAGGAATTAAAGAAAAACGGTCGTTACAGCAATCACATATTTTCCTATGATTTTCCAGGCATTTTTGAAAAAATATGCATTAAACCCATCCATACCTGGAGCATAATAGTATTTATAATATTAGTTATTAGTATTGTTATTGAACTATAATTGTATTTGAGCTTTTAATAGTTGTTGGACTTTTAGGTTTATCATCTATTAAGAGTATTATATAATGTAGTCTCATATAGACATATAAAATCAATCAAAAAAATCAATGAAGTTTATTTTTTTTTTTTAAGTTAGTTTGTATTGTCTTTTATTTTAGAGCTTTTTATTAGTTTTTGTTAATGTTACTATTTTGCTTCCTAACCTTCTCTCTCTCTTTTTTTTTTTTTTATGTATATATGAAATAAATGAAATATTAAATGTTTAATTGACTACATATTTAAGCCAAATGATGATAATATTCTAAAAAAACAATCTTAAAATTACGGGCAGTCAACAAAATAAAAAGAAATATCCGTTTCAAACCAAACTCTATTTCAGATAAACGAGAAGCAAAATAACAATTAATTTTTACAACTATGTGTTAAAAATTCTCGATGACTAGTTATTTTTTGTTGATATTTTCTTTTAAAAATATTTTTTTTTAATAACTTTTCTTGATACCAACATAATCTTGCCTTTGAATTGTTTTGTCTTTATTGAACTAATATTTTATTGAGTTTCAATGAGCTTATAGTCAAATTAAGTGTATAAAATTAACCTGATTTCATGCAATTTGATTTTTTTTTAAAGCAAGGATTTAATAAAAGGGAGAACTAGTTTAATGCAACCCGACTTAACTCTTCATTTGTATCTCTTTAATTTGAAGTAATCAATTTTTATATATAAATATCTCTTTAACCAAAATTTAAATTTAAATATGTTATACTATTACAATTCAATTCTTTCTGGTAGGACCAATTTTCGTTGGTCAAAATGTCATAATAAATTTAGTTTGAATAAATCCAAGATTACACTAAAAAACATAAATATATTCACACATGTAATATCAAATTTGTTTCCAAATTTCATTAAAACAAAAAATTATTCCCAAATTAATATGGTGTGAAATTTCATTTAAAGTAATCTCTATGCCATGTATGAAATCTCATTTAAAGTAATCGCTACATTTTATCAAGCCGGCCCTAATTTTAGGAAGTCTAATTTTTTCATTTAAAATATAAAAATATTATAATAAAATTTCAACACATAAAAAATAGTTATAATAAAATTTAATACATAAAAAAAAATTAAATCGATCAAAAGTCAAAAAAATTATAATTAAATTTGATTTTGATTAATATATAATTATATTTTTATGCGACATTTTTAATTATTATTTTTAATTTAGATATATTTTTATCACAGTTGAACTATTATTAAATTGAAAAGTTTAAATTAAACTTTTAAAAGTTTAAGATAATTTTGTAAAGATCATCTTTAAAATGGCAGAATTCACATGAATTTCCTAGGATAAAAACTATCTGAACAAAAAATATGGTAAAAAAAGTGTTGTTAGCAATTTGAAATTATGAGCAACATAGAAAAGATACCTCCTTAGATCTTCATGGCTTTTCTGTTTTAGTACATCATTGTCCTGTCTTTTCTTTGATCATGCGCAAGATGGATGGTGGCAGGTTGCAACCTGTCTTCATCTGCCAAAGTCAACTTTGTATCTTTTAATATAAAAAGTCAACTTTCTTTCATTGAAAAGACATTAAAACATGCTATTGTCATAAATTGTTTCATTGACGAGCCAACTTGTTCTTATAATTGATTCTTTATGTGCTTACGTCTGTAATGATAAAAATTACAAACAGTTTTTTACTCAAATAAATGTTATTTAAAAATAATATAGATATAAAATTATTTTAATAGATATTAATTTTATTTGATAATTTTAAGTACAATCTATTAACCACTTTAAGACAGATGATTTTTTTTAACTCGCGGTGTGTACTTAATTTTGAGATAATAAAGTTAAAATCGGTTTTGATGAAAAGTTTCAAGTTTCAAATAAAACAATAGAATGTGACTAAACATATAAGTTATAAAGAAAAATGATATTGTGAAGGTAGATGCATGCATATGCTAAAGACTTTAGAAAGGCATGTTATCATACTATATTGGTGTTTTTACTTTATAGCACTTGGCTCTTACTTGACCACCAATGTAACATATTTTTCAAAAATTTTAAAGTTTATTAAATTAGTCACTAAAAAAGACAGTCAAATTTAGAAACAACGACAAATTTAAGAGTAAACAATTTGTCTTAATATTCAACATAGAATAGAATCCAACACTTTTACGACACATATTTAAAAAATAAATTAATATTAAAAAGTTAAAATAAATTTTACAATTGATGTCAAATATTAATATGTCATTCGTGCAATACTTATAAAACGTATCAGACAATTCAAACAATATTAAAAAAATTTGTAATTGAATACATTTTTTTTTTTTACAATTTTCACTCACATATAAAATAATTTAATATATTTTAAAATTAAAAATTATTTTTGATTAAGATAAATATATAGTAGTTGAAAAATAATAATAAATATTATATTGATAACATAAAAGGACAATTATTTTAAAAAAAATACAAATAAGATTTATGAAACAGATAAATTATTATATATGCAGCATATTTATGTTTTACATATTTTTTTATATTATTGATGTTTAATTTGGGTATTGTGTGGTGTCCTGAATCCATAAATTTTAATGGATTGTCATAGATAGAAAGATTTGGGTGGTATGTGTGGGAGTTGAGGCTCATGATTGAACAGTTTTGTCAACGTTTTCGGTTTCCCACTTTCATTATCATATGAAATGAGGCTCACAATACACAAATAGTCAAATGAATTTAACTATTTATGATATGATATGTGATACTTTTAAGTGTAAACATGATAAGAACTAGCAAAAATCACGACATGGATATGATATATATGAATCAAGAAAGTGGCATCCTATGCCACTACTTTTATATGGTCAAAACCTCACCTAGCCACTTTTTTCTACTTGTGATTGAAAATATGATAGAATCCAATAAAAAATGTTAAGATTGAACTAGATTAGAATTGGTTGTATTAAAGAAATTAGTACAATGAGTATAAAATTCATTTTATATAGTCATTCTAGTTCAGTTAATATAATACATGTTGAAGTAATCACAACCAACTTCTAATTTTTTAATATATATCGAATTAAATTTTAATAGATAAGCAACTATATCTAAAACCATAACTAAATATTAATTGATAAGCAAAGTTTTTTCTTCCCCAAGTTGAAAGTGTATGTTAATATATTAATTTTTTGTTAAATAATATACAGCGTTTGAAATTTGTCTTTGTTGGTGATTAAGCGAAAAGTCGCATGTTCGCGTTTGAAATTTGTCTTTGTTGGTGATTAAGCGAAAAGTCGCATGTTCGAATCTGCATCATTATATTTGATATTCTTATATAGTTATTAAAGATATTGTATAACAAATAAAAATAAAAACTATAAGAAAATTCTATAACACATACAAAACTATCTTTATAAATGATTTAGATATAATACAACATTTTACAATATAAATTTTTATAATAGTTATTTTAACAAGTGCTTTAAAAGAACTCGTATCAGTTTTTAGTTAATATAAAAAATAATATAATAATAAATAATCAAATACTGAATAATTTAATTAATAGAATTTTAATTATTAAAAAAAATTTAGTTAATAATTTATAATTATTAATAATTTATTTATTTTAATAATTTATTTATTTTAATATATTACGTAAAAATATATTGTTGATAGTGATTGAACTTTAAACCAACAATTTGCACTCATTAATTTCAAATATGACTTATCAATTAAGTTATCTCACAGTAACACTAAATTAAAAAATAAAATATTGAATTTTATTTTATAATGGTAGTTGGCATTAAGATATTTTCAGATAAAAAAATATCTAAATATCTCCTTTAAGAAATCAAACGATATGATCTAGTCTTATTTATAAAAGATAATTTAATTTTTATATTTAATGAATAATCAATGTATCTAATTTAATAATATATAAAATATTTTAATTATTTAATTAATTTAATAAAAAAAGGAAATGCTAACCAGTATCTTTGAGGCACTCTTTAAGTGATTAAAGTGTTAAGTTTTTATTAAAATACGTGTATTCAATACATTAAAAGTGTAATGAGAATTGAAATATTAACTTTTATAAAAAATATTTTTTTTTATTTAATATGCTTAAAGAGTGCCCTGAAAATATTGGTTAGCAAGACACATAAAAAAAATTGTCTCTTAGTATATGGAATCGGATGAGTATTAATTTAATTAATTATTTATTAAAAGGCTAACCATATTAAAAATCCACATCAAAAAACATTGTCTTTATTTATTTTTCTTTGTTGATTGTTCATTTACGAGGCACAAAATAATCTAAACTTTGACTCTCATTAATAACTCTCTGAATGCAAAGCTGTTTACTTTTCCAACACACTTCACTCCACCCTTTATATTCTTTTCCCCCCTGCCACACACAACCTTCAAACAAACACAAAAAATGAGACTTTCAATTTCTTCTTGCACCTTCATCCTATTCACCCTACTCTTCTCTTTGGTAACACCCTCTTAACTGTTTTCACACTACATATGATATTTTCACTTGTTTAATTTTTCAATTTTATGAATTTTTTGTATGATTATTTATTTATTTTTGCAGATTATTCAAGAGAATTATGCTAGAAAGATAAACAATATCATGGAAGTTGAAAATTCTGATCATGAAGATCAACACAATTCTCATAAGAATCATCATCAAAATCAACTAGAGCCTGAATTGAACGTATTTTTCGTTCCGACCGATCTAAAAATCGGAAAAATAATGCCGATTTATTTTTCGAAAAAAGACATATCAACAACTCCAAAATTCCTCCCTAAAGAAGACTCCGAAAAACTCCCTTTCACCCCAAAAAAACTCCCTCTCCTACTAGATTTCTTCTCCATCCCAAAAGACTCACCACAAGCCAAAGCCATGAAGTACACCCTAGACCAATGCAACTTTGAACCAATGGAAGGAGAAACCAAATTCTGCGCAACATCGTTAGAATCTCTATTCGATTTCGCAAACTCCATGTTCGGTCCAAACTCAAACTTCAAGTTTTTGACCACAAAACATGTCACAGAATCCACCATCCCTTTACAAAACTACACCATAACAAAAGTGAACAAAATCTCAGTTCCTAATGCTTTTGGATGTCACCCCATGCCATACCCTTATGCGGTATTCTATTGTCATACACAAAAGGGTGATGCCAATTTATATGAGATTGTTGTTGAAGGAGAGAATGGTGGAGTTGTTGAAGCTGCGGCGATTTGTCATATGGATACGTCGAAATGGGACGCCGATCATGTCGCCTTTCGGGTTCTTAATACTCGGCCGGGGAAGTCTCCGGTGTGCCATTTTTTTCCGCCTGATAATCTGGTTTTGGTTCCTACACCATAAAAAATTGTAGTTGTTTTGTTTATGTATGTGTATGACAAACTTGTCAACTATAATAATAATAATAGTAATAGTTCTAGAATGGTGTAATATCAAAGATCATCTTGATGCAAAACTAGATAATAAAGATGATGTTATTGTATGATTTTATATCTTTGTAGTTCTCAATTATATTTTGTATATGCTGGTTTAATTTTTTTTTTTAATGAAGCTCATATTTAAGAATAAATTATGTATCTGAAATTATTTATTCAATATATATGAAAAATATTTTTTTTCTTGTAATATGATCGAGATAATTTTATCGAATTGTGTAATAGAGAGACTGACGTTCGTTCGATTGAGATTAAATGGTTCTGATTCATACTTGATAGAATTAAAATTTATTTTTGCTAGCAAAAGTTGCTTATGCAAGAAGTTTTGTTTTTTAATGAAATCTGTTTTATTGATTAAAAACAGGAAGAATAAAAAAAGAAAACAAGCTCAAAAGTCAAATATGATGACAAATTGTTTTTAAAAAATATGATTATAAAAAAGTCTAAAGTCAAAAGTTGTATTGTTGATGTGCGTACGCATCTCGTTAGGTAATATCCAACTATAAATATTCCATATATATAATATATAAAAAATAGACTTGAGTTTGACAATATTTAGTTATCTAAAAAATACACTATTTATTTATCCAGACTTATGAAAATTTTAACCATGGAGTACTAGGGGAAAAATGTGGGTTCTTTTCAACAAAAAGAAAAGAGGATTGGACCCTACCAAGAAGTATATGTGTATCGATCACCTTTCTTGTATAGATGGTAATTCAATCACTAATCAAACAATGGTTTAGAAAATAATAAGAACATTAACCCCAAGTGTTAAGTGGAGGACAACTAATGCAATATGGGCTCAACATGCAAATCGTCTCACATGGCAATATAACCCTTATATGAGGATATTACTTGAATCTGTCTCGAATTTGACAGAGAAATTCTATTTGAACTGAGTTTTGATTCAAGTTTGGATTTTTTTTTCATTTACAAAATATGAGGATAGTACAGGGACACTAACACTCACCTTAAGGGTGTGTTTGGTTTAGAAGAGAAGTTGTGAAGAGAGAAGTAGGTAAGAGAGAGTGAGAGAAGAGAGAAAAATGTGAGAAATAGAGTAGATTTGATGTATTGTTTGTTATAAGAGAAATATGAGAGAAATAGAAGAGAAAGAAATATAACTATTTTTGAAAAACAAAAATATCCTTTACTAAACAAAGTTATTACACCATAAATTTAAAAAATAGATAAAATAAAAGTTAATAATATAATAATGAGGTAAAATTGGAAAATTGATACTCTTTCTCATTTCTCTTCAATTATGAGAAGATTGAGAAGATGATGGGATCCATTAGTTATAACTCTCTCTCTTCTCTTTCTCACCTCAACCAAACAAGAGAAGTTCCACTCTTCTCTTCAACCTCTCTCGCTTCTTTTTCTCCTCTACCAAACATACCCTAAATCCATCCGTTTATTTTATTATATACTATAATATATTATTTTGTTTTAATAATTTAAAAGGTTAAATATGTATTTATTATATACAATATTATTTAGTAATTCACTAAATGGATGATGGCAGAGTGGAGATACTGAAATTCTTTTTAGGACGAATTTGTGTTTTAATTCTCCGTCTCTATTAAAATCTGGGGCACGGAATAAAGATTGTTTGGAGATTAGGGTTTATGTTTAGGGAAGGTACAAACCTTTCTCGACACGTACCAGCCCCGTTTATTTCATTATATATTTTATTATTCAATTTTGATAATTTATAAAATTAAATATGTAGTCAATATTTTGATATTTTGATTTGTATTTATTATTTAAAATATTTGAACTATATGTATGAAATTTTTTGAGATTGTTTTATTTTTTTTATTTGTATTGTAATTTGTTTTTGGAAAAATAAATATTTCTATTAAAAAATGATTTCACTAAATGGATAATGGCGGGATAGGGATACCTGAATACAACTTGAACTTGTTTTGGGATGGGTTTGGATTTTAATTGTCCATCCTCGTTGCCCGTTGGGGTTTGAGGCGGGGAACATGAATTGCAAGGGGATTAGAGTTTGGGAAAGGTAAAAACCGTCTCTGACATGTCCTGTTACCATGCCTACTTTGATCATTGTCCTATTATCTTGAAATATGACAATTAGTTGTGGGGCTCCAAACCCTTTAAACTCTTGGTTGATCCATGGTAGTCTATTTGAGTTAGTGACTTCCTTTTGGTGTAACACTGAGTTTTATGGTTGGAAAGATTTTGTTATGATGAAAAAGCTTAAATCCCTCAAAGTGATCCTTACATCCTACGGTAGAGAGGTTTTTGGTAATCTTGGGTTGTTTTTGTGGTCATTTTTGGAGCCTTATTTATCTGAGAGGTTGATACAAGATCCAAAGCGATTATAGATTTTTGGTTTATTCTTAGGACTAAAGACTCTCAATTGTTTCAAAGATCTAGGTCTAAATGATTCAAGAAAGGTGATACTAATTCAGGTTACTTCCATGCTTTTGTTAAGAGCATGAGGAGAATAAACACTATCTTTGTGCTTAAAGTTGGAGATGTTTTGATCGAAAGGGTGTATGATATTAGACGTGAGGTAGTGAATCATTTCACTGAGATCTTTAGAGAATCTAATGTTGATAGACCTCGTCTGGATGGTGTGGTATTCCACTCTCTTTCGAACAAATATAATCTTTCTTTATCCGCCCATTTTAGCCTTGAGGAGCTTATTTGTGCATTGTCACAGTGTGATGGTAAGAAATTTCCATGTCCGGATGGTTTTAACTCCTCCTTTTTGAAAAATATTTGGAACCTGCTTAGAGTTGACTTGAGGATCATGTTTGATCAATTCCATCATTTTGCATATCTACCTCGCAGTTTTCAATCTTACTTTATGACTCTAAATGCTAAGGTTAATTCCTCATATCATCTAGGAGGACTTTGACCTATTTCTTTAGTGCGGTTATTGTATAAGTTGGTGGCTAAAGTGTTGGTCGTTAGACTTGAGTCAGTGATGGAGAAGCTTATATCCCCCAACTAATCGACTTTTCTTAAGGGGAAAATGTTGGTTGATGGAGTGGTGACTGTTAAGATGGTTGACGTGGCAAAAAGATCTAAAAGAGCTTGCCTCATTCTTAAGGTGGATTGTGACAAAGCGTACAATTGAGTTAGGTCAAAATTCCTGGATCATATTTTGATTAGATTCAGGCTTTGTGAGAAATGAAGGTCTTGGAGAGTTTACTTTTTTGTCGGTAATCTTGTGGTGTTATTTATCAAGTGCCATACCCAAGATATTGGTATCCAATGGGGTTTGAAAGCACAGGATCCCCTAGCTCCCTTCCTTTTCCTTCTCGTAGCTATGGTTCTAATTGGTCTAGGCGCGAGGGCATTTGAGATTGGTCTTTACCCTGGGTTCAGGGTTATCAATGGTGGGTTGGTGTTCACTCATCTTCATTATGATGATGACACTCTCTTGGTGACTGATCCTTCTCTAGAAAATTTGTTGTGTATTAAGGTTATTTTAGATGTTTGCGATGACTTCGAGATTTCGAGTGAACTTTTTCAAAATAGTCTTATCAAGGTTATTGTGGACACCGTCTTCCTTTCATCATTTGGAGATTTTCTCCACTGTGAGATTAATTATCTTCTTTTTAAGTACCTTGGTTTTCCTGTAGGGGCCAACCCCCATCTTGAGACTACTTGGGATCCTTTGGTTGCCTTGTTGGAAAAAAGAATTAATTATTGAAAGCAAATATATGTCAGTTTGGGTGGTAGAGTGGTTCTTCTCAATTATGTGCTTAATGTTGTCCCTATTTTCTTCTTATCTTTTTTGAAAATGCCTGTTATGGTTTTGAAGAAACTTGTCAACTTACAACAAATGTTCGTTGGGGAGGGGGGGGGGGGTTGAAAGGAGTTTCTAAGAAAACCGCTTAGGGATCCAAAAATAATGTCTTTAAACATAATACAAAATAGGCTATCAGAGATTTTTGTGTATGATTTGTGTATGTTGAAAATTTAGATTGAAAAATTTATCGTACAATATTTGCAAAAGATTTTTGTGCGAAAGAATGCAAAATAAACATTTTGATTGCTTCAATCTTGATTACCAACTGTACATGGTTTGTCATGTTCTTGATACATGAATACAATGAAACATATCATGTATGCATGCATCATAATGCATAACATAATAGTTTTAATTACGATCACGTCAGAATGATTAGTTGGTATTCATCAAACACAAAATCAGTGTAAAAAGACTTGATGGAACATTTTTAGGATTAATTTGAGCAAAACAACAATATAACTTAATTTTGTATTTTTTTCTTCATTATTATGTGTTTTAGATCGATATGCATTTCTTGTCATTCCATATTTCTTGTCATTATATATTTCTCCTCATATTTCTCACCAACATAATCACATTGTTTTAACTTATTATTTATGCTATATTTTTAGTGTTTAATATATGTGAAATAGTGAAAGCCATTTTGAAAGTTAGATGAATACAATTTAACCACACATTTCTTATGTTTTAAGGAACAATAAGGGAATTTGTGAGAGCTTGACAGACCAATTTAGAGCCAGTTTCTAATCAGAGATAAGTCTATCTCATTTGAACAGCGATTTCTATGGATTTCATAGCACCGATGAACTCAGCATTAAAAGCATAAGAAATATCGACGTTACTAACAAAACAACCAAAAAACTTAAACTCATGATTCCTGAGTATTCCCCCACTAGCAGCAGGACCTGGAGCACCTAAGACAACCTATCGCAGTTATATTTAACCCAAGAGCTTACGGGAGGAGTCCAAAATACTTCTACAATTTTAGGCGCATTGGGGGATGAATTGTCATATTAAAAACTTTTAAAGTTCTGAAATCTTTCATAGAGACCAAAGAAATGCATTTAGAAGAATTGGCATAGTCTTAAATAAGTTGCTTATAGTAATTACTATTGAAATAAAATTGACTAAGATTGTTTAAAATTAAATGTGACAATTTGAACTCACAAAAGTTCTTGAAATTCAATAGATTTTGCGTTGGAGATGTTTTAATAAAACTCTTTAAACATGAGAATTTCTTTACCCACCTCCTTATGGGGGTCACCCCCAGCGAAAACCCCATTTTACCCCGCTTCGAAAATGCATTTCCGAAATATTTCTTTTTCTATATTTTTCCAGACTTCAGAAGTGCATTTCCAAAAAAATCCCAAAAATTGGGATTTTGACTAATTCGGAGATGCATCTCCGAAACAACAACAAAAAATCTAAAAAAAATCCCAAAAATTAATTTTAGGATATTAATTAATTCACATATCATAAATTTGATATAATTTATGAGTAATGAATAATAATAATTATATATTTTGATATAATTTATGAGTTATGAATAATAGTTATTATATATTTCTATCCTGATTCATATTTTAAAATTTAAAATAATTTTAATTAAAAAAATTAAAATAATTTCACTTACAAAATAATTTATAATTTTTTATTTATATATTTATAAAAAAAATTAAAAAAAAAATGAGTGTTTTAATTTATATATTTATATAATAATTATAATAATTATTATATATTTATAAAAAAATTTATATATTTATATATTTATATAATAATTATAAAAATTAAAAAAATGAGTGTTTTAATTTATAATAATTATTATATATTTATATATTTAAATAATAATTATTATATATTTATATATTTCACTTACAAAATTAATAATTATGATTATATATTTATGTATTTCTATTCTGATTCATAATTAAAAATGAGTTATAATTTTTTATTTAGTTTAAAAAAATTAAAAAAATGATTTTGTCTTAATTTTATTTAATGAATAAATTTTATATAATTCAAAATTTACTTATGAAATTAAGATGTTTTTGATTTATATAAGTTAGTAAAATAATTTTTAACTTTAAAATTGTTTAGGAAATTTTGATTCACCTTGATTTTATTGATTCACCTTCATTTTATTGATTCACTTTCATTTTATACCTATTAATTGTATTGATTCACCTTGATTTTAATTTTTTAATAATTATTGAATTCTAAAGTGTATATCCGAAACATTTCAAGACCAATTTGGTCTTGGAATATTTCGCATATGCATCTCCAAAAACACCCCCTCTTCCAAAAAGGGGTGTTTTCGGAAATGCATCTCCGAAAACTCAAAAGGGGGTGTTTTCGGAAATGTATCTCCGAAAACACCTTTTTTTTTCGTGTTTTCGGAAGTGGATTTCCGAAAATACTTTTTTTTCAATAAAAATACGTTTTTGGAAATTTATTTCCGAAACAAGGGGTATTTTGATAAATTCGCCAGAGATGATTAAGAAGATTAGGACGTGGATAAAGAAATTCTCTTAAACATTTAAAAGAGTAAGTTTTTACACACACCCACAGAGTATATTCAATGGAAAGAGTAACTTTTTCAAAAAAAAGATAATTATTTATTTTAAAGTTCATAAACACTCGATTACAAAATCCTTTCTGCAATTATGAGAAAATTGTATCACAATAATTGTTGATTTTGTTGAAAAGTTATTATATTAGGCTCATTTTATGCTATTGAGTGTGGATATTACACAGTGCATCTTCAATAGAAAAACTATTTTGGTTGATTGTGTGGACCAAATTACTACATTGTATTTAAACAGTATCTTAAGCAATATATATTTTTGTCCCTATAAATATCTTAATTTTGACTTTTAGTCCCTATAAAAAATATATTGACTTTTAGTCCCTATAAAATTACTTTTGCACTCACTTTTAGTCCCTCTACAGGGACTAAAACTAAGTGCAAAAGTAATTTTATAGGGACCAAAAGTCGATATTTTTTTTATAATAACTAAAAACCATTTTAGGTAATTTTATAGGGACTAAAAACATATTTAACTCTATATTTTATGCTATTGAGTGTGGATATTACTCACTGCGTCTTCAATAAACATTTTATATTTTATGCTGTGGATATTATTCACTGCGTCTTCAATAGGCAAATTATATTTTAGCAAGTCAATTTATATTTGGTTCCACTAATAATCAAAATTAATATTATTTAATAATAAGCAATACAATTGTTTTAGTTACTTCAGCCAGCAACTAAAATTAAACAATAGACCTCCACATAGATATGCTCAAATGATAGAAAAATTAAATTTCATACTTATATATCCATATAGATAATAAGCAATTTCAATTGAAGACGCTCTCGTTATGTTGTTTGCAAGTATTTTTTTGTTTAGTCATTCTTTTTCGTGACATTTATATTTATAAAAAAAACCATCTAAAAAAATTTAGTGCAAGTTTAGTTTGACTTGTAAAAGCATTTTTAGAGTGCATAAGTGATTTTAACATGTTTGATTATGTTAAAATAGAATTATTCTTCTTTCAAAATTATTTCAATTTGAAATTAAAATTTGTAACTTCTGCTTATAGAATTGATTTAACTTGAAGTTAAAATTTGTAACTTTTGCCTTCAGAATTGATTAAAGATGATTTTTACACTGAAATTTATTGTTCAACTCTCTTTTATATAAGTGTATCCAAATATAATCAATTCGGATAAACTTAATTTATTAAAATTAATTATACCAAACTCAATTCTACTATAATCGATTATGTCCATCGTCAATTCAAACTTCAAACGTACTCTTAGGCTCTGTTTGGTAAAAATAGCGGTTGATTGATAAGCTAGCTGATAGCTGATAGCTTATGGCTGATAGCTGATGACTGATAGCTTATAGCTTATAGCTGATGACTGATGACTTATAGCTGATAAGCTGATTGAAGTGTTTGGTAAAACTAGCGGTTCAACTAGCTGATTAATTAAAATGACATAAAGGACATTTAATATATAATTATTTTAATTTAAATTAAAATAAATTATAGGGGGTAAAAGTGGATTTTAGCTAAAATAATAAGGGTAAAAATGGAAGAAAAAATGATAAGCTATAAGCTATAAGCTAAAACGCTATTTGAAATAGCGTCTGAAAAATAAGCTATAAGCTAGTAAAATAAGCTATAAGCTCGTAATGAAAAGACCGTTACCAAACAGGTCTTTTATTGTTATATGAGCTTATAAGCTATAAGCTATAAGACATAAGCTCAAAAAGTGGCATGCCAAACAGAGCCTTAGTAGTTCATGTTTTACTCAAAAAATTAGTTTTTGCTTAAATAAACTCTTTTTAAAAAAGAATATAAATAGTTATAAGAGATAAAGAAAATATTTAAAATGTTAGTTTAGTGGTACGAATTTAATCCTATAACCTTAAGATTGTTATGAATAAATATTATTGTGGATGTCCATATGTATTCTAATCTTTCATCTTCATATTCCCTATTAAGTGGTATAGTGAAGTTATGATTTTTCACCTTCCTAATATCCTATAAATAAGGTATACTTTGCAATGTAAATTATACTTTTGGAAGAAGATAATAGAATAACACTTTCTCTCTTACTCTTTCTCTCCTTCATCTCTCCTTCATCTCTATATTGTTTTGGTTAATTTCATAACACGTTATCAGCACGATACTCTACAACGCAAGTCATGATATAGCCAGGTTCTACGTTATTTTCTAATCTTAATATATTTGAACCAATATAATATAATTCATGATTTTGTTACTTTTTTTTCTTCATATAAATATGTTTATTTTTTATATATTTTATAGAGAAATTTATTTACCTTGTTCAATAATATTAGATTTCTTTGATAATTCTTGTTAAATTCCAGAAGAATTTAACATTAAAGCATTTCTATATGTTTGTCCGAAATTGAATTTTAACACATAAAAGTGATAATTTAATATTCAAGCATCCCTGAAGGATTGCACAAAGAATAATTTTTCTCGACCGTTGTTTATGGAAATAGTTTGTGATGTGATATTTGTAGAACTAAAGATTAATATTAAACTATCTCCAAATTATTGTTCAAAGATTGAGTTTAATCGATTATTGTGTTTATCAATAATTGATGAATTCCAGAAGAATTCAACGTTCGATAATCTTTAAAAGGTCGCATCTATAATATTATTGAATCCCAGAAGGATTTCATAATTTTTTTGTTTGTATCGATCTAAAAATTTATAATTTGTATTATGATCATTAAAATATTGTCATTCTAGAAAAATGACACAAATAATTTTAATGCATCCCAGAAGGATGGTTATATATATTTTTTAGATTATTGTATATAACAAATTATTTTTATAGTTCCTGAAGAACTTATCAAGCATCCCTGAAGGATAGAAAAATAAATTATTTTTATAGTTCTTGAAGAACTTATCCATCCCTGAAGGATAGTAAATCAAATTAATTATATGACGATATAATTTTAGTGATATAATATTGTTTGATTAAATATGTTTAATTTTATAAGGGGCAATTGTTTGATAATTATATGATAATATGTTCATATGAATGTGTTTGATTAAAGTGTTTAATAATGAGATACTATTATATTGGTTTTGAATTATATTGGAGGTATCGAATATCTTTGTATTACACAACACAATTTGGACATAAAATGTGTAATATAAAAGCTACCGTCTTTTTTCTCGAGCTTGTACTACACTTATATCAGTACAATTTAAGCACATGTCATTGTAAACCAGTAGTTTACAAATTACACTTAAATGTGTTGTTGGTAAAACCGGTTGGGTCATTTCGGATATAATATGATGCGGATAATTTGTATTGAAGAACCCGAAGTTTCTTCAATCCAGTCAATATTTGTGTGTTTCTAAAGGAAAATAAAAATTTGAGAAATTGAGTTTTTATGACATTAATTGTTGTATCGACTAAACTATCATGCATATGTCTCTACTCACAACCAGAAGTTTGTGAAACTATTTTCTCAACTAATTAGACAAAATCTGGTTTTCTGGATTTTTTAGAAATTCCTGTATAAGTATCACATATATTATTAAAATTGATATTGAATATCATGTAATATATGTTCATAAAAAGAAAATGGACTCGAAGATCCATTCTTTAGACGTCTAAAGTTAATTATATGGTTGCTACTTATGAGATCATCAATTCTAAATTATATATTTGAAACACCCAAAGTATGATATTAAGATATTTATTCGCATTAAGCCAACAGTATACTATATCTTAGTCCTCCCTAATTTATTCTTATACTTCTCATCTAAGTGAATATTTGGATGTGTTGTGTATCTTCCAATTGCTCCAATATAATACATTAAGATGAGTCACGAAAGAATATTGGAAAAATATAATTAATATGACTCTCAATTTTGAGGATATATTTTGAGAAAATAATCAAATACTTGATTGCAGCCCAGTAGGCTGATTATCACTTGATAAATTAATTTTCCCAATATTAGGGGGAGGGAATAAGCAGCTGAAATCATGAACAAGAAGTTCAAATGAACAACTAAAATCATGAACAAGAAGTTCAAATGAACAATTTAAAATAAATTGTTGTCTTGATCCTCGTACAAATCAATATGAACCAAAAGTTCAAAATATTATTCATTTGCAAAGTTTATGAAATAAATTATCAGCTGATAATACTCCACTCAAAGTTGATTCTCCTATTGGATAATATAATATTGCAAATGAGTTGTTGATGCGCCTGAAGCGTGGTATGAAAGTCGGTTCCAATGTTAAAAGTCCTCTACTAAGAAAAGAAACTAAAAATGACCCAAGTGAGGATATGAAAATGCTAAAAGCACTTTGATCTAATTTAATTTTCAGTTCCAGAAGAACAAATCAAGTACTTGAAATATGAAATAAAGAGATCTCGATAAATTATGTCATGGATGAAATGGAATGTAACCGAAATTGAGATAACCAAATAAAGTCAATATTGACAATGTCTTTGTATACAATATAGCGCTAAAAGTGATCAATGATAACGAGGATCATGAGTCAAAGTCTATTAAAGATTGTAGACTAAGTGAAAATTGGCCAAAATAAATATATTCAATTGAAGAAGAATTAAACTCACTTTACAAGTGACTCACTTTTGGACCTGTAGTCCGACCACCTCAAGGTGTGAAACTAATTGGATATAAATGAGTTTTTGTGAAAAAGAAAAATAAGAATGATATAAAGTTTGATTTATTGCTTGGTCCAGAAGTACCATATCTTAGTGCAATTGGAGTACTAATGCACCTTGCTAAATATACATATCATGATATATCATTTGCGGTCAATCTATAAGTAAGATAGAATTATTCACCTATACGAAGAAATTGGAAACCGAGTCAAACATATACTTCGCTATCTTAGAGATGCAGGTTACTTGTCAGATCCTCACAATGGTAGATCAGAAACAAGCTATTTGTTTACATGTGATGGTACAACCTTCATGGAGATCTATAAAACAAATCATGGTAACAACTTCATAAAATCCTGCATAACTATTTCCACTACATGAATATCGTCTCACATGTAAATGTCTGCATGAGGGGGAGAAATACATATGTTTTGCACTCTTTTTTCCTTCACCATGATTTTGTCCCATTGGGTTTTCCTGGTAAGGTTTTTAACGAGGCAATTCACATTCAAAGGATATTGTACTCTTTTTCCTTCACTAGAATTTTTCCCACTGGGTTTTTTCTTGTAAGGTTTTAACGAGGCATATCCTCAATGAACATCCAAGGGGGAGTGTTATGAATAAATATTATTGTGGATGTCCATATGTATTCTAATCTTTCATCTTCATATTCCCTATTAAGTGGTATAGTGAAGTTATGATTTTTCACCTTCCTAATATCCTATAAATAAGGTCTACTTTGCAATGTAAATTATACTTTTGGAAGAAGATAATAGAATAACACTTTCTCTCTTACTCTTTCTCTCCTTCATCTCTCCTTCATCTCTATATTGTTTTGGTTAATTTCATAACAAAGATATTGTATTTAAACTTTATTAGAAGAAAATGGTGAATAACAACACAACATAGAAAAACAAAAAACAACAGCTATACAGAGAATAACAACAACACCTCCATAAAATATACATTTAGTTGTTATTACTGAATAATTAATGATCAAGTGAAATGGGTTTTATTAAGATGAATACAAAAGTTTGTTTTGAATGTATTGATACTTATTAGGTGAAACAGCAGCTAAAATAACAAAGCCACCAAAGAGAGCAAGACAAAGTCCCAAAGTATTCACAACCATGGATTCAGTGTTGTGCTTGGATACATTTCTTTGTGTTTGCAAGAATGTCAACTTCTCCAGTAATCCAGTTTCAGCTGTTGCTACTGCTAATGCATAAGTGTATAGACCAACAAATACATGCCAAGGTAAGATCTTTGTCCGCACTCTTCGCACTTCTCCTCGGTGCCAAAAGTTTGAGAACCCTATTAGCCACTGCAATGCAGAGAAAATAATAATTAAAAAAATGGTGATATTTAAATATTTATTGTTAACTGAATTGAATAGATGATTAATAAAGAAGAGTATAGGCTCAAACAAGAATATATGTTGTAAACGGCCCAACAAAAATATAGACTCATAACAAAGGAGACTTGGTTTAACCCTCCACCTCATGGGGCGTTACATCTAGGGTGGCAAATAGGCAATGTCCGTCCCGTTTAAACCCATATTTGAAAACTTCGTAAAGAACAAAATGATATAAAGGCGGACATAGTTGAATGTTCAGGATTAAAACCTTGTCTTTCCCCGTGTAAAAGTGAGGACGGGGACATGACGGCCCCGCAGACACGAAACACTTATGCTCAAATAACAAAAAAATCATGTTAATTTTGGTTCCCACGAAAGTTAACAAAAAACGGGGCAGAACAAACATATTAGAAGATATAGACTTAAAATGTTGATTAGTCCTGCATAAAATCGAATGTAAAACGGACATGTCCAACAAGTCTGAGTTAGACTCATTTTACCACTCATAATTAGATCATTAACTCTAAATGGTGAATATTGTGCATATAGTTTTGATATTGAGATTTATTTGGATCTAACTCATTTGTTTTGTTATAGATTGTTATAAGCTTTTTAGTTTGAATTTATACTCCATACAAATATTAAAATGATCTTACTATAAATTTGAAGGGCTAATAGAATATAAAAATTATTTAATTAATTAGTTGATTAGATCAATTCAGTTATAAATTAATTAGTTTGTTAATATCTCACGAGGCCTATATATTTGGCATCTCATGCAAATATTTACTTCTTTTTCAACAAAGTTCAACATAAAATTTAAGAATTTTTTTGTTCAAACTCCAAAGTTTATTTTTTTCATAAAATAAATTTTCATCTCTTTGATCTCAAGGTTCATAATAGGAGAATTTAAAAAAAATAAAATTCAAATACAATCTTTATTTTTAATATTAGAAATATATTAATAATAAATATCAATTTATTATTTTCAATAAAATCTCTTTTCAAAAATATAACTTTTTTCAAAAAAAATTCCCCCTTTATTCCTCTTCTTTCAAAGTTATTCATTTTCATCACTCAAACTTCAAAACAAAATCTAATAGTCCTACAAAGAAATTTCATTTGAGAAATCAACTAACGGGCACATTTAGGGCGCCTAAGCATGCAATAATTCCAACTAGAGTACTCGTGTAAGTTTCAACTAAGAATTTCTTCTCACCCTCTTTCCATCTTAGAAGCCGAGAAATGAGTTTTAAGGGTATCGAAATTGGGTATCTTTGGCATCGTCTATCAATCCAGATTACGAGTTTCGTATCAGACAATATATGATCTGAACATAGATTTATAAGTGAGGGAAATTCTCTTTCTACAAATTAGTTTTGTAAGTTTGAGTTTAACTCAACCACATATCAAAGTCTATTTTAAGATCCGGTGGATCAATTGCTATCATGTTTATGCTATCAGACTGATCCGATACATTTCTTAATACCCAAACAATTTTAGTTTTCACCAGCAACTCTCTAGACACTTATGATCCAAACCTACAAATTTAGGATTAGAGACCAATTGGCAAATAAGCTTAACATCACCCTTATTAAGGCTTCTTAATAGAGATTTGTTGATCGTTCAAAGAGATCTAAAACTAAGACTCTTGTTCTTTTCTATTTGTCACATCACCCTTATTAATGTTTTAGTTGTACCAGTTAACATATTTATTGTATTGAGTATGACTCATGTGCCAATTCCATATCGTAAGTAAAATATTTTCACACCAAAACTTTCAGTAATTAGTATATTCCATAAATATAAGGGTTTAATGGATATGCACTGACAGTGTAAAACAATTTTACACTGTCATCCAATAGAAAACAAGCAATTTGCCATGTCATTAAAAAATTTTAAATATAAAAATGTGATGGAATTAGATACATGGTTGTGATTGGTTGACAGTGTAAAACTATTTTACACTGTCAGTGCATCACCCATTTTCTCTAAATATAAAGAACCAAAAGGTTTGTATTAAAAATTAATTTTTTTGATGAACACGTGTCAAGATATAATTGGAATACCTAAACAAAAATTAGAAAGGAAAATAAAAGAAAAGATAGAGAATGAAGAAAAGAAAAATTCTTAGGTGGACACATTGTTTTACATACAACCAATCACAAAATTTTAATTAATTAAAAAATAAATTAAGAGTTTTATCTCTTCTTCATAATCTCAACCACCCCATGAATTCAATTAAAAACAAAATAAAAATAAAAATAAATTAAAAAATTACTCTCTTCCTATTGATTGTGCCTAAGAAATAAATTTAGGGTCGTGTCCATGCAAGAATTTCTAGAAAAAGAAAATACCTGAGCTCCAAAGAGGGATACACAAATGAAACCCATCCATGAATGCAAACTATAGAAATTAGCCACAATCCCATCCTTTCCCTGAAATTTAGTCCAAATTCCAAATATCCCACAAGATAAAGCCAATCCTTGAAGCCATAAATGTACCAATTTCTTCAAACCCTTGGAACCAGGTAACCATCTATGCACCAAAATTGCTGCACAACATTCACCATCAACAACCACTACTGCTAAACAAAGAAACTATATAGATTTTGAAACTACTAGAGTACCTTACCTTCTCCACTTAAGAGGATAAACCCAATGACCATAAGCAATGGATGAAGAATCTGCAATTAAGGTAAAATAAATAGGATTGGAGAAAGAAATTATTAAGAAAAAGAAAGAGGGGTTATGTTATGTAGTGCTTACTGCGTAGATGAGATCTTGTTGAGGAAGTGAAGGATTGAGGAAGCTAGATTTGAAAGAGAGAGTCCAGAAGAGAACTAGAAATGCAACTGCAAGACCTGAAACTCTTGCTAGAAATAGCAAAGTGTTCATGTCTGTTGCCGACAACTCAACTCACTTCTTAGATCCACTTCCACTCTATAGTGTTCATGAGTTTTAATGTTATAATTATTGTATGGAAATTGACTGAGCTTAGATTCTTGATTACAAGTGCTCTTAAAATATTGTTTTGAAAATTATTAATTATTATTATTATATGACTTTAATGGTGTGTTTGTTTTAGATGAAATAGGTAAGAGAGAAGTTGGTGAGAGAGAAGTTGAAGAGAGATTACTCATTTCTCTTGCTTGGTTAGGTGAGAAATAGGTAAGAGAGAATGAAGTTGTGTGGGTCCTACTACTTTTTCTAGTCTCCTCTAAAATGAGAAGAAATGAGAAAGAGAAATATTTTTTTCTTTATTCCATACATGACCTTGCATCCTCTTAATATATAATATTTTATATATTTTTATAGTAGGGATAATTTTGTCTTTTCAAAATTTTACACACTTCTTTCTCTTCTATTTCTCTTATAACAAACAACCTTATAAATCTTCTTTATTTCTTATCTATTTCTCTCTTCTCACACTCTCTCTCACTCATTTCTCTCTTTTCACTTTCTCTTTGCAACCAAGCACACCCTAAAAGTGTTGTTCCACACACTAGTTAGCATTTTTTTAATAAACCTAACGCTTAAATATCTTTGTCGTCTTTCTAATTATATATGTTAAATAACAATAGACCCATTTTTTAGGCCTATTTTTGCTCTTGGTTTTAAGGCTTGTCTTTTACTTTTTATGGTTTGTTGGTTTGTTGGAAGGGAATTGCTTTTCTCAATTTTATTGGTGGACAACCACTTCTATGAAGTCTTAAAATGCGTTTCATTTGTTCTGATATTAAACTTCGGACACGCCTATTACACACCTCGTCATTGTTTTCAGTAAGTCAATTTTATTTGTTCAAAAATAGTTCATAGTTCAATCTTCGATTGTAGTCCGGATACCAATCTGTGAAAACACCAAGCGAGAAATTGAATATAACACCGTTTTGATGTATTTTTTATTTCATGATCGTACCACCATATTTGAAACGGAATGACACTGGAACGAGAAAATGTGAGTGTCTTTTTATGTTGTGGGGGTGCCTTAAGGCGAATGATACATGGACATGTGATATGATTTATGCTATATATAATCATGACTTATGTTACAAGTTAGTTGGTCATCCCATTACATGTTGCCTTAATTAGAGAAGAAATTTGTTTCTAACATAACTTTGAACATGGTGCAACCCAAAAACATACATGCACCTTTGAAATGGAAAAGACCTTAAAGGGTGCTCCTAAGAAGGTCAAATCAACACTGAGTGACAATTCAAGAAAGCGGTCTCCTTCTTATTTCGAGCATGTTGTCACACATTTTTTGAATTCTTCAATTTCAAAATCTCAAAATAAATGTTATCAAAGGTGCACTTATTATCAAACAATCTCCTTCACCACCCTTACCAAAAATCATATACATTGAAGAGATGTCAGTTCTTATGCACAACAAGAGACAAACATGATGGACGAATTGGATGTATTATGTCCCCAAACTCGATCAGATGAGATATGGGAGGCTTCCGTTCCATAGAACTTCAAGCCGCCATCATTGGCTTAGTTTGACGAACACAACGACCCGTATTAACATGTAGCTTCCATCAACACTCAAATGACCATCATTGAGGAACCTGACTCCTTGAAGCGTAAGATTATTTTTGGAACCTTTAGAGACGCAACTTTGAGGAGGTTTATGGACCTCCCCTGACTCTCTATCACCAGCTACCGAGACCTGTTGAAGAAGCTGGTGCACCATTTTTTCGCAAGAAGGCACGTGAAGTTGATCACCACCAATCTATTCAACACTCGCCAAGTTAATCACAACTAGTCTATTCAACATCTCATCTGCTTGAATGAAATAGCAACCAAGGTAATTCATCCAAACAAGAAAATGTTAGTAAAATCATTCCAGGATGGGCTCAGGGAGAGAGACTTCATCGAATCCTTTTTCTAGAGGGCAGCAGCGTCCTTGGCTGAAGTAGTAACATGTGTAAAATATTAAATCAAGGGTGAGGAGAGCAATGCTAAAAAGAAGGCCCAATATGCAAAAGAACACACTCCCAATATAAAGCAGCTCACAAAGGGACCATTACATGTCACCCAAGAGGGACAGAACAGCGTTCAAACAAATTGGAAAATCCACTAAAAGCTTCACTGTCCTAAATGCCCGTTAAGAGCAGAAATGGCAAGATGTTCTACATATGCATAACATCCCCTAGCCATGAGCTCCCAAGACAGACATCATAGGGCTTGGTCCTCGTAGTTGGTAGAAGTTTTATAAGTTTATGGGACATCAAACGGAGAACTGCTACTAACTCAAAACGGAGATAGAGCGCCTCATCCAAAAGATACGTCAAGGGTAGCTCCACTAGAGCCTTTTAAACTCCCAAAGTCCTTATAAACTTCTATTAAAAACCTTATCTCTTATATGCAACATTTTAACAAGCCCGTAGAACCAAGTGTGACTCCAGGGCCCGCAAATCTATTTTCATTAGTTATAAGGAAGGCACAAAAGGTTTTATCCTTTATGAAATATCCAATCATGAATTCTTTCTCTCTATAAATGTATATTTCTATGAGTTATTTTTCCCTTTGAAAATTTTGCTCAATCTCAAAACCCACCAATTTGAGTCTCCACAATCCTACCTCTACCCTTAATGACATCCCTACTAACTCAGTCAATGTTCTTCCTATGCCAGCTAATACTTCTTTATCCCCTACATCACCTATACAAGTCCAACCTGCTACATGAAGTACATACCTCTCCTCCATTATAACACACAGTTTCCTTTTATTTGTTGGTCATTCTTCTACATATCTTACTATTCCAAATCCCTCTAAAACATCTGACAATACACCTATTCATTTTGAACCAACAAATCTATGACCTAATATACATTAAACAAGGATCTCAAAACCTATTTCTTAACTAGAAGATTACCACTGCCTCCAAACATCCACTACATCACTTCACACCTCAAAATCCATAGCTTATCCCTTATCATATGTCTAAAATTATGATAACTATTCACATACATATAAAACCTTCTGTTATTCCATCCCATCCCACATTGAACCAAAAACACTTTATCAAGCCAATAAACTTGTATTTGGGAGAAATTACATTCATATTTAATTGCAAGCTCTTTGTTGACTTACCACCTAGAAAAGTCCCTATTGAATGTAAGTGAGTATATAAAATTAAATATAACTCTAATGTCTGCATAGGCAGGTATAAGTCAAGTTTGGTTGCATAAGGTACCCAAATAGAAAGTATTGGTTATTTTGACACCTTTTCCTCTATTGAAAATATAACTACCACTAGAGTCCTCCTTTCCATAGCAGTAGTTAAAGGTGGGAACTTCTCACAATTGGATGTCAACAATGCCTTCTTACATGGTGATCTCGAAGAAGAAGTCTACACGACCTTTCCTTCTGCCTACTCTACCCCATCATCATCTCAAGTATGCAAGCTCCAAAAATCCATTTATTGCTTGAAGCAAGAAACCAGACAACTGTACTTTAAACTCTCTTCCTTCTTGATCTTTATTGGCTTTACACAATCTGAAGTTGACCATCACCTTCACGCTAAGTAGATTCCACAAGTTTCACAACTTTATTGATCTATGTGGATGATATTGTTTTGATTGGCAACTCTTCAACTGAAATTGCATATGTCAAACAGTCATTGAGAAACAATTCAAAATTAATTATTTGGGTCAATTGAGATATTTTTTGGGCTTTGAAATTAAAGAGCCACTTTAGGTATGTTTTTCAATCAGAGGCAATATACTCTTGAACTGCTACAAGACATATGTCACCTTGCCACTAAAACTTCTTATATCTCTTCTGATCCATCCCTTAAACTTTCTACATTAGAAGGTTATCCTTTCCATGAACATACTTCATATAGAAGACTAATTGGAATGGTGATCTACCTAACCAATAATAGACCAGTCATCTCCTTTACTATTCAACATCTCATATAATTTGTCTTTGATCCCCTTCTACCTCATTATAATGCACCCATTCGCATTCTAAGATACCTCAAGTCTTCTCCTACAAGTGGTATTTTCTTTTTTGCCAGCAGTCTTCCCAAAATCAATGCTTTTGTAAATTTTAATTATGCCAAATGCCTTGACACAAGGAAATCCATCACCGATTTTTGTGTACTTCTTGGTTCTACTCTGATTAGCTGGATATCAAAGAAACAAAATACAATATCCAACTCTTATACAAAGTAGGGTATAGGTCCTTAGCTACTTTGACGTGTGAATTTGTTGAATGCAGTATAGGGCAAGCAACGAAAATTTTTGGAAATATGGATCCAGGAATTATCGTCCACAGAGATGGAGAGATGCCATTCAACAGTTTCTACGGTTTCGAGCTCGGGTTTGAATGAGCAAAAAGTAAACAAAGATATAGACAAGAAAAGAATAAACACATTCTTAGAAGAGAAATAACTTATCAGGAATGTAAATATATTCACTCTTCACAAACATACACTTACCAACCCGTTATACTCAACCTACGATACTCATCTATGTCATCACGTATCTCTCACATAAGCGTCCATCTCTGGAGCACAAACGAGATCATCTCACAACTAAGGTTATCTCTAACGCAAAGTCACGAGAACATCCGTGTTCTCACGTCAGCGATCTCTCGCGCGCCGCTCAAACACGAAAGCATTACGTACATATACCCACAGTGAATGCTAGCTCTAAATCTATCTCTAGAATTCAGAACCAACAGATTATCATCCTAGATAAGGATTCAAGAAGTTTATCTCTAAAGCACCCCAAATCCCCAGCATAGAGCAAAAATCCAGGATAACATCAACACAGATTTGTAAAGCAAGTTAAATATAACATTATAATCGGTAAATATACATAAGATTCGAGCAACTATACAAACAAACCCAACACAAAGAAATACACAGAGAATAGAAGAGATAAACCAAACATCTCGCGGGTTGTCAGCTCCGGTTGATGATAAATCCACCTCCGATCTTCCATGTGCATGACCCGGTGTTGTTTTCTAAGCCAATCTTACTCTAAGAATGAAGTTGATGGTGTTGGGACTCAAAAATACCCAACCCATAACCTAAAAATGTGATTTTTGCCCCTTTTAACGAGCTGCTGTCTTAGCAGGTCCGCTTAGCGGACCCCCTCCGCTCAGTGGACTCAAAATTGCATCCAGACTCTGATTTGCTCCGCTGGAGCTCCGCTCAGCGGACTGACAGCAAAAGTGAAATCTTGTTTTCGCCATAAGTTGAGAACCGTAACTCCGAATTGCGCCCGGTTCGAAGCGTTGGAAAGATTATTCAATACTCTATCCAATAATTAATGAATGGAAACCAAAATGATGATTTTGGTCATCCTTATTTTGAGCCTATGGAAGTCCGCTTGACTGTGGCTAAGCGGGCTTTCACCAAAATTGCGAAATTGAAGCCGTGCCTTTGACACTTTATTCCTCAAGGCTCCAATAAGCATGAATACCTATAAAAACAAAGGAAAAACTATCAAATGATATAAAAGTATATGAAAATACAACTATTTACAAAGTATACGTATTTATACATAAAACGGGGATTTATTCAAACGGTATTAACAAAAGTATCGATAAGTGCCACTATTTACATACTCAAAACATCGACATTTTGGCACTTATCAGAATTACAATGACTTCAACATCTCTTCCAAGACCTTCACATCCAAATTTCACAACCAACATTTGTTTACTGTGACAGTAAATCAACAACCTACCTGGCCTAACATCTCATATTTCATAAGAGAAGAAATCATATCAAACTTGACTGTCATATAATTCGAGAGAAGATTTAGTCCAAACTCCAAAACTTACTTCTGGTCTCTAGCACAAACTAGTTGGAAGACATGTTTACTAACCCTTTACATTTCCCAACTTTGCTTTCTACCATATCCAAGTTGAGACTCTGCACTATACACATTTCAACCTAAGGAGAGGTGTTAAATGTTGGGCGAAAATATGTGGATGAAACAAACTAGAAGAGGGGTTGAATAGACCAGTCCCCTAATATAATTTTCAAAAACATTTTCTCTTACAAAAGAGAGTTTAAAACATGGAAGCAAATCGTGGACATCGGAAACAAATTACAAAAAATGGATTCAAGAAATATGTGTTTCATCGCTTTCCTAATAAGGATTAGTCAATCAATATTTGAAACAACTAAGGTAAACAAAGTTGAATTAGCAAGCAATTAAATCCAAAACATGGAGTTAACACAATCTTGATTGAAGTGTTGAAGATTCAATGAACTAGATCTGTTGTTGTTGCTTGAAAAAGTGTGATGTCACATGCAAGTATACATGTATTTTAAAGTAGCAAGTGATAGAGTAGTAAGGATGACAAATCCACAAGGAGTGGAAAATAACTTAGGTTGACTTTGTAAAACTATCTTTTGTAAATGAGCATGAGCAAAAATAATAATAGTTGATGGTGGTCACATGTTCAGTTTTAGAGTAAACAATGGCAAAAAACAGTTTCATTAGAGTAAAATGAAGTCAATAATAGAGAGTATGTTAGACAATGATTCGTTAATATAAATTGTTTATTGTGTGTACATGGTGTATTATGTCGTTCCAGAAGAGGTCAAAAAGTGATCTTATGGTGTATCTCTACAGCTTCAGAAACATATACGGTAAAGCAGGGGGGACAAATCTCTAAGTCTCGCTTGTAACTTTATTGCATGTCTAGTTTTATTGTGAATATCCTCTATGATTGTAGCTCTTTATCTCCAAAGTATCTAATTGAATGAATATATCTATCCCAATATTGTTAATCATTTTTATCATAATATCCACTTATTATGATCTCTAACAATAATCAAGCTTGTATCTTTTCCCAAGTTGATCATAAAAGAAGCATATTTTTGACAATTTAACACATGATAAAACAAATCACTAACAACACATCACTTAACACAAATGACTATTTTGTATTAACTTCACATTGCTCAACATAAGAAGGTTTAGCTCATGATTAGCTTATTACATACATCAATACTCACTACTACAAAAAGTGTTTTTAACATCGGACGTGAAATGCGTTTTACCTCGGGTATAGAAGCGAGGTAACGAAGGGTGTCATAAAAAGTAACGACTTAACACCTAAGTTTCTAAAACACTGAGGGGTAAAACTATTTGCGCATGGGTTCGAACCCCGTCATATGCACTTTTGTTATTTACAATACTAGCGCCACATATATCTCGATTTATCAATAAAACCGAGGGGTAAATTAGTTATTTTTTAAAATTAAAACTCGTTACAGTTTTTAGACTGAAAGTTAATAAAATAATTTGTTTACAAACAACATTATTTATCCAGAATATTACATTGTTTACACAGAAAAAAAATTAATTCCCCCAAGATATATATATTTTAGATCTTCAAATCATATAATTCTGGGGAAGATCAAATGATGGGTGCATAATATTCTCTAAGGCTTTTGATTGCATTTGTTTCTGATTTGAAAAAAAAAAGGGTTAGGCAAAAAAAAGGGTTAGATAAATAAATGTTTTTCTGCTCAAATAAATATTTAAGAATACAAACCTTAAACCCAAATAATTTTCCGCTCTTACAATCCATCATAGAGAACTCTTCATGGCAAACATTCTTGCAAACCTTGAAGTGGATGATAGTTTCAAGCACTGCATGATGTTTCATTATCAATTTTTTATATTCAGAATGCTTTTATAATGGAAGTTATTTATGTTTCACACAGATCACTAATGGTAGCATCTTGAGCGTTGATAGTCATGAAATGGACGACGAGGATTTGATGGATGGTGATAAATATCCTCAATTTTGACGCTAAATTATCCCCTCGGTTTTTAGGAAAACCGATGTACAATTTTTTTTTGAAGTTACATTGTTTACATAGAATATTAAAACAAAATATTGCAAAAAATTCAACTTCTTTGCTGTGAGGAGTTATCTATTATAAACATTGGAAAATATTATATGGATTGAATGCATCCAACTTCTAAGGGAGATATATGTTCCAACCATTGGAAAATGTTTTTCTACACTTGCAATCCATGATAGAGTTTTTTTCAAGCTTCTTAAAGGAAATGATAAGCATTTATCCCAAAGCAGGATGCGTACGAGTTAGGATTACGGTAAAATCTATTTAAGTAGTGCTTTTATAGTAAAATATGATTATCTTATCCATCGGTTATTATGAAAACCGATAGGTTAGATTATTTAATTTACAATTAAAAAATATAATAAAAAGAGAGATTCCAGTTTTGTTTTTCCCCTCGGTTATGCAAAAATCCAACGTAATATGTTGTTTTTAAAAAACTAATTAAAACGTGGCACACATGCATTGGATTCATATCACTAGAATAGTAATGATCATCTATATCCAAGTCGTAACGTCTCTTTTGGATTTTCATTGAGGCTTTTGAGCTATTTAAATGTCTCATTTCCAACTCTTTATATCTTCAAACATTGTTTCAAAGTTTTTTTTGTATTTTCAACGTCTCATTTCAAACTCTATGTGTCTTGTTTCCTTGTTTCAAAATCTTTTTTATTAAAAAATGGATGCAAATATTTTGTTCGTTATTAATGAAAAGTTTGTTAATTTCAATGATTTCGATCATTTTGAACTAAAGAAAGTTGTTAACAAATAAAGGTTGAATGATTATTTTCACATTCTACATGGCCCCATATACGATAATCTCGTTAAAGAGTTCTAGATGAATGTCTCTATTGTGCCAGATGGTCATGATGAAGTCAAACAGTCCAATGTCAATGACTCTCATTTCTTCATTACTCTATCGCTGATTGCTATGACAATTAATTGTCAAGAGATAGGTAGTTGTGTTGAACATTATCAATTGAACAATGTCTTCTCAACCTGCCTTCACCGAATTTATGCCAACCAAGATAAGTCCACCAGTATTTATTTCTCTACTCCCTATTGCAAAATTTTGGTTTCAACTTCTAGTGGTAAATCTTCGCCCAAGAGAGAAACAATTGGAAACGCTTACTTGGTATGACAAACATCTCTTGTACTTTGTCACCTACAACGTCAGAGTTAATCTTCATCTTACTATTTTCAACTTCTTGAAGGAAATGATAAGCATTTCTCGGAAGGAAATAACTTTCCTCATACCATATGGAAGTGTTCTTTCTGAACTTTTCTCTAAGTTAGGGATAATTCGGAATAATATTGAAGTTGAGTGGACCGAGAAATTCAAATTTGTGAAATATTTTTCTCTATTGTCTTTTTTTTTTTTTTTATTATCGATAAAATATTTCCTTAAATTTGATATTTAAAGAAATTGTTCTAAACTAAAATGGGGTGACTAAGATGTGTACCATGTGAAATAAGCCAAATAGATTGTTTTATTTTTACTAAATAGGAAAAGAAGAAGTGAGATTGAGGAATAGAAATATCCAAAATGCAAAAATTGAAAGACCACACCTCAACAATTAGTATAAACCAGATGCATAATTTCTGCCCCGAAAGCATTGTCCAACGAAACAAAGCTGTAGATTTCTTCCCAAAAACATTGTCGAAAAGTAATGAGTGGCCTCTCTTTATCTCTTATCTAATTATGCATGATTCTTTCGAGAAATCTCTAAGGCTATAATTTGTTAGTAACATAATTATCTCTATAAATATCAATTTATAAAGTGAAGGGTATATGTAGGTTCTATTTTAAACTATTTTCATACTTGGATTTCTTAGGAGAAACACAAATATTATACAAAGTATTTGTATTGATACATTTTGTTGGTGATTTTAGTATCATCAATGTATTTTGGTAGTAATGTGATTTACTATAGGGCAATGCAATTATGCGTTAAGTTTGAAACGAGTTAGGGTAGTGCGGAGTGCACGCTCGTCGAGCCAAACATGTAATTGAATATGAATAATAGAAACGGGGTTCCAAGGGGCGTAGCCCCTGGCGGGGTGCGGGGCAGCGCCCCGTTCGAAAAATTCGTTTGAATAGTTGCACCCTTTCCCAACGGACATAACAATTCGTTTGAATAGTTGCACCCGTTCCAACAGACATAACCGTTTTTCCGAAAAGGTGTGTCTGTTCGTTTCTATTATTGGTCTCCAATATAAGGAGTCTTTTGGTCTCGATTTGAAACACGAAAAACATACTTCCTCTACATTCTGATCTGTTCTCCATTGTCAGAAACAGATTGTTCTTCAAGAATTATCCCCGCAAAGATTTCGTGAACCCAGACAAGAATAGAGTCGAAATACTTTGTTCGGAAAGTGAACGAACACGATTCTTGAAGATATGCAGGATTATCATACCTATATCTAACAAACGAACAAAGTATTCTTTCTGATAATCATGGCTGGAGGAGGAAGCACCGTCAAGGAGATGACTAAAAGTTTCGGAAAATTGGACAAGTTTCAAGGACAATTTACATATGGTGAACACACGACAAATTTACATCATAAACCGGGTACATTTTATTGTTTTTCATAGAAATTAGAGTATTTGTCAATTTTATAATATCAAGATTTAAATTGAAAATTTTCTGACAAATGATATTCTAACTGAGTTACTGAAATTATGATTATTGGTAATGATTATTTTCATAATCAATATGATATTCAAAATATATATTTTGTTTCACTTTTAGCATGAATTTGTCTATTCTGCATGCGAAATAATTTGAAACAGTGATGATTCATGCATATGGAAAACATACCGGTTTTATTTTAAGAATAACGGTAATGTGCGATCATTTACGACTGCATATGTATGCATGCCATTAACATAGTCCATATGGCATATGTCTCAGCATATCTATAAGAGCAACTAAATTGAAATTTAGAATATTAGTTTGTTATGATTTATTTTATTAGATTTATAATAATATGAATTCAGCATTTGAAACATTGCATCATTTCGTTTATAATTTCAACGAAAAGTAAACTTTTACTTTGCAACAATAAACGGGAGAAGTAAAATAAAAAGTTGCATCCATTCGGTTTTAAACTAGAGTTAGCAAGCCCACAGAATGCGGGGAATGAGACAGCGCCACTGAACCAATGTGTTGGTTGTAAAGGTTCATTATAAGGTGCAGAATTTAATATTCAAATGTACACAATTAAATTCATATAACTTTAAATTTATGTGATTATAAATAATATCTACTTTAAGTATATTGTTGTTTACATATAAAAGTTGAAACAAATTTTTTTTAAAATAATTCTGCTTTATTGTATTTAATGAAATTCGGTGTTTTGAATTTCGTAATGAAACTCCTATATGTTTGACTTCAATGAGAATTATTATAAGTCTTTTAAAGACCATCCAAAGAAGGATCATAACTTATATAGTCTTATGGACTTGGAGTCTAATATAATTATTGAATCCTGAGATGAGGAATTTTGAGGACTTTATCAAGGAGGATAAGGAATTTGAATAACCTCGTGAGGAAGGTTCTTCGCGGATTGTTGAAATAAAACCGAAAGTTTGTCAATGATTGTTGAAAAACAAATTGAACTTGAATAAGCAGAAAGTATAAAAGGCTAAGGATCTAGGACCGAATAAAATCGATTGTCGGCAGATTTTCTTGTGTCCAGTAAAAGAAAAATGTGAGAATTTTGTTCGTAATATTCATATTATCCTTCGAGTGGAAGTTGATCCTAAAAAGTTACAATGAAGATGTAATTTCAAGGAACTTCTCAAGTGGATGTTTAGAAGGAAGTATTATAGTGATGATACACTAAACATCTACAAGAATTGATTAGTAACCAAAGGCTTCAGACAAAAAGAAGGGATTGATTATTTCGATACCTATGCTCCAGTTGCCCGTATCACTACTATTAGATTGTTGATTGCCTTGGCGGCTATTCATAATCTAGTGATTCATCAAATGGATGTCAAAACAGCATTTCTGAATGGTGATTTGGAAGAAGAAGTGTATATGAAGCAACCTGAAGGTTTTGTAATGCCTGGTAATGAGCATAAAGTGTGTAAGCTAGTTAAGTCGTTGTATGGGCTGAAACAAGCTCCGAAGCAGTGTCATCAAAAGTTTGATGAGGTTGTTTTGTCTAATGGTTACATTCTAAACCAAGCTGACAAATGTGTATATAGCAAATTTGATACATCCGGTAAAGGAGTTTTCATTTGTCTATATGTTGATGACATGTTGATCTTTGGCACCGACCAAAATCAAGTTGATAAAACAAAGAATTTCTTGTCATCAAAGTTCTTCATGAAAGATATGGGAGAAGCGAACGTTATTCTTGGTATTAAGATTAAACGAGAGAATAAGGGGATTGTAATTACGCAATCTCATTACATTGAGAAAATACTCAAGAAGTTCAATTATGGAAATTGTTCTCCAGTAAGTACTCCCATGGATCCAGGAGAAAAGCTTATGCCAAATACAGGTAAACCTGTGGATCAACTCGAATACTCAAGAGCTATAGGCTCTTTGATGTATGCTATGATTAGCACTAGACCGGATATTGCTTATGCGGTTGGAAAGTTGAGCAGATTTACTAGTAATCCTAGTAGACATCATTGGCATGCGATAACTAGGGTATTCAAGTACTTGAAGGGTACTATGAATTATGGATTGTCATATATGGGTTTTCCTTCGGTGTTAGAGGGTTATTCGGATGCTAGTTGGATAAATAATGTTGAATATTCATCCTCTACAAGTGGATGGGTGTTCTTGCTTGGGGGAGGTGTCATCTCATGGGTTTCCAAGAAGCAAATATGTATAACTAGTTCCACAATGGAATTTGAGTTTGTAGCATTAGCTGCTGCTGGTAAAGAAGCAGAATGGCTAAGGAACTTGGTATATGAGATTCCGATATGGCCTAAATCGATATCACCAATTTCTATCCGTTGTGATAGTAGTGCCACACTGGCTAAAGCATATAGTCAAATATACAATGGAAAGTCTAGACATTTGGGTATTAGACATAGTATGATTAGGGAATTAATCATGAATGGGGTGATATCTATTGAGTTTGTTCGGTCGCAACAAAACTTAGCTGACCACTTGACGAAGGGGTTAGCAAGAGACTTAGTGAAGAAGTCGGTAATTGGGATGGGATTAAGGTCCATTTAAATCTATTAGTTATGGTATACCCAATTGTTAAAGCGGTAAAGCGGCAAGCAAAAAGTAATAGGTATTATTTATTACCGGGTCATATAGGTTATATCGTATCGTAGTCCACAGAGATTGGTTGAGAAGAACTGTCGTTCGACTATCTCGCGTTCTAAGTTTCATGATTGGTTGCGGAAAGGTAAATGTGGGAAAAGTAAATAAAAGCAGATAAACAATCTCAATAGTCTAAGAGAAATAGTTATGGAATTGCATTTGGTTCTACCCGTCGAATACTTAAATCTGAAGATATATCGCTCGACACTCACAATACGCATCAACATCACCGGGCATCACTCGAGATGCCACATCGGTGTCCATGTCTGCAACACCGACGAAAGCTCAACCGTACTATTCACATCAGCGATTTCTCCACCGACACAAACAACACGGAGGCATTAGACTCGATACCCACTACGATTGTTAGTCCTAAATCCATGTCTGCAACCCAGAAACTAACAGTTATCATTCCTAATCAAGATCTATGGTGTCCATGTCTGCAACAACACAAATCCAGAGCATTTAAGCAAAAAGATCAAGAACAACAACAATGATGATTTGTAAAGCGAATATATAAACGATCCCAAGATCCACAAATATACATACAATAAGAGTAGAAACATACATACACCACCCACCATTGGAATGAAACAAAGGGAAGAGAGAAGATGAACCAGAAAGATCTCACCGGTACAATGAAATCGAGACAGATCCATGATCAATCCACATGACGTCGCACCCAATGGTGTTTCCTAAGCCTCTAAACTATCAAAATTGGACCAGAGCCACTCCATGGGGGAAATGGATGATAAAAAACCCTAAAAATGTGATTTTACAACATATATGCAAAATAGAAAATCGTAGAACGCGCTAAGCGCGCCCACCGCGCTAAGCAGGCTGCCCTTTATTTTTGCTAAACCGCCAGAGCGCGCTTAGCGCCAAAAACTCGTGCTAAGCGCCCAACTTTCTGCCAGTCTTGGTCTTCAAAATCTCCAGACCGCGCTAAGCGCCATAAGAGCGCGCTAAGCGGGCTCAACAGAACAGCAACTTTTATTTCTTTAAAAACGCGTTCGCCATCGTGTCTTCGAAACTTTATTCCTCGAACCTCCGAACACGCATAAATACCTACAAAAAGACATCAAAACTATCAAACGGTATATATTTACACGAAAACGTAACAAAACACAAACGATACAAATATACACAAAAATGGGGAATTATTCAAACGGTAAGAACAAAAAGTATCGATAAGTGCCACTATTTACAAACACAAAATAACTACATTTTGGCACTTAACACCAATTCCCTTCTAATACAACGTTAGAAGCAGAATTCAATGTGGAAAGATCATAGTTAAAGATTGGAGCAATTGTGTTTATCTTCCCAAGGTATGTGCTCAGACCTGCAAGTGATGGCTAGGTTGAAGTATATCTTCTTAATGGTTCTTTTGAAAAATTGCAAATGCAGGTGCAAGATTAAAAGGATCACCTATGTGAGCATGAAGTTTTGCCGCTTCAAGAAGCTTGGACATGGCTTCCTATATGCTTATTAATGGATAAGGACACATGGCTTGTAAAGTGTTAAGTATGAATAGTAGAGTATTGTAAGAAACATATGTGTACTATATCTTTAGATATTCAAATGGATTGACGGGTTCAATCATTATGACACCCCGATTTTCGAATATTTGGAATGTGTATTTGTACTAAGATGAAAATTCAATCGTAAGACATTTTCTTCTATGCATTTGTTTGATCGTTATACCTGTAAGTAAATCAAGGATTATACTAAAATGGGGGGAGTTTGTTGGTGATTTTAGTATCATCAATGTATTTTGGTAGTAATGTGATTTACTATAGGCCAATGCAATTATGCGTTAAGTTTGAAACGAGTTAGGGTAGTGCGGAGTGCACGCTCGTCGAGCCAAACGTGTAATTGAATATGAATAATAGAAATGGGGTTCCAAGGGGCGTAGCCCCTGGCGGGGTGCAGGGCAGCGCCCCGTTCGAAAAATTCGTTTGAATAGTTGCACCCTTTCCCAACGGACATAACAATTCGTTTGAATAGTTGCACCCGTTCCAACAGACATAACTGTTTTTCCGAAAAGGTGTGTCTGTTCGTTTCTATTATTGGTCTCCTATATAAGGAGTCTTTTGGTCTCGATTTGGAACACGAAAAACATACTTCCTCTACATTCTGATCTGTTCTCCATTGTCAGAAACAGATTGTTCTTCGAGAATTATCCCCACAAAGATTTCGTGAACCCAGACAAGAATAGGGTCGAAATACTTTGTTCGGAAAGTGAACGAACACGATTCTTGAAGATATCCAGGATTATCATACCTATATCTAACACATTTCTGAAAACGTATAAACAGTAAGAGGAGGTTTTGGACCAAGGGTTGTGACACTATCCACTACAAATATCTCTAATGGCGTTGAAAATGATTTCCATCCAATGATTTAGTGTTGAGTAGAATTGAAACAAAATCGTCACTAGGTGAATCTAATTTATCAGAGTTAGTATAAAATGAATGAGAATCTTGTATTGGAAAAATTTGTGGTAGAAAGTGAAGGAAAAGGAGATTTTATCTCTTATCTAATTATGCATGCATGTCTTATGTGTGAAGGTGATCTTATAGTTGTTAGTAACAAAGACTTTAACATGCATCAAACGATCTTTACACTAATGTCATAACAACATACAAGAAGAACATCACTAAGACACAAACAACACACACATACATTCACACCTAATTCTCGCACTAGAACACACTACAATTTCTACCCCATACAATAACATCACATAACAACTCACTACATAAGAAACAATACATTATCATCTCTTACATACACACAATATGTCAACTTTTCAAATTTTCATTTTACACACATGCACAACATCATACACAAAAGTTGTTCAAATAATACCTATTGCTTGGCGATCCGTATGAGCTTTTAACCAATGTTGTTCAAACTGAATATTGTAAAGAGCTTCCTCCAACTTTTCTATTTTCTTTAACAAAATGCTCTGCAATCAATCACAAAAGTTTGAGTGACAGTTCTTTCATGCAACTCACAAAGCATTATACTACATTACAAAGTAAGAACAAATGACAAGATACAAGTGAAGATCATAGAAGAGGCATTACCATCTTTTATGTGTGTAGCGGGGAAAATCTGAGATCGAAGTCATGAAATTGACTCGACTCAATATTTCAGTGAAAGTCGCCACCGCGCTTTATTGTTTCCAAAGGAAATGAGAAAAGAACGAAAAAAAACCCAAATTTTATTTTTAAAACAAAAAGAAGGAGATTTTAGGTACGGGTGTTGATTATACAAGGGGAAGGTTTTAAGCACCTCTCATATCTGTGGTACTCCACAGGAACCTTTTTGAAAATCTATGCTTATAAAAAAAGATATCGTGTGCAAAAGAAATGGTTTGTTTGATTTTTTTAAAATAAGCTCGGCAAGACATTAAGTCTTGTGCCTACATAGCTCCTCGGTGCAATGGAGAAGTCAGAGTTAATGTAGTTCCGCTAAAAAGGGAAAAGGTTTTTTAAAAAGGGATAAACACTTTATCGTCGTCGGAGAGAGATACTCAGCCATTGATCTTGATCATGAGAACAAATGGATTCTTTGCATCACAAATGAAAGAAGGGCTTCAACTCAGATGAAAATCAACGAGTATGCCACTAGCTCTCTCACGTGAAAAAGACTCCATCATATCAATCAATCTCAAAATCGTGAGGTATCGCAACTCACTACAACAATTAATCGTGTCTAAACTTTGAAAGAAAAGCCACTTAGGGCAAAAGGTATTTTTTTAAAGAAAGGTTTTTAAAGAGTTTTACAAACATAAGAAGGTTTTGGAAAAAGGTAAAAGATTTTGAAAATTTAAGAAGTGAGAGGAGATGAAGAGGCTATCATAGAGCGTGAAATAAAAGTTTAAGGAAAAGGACGATCTAACTGAAATAAGAAGTCAACGCTTGACATTAGGAGTCAAGGTAGATTTACCATCCCTTGGACTATCAACACTAAATCGACCTATTACCACTTGGGGATCCAGATGAACTTATTATCTTTAGCACCACTTTGCATTAAGCACATTAAAATTCTGACGAAAATCGGGCAGAGTAACGACTGTTTTCAGGTAAAATCCTTATCACGACGTCTTGGAATTAACCATCAAGGGCTTTTGAGAAAATACCTGCGCACACAAACAGACAACAATCCAATGCCAGACAGACATAATAACAGCAGAATAACAACAGCATAACAGAGTCCAGAGGTACTAAGTCTAACAAGTCCAGGTCTCCAAAATGCTCAGGATAGTAACCAATAGTCCATAGGGCCTTATGTGTTTTTTAGATTTTTAGTTGTTTATTAGTGTTTTAGCACAAAAATAGAGTATGGTCCAAGTGGACAAAAAGAAAATAGCGGAAACATAAACAAAACGTCCAAATGGACAAAGAGAAAATAGCGGAAACATAAACATGATGAATTGATAAAATAAAGCATAAAGCGAGAAATATAAAGAGCAGTATAATAAAAGTGCGGAAATTAAAGTCAATTGTTAGATGTTAAAGATAACCATCTTGAAACTTGTCAAGTATGTTATCAAAGTTAGCAATAAAGATCGATGGTGAGTGAAGGATGTTCTCGGATTTAAATTCAATGAAATTTTATCAGAAGCTTGATAAAATCATAGCGACTACATGATAAACTTCCATAAGTCTTAAATCAACCGCATACAATTCTCTTCCATATTTGATCTTTTTATTCGGGACACGAAATGTTGCGCTATGTTAAGCAGATCGCCAAGTGATTTATGTAGAAATCACCCTACAACGAGGCCGGTCAACAATCTATGTGCTAATGCATGCGAGAGAAACGATATGTAGATCGTTCTCCGAAAGCAATACCGCACGAAAAGAAAATAGGTAGCGGTCTCATCTTCATCTATAATCCAAAAGAATTCTCATGATGTTGAAGATTTTCATCGACCAAAATAAAAAGAAATGAAAGATGGAACCACATTCAAAAGTTCCTTCCATCTTCAAGTTCAATCACTTAATATTGCGGATTAGGATTCTCATCCCATCAACGCCCTAAGTCCATTGACTTTGAAGAGGAATTAGACCTCTAAACTTGTGATTCATAGAAAATAAAGAATGGAGTAGAAGAAGAGAGATCTATTGAAAAAAAATCATCACCAACTCTCACCAAATGGATCATTAAGTATTAAATCAAAGAAAATTAAACAATTTTTTTTTTGATATTTTGGTATATAATAATAAAAACTAATACAAATATAGAGTTTTTGTATTTTTGAAAATAAAGAAAAAAATCTAATTAACTAGAAAATATTTTTTTGAATTTTTTGTATTAAACAAATAGAAACTGAAAATAAAATTTAAAAAAAAAAAAGCATAGGAAGCTCCAAAGAGATATTGGAGCTTGAATTGTTTGTAAGGCCCAAAACAAAATGTTGAATCCAGTATGGGGTATAATCCGCAGGTTGGTGTGCATATGGAAATCTAGATTGGGCTGGTCAGAAATCACTCAAGCCCACAATCAACAATAAACCCTAACAACACTCAATGGAGATTAAAACACTCGCTTCCCCTGTTCCAATTCAGTCTGCCTCCTCAACATCTTTTTCTTTTCCACGCTTTTGTTCACTCTGTTTCACGATAAGCTTATTTTCATCTTTCATTCGGTCTCTCTCGACTCTCTGCTGTTGTCATTGTTGTGAGCGTTGATGTTGCGTGAAGCTTGTGATGCGATATCGGTGCTGAACCGTTGTTGAAGATTGTGAAGTGCGATCTGCGAAATTGTTGTTGTCAAGGTTGCTCTGAAGTGACGATTGAATTCAATGCTTCTCCTTTTGAATTGGAGTTCCCTTTTTTAGAAATTGCACCTTGACTACAAAAACAAAAATGTGATAAAAACATAAAGTTGATTTTTAATTTTAATGAAAATTCAACTCAAAATTAAATTGAATTTAGATTAAAATTATTAATCGTAAATGAAAACAAACATGTATATATATATATATATTTTTTAATGGATATGAATTAACAATTTTGAATTTAAAACAAGCTGCATAGGTGAATTCTCTTGAATCGATTCTTAGCCACTTGACAATCATCACTGCAATAAGAAAATCTTGATTCAAACTTCTGAACCCTAATTAGAAAACATCACCTGAACTTTTTGATTTAAACTCTATATGATAAAGAAACAAAAATAAACAAGACATATTTTTTTGAATTTTTCAAATGAAATGCAAATGGACACATAAAAACGCGTTAAAAATTGGGGTATGACAATAAAATTAAATAAAAAAACAAAAACAAAAAAGAGTGAGAAAATGAAGAGACTTATTTTTTTTGTTTTTTTCACTTAATTTTATTTTTCATTTATTTATGCTATAATAAAATATAAAATATATATTATAAATTAATAAAATAAAATGAAATAAAAATAATACTATAGTTTAAATTTATAATTTTATTTGATTTTTTTTTTGGAAATAAGAGATTATATATATAACCAAAAAACCGTTTAATACAAAGCGACCCTGAGGGTCCAGCCTAAATGAACAAAATCACACTATTTCAACAAAAGAAAACCTAATTTCTCCCTAAGTTTAGGATGCATCCATACTCTATTTACAACTTTTTCTATAATCTGTGTAACAATATCCCTATCAGCTCTATCTTTTCTATACACACTGTAGTTTCTCATTTGCCAAACAACATACACTGCTTCGGCCAGCACCACCTTCAAGAAGTCCCTCCTCCAGTTTTTACTCTTACACACTCTAACAACCATGTAATCTCCTGCATCCAGCCTTTGCCCAGATGTTCTATATTAAGCCAATTAAGTAACTCTTGCCAAATCCACTTAGTACCCTGACAATCAAAGAAAAGGTGATGTAAGGTTTCTTCTTCATCACAGAATTCACATTTGATCTCCTGCATCAAGCCAAACTTATTTAGCCCATCTTTTGTTGCAAGTCTCCCATGACATGCCAACCACAACACAATTTTTGCTCTTGGTCTCGCACAGTTCCCATACAGAAGACCTCTCCAATAAACAGCTTGCTTCTGATCCAGCAACTGCCAATACATCAATCTGGTCTTGAACTTTCCTTTCTGAAGCATATCTTTAATTTTTTAATATATAGTATTAGTTTAAATATATTTTTTATTAAAATACTAAAAATGAAAAATTTGTGGAAAAAAAAAACAAATAAAATAAATTAAATATAAATGATATATTATAAATTAATAAAAAAACTAAATTAAACTAATACTATAGTTTAAATTTATAGTTTTATTTGATTTTTTTAATATATATATAGTTTAAATATATTTTGTGGAAAAAATCAAACAACTAAAAGTTAAGTTATTAACGGCCTAAATCGCCGCTATTGTTAAAAAATTAAATAATTACTTAGAACAATAAAAATGAGACAAAAGAAATATTTTGCGGAAAAGAAAATTTTGCACCAAATTTAGCGTCGGCCATAACTAACACTAACATGTAAATTAAAGTAAGTGTCGGTCTACTTAGTTATTAAATAATTTATAAAATATTTATAGTTATATTTAATAAAATAAATATTAAATTATTTATTTATGAAATTAAACGTAACGTTTTTAATGTAATTAAAAATTAGTTTTAATTTGTGAGTAATTTTGTTTTTGAATAACTTAATTTAATTTAATAACACTATTAGTTATAATTATATATACTTGTATATATAATTAAATAATTATGTACTGTAACTAATTATATATAATTTAGTAACATTTACCTATTGTAGGAAGCCACGTAAGACGCCACGTAGGAAGCCACTTGTCATATTCTCCACAAACATGGAATAAGGGCTTCTGAATAACATAATCTTTATTTTATAAGGGTGTATTCACACAAAAAAATACTTCATATATTTAACCCTCAATATATATATATATATATATATATATATATATATATATATATATATATATATATATATATATATATATATACTTAAACAATGCAACAAATTATGTAGGAGGGAAATGAAAATTTTTCGAACCAATATTAGCGTCGGTTTAGGGAGACACTACAGTAAAAAAGTAAGCAAATAAACAAATAAGTAAATAATCTTACATGTAAATACACTTTATCATCGGAATAGACCGTCGCTCGATAATAAAGATTTATATCAGATGAATTAAATATATAATCAACGTCGTTCTTGACCGACGCTACATTTAATAACATAATAAAATAAATAATAAAAAATATTTTTACATGCTAGCGTCAATGTTTGTTGACATAGTGGTAGCACTAATAGCGTTGGAGTCAAGGTCGACGCTAAATTGTAATAGCAATATCTTTATTTTTCTTGTAGGGAAATAATCAACTACACTTACATTTTTATTTGCATATACTCATCGTGTTCAATAAGAAGAGTGTACGTCATACTATTCAATCACCTAATCCTTCTCCGGTGCAACACAACTTTTCAAATTAGAGTATAAATTGTTTTTTCTTATGTATTAGAATTTTAAAAATGTCAATGATATTGAAAGAGATGGCCATTGTGAATTTTGAACTACTTGGTCGGTCTGTTGAATTTCATTTCATCACCACTTTTAATTTTACAAGAGGGTTAAACACTAACATAAGGTGGGAGAGACAAATCAATCAAATAAAGCATGGTTTAACTCTAACACGAATAAGCCAAATACTTGAGGATAAATGATGATTAAACTAAATGAGATTTTTCGATTACATTAAAATATAAAAATGGTGTAGTTCTATTGTTCAAATATGGATATTCAAAAGCATTTTTTCAATCATAAGGTTTAAAAAAATGTGAGTGACTCATTTGTCTTACAAGTGTTAATTACAATCGTTTCATACATGTACATTTATTTATTTATTTATTTATTTATTTTTTATATACATTTAATATTGTATTTACTAGTATCTAATAGTCATAACCTTTATTACACATATGTTTTTTATAATGAAAAATTAAAAATTGGTTATTCTTCACTTTAGTTTTATTCCTTTGATTTCTGTCAAATTTATTGGCATGCTTCTCTTTTCTTTGTTTTCAACTGCATGTTGATCAATCGGTTTTTTTGATTTTTTTATAAAAGTTGATTAATTGGTTTATCTTGATTCAATTAGGATATTTTACAATCTTGAGAATTTGATTTTATATAGATTTTAAATAGAAAGTTTTAGCTAATAAATTCAATTTAAAGATTATACTAATACTTAACTATGTATATATATAATTAAATAATTATATACTCTAAGTATACTGTAACTAATTATATATAATTTAATAATATTTATCTATTATATTCATTGTAGGAAGCCACTTGTCATATTCTCCACGCCCCGTCAGTCAAATATGGAATTAGGGTTTTTGAAAACAGAATCTTTGTTTTATAAAGGTGAAATCACAAAAAAAAAAAACCTCATATATTTAACCCTTAAAAATATATATACAATTACTTAAACAATAAAAAAGGAGACAACAAATTCTGTAGGAGGGAAATCAAATTTTTCGAACCAATATTAGCGTCGGTTTTGGGCGAGTAAAAAACAAATAAGTTATTAAACTTACATGTAAATACACTTTAGCATCAGAATCGACCGTCGCTCGATAATAAATATTTATATCAAATAAATTAAATATATAATCAATGTTGTTCTTGACCGACGCTACATTTAATAACATAATAAAATATAATAAAAAAATATTTTTACATGTTAGCGTCAATGTTTGTTAACATAATGGTAACATTAATAGCGTTGGATTCAGGGCTGACGCTAAATTCTAATAACAAAATCTTTATTTTTCATGTAGGGAAATTTCAACTACACTTACATTTTTATATGCATATACTCATCCTATTCAACAAGAAGAGTGTACGTCTTACTATTCAGTCACCTAATCCTTCTCCAATGCAACACAACCTTTCAAACCTGAGTATAAATTGTTTTTTCTTATGTAGTAGAATTTTAAAAATGTCAATGATATTGAAAGAGATGGTCATTGTGAATTTTGAGCTACTTGGTCGGTCTGATGAATTTCATTTCATCACCGCTCTTAATTTGACAAGAGGGTTAAACAATAACATAAGGTGGGAGAGACGAATCAATCAAATCAAGCATGGTTTAACTCTAGCACGAATAACTCAAACACTTGAGAATAAATGATGATTAAACTAAATGAGATTTTTCAATTACATCAAAATATAAAAATGGTGTGTAGTTCTATTGTTCATAGGTGAATTCTTATCTACCCAACTTAAAAAGTTGGGTAAGGTTACCTCATGTGTAAAATGCCTTGAAAACAACAATCAATTGTAATATTTAATAAATAATTAATTATGTTAAAATTAAATGGCATCATATGATTGGTGAAATGTACACTACCCAACTTTTTGTGATGGGTAGAGAAGTTGTCCTTGTTCAGATATTCAATAACATTTTTTCAATTATAAGGTTTAAAAAAATGTGAGTGACTCATTTGTCTTACAAGTGTTAATTACAATCATTTCATACATGTACATTTATTTATTTATTTATTTATTTTTATTTTTTATATACATTTAATATTGTATTTACTAGTATCTAATAGTCATAACCTTTATTACACATATGTTTTTTATAATGAAAAATTAAAAATTGGTTATTCTTCACTTTAGTTTTATTCCTTTGATTTCTGTCAAATTTATTGGCATGCTTCTCTTTTCTTTGTTTTCAACTGCATGTTGATCAATTGTTTTATTTTTTTGACAAAAGTTGATTAATTGGTTTATCTTGACTCAATTAGCTTACAATCTTGAGAATTTGATTTTATATATATTCTAAATAGAAAATTTTAGCTAATAAATTCAATTTAAAGATTATACTGATACTTAACATGTTAGGGATGATGTGTTATAAATATGTAATCTATTTTTAATTGTTAGAATATTCAACAACGTGATTGTAATTTGGGGTTAAGAAATTCTTACAGAAGCGCTGAACAAACATAACTAAAATTATTGGATGTGATTTTTTATGTGATAGTATGAGTGATTTAAATCACCCCACAATTGCAATTTGATGTCATTGAAGAAGTTATCGCAACATCAATATCATGAGTAGAAATGGGGTACACTAGAGTGGTATGCATATATAAGCACATGAGGCATGAAGCACACACTGTGGAACATGTCACACGTCGGTTGAAAAAGGGCTTTACTCTGGTAGAATGGTCATGTACCGGAGATAACATAAGGTTTCATGGAAAATGTGCAAATTTTTTCTAGGCCATCTAGCCGAGGAGAAAAACTAAATAGCCTTCCACTTTTTCATTGGTTTGCCTTAACCCGAAAAAATGGCACTGGTTATAACTTCGATTCCTAGAAACATTATTTTTGTATTTTCAAAATGGCGCATTGAAAAGAGACTGAGTTCAAATTTAAGAAAACAAGAATCGAGTTTGATAAACAACCAGAATTTTCACTAACAATCTCTTCAACATACAAGAATACAACAACTATTCAAAAACATTAAGTGCATAAAAACATAATACATACTTAGTAATCACTGAACATGAAGCAACATCGACTTATTTAAATATACCCCATCATAGATAGAAGTTGCATTATATTATATTTATGCATCATCTTTAGTCAAACTTGGTCTTGGCTCAAAATCCTTAGTGTATTCAACATCAATGTCATTGTTCTCATAAGCAGAAACATTTGGCCTTGGTTCAAAATCTTTGAATGCTTTATTCTTTTCCTCAGCATCAATGTTATTGTCTCCATAAGCTGATACAACCGGTTTTGGTTCGAAATCTTCAATGGCTCCCTTCCTTTTCTTAGCATGAATTTCATTTTCCGCATAAGATGAAAGGTTAGGTCTTGGTTCAAAATCTTCAATGGCGTCTCTCTTCTTTTCCTTAGCATCAATGTCATTTTCCCCATAAGATGAAAGGTTAGGTCTTGGTTCAAAATCTTCAATGGGTCCCTTATTTTCCTTATCATCAATGTCATTTTCTCCGTAAGATGAAACGTTAGGTCTTGGTTCAAAATCTTCAATGACTCCTTTCTTTTCCTTATCATCAATGTCATTTTCTCCATAAGATGAAAGGTTAGGTCTTGGTTCGAAATCTTCAATGGGTCCCTTATTTTCCTTATCATCAATGTTATTTTCTCCATACGATGAAAGGTTAGGTCTTGGTTCAAAATCTTCAATGGCTCCTTTCTTTTCCTTAGCATCAATTTTATTTTCTCCATAAGATGAAAGGTTAGGTCTTGGTTCAAAATCTTCAATGGGTCCCTTATTTTCCTTATCATCAATGTCATTTTCTCCATAAGATGAAAGGTTAGGTCTAGGTTCAAAATTCTCAATGGCTCCTTTCTTTTCCTTAGCATCAATGTCATTTTCTCCATAAGATGAAACATTAGGTTTTGGCTCGAAATCTTCAATGGATCCTTTATTTTCCTTATCATCAATGTCATTTTCTCCATAAGATGAAAGGTTAGGTCTTGGTTCAAAATCTTTGAGAGCTTTCTTCTTTTCCTTACCATCAAAAGATTGTTTCAGAGTCTTAAAATTATGTTTAGTGTTTGCGTCAAGGAGTTCTTGAATTTCTTCCACCATGTTTTGTTTTTTCACTACTACCTTCCGATATTCTCCTAAATCTATTCTTGATTCAACAATACCTACGATCTTTATTTCAAAAAACAGAGAAAATATATAAGAACAAAAAAATATCAGTGGCTAACCTCACTTAGTATTGTTTTGTTATCTTTTAAAAAAAAAGTGTATAAAGAAATTTTTTCAAAAGATTACACTATCTCTTTTCATTCTTATTACAAATGAAAGTAATATATTTTTTTTATAAAAACAATTTATTGAATAAAAAAAAAAAGAAGGATTAGAAGAGGTAAAACTCAACCGATTAAATTTTTGTAGCAAAAATGATAGTTAGACATGTTTAACCTATCTCTCAAAACACTTTCAAAAACACAAATAAAAAAAAAACTCTATCAAGTGTAATCAATAAAAAAATTACATTGATTAATCTACTTAGACATACATTTTCTTCTCTAAAAATATGATATCTTATATCTAAAAAGTACAAAATATGTAAAATATTATTTCATTTAATTAAAAGATATAAGAGACAATTTTAAATTAGAAAATGTACCTATGATTAATATTAAGTCACTTTCAAATGAGGACTTTTAATCAATTCTTTTAAATAATACTATTTAAAATAACACTAATGATTAATTTATAATAGAATTTCAAGAATTTAAATAGTGTCTATTGATGGTCATAGTCTCATAGACAACAACCTTAACTTTTACAATAAACTAAACAATATATATATATATATATATATATATATATATATATATATATATATATATATATATATATATATATATATATATATGTATGAGTTTGTTAACATAGACTGATCACTTGATTTTATGAAGATCTATTTTAGTAATATGCATTTTAGGGTGCATTTAACCATTCTTTTAGTTAAAATTTGCTAAAATACACCTTCATAAAAATAAATGGGTGTATTTTAGAAAACTTCACAAGAATTCACTAAAATACACCCACTTATTTTTATAAATATGTTTTAGCAACATACACTTAAGGTACATTTAACTATTTCTTAATTAATATTTGCTAAAATAGACCTTCTTAAATATAAGTAGGTCTAAGTTAGCAATATATATATATATATATATATATATATATATATATATATATATATATATATATATATTTATATATATATATATATATATATATATTTATATATATATATATATATATATATATATATATATATATATATATATATATATATATATATATATTGATTGATGTTAGAAAATTAAATCAACAATTTTTTAATATGGCTTTTATTAAATTAATGGAATCTAAACACATACTAAGATCTTATTGATAAATTATGTTAATATAAATATCTAAGGGAGTAAATAAATTTTTTTATTTTAATAAACTATTTATTATTTTTTATATATGATCTTTAATTATTTATATTCAACTTTCCATCTATTTCTATTTATAAAAAAACAAAATGTGCGGGTTGAACTAAATGAATCTAATATATTAGTCACTATTCAATCTTTAGAAGTAGCATTTATTTATATTTGTGAATTAGTATAAATAAATAGTTAATATAATTATTATTTATAAATTAACAACTTTAAAAAGAATACATGTGTAATTTATATTAAAATAAAATAATTATAATATTGAAAACTCATGTATTGATGTTGCATTCAACTATAGAAAAGAAAACTAAATATCAAAGAGGCTACTACTAGAGGACAATGATTGTGTACATATGCATGTAAGAAAAGTGAAGCATACCAAGAGAAGCAAGAGAGGCAATAATGCAAGAGCAGGTCTCATCATCTTTAAGGAATAAAACTAATGTGTATGATTTTTGTTTTTGGATGAATGATTCCTATGACTACTTAATCACTTATTTATAGCTATATGAGAAATAGCACGTGATCGATCACGTGCGTCTGTTATGCATACTTCGTTGGAAAATTATTGAAGCTATGAACATAATAATAGCATACAACAACATTTAAAAACATACCTTTTATAAACAAAATATTAACAACATACACAACATACAATAACACAAGATATAATAAAATATTTCAAAAACGCACCTTTTATTAAAAACAACCGTGGAATTGGAATCAATGATGAAGTTCATCTAGTTTATGATGCTATGAAAAAGAAACACGAGTTGGATGAAGTTTACATAATAACTTCATATTTCTTTTATAGTTTTTCATAGTAACACAAACCATATGTACCATAGCAAAAGTATGTGCTTTGTTAAGGTGGTTTTCTTCATTCATTTTCTCTATAAGTAAAAAAAACACCATGACATTAACAACATTACATGGAACATTCACCAAATAAATAAAAAAAGAGAAACCATTTTTAACAAGAAACGTAAACAAAATCGGAGCATAATTTTAATGAACGAACATGAAGGTAGCGATTGCTGAAGAGATAACTGAATATTTGATTTGCTTGATTGGATGTAAAAACCTTTTGCCTTGCATTTGAATATTTGATTTAATTTGATTTGATTTGATTTGCTGAAGGTTATAACCAGATTGAATATCCAAGCCCATTGGTTGTACTGGCTTATAAAAGGAGGAGAATTATTGTTGCAAGAGTCTTAGGGTTTTGGGAGTCTTTTTAGAGTATTTTTTTTGTGAATCTCACTCATGTATCTTTTGATGCAGAGACTTTGACTGATTATTCATTGTTCATTGTGATTCACTCATGAGCTTTTAAGAAAGAGTGTAATTTATGTATTTGGAAGTATGTCTTCTATCAATTGTTATTCTTGTTAACAATCACAAGGGTGTGATTGAGGGATGTGGAAGACGGATCTTATATCTAGGAGTGTCCTAGGTAAAAGTTGAACAAGGTAGTGATTAGGTGACATGTTGTAAACCATAGTTGTTTAGCTTTGAACTAATATTATCATAGTCGATTTCCTTTCTGACTTGGTAGCCCCTAGAGTAGGTGAGTTGCACAGAAATAAGTTAACTATAGATTATGTCTTTTACCTTCTGCTATCATAATTTATTGTTTGGTAAAATTGTTCTGTCAGGAAGATGATGTTTTAACATCTCTCCTGACTTTGTGTTTTGGTGTTGGGAATCAATTTTGACATTTATTTTAAGTTCCAAAATTTCAATTGGCAATCAGAGTAGGCACCCTGTTCTAGTTTTGGGTGAGTTCCAGGGAAGATACATTTTGGTACTATGGACAAGGAAGGAGGATACAGTAACAGACCACCTTTGTTAGATAGTGCAAACTATAACTATCTGAAGGTTAGAATGATAGACTTTTTGAAATTCGTGGACAGCAAATCTTGGAAGGCTCTTTTAAAAGGATGGAATCATCCTGTTGTGAAGGATAAAGAATGGAATAGGTGTTTGAAGCCAGAAGAAAATTGGTCCAAAGAGGAAGATGAATTAGCTCTTAGAAATTCTAAAGCCAAAATTTTGCCTTGCATTTGATGATTTTATTAGATTTGATATGATTTGATTTGATTTGCAGAAGATTATAGCCAGATTGACTATCCAAGCCCAATGGTTGTATTGGCTTATAAAAGGAGGAGCCTAAACCTAAGAAGACAACAAAGAAAATAAGGAGAATTATTGTTGCAAGAGTCTTACAATTTGGGAGTCTTTTAGAGTATTGTTTTGGTGTATGTCACTAATGTATCTTTTGATGCATGGAGTTTGACTGATTGTTCATTGTTCATTATGATTCACTCTTGAGCTTTTAAGCAAGAGTGTAATTTGTGTAACTGGAAGTATATCTTCTATCAATTTTTACTGTTGTTAACAATCACATAGGTGTGATTGAGGGAAGCGATAGGGGGATCTCATATCTAGGAGTGTCCTAGGTAGAAGTTGCAAAAGGTAATGATTAGGTGATATGTTATAAACTAGGGTTGTATAGCTTTGAGCTAATACTATCATAGTTGATTTTCTTCCTGGCTTGGTAGCCCCCATAGTAGGTGAGTTTCATCAAACTGGGTTAACAATTGAGTGTGTCCTTTATCTTATGATATTTACTTCTATATAATTTATTGTTTGGTAAAATTGTTTTGTCAATCATATGATGTCTAAACATCTGTCTTGACATTGTGTTTTGGTGTTGTAAAATCAGCCTTGACATTTATTTTAAGTGCCAGAATTTCATTTTTTTCTTGATCCAATCTCTTTTCAATATGTTAAGGATGACTTTGGTAGCTTGTTCAACATGACTATTTCTATGTTGATGTTCAAATGAGTCTAACTATAGTTTGATATAGATGTATTTTCATAAGTTTTAATATCTTTATTTTTCCATGCTATATGGTAGGGTTAATAATATTGTCTTTATTTATCACAGGTCCTTTACTAAAAATTTGGATAGTTGAAGTACCAAACTCCTTAGTCGAGCTGGAAGGGTGACTTTGGGCCAATATGTGTTCTCGTATCTTCCAAAATACTCCATGCACAATTTATGGATCACTTAAGGGGTGTGTTATCAAATCAATGAATTTATTAGCCAATTCAATAGGGGTGAAGCATTGTTTGTGGGTGAATTGGAAGATTGTTACTCAATCTATGTCTAAATAAAACCTAGGTATTTGAAGTGATCATGCTTATTATATTGCAATTCTTGATCAACTTCTTTGGGAATTTCTCCATAATACTGATAAACCTCTTTGGCCTGTAAGTCTCTCTGTTATTGTTGTTTTTTTGGAATCTATTACTAAGACATTTGAGGTTTTGAAATATGGATATAAAACTAGATTTGGCAATGGGAAAATATGTCTTTGGTATGAATAATGTATTTCGAGAGGATTATCTTTGAAATCTTGTCTCTTATGACCACATTAGTTATTTCCAATTGATGTTGAAGGATATTCATGATCGGGGATAATGGAACTCCTGTCTCCACCGCATTGGAAGCCTTAAACCATTGCGGCATACTATGAATCTACACTTTCTGATCAACTCTAGTTTTAGTACGAAAAAATTTCTCTATATATGGGAATCAACTTATGATTCCTATGATTCTCCATGACCTAAGTTGTCTTGATTCAGACGAATCTCATTCAATAGAAATCTAGATCTCATTCAATCGAACCGTATATCTCTTTTTACTAATCACATTTTCCAAATTTAGATATAAATTCTTCTCATTCAAATCCATGGACGATAGAGGCGTCCAAAGCTACTCCCTCAATCGCCCAATGAAAAGTCACCACTACTACTGAAGCTTCTCAGAATTCTCCACTTCCTACTAAAGGGACGGATTATCATGTCTTGACGAGCGCTCTGTCTATTCCCCCGCTACAAAATCTTATCCAACCTCAAGCATACTAAGGTGCATTTTAACCTAATTTTTTCCTTGAAATTTCCTTGAAATTTCACCTAAGATAAACTTCATTCAAACCTTTAATATTACCGACAAAGTCTACCAAATGGTGCAACAATCAAACTCTCAATCCTTGGCGGAAAGGTTGACTCTGATTGAAGAAATTTTGTGCAATGCTACTACAAAGAACAACATTATACATGAAGAGAATTCACATAAAACCTCCATACTAGAACCAAGAAGGGATCTAGAAGAGGTCCATAGGTCATCAAGCCATCGACGACACATGCACCATACTTCTTCCCCTAGTTCTGAAGGAAGAAGGGGTCCCCATATTGTTCTTGAAGTTCGCCTCCCTATGAGGAAGGAAAGGTATGAGGAATATGCGCTCATCTAGACGCGGAAGAAAACCCCCATGTGCGTTCGCATTCTGGATAGAAGAATCCCTAAGTCACTAGAGAAGTCATTGAAGCTCTAGAGATACGACGAAACTTGAGATCTAGATGAACTTGTCGACTTGTGAACGATTGACTAGATTATTATTATGCCAACAGAGCTTTGAAGTGTAACCCTATATAAACTACGAGGAAAATATATATCTTGGCTAACGGTTAGTCGAGTACCGGGAGGTATAGAACCTAGCCTATCATAAGGGAAAGATGCGTAAATATCCAAAGAAGAAAGTGACTGCAGAGTTTAAAGAGGTCATGGTAAGGAACCCATATCAGGTCAAGGAGTTTGCTAGGACTGAAAAAGTCCAAATATTGTCATTTCCACTAGAGTCATAACCATAATACCGACGATTGCATCCAGCTGAAAAATGAAATTGAAAGGTTAACCAAGAAAAGGTGATTTTCTGAGTATACTAAGGACGATAATAGGGGTAGAGGAAACTCTCTAAAGAGAAAACAATCCACAAGCAAACCGTTGAAGTCATAGTCGGGGGCAAAGGCAAAGATGTGAGCAGCGAGAAGATTAAGGGCACAATGGGAAGTGCCAATACATCACTTAAATTATAGGAGGCGCCTCAAGGGCAAGCAATCATTCAAAGAGAGAAATGAGAAGGAAAATCACTAAGTTGATGGTCGTCATCAAGAAGGTTGAAATGAGTTTAGTCGTGAACTTGGAATGGTCAATCCTTAGATTTCAAGATACAAGAAGATCAGGGGGGGTCCCAAATGAAAATTTTATTTCGGTAATAACGACCATTGTTGCCAACTTTGACGTCTCAAGAGTTCTAATTGACGTCGACCGCTCTTGTGTCATCATGTACTCAGATCTCTTTGAAAAGAAGGGGTTGAAGAAAAAAAAGTTGTGACCCTACTACAAAGGGTCCAACATACATTCCTTTAAGGACACGATAACGCGTCCTTAGGAATACATCAAGCTGATGCCACCTTAGGGGAAGGAAGGAACACCAAAAATATTGAATCTCAATTCCTGATAATCCTTTGTAGGAGTGTCTACTACTGCATCTTAAATCGGCCTTTCACAATAATTCCCATTCAAAATTGTATCTTGTACGAGTGTGACAAAAAATTGTCATATATTTTAATTATTTTACATATATTTACTAAACCCATTCAAAACTTATTTATTTTTATATTTTGATTATTGATGTTTAAACTATTAGTACATCTAAGAATTTCTACATCATCAAGTCCTATATCGTATTATTTATATTATTTAAAACATGTTATATTGTAATTTTTTGAGTAAAATTGTTAAACAACCAAAAATGTTAGATTTTGAAACGACTGCAATCAAATTGAAATATTTATATTAAACTAATAGTACAAATTTATAATTTTTCTTTCTAATTTTCAATAATTTAGTGAACTAAATATTGAAATATAAAATTCGACAATTTCACTAGAGTAGTTTGATACTAGTACATTTTAATTAATGAATTTTGTTTTTTTCCGTAGCATTTGGAATCTTTTTTTGTCTATTCTCTGAAGTCTGAACTTCTTCCAACCATAAACAAATTAGCATTGGTCCTAGGGCATCAGGATGATTCAGTACCAAATAATTTTGCCCGTCCTATGTTTTTGTGGGACTGAAATGGATATTATTTTCACCTTTGGCATGATTTTTTTAATTAAAAAAAAAAATACAAATGGTGATAAATTTTGAGAGCCAAAGTTTCTCTTTTTAAACGTGAGGTAAAAAATGGCTAGAGTGCGATATTATTATTTTGATCAGGATTCTATGAAAAAGAAATCTTAGTTGAAGAATATGATAATGATTAATGTTTATAATTCGTATCATAAATTCATTAAAAAATTTAGTTTGTAATCGTAAAAAATAAATATTATTTTCACTTTTCAATATAGTAATAACTTCAATTTTTTCAATTATGTCTTTTAATTATTAGTCTGTACATTACTTTCAACTACAATATCATATAATACTATAATTACATTCTTTAATTTGTATGTAAAAATTTTAAGTGATATTATTTTGAAACGGAGTGAGTATAAAAAAACACTTTTGAAAGACTAAAATCATCTCATGATGACAATTGGAGGCAGGGAGGAAGACTTGTGTTTGGATTATGGATGGTAATGAATATTTATCTTGGGATTATGAATCATAATTAGTATCCACTAGCACATCAAGTAGTTATTTTCTGTTTGTTTTATTGAAAAAAAATAATAATGTTGTTTCACAAGAGTTACGACTATAATGCCAACAATTATATCTAGCTGAAGGATGGAATTAAGGGTTAATCAAGAAAAGACGGTTGTCTGAGTATACTAAGAACAATAAGAGGGGTCGAGAAAACAATCCCTCAAGAAAATTATAGAAGTCGTGTCCTAGGGCAAAGACAAAGATGTGAGCAGCGGGGAAGATGAAGGGCACAAGAGGAAGTACTAGTACATTACTTCAATTACAGGAGGCGCCCCGAGAGCAAGCAACCTTTCAAAGAGCAAGATAAGCAGAAAACTCACTAAGTTGATGGTAGTCGGTGAGAAGGATGAAAGAACTTCAATCGCGAACCCAAAATGGTCAATCCTCAAATTCCAAGATAGCGAGAAGATCGGGGATCCCGAATAAAGATTTTCCTTTGGTAATAACGACCATTATTGCATACTTTGACGTCTCAAGAGTTATATTTTATGGCGTAAGCTCTTGTGAATGAGGTTGAAGAAGGAAAAGTTGAGACCCTATGAAGGGTCCAACCAATAATCTTTTAACGGCACGATAATCCGTCATTGGGGATACATCAAGTTGATGACCACCTTAGGAAGGAAAGGACACTAAGACTATTAATTCTCAATTCTTGGTAGTCCCATTGCAGGAGTGTTTATAATTACATCCTGAACACACCCTTCAGAACAATGTTGGACGCAGTGGCTTCCCCTGTCAACTTTAAGTTGAAGTACCACAATGTGAATGACAAGTCAATGATGATAAGCCTTTGTGAAGCAAAAAGAATTAAAAGACCCTTCAACAGAACCAGAAGGAAGGCAAGGGTAAAACTATGATAGTCAATGTGGCCTCCTTGATTGAGAAGCTCAAAGACATGATCGTCTCGACCAAGTAGACATAAGTGGTTGATCCAAACAAAATCAAGAACATTAATGGCCAATAAATAGTGTCGCAGCCACTTGATTATTTTAATTTCAAATCCCTTTGTAAAAATAAAATAAACATAATGTATTATAATAATCATTTGATTAAAGAAAGGAGGAATTCTCACTAAACTATCTTTTCCGTTGTGACAAAAATACTTCTACCTGATTTAAGGTGTGACAAAATTAACATAATGATGCAGTACATCTAAATATTTCTACACCATAGAGTCCTATATCATATTATTTAAAACATGTTATATTGTAATTTATTTTTAGTCAGCTTTTGAAGAAAAGAACAAAAAATGTTAGATTTTGAAACGAGTGAACTAATATATTGAGCAATTAAAGTAGATGTAAAAAAACTGTAATTAAATAGAATTATTTATATTAAACTAATAATAAAAGTTAGAATTTTTCTTTCTAATTTTATCATTACATTTTATGATTATTTAATTAAATATAAATTTAAATAGTTTAGTGAACAAAACTATTTAAAATTCGTACATTTTATTTGATGAATCTTGTTTTTTTCCTTAGTGATTGGAATCTTTTTTTATTTATTGTCTGCACTTCTTCCAACCATGATCAACTTAGCCTTGTTGTCACAAATGTACTGAATTCACTCCAAAACAAATTTTGCTGACCCTGTGTTTTTGAAGTTTAATGGACACAAATTTTTGGAGAAATTAATTTGCCTCCCTCAAAATTATATTTGGCACCTCCAAAAATAAATGAAATGACTTAAATGTTCATTAAAAATTCATTACTGTATTTTTTAAAATTTGCATAAACACCATATTTTTCAAATCTTCAGGAGATACCAGAAATTTGAGGAGCGTACCAGAAATTTGACGAAAACAAATAAGTGTTTAATTTTTATTATGCAATTTTTATTACACAGTGTTTTAATTATAGACCACACAAATGGTGGTGCATTTTAAACCACACAAATGTATCAGTGCAATCAGGATCCTCCAAAAGTAGCTACAAAATCTCAACCGTTTAAAAAACCAAAAATTACAATATATAGAAAATTTAGTTAATTTCAAATTTTCGGTATATCAGAAATTTCAAATTAACTAAATCTCCAGTATGTTGTATCAAAAATTTCAAATTAACTGAATTTTTGATATTTTGTACCGGAAATTTTAAAGTGCATACCAAAAATTTACTTCGAAAATTCTTTATTTGTCACATTTTTTCAACAAGAATAAAATTGTATTAAATAAAAATGGAGGGTGGCAAATATAAAATAAAGGGTGGCAAGTAGATTTCTAAACTTTTGGTGTAAAGAGACCATTTAATAAGAAAAAAACACTAATCTATTAAATCATTTTAAATTATTTGTATAATTTGACTAGATGGATGTTATCAACTTAATATAAATTTAAGATTATCATGACAATTCTAACCTCATGTCATTTTGGTATTAAAATTTTAAAATATCATTTAATTTTAAAGCTATTTCAAATAATTTTTAAAATAATTTAAAAAAAAAACTAATTTTGACTATGTATTGATATTTAGTTATATATATTTATGTTATACAATTTCAAAGTTAATCTTTTTATTAAAAAAACAAATATAAAAATATATATAATATTTTAAATAACTGTTTTATAAAATCTATTTTTAAAAATACCAAAAAAATTTATTTTTTAAAATTGAAACAAACATATACTTAACATTAAAAACCTAAAAAATAAGCTCATAGGATAGTTTCTTTGAAGTGAGCATGTGATCGAGGCAAAGCGCTCAATAGTAACAGTGCTTGATCTTCATCATCGATCTTTACATCAATATTTTCAAGAACAAAAATCAGCTTGTTGAACATATCCAACTGCTCAGCTAACATTTTGTCTTCAATCATCTTGAATGAATACAAAGTTTGCTTCAGGTAGAGTCGATTTACCAGTGATTTGGTCATGTACAAACTTTCAAGTTTCATCCATAACCCTGATGTCATCGTCTCCTTTGGTACCTGTCTGAGAACCTTATCACCAAGGCTCAACAAAATTACGCTGTGTGCTTTCGCAATCATAGTTTATTTTTGTATTTTAATTCAAAATAAAATATATAATATAATAATAAAAATAATAAAAAATTTCATATTTATTTAAATAAGTTAGTCAAAGTTATTTTTATGGCGTGAGACCTATTTTATTTTAAGTTAATAGCCTTATAAAAAAAATAAACATTTTCATTTTTAAAAGAACATGTAAAGGGTGGATCATATTCCATGTTAGTTAGTATGATATATTCTCATTCTCAGCGACGACGAGTGATATATTATACTAGGGATGTTCATGGTTCATGAATTGCACTGAACCGAACTATATAAATGATTCGGTTCAGTTTTTAATAACCACGTTAATAACAATTCAGTTAACTATTAAAACAGTTTCAATTTAGTTAAAAATTGGTTTAAACTAGTTTGTATATATAAACTGGTTTATAACCAATTTGTAATGATAAACTAGTTTTGTATTAAAAATTATTTTAAAATCATATATATGCATGTGACAAGTGAGGATTTGTTTGTTTTAGGATTTAGATTTAGATTACAACAGCTTTAGAAAATCCATTAATTTAAATTTGTGAAATCTCATATTTGTTTATTTATTAATTATTCTCATACACTACAGATACATTCGATGAACTTCATTTATTAAGAGACACTAAATTTTCTTGCAAATACAAATTTTATTGATAACTTATATGAGGTTACGAAATCATTAATAATTTATTAAACTTCTTAAAATTGATTAATCAAGATAAAAAATACTCACTCAAACAAATTAATTATTTTAAGCTGGTACAAAATTTAAATTGCAATAAGACATTTGCAATTTGAAAATGAAAAATTGATATCATATAATGAACTTATAATAACACTACAAAAAATACTGTCTCCAGCGACATGATAAACACGCCACAAAAATCAATATCACGTCACCCCATTAAATTTGCGACGTGAGAGAATATGTCGTAGGGGGATAGGTGGTAAACTAGTAGTGACATGATTTTCACGTCACTATTTAGTGATATGCAAATCATGTCGCTACATACTACACAGATTCCAGTCAACGAAGTCAGTTTGTGGCGTGTTTTTCATGTCACTAATTAGTGACGTGGGAATCATGCCACTAAAATACAAATATTTTTCTTATTTTTTGAACCTAGCGACGTGATTTACATATCACAAATTTAGTGACATGTAAATCAGGTCACTAAGCGTAATTCGTTTTAAAAAAAAATTAAGTTAGCGACGTGATTTTCATGTCACTATATTTGTGACATGTAAACCACTTCACTAAACAAAATTCTTTTTAATTAAATATAACTCAAATATTATTATTAAAAAAGTTTTTTATTATTAATAAAGAAATGTAATTAATATAATAAAATATAATTAATAAATAATTTAAAAATTGATATTAATAAATAATATTTATTGAATAATATAATAAAAAATAGAAAATAAATAATAAACAAAATATAAATTAAAATGTGTCATACATCAATTAAAATTTAATATCTTACATCCATTAAAATTAAAATTCAAACTAAAATATAATAAATATTACATAATAATTAAGTATCTCCTGGATCGGGAAAATCATCGAGGTTTAAATCTTCATCATCTTGTTGATTTGCCGGTGCACCACCAACTCCAACGTTTCCACCAAACAATTGGTTATCGCTTCCCTGAAATTGCATAAATAGCCGCATTTGCTCCTCCATCTTCGCTTGCCTCTTGGCCATTCTCTCTATTAGGCTTTGTTGCCCCTCCATCTCCGCTTGCCTCTTCGTCATTGCCTCTATTTGCCGTTGTTGCTCCTCTAATTGGGCTTTTAACGCCATCTCACGTTGCTCTGACTCGCGTCTCGCCTCACTTATCGCCAATTGTCTTATTGTTTCCATCATTTGCGGGGACAATTGTGCTGGGCGTGACGTTCCTTCCCCATCTCTTACTCTTTCAAATAAATTTCTATCACCACTTCTCAAGCATCCCGCCATACTTCCACCACCAAAAAAACATCCATTAGGACCTTTTCCGCCAATGACTTCATTCCAAATATAAAAACCAACATCTGGATGAAGCGGTTGTCCTTCGCTAGGAGTAAATTGCGGATTAGTGACCAAAAATTGTACAAGCCTTGTTTGATAATCCTCCTACACATACAATAAAAATATTAAATATAAAACTTAAATTAAATTAATTTAAATAAAATAAAAATCCGTTGCCACATGATTCTCATGCCACAACTTCTGTTGCCACATGTAAATCATGCGGCAACTTCTTAGTTGCCACGTGAAAATTGTAACGCTCGGAAAAATAAGTATATGCTTAATTTGGACGTTTGTGACGTTTATTGGAATTTTACCGTTTTTGGAGTCGTTTCAGTCGGTATTAGTTCGGGATGGCGGACTAATATTTAATTGAAGGTTTTCATATTTTTGGTACTAGAAATATCATTAAGGTAATATTCCGCGTTTTGGGGCGTTTGAACGATATTTGAGCGTAGGGGCATTTTGGTCATTTCCGCGGGATAGATATTTTCTTTATAAGAAAGAAATATTGTGAGAAGGGAAAGAGGATGGAAAGAAAAAGGAAAGAGAGAAAGAGAAGATAGGAAGAAGAAGAGCAAAGGGGAAAAACAAGAGAAAGTGGAGGATTCTCAACCGAATCGATTGCCGATCGTCACAATAGCAAGGTAATGGGGTGAATCTAATTTATCTTGGATATATGATTCTTATAGTCTTGTTCTTGTTCTTGTTCTTGTTCTTCTTGTTCCAATTTCCACAATTTTCTTGTGTGGTCTTTGTTTGATCTAAGTTTGTTTGAGAATGATTGTATGATGATTAAATGATGTCCTTGTTGTGTTATGGTGATTGATCATGTTTGTTTTCCTTTTCCATGGCTTGATTGAGTTTGAATAAAATGTTAGGTTTTGAGATAGATTGATGAATCAACCATGAAAAGTTTGATGTTAGGTTGTTTCTATGGTTTGTATGTGTTGTATTGGTGTTATAATGATGTTTTGGAGTGGTTTTGGTGGGTATAAGAGGGTTAAAACAGTTCTGGTTCGTTATGGGTTTACGCAGGTCCGCTGAGCGGAGGTGGGTCCGCTGAGCGGAGGTTCTGTTGCAGAAAATTCTCTGCGAAGGTCCGCTGAGCGGAGCTGAAGCGGACAACAGCTTTTTCTGTTTTTCCAAAACTTTGAAACTTCGTAACTCTTGAACCGTAACTCCGATTTTGTCGCCGTTCGAAGCGTTGGAAAGCTAACGCAATGAACTATATTATTATCTAATTAAATGATTCATAGTATGTAGTATCCCATTATTTTTATTAGGATCAAGTGATGAGTTGTGTAGTATGTTCAATTATCCAAACTTTGAAACCTTGTAACTTTTGATCCGTAGCTCCGTTTCGTACGCCGTTCGAAGTGTTAGGAAGCTAGTTGGATGTTCTATATGATAGTATAGGATTGGTTAGCTTGTTATTAATTGGTTATGAGGGTTGTTGATGAAAACACATAATTGTTTATATGCGCGATATGATTGGTAAATAATCATAGTGCTTGGTGGTAATTGTTAATGATGTAGGATGTAGTAGTGGTTGGTTGATTTCCATAATGGTTTTGTGAACTAGTGCATGATAAATCATGATGATGTGTTGTGTGAATGTTATCGTATTGGTACGAGGTATGTGATTAGTTGTCGATAACATGAGATCATGTTCATATGTGTTATGTATTAATGAATGTTCATTCTTGATATGTGACAATGTTTGGTTGTTTGTTATTAACATGATGTGTGGCCTTATGGTAAGTCATTGTTGTTATGAGAATGATGTATTATCATTGTTGAATTGTTGTTATTACAACTTGTTGATGATGTATTGATGGAGTTGTGGGCTAACGGCCAATATTAATTTGAGGTGATGCAATTATGCGATCATTTATGCCAATGTGGCCAGTATGTTTTAACGGTGAATGTGTGTTGTGTGCTTATTAATGCCTGTGTGGTAATTATGGTGTGATGTAATTGATAACGATGTTATTAATTGGTGATGTATCCTTTTGGATAGAATATAAACGATGTAACGTGAGTGTATGATCGTGTTATATTGTTGATGATGTTGTTGTCGTGTAATAGAGTCATATATTTGCACAGCATAACATTTCAATACGTTAATGGCGGAATGCTGTTAACAGATGGCCTGCGGGCATGGTTACCAGTAGGAGCTTAATGCTCGGTAACGGTATATTAGCCTGAGTGGCAAGAGGTCATCGGTGGGAGCTGCGTGCTCGATGACGACAGCCTGCGGGCTTCCTGAGTGGAATAAAGTCCCAGCATAATGCTCGGCAGGTGTATTTGTCATAATGACAAGGAGGAGTTTTACTCCGGATTTGGTACCACATGCATATGCATAGTCGAGTCTCATTCATCATCGTCAGTCCTTATAATTTATGTTACCATTCATGTGTCGCATTACTTATATATTGATTGTGGTTGACTTAGTGGATTACTTTGTTGTATGATTATTGATGATACTTGTTGGCATTACTATAATTGTCATGCTTTCATTATGAATTATATTCTCACCCTTCTGCTGATTTGATGCTTGAGTGGCATTCTGCAGATTAGCCGCTTTGGGAGTCTTTGGAGGAGGTAGTTCTCCAGTTGGTCTTGTCGGTTGCTCTGATACGTAACACCGGGGAGTCGGGAGTCTGTTGTTATTTATTTGTATATGACTCTTTTGAACATGTATATGTGATAACGTGCCATTGTGTATTGTAAACACTTTATTTTGGAAAACTCCTCTTTGAGAGTGAGAGCTATACGTATATATATATATATATATATATATATATATATATATATATATGTTCGTATCTTCCGTGTGTTATGTATCATGTTATTGGCAGGTGTGTATGCTTTTGGCATCGGTGATGTCCGTTTGTTTTCAAGGTGTTTGTTTGGTTACTTAGTGTAACATCCTAATTGTGTTGTATGAAATTTTAATACTCTGATATTTTCTTGCCTAAATGCTTTGGGTAGAATTGGGGTGTTACAAAAATCACGTCACAAAATTGTCATTAAATATAAAAAAATATTCATAAAGTAAATTGAATAACTTACCAAAGCTTGCCGTGTACGCTCATCAACATACTCTCCCGACTTTTTCGTCCGAGTCTCCTTAACTAACTCGACCATGAGTGGTTTTCTCCCCAACCTCTTTTCCTAAATAATAAAATTAACTTTAATTAAATACATATAATAATTAATCAAAACATAACTTCAATATATAAGTGGCAGTAATTACCATGCGCCGCATATGTTCGTAGGTACTTATACTTCCACCAGCATTAACGTGCCCACCTTTTTCAGATGCCCTCATTTTTTTGGCACTTTCAGACTTAGCTTTAAATTCAGGTGTATCCCAATAGACCAGAAGTTTATCAAGAGTTTCTTTGCCCATCCAAGGGGGAATACTACCATCACGCTCCCAACGCTTTCTAACACGTCGTAAGGTGTCAGAAAGTCTTTTTGATGCTCTGATGAAAAAGACTTTTTTAACAACCTTCTCGCTCAAAATATCCCATGTGCACTTTTCCTGTTAACATTAAGATAAACAGTTAGAAAATTAGAATAATGTTTTAAATATACAATAGTTAAAAAACAAATTAATTATACCTTAAATTTGTTAAACCAATCATCTCTATTTGGAACTTCTCCAAATCTTGTCCAAGCATCTTTATACATTTGTTGAATCACATAGCTCACACACTTTGCAGATGTCCGACTCGGAGTAAAACTAAATAACAATAATTTGAATTAGCATGCGTTACATATAAATTTATATTAAAAAAGTAAATGTAAACTTAATTAAAAAATTATAAATAAGATACTTACTTATTTCCGACGGGCGTAATATAATATCTGCCACCGACGATTTGAATCTCATCCGGATTATCGTCCCCCCGAAGATTATCGCCATCCAACACAACATCATCCTCAGCCTGCTCAATATCATCCTGATCTGCCTCCACATGATCATCCCCGCCTGGAGGTATATGTGTGGTAGGTGAGGTGTGTGATCCCCCTGTCTGCTGGAAGGATAGGGGCACCTGTGTCAGATGTGAGGTGTGTGACCCCCCTGTCTGCTGGAAACCTGGGGGGACCTGTGGTGGAAAGCTAGGTCTAGCACTCTGCTGGTATGAATAACTAGGTCCAGCACTTTGCTGGTATGAATAGCTAGGTCCCCCACTCTGCTGGAATGGATAGCTAGGTCCCCCACTCTGCTGGAATGGATAGCTAGGTCCCCCACTCGGCTGGAAGGGATAGCTAGGTGGGCTAATAAAAGATGGAGAGGAGAGTAATGGCATAAGAGGCTGAGTGCTGGCCAAAGACATGCGGTCTAGCTGAGTCTATGGGGGGGAGATACTGTCGACTGAAGTGAGTCGCATACCACTACCCTCGGACGTCTACCTTTAGTCTTCTCAGACCGGGGACGCATTTTACCTATTTATATAGAATACACAATTAATCAAATATATAAATATTCAAACCACACATTTTCATTAATATATATCTTTATTAAAACATTCAATAGATGGTTCATTAGTATAATTACAAACACATGTTCTCATCAATATACATCATTATCATTATCATCATGCTCTTCATCTATATCATTCTCATTATCATTATCATTATCATTATCATCATGCTCTTCATCTATATCATCCTCATTATCATCATGCTCTTCATCTATATCATCCTCATTATCATCTTGCTCTTCAACCAACAATATAGACGCATAAACTTCATACCCCTCAACTGTTGTATCAGACAAACTTGTAGTTTGTTCAACTGCAACCACTTCATTAATTGGTCCAACTTCATCAACTTGGAAAGCAAGATCTTCCACTAGATCGCCACTTTCAATATGGGCCAATGGTTTTGTTTTAATTACAACACAAACCCCTCGTTTACGTGGCACAAATGAAGGATAAGGAACATAATAAACTTGCCTAACAACATGTGACATTATGAAAGGGTCATACTGTTTGTACCTTCGGCCCATTTGAATCTCAACAGTACCATATGTCTTGTCTATTTTTGTGCCTCTAGTTGGATCATACCATTCACAATAAAATAAGACAACTTTATTTTCGGAGTCCAAGTAATTGTATTCCAACTCGTAGATATGTTTAACAAAGCCATAGAAGTCATCTTCACCCCCATCTGTAACTCCTTTTACAAATACACCACTGTTTTTTGTTTTTTTCCCTTCAGTCCAAGTCTCAGTGTGAAATTTATATCCGTTCACGAAATATGTGTGCCATTCGTTTGCGCTTCGATTATGGACTTCAGATAAACTTCTCAAATGGAGTATTTCTGGAGTCGGTGTAACAATGCCTGACAATCTATGTTTGAACCATATTGGAAATTGATCATGAATGACACTGGATGTTGATTGTACATCGGTACTTTGCAAATAGAAGTTGTTGAATTCCCTAAAAAAAACACACTATAAGTTTCAAGGTTATTTTGACACTATAAATAAAATAAAATAGTTGGGTATACTTACTCAATATATGGTTTAACTTCAACGCAGTTGATCAAGACATGAACATGTGCAGATTGCATTTCTTGTTGGGTCAACCAATGAACAACCTTCTTTCCAGATGGACGGCCTGGAAGCCCGAAGACTGATAATGTGAATTGACTTCTCTCATTAACATTTACAGGATTCCTTATGATTCTTGGAGTTAACACCAAGTTGTTGAAATAATGACTGCAAAAATGTGTTGTCTCCCGATGCAAGTAATGTGCACATATTGACCCTTCCACCCTAGCTTTATTTTTCACTGACCGCTTAGAATCACCCATAAACCTTTCAAAGGGATACATCCACCTATAATGAACAAGTCCTCCAAGATAAGCTTCATATGCAAGATGCACAGGTAGATGTTCTATGGAGTCAAAAAAACCAGGCGGAAATATTTGTTCCAACTTACAGAGAATGACTGGAATATTTTGGTCCAACTTAATGATGTCGTCCACTCTTAAAGTTGAAGCACAAATATCTCTAAAGAAATGACTAATTTCTGTTAGTGGGTTAATCACATGTTTGGGTAGAGAGCCGAACGCAATTGGTAGAAATTGTTCCATAAAAATGTGGCAATCATGACTTTTCATACCATGCAACTTCCCAGTGTTAGCATCGGCACACCTTGCTAAATTTGAAGAATACCCATCAGGCATCCTCAATTCCTTTAACCATTGGCAAACCGCTTTAGCTTCTTGTGAAGTCAGAGTGTAACAAGCCTTGGGTTTTAAAAAATTTCCATTCGGTTGACGCTTCAACTCCAACTCTTTTCGATTACACCACTTTTCCATGTCTTGTCTAGCCTTCTCATTATCTTTTGTTTTGTCTTTAACATTCATCACTGTGTTAAATACATTATCAAAAAAATTCTTCTCAATATGCATAACATCAAGATTATGGCGCAACAAATTATCTTTCCAATATGGGAGGTCCCAAAATATACTTCTTTTTGTCCAATTGTGGTCGACCCCGTATCCTGGAATTCTAAATGCTTTACCAATATCTGTGAATTTTGGAAGTACACAAACTTGTTCCCATACAGCACCTGGTGACAATCGAGGTGGAGGATGATCTCTTACCACTTCATCTTTTTTGAAATCCGTCTTGTTTTTTCTATAGGTATGATTTCTTGGTAGAAATCTGCGGTGACAGTCAAACCACGAGCTCTTCTTCCCTTTATCCAACGTAAAAGCCTTAGTGTGTTCCATGCAATGCGGACAACCCATTTTGCCATGCATACCCCAACCAGACAACATGCCATATGCTGGAAAGTCGTTAATTGTCCACATTAAGGCAGCTCGCAAAGTAAAGTTTTGTTTACGGGATATATCATAAGTGCATTCTCCAATCCACAACCTTTTCAAATCATCAATTAAAGGTTGTAAGTAGACATCAATTCCAGCTTTTGGACTCGACGGGCCTGGAATGATACATGTCAGAAACATGTATGGTTTTGTCATGCACATCTCGGGAGGGAGGTTGTAAGGGGTTACAATAACTGGCCAACAAGAATATGCAGTTCCCGACCCTTGGACATATGGAGTAAATCCATCAGAGCATAATCCGAGCCTGACATTTCTAGGTTCTGCGGCAAAATCAGGATGCATCCGATCAAAGTGCTTCCATGCCTCGCCATCAGATGGATGTCGCATAGTGCCTGGAATTGTTTTGTTTGTATAATGCCACGTCATATGACTTGCACTATGCATTGAAGCAAACATTCTTTTTAACCTTGGTATAATCGGGAGATAAAACATGGACCTCACTGCTACACGTGTTTGTTGACGGTTAACGGCTTTACTTTGGACTTGATATCTTGGACTTTCACAGAACTTACATTCCTCCAACAATCCATCATTAGTACCAAACTCATTGTCATAAAACAACATGCAACCATTAGTGCAACAATCAATTTTTCTTGCACTTAAACCCAACCTCGACACTAACTTCTTTGCATCATAAAAAGTTTTAGGCAAGTTGTCTTTCATTGCAGTTGAGTCCAACATCATTTTTATGAAGAATTCCAAACACCTATCAGGGACATTCCAATTTGCCTTGGCAGCCAATAATCTCACACACATTGATAACTTTGAATCTGACGACCCCTCAAACAACGGTATATTCATCTCATTCAACAACTGATAAAATCTTTGTGCTTCCTCATTCGGCAACTCTTCCGCATCAAAATCTTCAGGTTGGTCATAGGTCACGTTCACACCGAAAGCATCCTCAACCATGTCACCCATCAGATTAAAATTTTCCTCGTATTCCATAGTCGGACGACTGCTTGAAGCATGCGTATTGCTAGTCTCTGGTACGTTCATCGGCAGTTGTTCACCATTTGACGTCCAAACCCAATAATTTTCAATGAAACCTCTTCTATACAAATGACGTTCTACTTCCTCTGGGTCACTAATTATACGTCTACATTCCAGTGCAAACGCCCACTTTATAAACCCATTAACTCCTTCTATAAAATTGGGTTTAAGTCCACTTCTTCCTGGATACAATCTATCGTACATCCAACTACGATAGTACAAATAATATTCCATACTGCACATATTCAATCATTATCTTTTTAGTAACTATAATTAAAATTTAACTATATTAAATCATTCAACCTACTACATCACATCATGTAACTAAACAAATTTTAAAATAATATCATTTTAAAAGAAGTTATATTAAAAAAAATACTACATCACATTGTTTTTTTCTATACAATGGTGTTTTCTATATCAATTTTTTAATACATATAGACAATTTTTAAAGTAAAATTATATATAACAATCAATTTTAAAAATATTTCAACATAAAGTAAGATTTTATAATCTATTACTATAAAGTCTTTCAACATGTTTTTTTTACTCTCGTGTTAAATATTTAATCTATTCATATAAATATCATTTTCAAAATATTTTAATTTCTAACTTTTTTTAAATATTAAAAATAGTTAAATTCATATAACTATTTCAACATAAAGTAAGATTTTATAATCTATTACTATAAAGTCTTTCAACATGTTTTTTTTTTACTCACGTGTTAAATATTTAATCTATTCATATAAATATCATTTTCAAAATATTTTAATTTCTAACTTTTTTTTAAATATTAAAAATAGTTAAATTCATATAACTATTTCAACATAAAGTAAGATTTTATAATCTATTACTATAAAGTCTTTCAACATGTTTTTTTTTACTCTCCTGTTAAATATTTAATCTATTCATATAAATATCCTTTTCAAAATATTTTAATTTCTAACTTTTTTTAAATTTTTAATACATATTAGTTATCATTTAAAATTGAATTAATTATTAAAAATTAATTCCCCAATCTCTTCCCCAATTTCATTTCTCCAAACTAATATAAAAGATTATTATAAATTCCCATAAAAAATATTATTATAAATTAATAATTTTCTAGAAAATATTAATTTTTATATATTTTTAATAATTATCAATCAAATTTATTATTTTCTTATAAAAAACTATCAAAAATTATTATAAAAAACATTTCACTTTTTAAATATAAATAATTTTTAGTAAAAAAAAAATAACAAACAAATAACTTTTTAAAAAGAAAGTTCCTTATTAAAATAACTTTTTAGTAATTCGGTTTTTTTTACATAACTATATATATATATATATATATATATATATATATATATATATATATATATATATATATATATATATATATATATATATATATATATATATATATATATATATGTTTTTAATATTTCTTTACATAATTATATTCCTTATTAAAATAACTTTTTAAATAACTTTTTAAATAACTTTTTAAATATGTTTTTAATATTCTATTCAAGACATATAATATTTTTTTCAAAAACTTATTTAATAAAATATTCTGTTTTTAATAACTTTTTAAGACATATAATTTTCTGTTTTTAATAATTCTTTAAAAAAACTTATTTTTAATAACATTTATAATATATTTTTAATAATCTGTTTTTAATAATATATATCTATAACATATTATATTATATAACATATATAACAAATTACATATAACATATATAACAGACACCACCAAAAATTCATTCATCCATCATACCAATTATATCTTTCATTCATGGTTTCATCAAGCCAATTATATCTTTGTTCATTCAGTTAACAAATTGGACTCAGAATTCATGATTTATATAACATATATATATATATATATATATATATATATATATATATATATATATATATATATATATATATATATATATATATATATAACATATTTATATAACATTAAAGTGTATATAATAAAACAAATTATACCTACAAAAATAAAAAACTATACCTAATAACACATTAAATAAAATATAAATGCTAAAATACCTCTATCTTCCTCTATAATTTCTTCAAATGTTCCTCTGGAAGCTCCTTTCAATGCAAAAAAAATATCTACAACAAACAGATTTTTGTTAGCAACACACAAATAATATTTTATTAAATGGAATAAGGAATTAAAATGGTTTGGAGATATACCTTAATTGAAATGGTAATGTTGGAAGAGATTGGAGAAGGAAATGGGTTTGAGAGAGTTGAAGAAGAAAATGGGTTTGAGAGAGTTGAAGAGGGAAGGAAATGAGAATGAAATGAAGAAAATGAAGAAGACTGTCTGGGAAGACGAAGCAGATTTGGGAGACTTATAAGATATTTAGCGACGTGATTTACACGTCGCCAGTTTCCCACATGCCAATCACGTCGCAAGCCACAACGGTCATATTTAATTGGAATTAATGCACCTCAACGTCATTAATTCCACGTCGCTAGATACACACGTGGGGTTCACGTCGCTAGCATTGCAACGGTCAATAAATGGTCTAATCATTGTCTGTTTGAGTCAGACAACTTTATTACTTTCCCAGGTTTATTATTAGCGACGTGGGATCAATGTCGCTAGTTTGAATTTTAAAATTTTCAAACTCCCCCCATTTGAAATCCACCGCCCATTTTAATTTAATTTTTTTTTCAAATAGCGACGTGATCATAATGGCGCTAATTTTTTTAAAAAAATAAATATGCTGACACACACAAATGTATTGTACTTTGTAATATTTTATTAATATAATATGTAGTGACGTGATTATCACGTCGGAACAACCAAAATTTTAACACATGATAATCACGTCACTATATTAAGCAGCTAGGGAGCTTGTTTCTTGTAGTGTAAACATTTAAACCAGTTTATAAACTTAAATTTGGTTATTTAGATTATTTATAATATTTAAATTTTTTTGTTTAGTATACGGTAGAGTTAACATATTTTTACCCACCTTAAAACAAACAACTACGACATATAAAAAGAATTTGTGCAAATTTAATGATATCAACAACTTAAATGGTGGTGGTCCATAAATAGGGAAAATGGTCTTATTTTGATTGTGAGAAGAATTACGAAATTAATCCGTTAGATTTGCAGGTCGTGCTACACAACCTGCCAATAACAATTTAAAAATCAAATTTAAGTTTCCAAAAAAATGGAATGACGATGAAAACTAGAGGAGTATTTTGAGAAAAAAACAAAATTTCAAAAAATGGCATGATGATGAAAACTACAAAGTTTATATGTAAAGTATATTTGCAAATAAAGTTTAATCGCAACATAATTTAATAAATAATTTATAATAAAATAACTCCATTCTCTACTAAATTTAATTTCAAGAAAGGAAAAGTTATTGGGATCTCCATCTTCAATATCAAAACTATCTGCAACAAAATCAACCGTATCTGTAACATCTTTATTTTTATTTTCTATTTTTTATTTTAATTTTTCATTAAAATAATCAACACAACGTCGTTTTGATTTTTCAAAATAAAAAAAATAAAGATACACTCAAACCGCCGGTTCAAGAAAACCATCGATTTTATTTTATTTTATCAGTTTATACTGATTTTGACCGGTTCACACCGATTCAACGACATATTCGATTTAACAATTGAACTAGACTGATTATCTGACCGGTTTCCGATTTGACCGGCCTGTCCGTTCCCGTTTTAGAAACATTGCATATACACTTAAGGTAATAGTAAGTTTAATCTTCAACAATAATGTTTTTTTATAATATATTATTGTTATCAGGTAAACAAGAATAAAGTTTGGTAAACAGGTGGAAGTTCCCCTAGCAATCTCTTAACTTGACAAGAATACAACAATTATTGAAAAAGCTTAAATACATAAAATACATCACACATACTTACTAATCATTAAACATGCATGAAGCAGCAACATCTTATTTAAATATACTCCATCATAGGTAGATTGAAGTTGCTTTCTATTACATTTATGCATCATATTTAGTAAGACTTGGTCTTGGCTCAAAATCCTCTTTTGAATTCAGCATGAATGTCATTGTTTCCATAAGCTGAAATATTTGGTCTTGGTTCAAAATCTTCTACAGCTTTTTCCTTTTCCTTATTGCCTATGTCATTGTTTCCATAAGAAGAAATATTGGGTCTTGGTTCAAAATCTTGATCAATATTATTCTTTTTACTATCTTCAATACCATTGTTTCCATAAGCTGAAACATTAGGCCTAGGTTCAAAATCTTCTACTCCTTTCTTCTTTTCTTCAGCATCAATGTTGTTATCTCCATAAGCGGAAATATTAGGCCTAGGTTCGAAATCTTCTACTTCTTTCTTCTTTTCTTCAGCATCAACGATGTTGTCTCCATATGCTGAAACATTGGGCCTTGGTTCGAAATCCTCTACTCCTATCTTCTTTTCTTCAACATCAATGTCTTTGTCTTCATATGCTGAAATATTTGGTCTTGGTTCGAAATCCTCTACTCCTATCTTCTTTTCTTCAACATCAATGTCTTTGTCTTCATATGCTGAAATATTTGGTCTTGGTTCGAAATCTTTAACTGTGTTCTTCTTTTCCTTATCATCAAATGATTGCTTCAAAGTCTTCAAATTATTTTTGTTGTTTGCGTCAAGAAGTCCGCCTTGAATTTCTTCTGGCATGTTTTGCTCTTTCATTACCAGCTTCCAATATTCTCCTACATCTTTTCTTGATTCCACAACTGCTATGATCTTTATTTGAAAAACAAGGAAAACCCATAACTTAAGTTAGAAGAATACTAAAAAATTATCAAGACAGTTGGTAAATTATATTATTATTACTAATATAATTATTTTTTTAAACTTTTTTTATAAAAAATTATTAATTTATAAATATCAAATTTTATTAGTATTAATAAAAAAATTAAATAAATATTATTATTAGAGATTGATATCTAGACAATAGTTCCATTTATTTACCCAAACTAACATATATTTATTGAGTTACTCTACTCACCCAATTATTTATCACTTTTTATATTATTTTAATTATTTATTTTTTTAAAAATATTTTATAAAGAATTTGTGTAATATTGATAAAGCGACAAATAAATAAAAAAAACCAATATTTTTGTCAAATGCAAAAAAACAAAACAAAAACAACTGAGAGATTAAAATTAAACAAACATTTTAAGTAACAGTTTATGAGGATTGCTATTTATACACTATAATTCTACATCCAATGTTTACACCAGTTTAAATACAACATACTCATCTACTCATTTGTATTGAAAAAGGTTAAAAAATAATTATAAAATATAATAAAAAAATTAAATAGTATGAAAATACGGTGTAAATGTCAGTTTTTATGTAAGAGTAGCATTCCTCATATAATTATAATGAGTATGATAAACCATATAGAAGATTAAAAGTTCTTATAAAAAATAGAATATTAAAAAATTATTCGAGGTGGAGTGAAAATACGTCAAGAAAACATGAACAGGCAAGTAATTGCGCAATTATGTTTAATATCATAGATAACTAGTAATATTTTTGTTTATTTTAATAAAAACAAGGACTGTGCTTGACCAAAAAAAAAGAACAACGTAAGGACTGTGCATACCAAGAGAAGAAAGAGAGGCAATAAAGCAAGAGCAGGTCTCATCTTTGAGAATCAAACTATGATTTTAGTTTTTAGATGAATGATTTCTATTACTACTTGATCACTTATTTATAGCTAGAAATGAGATAACACGTGATCGACCACGTGCTTCTGTTATTTATAAATTCTTGGAAATTGTTGAAGCTGCTTTTTTGTGTATTGATAAAAACTATGGTATAATCAAAATCGACTTAACCGAGTGGTTTGATAATTGGAATCTTAATCTGTCTTTTGAATTTAAAAATCGGCATGCATAAGAAAAGGAATTTAAATTGAAAAATTAAACAAGAATTGGAAATTTGGAGGTTTAAACTGTTGTGTATAATGCAAGTTAAGTAATCCTAATCCAAGTTCATGTTAATTAGAATTTGTTTGTTATTTAGTATACAAGTAAGTATATAAGTTAGTTGTATATAAAAAGATATATTATAAAATAGTTTTTATTCATTCAATAATATTAATTCTTAATTTTTTATTCTCTATCTTTTTCTCTTCACTAAAAGTCTCTCACGCACTAACAAATTGGTATATAGAGCTTCTGGTTCGTGCTCTTGATCGTGTTTCTAGGGAACATGAATCAATCAGCGTAAAGAAGAATGATACTAATGGCATTCCAAATTCTCTCCCAATTCTTGACGGCAAAAATTGGAATTGATGGAGCCAACAGACGAAGTCCTTGTTCGGTTTTCATGAAACCATAGAAGTGGTCGAAAACGACGTTCCCGAGCTAGCTCAGGATGCAACTGATGTGCAGAAAAATACACACAAGGAGACGAAGAAGAAAGATTGCAAGGCTACATATTGCATTTAATCGGCGGTAGATTCGGCGAATTTCGACAAAATCTCTCAAGTTGAATCGGCGAATGAGGCATGGGATATTCTTTTCAAGTACTATGAAGGAGGTGGAAAAGTCAAAGTTGTTAAATTGGGAGAAGATGAAAAGATTACAGGCTATGTGTCAAAGGTTCAAAATCTCGTCAATCTCATGAAAGGTTATGGTGAAACCCTAACTGATAAGATGATGGTTGAGAAGGTAATGTGTACTTTAACCTTTCAATTTGATCACGTTATCGTTGTTATTCAAGAATCCAACAATCTTGAAACTCTTAAGTTGGAAGATTTGGTTGGTTCGTTGGAGGCGCATGAGATTAGGATTATCAAAAGGAAAAAAGGTTCAAGATTTTATACAAGCACTGTAGGCTCAAGCATGGAAGAAGCATAGTGGTTCCAACAAGTTCAAAGGAAAAAGAGACAAGACTCAAAGCAAGAAGTCTTGGTCGAACCCTCAAAAGCATAAGGTCGGTGATATAGCTTGTAAAGCTTCGAAAAGAGGAGAAGGAAACTCCTATCAGAAAGACAAAGAAGAGAAAAAAGATGTGCGGTGCTATAACTATGAAAAATGGAGTCACTTAGCCAAGAATTGCTGCTACAGGAAAGACAAGGGAGCAACAAAAGACAAGGACGAAGGAGTGAACCTTGCATGAATTTAAAGATATGATGGTTATGGCTACAGTTGCAGATGAACATATCGACTCCAAGATTTGGTTCCTCGACTTTGGCTACATGAACCACATGACTGGTCGAAAGGTATGGTTGGCAGATATTGACGAGTCAAAGAAGAGAAAGGTCAAACTTGCTGATAATATCTCGTTGCAAGCAGAAGCTACTAGCAACATAGTTATTCAAATAGGTAATGAAGCAGAAGCTATGATCAAAGATGTACTCTATGTACCTTAAACAAAGTGCCATCTGCGAAGTGTTGGAAAACTAGTAAAAAATAATTATCAATGGTTATGAAATATGGAGTTTTGAAACTCTTCGACACTCAGAATAATTTGGTCTTGAAATCTCATTTGTCGAAGAATAGGATATTTAAGACCATGATCAGTTCGATTAAGGTACAATGTCTGAAAATAGTTGTCGACCACAAGAATAGTTGGTTCTGGCATTTGAGGTTCGACCAACTGAATTTTAGGTCACTCAATCAATTGATCACTCAAGATACGATAATAGGTATACCAAATCTTGTGATACCCGACAAACTCTGTGAAGGTTGCTTAGTAGGAAAGTAATCTAGAAAGTCTTTTGTTTCGACTATGCAAATGAGATCCTCCTGCATAGTCGAAGTTGTACATTCAGATATATGGATCCCTTTTGAGGAGCATACCATTGGTTGAAGTAGGTATTTCGTCTCATTTGTCGATGAGTATAGTCGAAAGCTCTGGATATATGTGATCAAGCAAAAGCGAGGAGTATTTGAACTCTTTAAGAGATTCAAGATATTTGTCGAAAACTATAGTGAGAAGAAGATCAAGGTTCTGCGAACAGATGGAGGTGGTGAATACACATCCAAGATGTTTGAGGACAGGACTGCTATGCAGAACATGGTGTCGATCATGGGGTAATTGCTTCTTATACGCCTCAACATAATGGAATAGCATAAAGAAGAAACAAGATCATATTGAATATGGCGAGATGCATGCCGAAGCAAAAGAATCTGCCAAAATCCTTATGGGGTGAAGCAGTCACTACTACTGTTTATATTCTTAACAGGTTTCCTACCAAGAAATTGAAGAACAAGGTTGTAACGCGTGTTTATTTTTATTCAATTATTTAATTAATTGTTTGTGAATTATTTGGTAGAATTGTGGTTTATTTGTGTAATTGTGTTAATTGGAGGGGTGTGTGTCTAAAAGTGTAGAAACATGAGGGCGTGGCTAGACATTAGAGGTTATGATATTTTATTAGAATTTTAATAATAATAATAATATTAAAATAAATGATTATATAATTAGTTAGGCCTATGTTGTGTTAGCATGAGAAATAGTGAGGGTGTTGTTGTTAAGCCCATTAGTGAGATAGAAGTTAGTAAGGGATTAACTACAAATAAGAGAGAAAAAGAGAATTGGGAAGAAAAGTTAGAGAACGTGAGAAGAGAAGTTATCGTAGAAGATGAGAAGAGGCACAAAGAGGCTAGGGCAAGGAATCCATTGTAAGAGTAGAGAATTACCAATCCAAGGTAAGGGTGGGGTTCTAACTCTATAAGGTTGGGTATGATGATTAGTAGATAGGAATGGGTTTTGGTTCTATGTCGACATTTTTAGGTTTGGAATGGGGATTTCATAGAATTGATTATTGATGTATGTTTGATGACAATTTCTTGTTGCTATATGTTGTATATGTGTTGTATTGCTTCTAATTTGTGAAATTTGGTCTTGTGGTTGGTTTTCACAAAGTTTCGTGTTTTGACCGTAAATTCAGTGTCGAAAGTGACGTCATAGAATTGCGTTTTTATGATCCCAATAGATGTTATATGAATAGAGGAACATGAATATATGATTCTTTTGTAAAACCATACTGTTTAAGATGGATTTTTGGCGGAACAAGTGGCTTGAGCAGTAGCTAGCCGTAGCAAAATTTTTCTGCATAATAAATAGTCCGCTTAGCGAGCCCTGGAAGAAAAAGTTTTATATTTTTGAAAATTGAATTAGGTCTTGGACAATAGTGATTTATCATGAGTTTTAGTGAATTTTCCATAATTTACTGGAATCGTTTGAATGGTCTTTAAGTTGAGTTTTGATGAAAATCGAATACTTGAACTTTCTAAGTTATGCATTGTAATGGATGATTGTTTAAGAAAGACATTTCAACCTTGTTTGCTGATTGTTGTTTCTAATTGTATGATGTGGCTGTATGATGACGATGGGGTGATGACCTATATTGGCGTTTGTAGAAGGCTTATGCCTTATGGTTGCATAATTGTATTGTGATTAAGCGAAAGGGCGAAGTATTTGAAATATTTAAGAGATTCAAGATACTTGTCGAAAACTAGAGTGAGAAGAAGATCAAGGTTCTGCGAACAGATGGAGGTGGTGAATACACATCCAAGATATTTGAGGACTGCTACGCAGAACATGATCATGAGGTAATTGCTTCTTATACGCCTCAACATAATGGAATAGCATAAAGAAGAAACATGAGCATATTGAATATGGCGAGATGCATGCTGAAGCAGAAGAATCTGCCAAAATCCTTATGGGGTGAGGCAGTCACTACTATTGTTTATATTTTTAACAGGTTTCCTACCAAGAACTTGAAGAACAAGGTTCCTGAAGAAGTGTGGAGTGGCAAACGACCATTAGTGAGTCATCTGAAGGTGTTTGGCTCTATTTGTTACAAGAATGTTCTTGATGCGAGAAGAAAGAAGCTTGGTGACAAGAGTGAACCTATGATTCTGATAGGATATCACAAAACTGGAACATACAAGTTGTTTGATCCAATTAATGAGAAGATCAGGATGAGTTGAAATATTGTGGTTGATGAAAATTGTGTCTAGGATTGAAATTCTGGTGATGCAGTTAACAAGCTGAGTTATGGCTTCGACAAAGAAACTGATGAAAATTTTATTTTAAATCAAATTATTATTTAATTTAATGTCATTCTTTCTTCTTCATTCATTAGTACACTTTCATTAGTAGACAGTAGTGTAGAGAAATCAAATAAGAAAATCAAAATAAAAACTATTTTATATTCTTTTATTATTCAAATACAATACAATATAATACACTGCGGCGGATAACATATAAAAAAGAGAAAATTATAAGCCCATGATGTAATATACAGTTGATTTGGTTATTAATTTATAATTATTATTATTGTTGTATTAAAATGAAAGTTTTGGGCCTACCTAACGTATTGACTCATTAATTTTAGTTTTAAAGTTTTTTTTAGTTAAAATTAAAATTAATTATTTTATTATTTGGTAAACTATATTTTTTTTACAAAAAAAAGAAGTTCAAATTTTTAATATTTTTATGTTATTTTATTTATTGATAATTTTTAAATAGTTAAATATAATATTTAAAAAATATAAAAAGCTATATAAAAAACTAAATAAATTATTAGGTGTTAATTATTATAAAAATTTATTAATTTTATATACCATTTTAAAAATGTAACTATTTGTGTACATTATTATTTGTATATATAAAAAAAATTTATGTATTTATTTATCTAATTATAATCGATTTAATTGGAGTTCAACTTTAATCTAACCTAAAATCTTAAATCAGACACACAAGTTTGATATCAGTCCAATTTTTCATTACCTTCGTAAGAATAAATACCTTTATTTTGGTTCAAAACAGACCATATAAAAACTAAAACACTAAATTCTACTTATTGAGCTCTTTACTTGGCTCCTTAGTTTTGGATCATGTTGGACAATGGTTTTTTTTTTTTTTATAATCAAAGGTATATTAAAAGCACAAGGGGTGCTAACCCACAATTACAAAGAAGAGAATCCTAAACCAATCTCATAACAAAAGGCCAACCTAACCACCACCTACAAAGAGAAACAAAGAGTTGGATTAACACACCAATCCACCCAATAAATGGAATCTCTAAAATTGTATGAACATAAAAACCATTCCCAAGCTAATACTTTCATCATCCCAAGCGCATTAAAATTACGCAACAAAACATTATTGAAAGTAATCTCATTTCTACAATTCCAAACCCCCCAACAAAAAGCCAACCCAAAAAGCCAACTACTATTGATCTTATAATTGATTCTACAATAAGACTCTAAAGAACAAAGACGATTAAAAATATTACCCGAAAAGCTAGCATTATCAATCCGAAGCCAATCGCAAAACAAATGCCACCATTGAAGAGAAACCGGACACGTAGCAAAGATATGCTCTACATTTTCCTCCTCTAAACCACAAAGCGGACACAACAAAAGCAACGGATCCACCAAAATATTCCGTTTTGCCAAATTATCCTTCGTCGGGATTCTATTTAACAAAAGTCTCCAATCAAAAATTAAAACCTTACTTGGAATCTTAGTTTTCCAAAGACCACTCAATGCCTTCAAAAGATTATCATCCAATGTCGAGCCCCGACCATTCCCTTCCGAAACCATAAGATAAGCATTCTTTACCGAAAAGCCCGTTGAATTTTTCCACCACACAAAAGAATCATCCACACCAACTTTTGGTTCAATTCCATCTAAAAACGGTAAAAGAGACTCCACACTCTCACCATCTATTTCCCCTCCAAAGGACTCAATGAAATTAATCCGCCAAACCCAAGAACCGGAGATCCAAAAGCCGTTATCACTCACTTTTGAACACAACGGATCGGCAACACTAAAGAGAGATGGAAAGCGCTCACAAAAAGGAATACCTCCCAACCACCTATCTAACCAAAAATCAATAATGTCTCCATTACCAAGTTTGCTAATAATGGAAGAAGAGAACCAATTTTCTAACAGTCCCACACCTCCCGAACCAATCTTGTAAATATCCTTCCACCAAAGCGAAACCTTATTTCTTTTGTGATTGACCGAGTTTGGGAGCATAGTCCTTGTTATGTCACCATACCTGCAAGAAAGAAGGTTAGTCCATAAAAACTTTTTTTCACTCAAAATCCTCCATCTCCATTTACTTAGCAACGCCACATTGAACATCCCACAATGCTTCACTCCTAAACCTCCCTCCTTCTTAGAACGACACACCGTATTCCACCCAATCCAACTCACCTTCTTCTCCCCTTCCACCCCACCCCAAAGAAAATTCCTTTGGATCTTGATAATTTCCTTAATGACCACTTTAGGAGCTTTGAAAAAAGAGAAAAGATAAATAGGAATGCTAGACAAATCCGAATTCAAGAGAGTAACCCTACCACCAATAGAAAGATGCCTATATCTCCACGACTCCAACCTTCTACGCAACTTAGAAACAACCGATCTCCACATCTCCTTCCTTCTATGATTAACACCTACCGGTATTCCAAGAAAAGAAAAGGAAGAGGAACCCACCTCGCAATTGAGAAAAGTTGAAGCCGCTTGGATCAAATCCGCTTCCATATTAAACCCCACCAACCGACTCTTTGATAAATTTACCCGAAGACCGGAAACCAACTCAAACCCCCTTAGAATGGCCTTGATACACCAAAGATTATTCCTCGATCCGTCCCCAATTAAAAGCGTATCGTCCGCAAATTGAAGAATCTCAAAATGCAACTGATGACCAACTTTGAATCCACCATATTCACCCAAAACCGACGTTTTCCTCATCAAAGCCGACAAACCTTCCGCCACTAAAAGAAAGAGAAAAGGGGAAAGAGGATCCCCTTGCCGAAGGCCCCTAGAAACAATAAAATCTCTCGTCGGACTACCATTAACAAGAATAGACATTGTACTATTAAACACCATCGCTTCCATCCAACTCATCCATCTCGATCCAAAACCCATCCTCCGCAACAAAAATCTCAAGTAATCCCATGACACACAATCGTACGCCTTCTCAAAATCAACTTTCACCATCATGCATTTCAAGTTTTGTCTTTTTGCCATATCCAAAATTTCATTTACAATCAACACTCCATCTAACATATTCCTACCCGCCACAAAAGCCGATTGACAATTCGAAACAAGCTTTCCGATCACCACCTTCAATCTATTAGCAAGCAACTTAGCAAAAATCCGATACAAACTACCGATAAGACAAATTGGCCTAAACTCATCCAAACAACTCGGATTATCCACTTTTGGAATAAGAGAAAGAAAAGAGGCGGTAATTGCTTTAGGAAGAGTTGCAAATTCAAAGAACTCAATGACACAATCTATAAAATCACTTTTCACAATCGGCCAACAAACCTTGAAAAAGCCCATGTTAAACCCATCCGGCCCCAGACTCTTATCACCATCGGAACTCCAAATAACATCCTTCACTTCCTCCTCCGAAAACACCCTCTCAAGACAAGAACAATCATCCGATGATAAAGCGACAAAATCAACCCCATCTAAAACCGGCCTTGAATAAGAATTTTCAGAAAATCTACTTTCGAAATGCCTTCTAACCTCTTCCTTTACCACCCCCACATCATCTATCCAACCATCAACCCCATTCAACCCCCCAAAAGAATTCCTTCTATTTCGACTTTTGATTACCTTATGAAAGAAGCGCGAATTGGAATCTCCATCTTTTAACCAAAGAGCCCTAGCCTTTTGACGCAAAAAACTCTCCTTATTGCGCACCACCTCCCACACTTTTTTAGAAGCCAAAGATCGATGAAAGGCCAACGAATCAATATCCACCGGATTATCACCCATCATCGCAAAATCCAAAGCGTTTAGCTCCTTGAAAGCATTCTCTTCTTGAAGATCCTAAAAACCGAAAACCTCCACATTCCACACCCGAAGTTTACTACGAAGAAACTTAAGTTTTTCCTTAAAAGCATAAATGGAGCGATTTCCTCTTGGTGCCTCATTCCAACACTTTTCAACAAAAGAGTAAAAATCAGCATGTTTCATCCAAGCATTAAAAAATTTAAACGGTTTAGGCTCCCAATTGCACACATTCCCTTTAAACCAAATTGGGCAATGGTCCGAAAGCTCCCTACTCCCAATCACCTGATTCTCCACTTTCCACAAGTCCAACAAACCATCCGTCAATAAAAAAACGATCAATTCGGCTACAACAAGAACCATCGGAACTAAACCAAGAGAAATTCTTTCCAACTAGCCCCACATCTACTAACTCCATTCTATTTATAAAACAATTAAACTCATCCATCTCAGTGTAATTAATTGCTCTCGAGCTACCCCTTCTCTCGGTCTCCACTCTAATTGCATTAAAATCCCCCCAACACACCATTCACCCTCCGGGAACTTCTCCTTGAAACTCAACAAGTCACTCCAGAATCTCCTCTTCCTATGAATACAGCAGGCAGCATATACGTTAATAACATAAATATTAACTCCCTTCCACAAAACATTCAGACCCGTAAACCCTTCCCCCACAAAACTGAAATTCAACACAAATAACCCGCGACGCCAAAGAGAAATCAAACCCCCTGATCTACCATCCGACGCTTTAAAGCACCACACCACATCTGATCCACCCCATAATTCAAAAATCAATCTCTCATCAACCTTCTGTAATTTACTTTCTTGAACAAGACAAATATCAAATTTCTCCTTTTTAATTAGTTGACTAAAGCGCTTCCTCTTCAAAACAGAACCACATCCCCGCAAGTTATACGATATAACATTCATTAAGAAAAAGTCGAAGGTACTACCTGCTTAGTGGAAGAGAAGCCGTCCCTAGATTCCAACTCCTTAATAGCATCCACATACACACCGTTATTTTCGCACCCAGAAATTCCAAAAGCCGCAGCCTTGGACCAAAGTTTCATCGCCAATTCCTCCAAACCACACGGCTTCAATCTATCGTTATCCTTCACCAAGCATGAATCAGAAATTGATTCAGAGGACGCCTCTGAATGCTGCATATCACTTCTACTGGCCACCACCGGAAACGTTTTTTTTCCCTCTTGAATTTGTTGTCTTCGTAATGGCTCAAAAGTGGATCTGGAAATTTGCAAGTGTTGTCCTTCTGATTGTGCCCCATTCTGTTGAAAAAAGCCAACCACTGCCTTATCCATCACGTGAGTATCACGAGAGGAAATAATGCATCCCTCATTCAACCCAACAGGCCTATCTCCCACTGAATGGGCCTTACGCAGTATCGGCCCAAGACCTTTGAGTGCCAAATCAAACTGACCCAACTCTTCTGAAACCTTCCTTCGTGTTTCTCTCCTCAACTTGCTTGATAGATGGCTGTTTCCATCTTTTGTGGAATTAATGAGCTTCAAGGGACCCACACCCTTTTCACGCTGCAACAAACAATCTTTACCCACAGTACCTGCCACGCCCCCTGCTGACTCAGCAATACCCTCATTATTCTCCTCCAAAAAAGTCCCAGTTTCTCTTTCCAACAAAACATCAGACGTCGTGCCTCCCATATTCATGCAAAACGTCTTATCTCCATTAATGTTGGAAGAAATAGCTGCTTTGGCCCTGTTCGCCTTGAGTCCCTCCCCTTGACCGCCAACGCCTCTCTCCGTCTGAAGACCTAACTCATCTTCGTCCTTATCAACCGGAATGTCCCGATCGGATTCAGATTCAACAACGTCTGCCGATGAAATAGAACAAGAGTCATCATCTTTATGATCCGAGGCAACACAAACCCTAAGAGGACCTTGTGTGTCTTCCACCACTTTCAATCTCATCACAACTCCTGCAATCTTTACTGATAGAGATTCATTGATAATGGAAAAACAACTGGTTCTGATTAAAAAACGTGCAACATCCAGCCTAGCTTGGCAAGCAGTGTCATAATCAGCTCGAATAAACGAACCAAAAGGTAATGCAATGAATCTGAAGAAGCTCTCATTCCATACATGGCAAGGGAGCCCAAATAATCTCACCCATGTAACTCTTTCCTCATCCTTCTATTGAGAATAATCACCTCTTTTCTTTTTGGTCTTGAGTTCAACTTTTAGCAACCACGCAATTATTATTCAAAAATACATAAAGGACTCATTTTAAAATTTGTTTTAGGCCTCTAAACGGGTAGGGTCGGCCCCGAGTTCATGAAATCTTCCGTAACTACATCTACGGAAGGTCTTGAACATAAAGTGTTCCGTAGATGCACATATTAAACATTCTGTTATATTTTAAATCAATTACTATTCACTCCAAAACTCAATTTTATAACAATTATAGGTATTGATGCATATCGCAGTCTCGAGCAATAAAGTGTCGAAGGCATGACTTGGGATAGGCAGTTTTGAAGCAATAAGGAGAAATTTCTACAGAAGCACGCTAAGCCAAGCTGTAGCGCGCTAGAGATTCATAAACAGAGGCAGAGCATTCTTCATGAGCTCGCTTAGTACGGTCAGCTCGCTAAGCGAGATCTCTTTTATTGTACTAGATGTTTAAGAATAAAGTGTAGGCTCGCTTAGCCCAATTTACTCGCTTAGTGAGCCTGCGCATATTTTGTTTGTATTTTCTTCATTTGTAACATTTTAGGTTATGGTTTTTGGGAGATTTTTTTACCCAAACTCCATGAATCTAATTCTTAGGTTAGATTAGGTTAGAAAACAACTAGGGAGTTTGCATCTAGATAATTGGAGGTGGATTGATCGTCGATCGAAGCTGACAAACCGGGAGATTTTCGGTTCATTTCTCTTATTCTTTGTGTATTCTCTTGTAGTTGGGTTTTGTTTATGTATAATTTACTTTGAACTCAAGTATATTTGTCGCCCATGACGTTATATAAAACTTGCTTCACAAATTTCTGTCGATTGTTGTCTTAGATTTTTGCTCTGTACATGAGATTTTGGGTTGTTATAGAAATATACTGATCGAATTCTTATCTAGGATGATTATCTGTTAGTTTCTAGACTTTAGAGATAGATTTAGAGTTAACATTCACTAAGGTATCTGTGCTTAATTCCTCCGTGTTGGTTGTGTTGTGCTAAGAGATCGTCGACGCGAGCAACACAGTTGTCTTCTGTGTTGTCGAGGTGTGTGGAGAGATCGCTGCCGAGATGATACAGTGGGTTTAGTGGTTCATACATGATGACATTGACGAGTATCGTATGTTGAGTATAACTGATAGATAAGTTTAAGTTTGTGACGATTGAGTATATTTACATGTCTGATAAGTCAATCTATCCGAAGAATGTATTTATTTTCTATTCATTCTTTTTATTTTCTGTTTTTATTTTCAATCCATTCAAACCCAAGCTCGAAAACATAAAATTTGTTGAATGACATTCTAACAACCATCTCTGGATATGATAATTTTCGAAATAATACTTTTAAATCTTTTGTTGATTGCTGCTATACAGCTTCAACAATAACACATGATCTAATGGGCGATGCGTAATAATCTATTTACGTCATGGTCCGTATGCTATTCTGGCTTGCCAGATAATTGGCATGACTTAAATGACGTAAACAAGAACCAATAAAAAATTATAATCAAGCATTTTTAATTTTTTTTGAAAATTTGCAAAGATATGAAAGCATTTGTAGTTTTTTATTGTAAAAATTAGAAAAATATATTTTTAAAATTTTTTTCTTTTTCGTTGTTCTTACGCATATAGTTGTTTTTTTCTACTTTCTCAACAAAACTATTATGTTTCCTTAAAATATTATAAAGGTTACAATATTTTATTAAATTAAATTTGTTCGGTTAGTAAGGACTCGACTACGTATGGAGTGGTTGTGAGTTTAATTCTCAAAAATAATTGAATAAAACTGGAGAGAAATTGTAAAATATTCCAAGTGTAATATAATATTCTATACAAATTTTCTTTAATAATGCAATGTTTTAAGATATGATAAAAAGTAAAAAGTAATGATGATTTTATTAAATTATTTTAATTATTATTGATGTGTTTTGATTTTTATAAAATATAATTTAAAAGGCAAATAATTACAAAAACCAACAGACATGCATTAGGTGATGTCTTTCTTTTTTGACGGGATATATATATATATATATATATATATATATATATATATATATATATATATATATATATATATATAGTGGCGGAGCCAGAAATTTTATGCAGCCTGGGCAAAAAAATTTAACTACACGTTACATGTGACAATATATAAATAGTCATAAAGTGTGCTACATAAGAGAGATGAAACCTAATCTGCGAATAGTGTGCTAAATAAAATTAAGAGGTAAATGCCATCTCCGAAACTTCTTTGTGGTGAATGTTCGAATAATATCAACATCTTTAAGTGACTTGAATATATCTCGCTCGGTGTAACATATCATCAAATCATTGAACCACACATCGTTAATCTTGTTGCACAAATTAGACTTGATAATCTTCATTGCTGAAAATGCTGTTTCAACAGATGTTGTCGACACCGACAATATCAAAGCCAACTCAACGAGCTTGTAGACAAATGAAAATACCAAATGTTTCTCAGTTTGAACCATTTGGATATCCGGAACATACTCATGAATTTGTTTCCTACATCCTCGATCACGCATAATCTCATTTGGATTAAACTTATTGACCACATTAGGGGGTGTTTCTTCTACTTCGACTTCCGGTTACTTAACATTCACTTTCTTAATACTTGTTCTAAGAACCAAAAACCTTCTCATCTTTGAAATTTAATGATTCAATAAAAATAATTTTTAAATAAATAATTTGTAACACACAAATTAACGAGACCGAATAATAAAATAAAATAAATAAATTGTAATACCAAAATTAAAAGAGAATTATAAAATAAAAAAAACAGATATATAATAAGAAAAAGAATTAAACTATTTTAGATTCTAAAACAAACATTAAACTATTTTATTATAACATATAATATGTCATTGTCAAGTAATTTATATTACCATTGCAGTATAGTACCAGGCGGTTCTATGTCAAGTAATGACCTAACCATATGAAAATTAAATTGAATCTATATTGTAAATTTCAGTTGCGGTACGAACTACGGCGTGCAGAACTATAAATAGGTAGTACCAGTCTATTACTAACAATATGAATTAACCTATATAATATATTAATAATATATTGTTATAATAATAATAATATAATATATAGGTAATTGGGTTGGGCCTACCTGGACTATTGGGTATTCATCTATTTTAATTTTCACACCCTTATTTGTATTAATTTTGCTCATGGTTTCGTTTAAAAATCGACTATTAAATTAGAGGAAATACAAAGAAATCAGGGGTTGAGCCCGGGCGCATGCCCGGGCTCGCTGGACTATAGAACCGCCCCTATATATATATATATATATATATATATATATATATATATATATATATATATATATATATATATATATATATATATATATATATATATATATATATATATATATATCTTTTTATGGCAAATATAAAGCAAACTTAAAACAGAATATTTTATATTTTGAAAACAAACAGAAATTTATAAAATAGGATTCGGAGGAAATAATGAGGATCCATGCGGACCATATGCATTGGTATATTATTAAGATTATCAATCATGCATGTCTATCTTTTTATGGCAAATATAAAGCAAACCTAAAACAGAATATTTTATATTTTGAAAACAAACAGAAATTTATAAAATAGGATTCGGAGGAAATAATGAGGATCCATGTGGACCATATGCATTGGTATATTATTAAGATTATCAATCATGCATGTCTCTACTACTTAAAATATCTGTATTAATTGACCCAGTTTTTTTTTTTAGTTACTCTCTCCCATAAGAAAAATAATTGAATTTGATAAAAAAAATTATTTTATCATGCCACTAGCAGAGACATTTATAGTCAAATTAATCATGCCACTAGCAAAGACATTTATAGTCAAATTCTTGTAAAATATGTGGAGCTTGGTTAGAAAATTGATGTTAAAGATATTGATATCATGGTTTTCATGGTGATTGTAATTTCTATAAGAAATAATAAGACTAAGAATGTATTTATATTCATGATGACTTAAAAACCAGACCTTATCGATCGGTTTGACCGGAAATCGAAAGGATCACAGGTCTGGTCTGATTGCTAGATCAAATATGCTATTAAAACGGTTATAATCAACCAAAACCAGTGAATCGGCGGTTTTACAAAACCGACGATTCAAATGCATATTCTTTTTCGCACAAAACGATGATGTTTTCATGATTTTTTTTAAAAATAAAATTAAAATAAAGTTAGACTTTATTCGTATCTTATTTGAAACAAATTTTTCTCTATTTGCAATTAGATCTGGTTTAAAATTTATATTTTGTATTATTTTGTTGTGAGTGATGATTATATTTAAAATTTGAATGTAAAGAATAAACATGTGAAATTATGATATTTTAAAATTTGTTAGGTGTTTTGATATTTTTTAGAGACCGATTCATCCGGTTCGACCGATTTAATAAATATATAGTGGTGCAATAGAGATGAGTTTATTCAACTGAGTTATCCTGTTTAATCTGATTTAGTCATGCGGTTCGACCACTGACCCAGTGATTCAACCAATGAATCAATGACCCAATACCCTCACCGGTTTGATCCGATCTGGTTTTTAAAACACAGATGACGATTTCGTTTGGTTCTTGGTTCAAAAAAAATTTCTTCTATTTCTTCTTCTCTTATGTGTATTTGATGATGAGGATACTATTTTATTTGATTTTGAGGAAACATAAAGATTCAGAACAAAATTGTTACATTGCTTTTCAAAGTGTCTATTTTATAGGCATCTTATTTCAATAGTCACCACTTATTTCCAAAAGTCATGTCTCAATAGTCATGAAGAGAGAGATGAGAAATTTAAGTTTTATCTTGAATTTCAAAATAAAAATCTCATTGGCTTGATTATCTCTCAATCCAAAAAATATCACATTAAGATATCTTTCATTTAAGTCGTCAAACTTTTAATTACATGAGTCGAATTGATTAGTAAGTTAATCTAATTGTTTCTCACTTGACTCATGTGCCAACTTGATGTTTCCATCATATACCATAATTGTGTACCATTCATTAAAAGCACCAAATTATAATCTATAATGAATTGAAATGACCGGATCATGTGACGGTAAAAAAAATTCATCAACTCTATTCCTTTCTTGTATCACTAATCAATCCAATTCAAATAATTTTAAGGGGTACAATAATGTGTCTTTGATGTATCTTCAAAGACACCCTCGTCATCTCATATCTACAATATAAGAAAATTAACGGGACCTGAAGTTACTGATTAAAATATTAAATATTAACGGATAAAAATATTTTGAAATTAACGGAAACTGAAGTTACTGATTAAAATATTAAATATTAACGGGAAAATGAAGTTACTGATCAAAATAGTGAATATTCACAGGAACATAAAGTTTCTGATCACAATATTAAATATTAACGGGAACTTGAAGTTGCTTATTAAAATATTGAATATTGACGAGAACATGAAGTTATTGATCAACATATTGATTATTAACGGAAACATGAAATTACAAAAGGCTGTTTAGTCACAATTTAATTTTGGTGCTTTCATTTTTGTTTATGATTTTTTTAAAACATAATTAATGTATATTATTCTTATTTTTTCACAAAATGTGAATTACTTTTAATATACATTTTTTCTATTAAAAAATATACATCTGAAACAAATGCGTGTCTCATACTAAAACTCATGCGGATGCACGATTTTGTTACTAATAAGCATCATGAGTATGAACCAACTATTTACTTTATTATTTTATCTCACTATAATATAATGAATGAAGATTTAGTCTCACGATATTATGTTTATATATAATATAATATTATATATTCTGCAAACCTATATAACAAAGAGAAATATCAACTTTTATTCTGTGTCAGCTCACTGTCCCATATTTTCCATCAATCCTATTTGTAGATGTCGCGCCACCCTATGGACATGCATAGTTGTGACTCCCCTTTTTTTTAACCAAAAAGGAGGATTATATTAATAATCAAAAAGAAAAGAATACAAAGAAGACAAGAGGAGGGCCATAACCAAACCTCTTAAGAACAAAACCTAAAGCGAGGGGTTCCCGCCTTGTCTAACAAGTATTCCGAATACATATAATTGTGCACAAAATTAAACTAAGTGAAAGCTTTGCTTTTTAATCCTATGTTAGCCAGAAAATCCGCGCAAAAATTGGCTTCACGTAAAATGTGTGTGATTCTAAAATCAATAGATAGAGTGTAAGCTCAACACGTAAGCCAATGAGATTTGAATTTCCAAGGCACCAGTTTAGAGTTCGAGAAAGCCTTCACAACCAAGACACAATCGGCTTCTAACCATAATCTATTCCAATTCATATCCTTGGCCTTTTCAATTGCAAGGATGACAACCATGAATTCAGCTTGGACAGAATTACCAAAGTTTAGAAAAGCACAGAAGCTGATAATGAAATTTGCAGCATCATTTCTGAAGATGCCACCACAGGCAGCAAGAGAAGGAGAGCTAGCTACAACACCATCAATATTACACTTAATCCAATGCTTATTCAGAGGGCACCAAAGGACTTCCTTAACCATAGCTGGCAGACTTGGATGTAAATTGATGTCCAACTTCTTAAGAAAAATGAAGCTCTTTATGGAGTTATCAGCCTTTTTGTTGGACATATTCCCCACCATTTTTGCTCTGGCTTTAATATGAGTAACACAAGTCTTCCGATGGACCACCTTGTTTTCGAATCTAACCAAATTCCTCGACTGCCAAATTTGGTAAAAAATGAAGACAAAACTAGCTTTGATGACAGCCAAAGCTTGCTTGCTCCATTGCTCCGTGACTCACCTGCTATTTACTAAAAATCAACCTATTTCTTTTATATATCAAATCAGCATGGTGCTTTCCCACACGCGTGCAAACAACATACTATGCCAATCCCACTTATTTGTTCAGAAATTTGAAATTTAATATTATATATAATATAATAATAATAATAATAACTTTCATAAACCTTTTCACTTTCAAAAAACAACCTGATTTTGGGGAAATTTAAAATTTTCAAATGACTCTCTCTTTTTATTATTATTCTTTTACATCTTTAGCCACGTATCATTAAAAAATTTGTACATTTGTTTACAAATGCGCATCTCGTACGAGAATTAATTATTAATGTTTGTATAATTGATGCATATGTATAAAAAAATGCACACTTCATAGATATGTAAACGTGTTTATAAAAATATGTCATTTTAGTTAAATTTTTAAGTTTTTTTTTATAAAATGATCTTATTGATATAAATATTTTTACGGGTACCAAACATGTTTCTATACATTCAATATTATTATTTTTTCACGGGTACCAGACATTTTTCTATACATTCAATTATTATATTTTTACGGGTACCAGACATTTTTCTATATATTCAATTATTATTTTTTCACAGGTACCAGACATTTTTCTATTAAAAATTATACATCTAAAAAAAATGTGTGTCTCGTACCAAAACCCGTGCGAATGCACAGATTTGTTACTAGTTAACAATAACATATATAACATAATATGGATAGCAAAATTCAACCGAAACATAGCCTTAATTGAACTCACAAATATCATATAATACAAACATATATATATATATATATATATATATATATATATATATATATATATATATATATATATATATATATATATATATATAAACAAAGTTTTACATAATGCTCATTCTTTCTATATGATCAACAAATGTCTTAGGCGGTAAACTATTAGTTAACGAATCCACTGTCATTAAATTTAAACTATTATGTTCAAATGATACTTTTTGTTTCTGCACTTCTTCTTTCAACGATAAGTAGTTCAATTCCATGTATTTAGCACATTTAGAATAATTATCATTCTTAGATAAGAAGATAGTTGCAGAATTATCACAATAAATTCTTAGCAGCCTAGTTATACTGTCCACAATACCAAGCTCAAAGATGAAGGTTCACAACCAGAATGATTGAATTTTGGACTAATAGAACACCTCAAATTTTGCCGTCATATTTGAAGTAGCAATTATAGACTACTTTTCACTTTTCCAAGATATTGCTCTTCGAGCCACAATGATCCTCCTTACTGAAATGCGAACTTAACGTAATGAATTATCATTGTTTTCATTACATAAAATTTGTATTTCGGCACTTTCATCCAAGATGGATCATTGTGAATATCATTATCATTGTTTTTAGAAATATGTACAATGTGTTTCTTCCTTTTTAAATTTTTTACCATTCACTACTTTTTTTATAAAGTTAACTTGGTATAAAAATTATATTTATACACCAAAAAATGGGGGACTTAAGACAAAACCCACTCAAAAGCATCTAAATTTAAAAAAGTACGCAAACTAAGCCTAACTTTTTTTGCATAATTTCTTCTAATATCAATAGGCAAAGAGTAAAAAGAGTGAAGATATTAAATGTGCGGCTCTAATTAGCAAAATAATTATGCACATCTATTTTCTTCCCTACAGATGTGAGAGATAATAACATTCATGTCTAAGATTTCCTTGATGCAACTAAACAATCTGTTTTCTTTTGGGTTGCAATATTTTTTTAGATGATGCAATTTTTTCTTTGTTGAAAAAATAATTATACTTTTATAAAATAAATATCTTAATAAAAAACAAAGTCTCATACCTCAAAATAAAATTCTATTGTTGATAAATTGATTCCTTGATCAACTTTCTTTTCGTCCGGTCCAACATTAATAATAGCACAATGCATAATAGAAGATGTATTATACTAGTTGTATTCAATAATATGGTCCTCTTATTTAGATACTATTATCAAAGCTACCGTTGATAGCTATTATCTTTAAAATCCAAAGAGACAGTGTTTTGGAAATTCGATCAATAATAACATGAGATTCATAGTTAGGTATCTCTAATTTCTATTATAATATTAATTATTATTTAATTAAAAATAATAGCGATGTAACTTATTACCCGTTTGTATGTTATTTATATATAACATTAATTATATAATTATGAATTCTATAATTTAATTAATACTACTTTTATTATTCTTAATATTTTATTAGAATATTTTAATAAAAGTATTATCCTCTCTTTCTTTTCTTTTAGGTATTGTTCTTAATCTATATAAAATTATCAATTGAGTTATTCATTATCTGATGGAGGGAGTAAATATTTTAATCATTATACTACTATCTATCGTGTTTTCAAAAACACCAATACATAATTTAAACGAAAAAATCATATTACTCTGTCATATTATTCTAAAAAAGATTTCATCATAGACCGAAAGACATTCATGCATTCATGTTCAAGAATATTGGAATATTTCTCGCATAACCTTAGATTCCTCTTAACATTATATACGGCACGCAGTATCTTCTTAGATTAGTCTTCACAAGATACTAAAACTTGGACTCTCATTCCTATTAGTCCCAAAAAATTATAAAGGTTATAGTTGTCTATGTTGACGGTTTCTTTACATGAACCTATGGAAATTGACATGAAACGTATCCCATTAAACAATTCAATTTAAATTTTTAATACAAAATAATTTGAATTAATATTTTTTTAAAGAATCATAATTAGAATAAATCCGGTATATATTATAAACATATACAATATTTTATTATAAACATATACAATATTTTAATATAAACATATAAAAATATGAATTATATTGACGGGTATGTAATGTTTAGTCTTTTTGTTAGACCATGTAATGTTAAATAAGTGACATGTAATTAGATAATTAGATGTTGATGTGTAATATTATAAAGATAATAATGCATATACATATAAATAAATAAATAAAATTGGAGAAAAATTTATAAAATATTCCACGTGAGTCAGTCATGTAATAATCAGATAACCATAATATTTTATTACAATAATTACATGATGATATAAGCAGTCATGTTAAACCGTAAGTAATATATAATTTAATATCACTCTATCACTATGTAAACTTGAGAAAACAAAAACCTATCAATTTACTAAAACATAAATACTTTAGTATTAAAATATATGAATTACCTTTCAATAATATCTAAACAACTTGCACAATATTATATGTGTTACATATTTCATTTTTTATTTAAGTATAGTTTTATTTTGAGTAAAAAATACTTCTTCTAAAAATTGACTGGTAGTTTTTTTTTTTTTATAAATGAAACACTAAAAATATCATTTGCCTGTAAAATTCTAACACAAGAGAAATATTTATTTGTCACCGATAAATTAATTAAATTAAAATTTATTTATATTTTTAAAATAATAATATATTAATTTGACTTTATTTAAAATAAAAATTTATACTTTAGATAAAAATTTGTTTATATAAAATAAAAATAATTATAATATATTAATTTAAATTTAACATATGTTAAAAAATGTCAACGTTGGCACTATTCAACGGAAGATTTCTTACTCACCACCACCCTTGTAGCGCCGTTGACTTTTGATAAAAGTAGGTCAGTTTCTTGTTGACTTTGTGAGACTTTTCTTGAGCAATTTGTTAGCGCAACAATCAGGGGTCGAGCGAGGAGCATTCTATTTTGTGGGACATTTCTTGAGCAACACACGTTTGTGAGAGACACACCATTTTATTCACCCAAAATCTTAAGGTGATAGGAGAGTGAGTTCTCCCACTTATAAATGCTCACATCTCCACTTTCTTATTCAATGTGGGACTATTTCCTCACACTACTCACACTTGATATATTCTCAACACTTTTTATATTACTTTTGAATTATGACATCTAATTCATTTCTTTTTTTGAAATTTCTAACATTATGCTAACAATAATTTTAGTTGGGAAGATTCCAAATTTTAGCTTGGTTAGAGATAGTTTTTGAGAAAACTCTATATAGAGTGACACTTCTCACTTTACAATTGAATAAATATACATGTATCAAATCCAATTGGACGTGCCTAAATATTACATTGATTAGAAATAGAGTTTAAAAAAAATTTATATAGTGATATTTGTAATAATTGATTAGGTCAAAAGTCTAAATTTAAGAATTTTTTTCTATACTTCAGTTTTATTCAAATTATTTTTTAAAACACAAATCACTCAAAAAGTTGTTGAATTGTACAATTCATATATAGAACAAATATTTCTCCCAGATCCATTAATTAAATTTAGCATTTTTTTATAATTTTAGAATATAAATAAGAATTATAATATACTAATTTGAGTTTAATATATATTTAAAAAGAGTTTTCAATAAATTCATAACCAAATAATTTTAAAATTATTTTAAAATTATGACATCTAATTCATTTTGTTTTGACATTTTAACCATTGTCTTATTTTAACTACTAATGCATTAAAGATAGTTATATAATTTTCATCTGTATTTTTGGTCAGATAAATTTAGTTTTTTCGTATATTCTAAATAAAGAAATAGAGAGATGAGGTGGTGGTGCTAAGCATTCACACCTTTTCATTTATTCACTATTACGAAAAACGAATTTAACAACACTTACAAAAGATATATAATTACATAAATTCTGATGTTGTTATGTAAAGTGATATTATAAAATGCATTACTTATAATCATGGTTCTGAGATCGTTATAGTATACTGAAAAGCGTGCACAACCGTTGTGATAGACTTAAAGATCTTGGTTTCAATTTTCAACAGTAATATTTTAGACTTTATATTATTCATGTCAGCATTCAATATACAACCGCGATTAGTTGTTAAAATCGTTGTCAAATTATCTACTGTTTTTTAAAAAAGAATTCTTTGCTTCTAAAACTTTTCTCATATTTTAACCTTAAACACCCCTACTGACAACCATACTTTACTAACAAATATTAGTTAAGATACTCCACTCACCTTAATTCAAAAGATTTTTAAACTTGTAAATTCTATAATCTAAACAGTCTAATTGTAGTTATAATCCTTAAAAAAGACGTTAATAATTATAATATTGTGGGTAAAGACATGTGTTGTCGCCCATTAATATTAATTTTTTTAAACATATTTCATTATCAATGTTAATAATTCATCTTAAAAGAAGAAAATAAAGTTAAAAATATTAATAGATAAATGATACTTTTAAAAAAATACACACACCACCGAATCCCACCAAATGCACACGTTAAATTCATTGTTTATTTTTCTTAATATATCTAAGAAAATAATGAATGCTTATAATATTAGGTAATAAAAGAGCACTACTAATAATCCTAATGTCCCTATTTTAATAATCTGTCTCGAGCTGAAACTTTTCACCCACCTCACCTCAAAAATTATTAGTATTAAATAACCAGAACATAATCAATCAAAGATATATTCTAAAATCAACACATTTATCTGATATCTTATATTTTTATTGAAAATTGAAAACGATCCAAAGTATGAAAAAAATAGGATATTTTGAGAAAACATAAAAGGTAAAAAAAAAAAGGGTGCTAATAATAGTCTCCTTTATTCATTGAAAAAATACAAAGAACAAAGACCATTATTCAGTGAAAATATATGATATCCAAATAAAAAGTAAAAAAAACAATGCTTACTCAAATTAAAATTAATTGGCATATATTATTTTATATAGACCTTATAAAAGTTTCATTGAATATTAAAAAAACAAAAGAAAAATGTAAAAAAATACGTTCGTAGTATTTATTTATTTACATTCTTTTGCCAACTTATTGATATACCTTTGTAAATATGAATTTGAAGTTCAGTTTTAATCATAGTATAATTCTAATCATAATTTTTGGTACCCTAGTTTATTCTTCAATCTTATTCTTCTCCTTAATAAAAATAATTATCCAACTAATCATAATCAATCAATGATAAGAAGACCCACTCAAACCTTGAATATATGAAATCCACTAGTGTAACAATAATATCAAATAGTTTTTCTCTTTTAGATTAAGTGTCTCTGTTGTTTTACTTAAAAAATTATTTTTTTATGAAAAATAATTTTAAAATAGTAAACATTATTTTTAAGTCATTTTTTATTAATTAAAAGGTTAATTTTGAGAGTCAATAACATATATATATATATATATATATATATATATATATATATATATATATATATATATATATATATATATATATATATATAAAGAGTAAAATATAATCAAAATTACATAAATTTTTAAATAAATTATCTCAAAATAAAATTTAATCTACAAAATAAGTTAAAATAAAATGATGAAATATTTGAAGTAACATTTTTAAATTGATTCCTGACTATCAAATTAACATTCAGTCTCGTACACCATCCCAAGTCTTACTAATATCCATACAATTTTTTCTTTAACTTGAGTGGTGCTTTTGTATAGCTTAAAACCCTTGAAGTCCTATTCATTTTAATGGTCTAATTTGAATTCGATGATTTACATCTTCAATTTCTTCATGTTTTGTATTACGAATCCAAAATATTTAAATATTGTGACTTATTGTAGGAATTCAAAATTTTTTGTTTTTATTTATTTGTTTATTTATTTATTTACTTTTGTTATATTTAAAATAATTTTTGTATTTTTATAGTAGTTAATTTTGACTTTTCATATTCTAAAATACTTATATATTAATTAAGAAGTTATTTAGAAAAGATACAGTAAATGCATATTTAGAACAATTTTTTTATCAAATGAATGCTTATTTAATAGGGATGGAAGTAATATATAGGAAAAACTAGAGCATCAAATAAACACATTAAATTCAATATCTACTTTTCTTAATATATGTGGAAAAAAGTTACATATAATTAGAGATAAAGATAGCACTACTAATATTTATAATGTGTATTGTGTGGTGTCCCGATTTTGATAGTGTAATTAGTATTAAATAAACAAAAACGTAATCAATCACAGATTTCCCCCATCCAATCAATAATTGAATAAACATCTTCCTATTTTTAAAATTATCATCACGTCACGTGCATGGATTTGGAAATTGGGATGATTAAATATGAGGAACAAAAGAAATATATATACAGTCAGACTTTATTGTCGCATATGCATAAAGCGGTCCTATCAACAACAAAAATATGTGGATATGTACAATTTAGTTTTAGTGTGACAGTGTTACAGAAGACAAATATTAGGAGACATTGTTGCAGGTTTGATATGGAGAAGTGCATAATTGAGGAGACTGTGACAGTTTTTCAAAGCCCTCCCCTGCCTTCCCCTCCAAATTCCCAAACATAGCCTAAAAGTATCCCTCATGTAACATGGTTTGAAGTTAATGCCATTTTGTTATTATTTTCCGCAATTTCTCTCTCACTCAATATCTCAATTAACTTCATCTTCTTCAACCCTCTATTACACTGATTCACCTACAAGATTTATGCTTGTTCCATGTGAAACACGAGACACCTAATGTGCAAATGACAGACAAAAAAACAAACAACATTGAGTGCTTATTTAGCAATGGTAACACAACTAAAAAATACTAACCAAAAAAGGAATTGTCATTTGAAAATGTTTCACGAACACCCATTTTTCTTATACATATGCCAACGTCCGAATAACTATGAGAAAAAATGTTACTGATTGCGTTCAACAAATAGTTATATGCATTGGCAACGAATAGGGTCGGTTTTGATTTTTTAGAGGCTCGTGATAAATAATAAAGAAAATTTAAAAAAATTTGTATCATCTTAAGTGATAAAAAAAAAACTGGAATGTCATATCCATTTTCTCTATGTGATTCTCACTTTTGGAATGGCTTCAAAACTTACTTCCTCAGGATATATTGAATAGAATGCATGAAATAGCTCCACCAAATGCATTGAAACGGATGTGTGTGTTTGGAGTGGTACAAACAAAGGGAATTTCACATTCTCTAGCGGTTTGAAGTGCTTACCAATGCACATAACAATGAGACTGGAGATAATTGGAATAATTATGAAAACTAATCAAAGTTTGCATCATCTTCATCTTAAGCAACCGTTTTGTAATAATTGCACAAGAATTATTGAAACTTACATTCATGTCTAAGAGATTGTTGCTATATATGCTAACCATACTTTGAAATCTTTGATTAAGCGCAACATGGATCATGACATTGTCAATAGAAATCAGGATTAGACAACATTCTGGGCCATAACTTGCCATACAATTTGGTTCCGGAGGAATAAAAAAAAAAACACATTTATGATTATGTTCTCCCAATTAATCTCAGTACTGTCATAAAATAAAAGGCTCAAAATTATCATGAAAACATGGAGTTAGAGAACAAGGTAATGAAGAGATGCAACCAATCTCACGATACTATATGGAAACCGTGTTTGATTTAGTTGGCGCTACCTAGCCTCGTGTTATTATTCGTCTGTGTTCTTTTATAGGTGTCATTTTTGTAAAAAAAAAAAATTTGTTTCGATTTAATTGCACTTTTAAATTTCAATGTAGTAAGAAAAAAAGCGATATGTACTGACACTGTAAAATATTTTTATACTGTCAATCAATCACAATCATGTATCTAATTAAAACATAATTTTAATTTAAAAAAACTAATATGACATGTCAAGTGTAAGAAATTTGATTGTTTGCATGTGTAAAGTTAGTTTACATTGTCAGTGCACTACCTTTAAACTCACGTAGTAATTATTATAGTTTGGTTAAAATTGCCCCTAACTAATTATTATGAGAGAAAAAAAGTATATTGAAATGATTAAAAGTTAAGGGTATTATAGACAAAAGAAAAATTATAGCTTAATAAAAATCATTATTAATTTTTTTTATATGTGTAAAAAGTCAAAATGTGACAATTAAAAAAGAACGGAGAGAATAATTTATAATTTTTTTTCTCTTGGGCTTAGGCTTTCCATAAATAAATAAAATTACATTAATGATCGTTTTATAAATATAATAGGGAATTTGAACTTTGTTTGTGCGTTAAGATTACAATGATAAGATCTTATCACTAAGCTAACCTCAAGTCTTATGATTTTTTTATGGTTAAATATGTTTTTAGTCTCTATAAATATTTTAACTTTTATTTTTAGTCCTTAATAAAAAATAATATATTTTAGTCCCTATAAAATTGTTTTGCATGTAATTTTAGTCTCTTCTGTTAAACCAATGTGTATTTTTTAATGATTAATTTGAAGACATATTTATAACGTTATAAAAAGTTCCCCTGAAAAAAGAAACTCAAAATTTAATTTCTAAGTTGAGGTTTTCATTACTTTTATTATCTTTTGAAATTTAAAAAATTCATATTTAATTCTTCTTATCTTAAAAAATTCTAAAATTTGAGAAAAAAATGTTTATTGTATTTCTAAACATATATGAAAAAATTATTTGAAAATTTGAAAATTTAAAAGTAATTAAATAGTTTTTAAAATTTTAGAAAATAACAAGGACTAAAAACTGTATGTATGAAATTTTTGTAGGGATCAAAATGTATTATTTTTTTAATAGGGACTAAAAATAAAAGTTGAGATATTTATAGGGACCAAAAACATAGTTAATCTACTTTTTAAAAAAATCTTAGATAATTATAATTTAACCATTAAATAACCAAAAAGCAAAACAAACACAATTTTTTCCACATAGAAATGAATATCTTCAGTGTCAGAAGTAGAGTTGTAAAAATGGGCTCTACCCATCGCACCGACCCACGAGCCCTATATTTTAATGTGGATCGGTCACAAAAAATATTTAAAAAACATAACCTTAACTATTTGGGCCAGCCTATCAGGACTATGTTTTTTATGGGTCGAGTCGGGCCGGTGAAGCAGGCTTCGGGCTGACCCATTAAAAATAAAATTTAAAATAATTTTAGTTAATTTTAGAGAAAAAAATATTGAGTTAAGATATAATTGCATAAGTGTATTTCAAGTAAAAAATAAAATTTAAAGAGGATAAATATGATATGATTAAAAAAATAGTGGTGAGGTAAAAAGAAAGCTTGATACGTATTGGAGATAATATTCCGTTTCTCTCTACTTTTACATAGATATCTTCGTGGGATTCATATATATATGGATGTTGATTTGATGAATATTTTATATATCATTTAACTAAGTTTATCATTACTCTCTATTTATGTTATGTAGCTTTTATCCATTACATCCTTGGACTGACCTATCGGGCTGACCCATCGGACCACAAGGCCTATTAGTAATTGGGTTGTGCTCTTTTTTACGGTCCATGAATAATCGGGCCGACCCACTTCAGCCCCTTAATATGTTTTGGCCCCCCGGGCCGACCCATTTGACAGCTCTAGTCAGAAGAAACATATGGATTTGAGTGTGGCTTTTTAATTTCTTATACAAATTTAAAGATGTTTTTGTAGTGGAATTAAAGTTGTTCGATAAATAAGGAGGTAAAATTTGATGCAGTGATCTTAAATTCTGAATTTTTTATGCGGTAGAGGAAGGGATGATCTACAAGGTTAGAACTCTAACGTTTAAGTAAGTAATTCGGGCGAGAGTGAGAGAGAATGAATTTGAATATTTAAAAAATGAGATAACTTCTCTATCCATCACAAAAAGTTGAGTAGTGTACCTTCTACCAATCACATTACAACATTCAATTTTATCATATTTAATTAATTATTAAATAGTATACTTTTGTTGTTTCCAAAATATTTTATATTAAGGGTAACTCTAGTCAAATTTTTGTGTTGGGTAGATAAGAATTCACCTTTACAAAATAACGCAGTTTCACTCTTAAATAGAAAAAATGGTTAATAACAGAAAACGTGGAGTGCAACATGGATCAAGATCAGGTGTCAAATTGATCTAGAGAATCAATAGAGCTTCCATAAACAACACACGGAACAGAATCGTCTGTAGAAAAATAAAAGGAGGATCTATCTGTTCTGACGCTTTATTCAATTGCTTTACTATCAGCCTTTATTCTTAAATCTCATGGGCGTCCTGGAATAATAGGAGTGATTGGTAATGTCATAATCCTTAAACAAAATAATTTTGGTAGTAATAATTAATACTCATTTTTGTGTTAATATAATACTGAATACATGACATGTGCGCAAAAAGAGGCCACATGTAAATAAGATTTATCATAATCAATGGCAACGTTTATAAAGTACGTTTAAAAATAACAATAACAGTTATTCTTTAATAACAATAATTGCTCCCCAAAAATCTAGAAACAATTATTCTTTATTAACAATAATTGCTTTCTAAGATTAGATTTAAACTTAATTTTATTTTAGTGTATCTAAAATACACACTATGACATTAGTTAGTTTATGAGTGATTGATGGTAGATTTGATAAGAAAGATCACTGTCTAATTTTTTATAATTGTGATTGAATGAGAGTTAGAATTATTTGATGTCAGAATTGACTCTGAATCAGATTAGTCGATTAATAGACCGAATATTGATAGTGAAAATAAATTTGAAAAAAAAAAACTCACAACATCTATACAATTGTGCAATAGACCAAATATTGTTAGTGAAAATAAATTAGAAAAAAAAAAACTCCCAACATCTATAAAATTGTGCAATACAATCACTGTCTAATTATGGTATTTTGTTTTGCCAATGATTTTCTGTTTTTCAATAACAGCTTGTTTAAAATCTTAAATATTGTAAAGATATATGTTGTATATAAATTCTTCTTAAACTATTTTTTTTAGAATGCAAATATAATATATTAATAAATGAAAAAGGCACTAGTAACAAAAAGTTAGATAGATGGCACGGAAATGGCACATGGAGTGTCAAACCAAGTCAAAAAACAAAGACAATAGTAACACACAAAATAACAAAGCGAAGGAGACAAAAATCAACAATAAAAAAAAAAACTAATAAGAAGAGAATTAACAGAGAAACCAGAATCCAGACAGAACTAGAGTTCTCCAGTTACGGACACCTGGAAAACAAAAACTCACAAAAAAATTAGCAAGAACACATTTTAAGGGAGGCCGAAGCCACTCGACTTACTATTAGCTGAGAAACAAAAAAAGATTCTCAAGTTAAGCCAATACTATCTTCTACGGTGTATTCAAAAGAATGATCAAAATGAAGTTTTTATGGAGTGTCTGAAAAATATATAAGGCATATTGAAAATTTGAGAAGTTGAAAGGAAGGTCGTAAGGTCAAACTAAATAGATACATTTTACCTAAATATAAACTCTTCTAATTTATTGATAAAAATTTATGAAATCTATAAAAGAAATACTAAATTTTTTGATGGAAATATTGAATAAAGAGATCAAGAACATCATGATTCAAAATTACAACAAAATTATAAAAGTAGAGACTTTTACATATACTCATAAAAAAACTTATTTTACATCATTTAGCTTTGAATACAACACACAATTATTTTTTAGCAACATAAACTCAAATTGCAAGCACACTAGTACTATCTTATTGCAAATCACATGCTAGATGAACCTTGTGATTTCAACTTAGGGACCCAAATATAATTATCAGCTGGAAAAAAGTGACACACAGAAGAACTCCCTGGTGTAACACCAAGAACTTGAAATGAAACATGACTAGGTGCCCATTGTGATGTATCCATGTGACAAACAACCATAGCTTCAACTTTATCTCCATTCTCACCCCTCAATAATACTTTATACACCCTATTCTCACTTTTTTGACTATGACAATAAAAAACAGCAAAAGGGTAAGGCACAGTGTGACAAGCCACCATTTTTGGAGCTAGAATTTCCATCATAATTTCTACTATAGTGTAATTCTGAAAAGTAACACTTGATTTTGTTTTATGCAAAGTTGCATAAACTTGGATTTCGGAATTTGAACCAAGAACATTTTGTGTGAATTCAAGCATGGATTGTAATGAAGTAGCACAGAATTTGACTTCTCCTTTGATGTGTTTGCTTTCACATTCTTGTAAGGTGTTTTCCATAGCCATGGCTTGTGGAGTGTTTGGAGAAAAAGAGAAGAATTTGAGAAGATATGAGAGTTGGTTTGATGAGAAAGGAAGTGATTCAGCTTTTTCTTTTGGCCATAACTTTGGAGAAGTTGAAGGGTCTCTCTTAGGAAAATAAATTTGCATTGTTTTTCCAACTTTTAAATCTTTCAAAGTGAAAAACACCATTAATGAAGGATCGATATTATTATGAGTCATATGATTATGTTGATGTTGATGATGATGATGGTTGTGTTGAATTTCCAATGAAGTGTTTTTTGTTTCAACCAATTCCCTTGCTTGGTTTCCATGAGAACACTGCAAAAAATTCAGAGATATTTGGAAATTAAAGAAAAATAAATAGAGAAAGAGAGATTCAAGAAAAAGAAAGAAAGGAACATACCAAAAGGATTAGGAGGAGAAGAAGAAGGATGATCCAAGATACAAAATTTATTGCCATATTTCTACTTTCAACGTTGAATTCTTCACAAAGTTATCACTGAAGTCAAATGACTAGAACTATAAAGAGATCGAATTAGAACATAATCAAGTGGTTTTTATTTACTGAGGAGTTTTGTTTTTTTGAATAAGCTACTGCTTATAATATTTAATCTAAGCTACTAGCATTAGTTCAATTCGGTATGGGTATTTTAAAACCCGATTCAAACTTGCTAGTTGGACCGGAACCGAAGGATAGAGCGGTCCTGTAAAAGCATATGACTTATTGCCTAATTGATCTGCTAACTAATGAATCAATGAATTTTTTAAACTGGCGGATTAATGTTTTAATATTTATTTTTTAACTTGATAAAATAACGTATTTTTGAGTTGGGAGTAAAAAGACTAAAATTGAAAGAAAAAAAGGTTTTTCCTCTCTTACATTTAGAAAATCTTTGAAATCGATCTATTCTATTGTACCGTGAAAAACTCAAGTCTCATATTGATTAAAGATAGAATCTATAAAGGATTTATATAAAGTGACACCTCTCACCTTACAAACCATTTTTAAAGGATAGTTACCTCGAATTTTAATTCTATCATGGTGTCACAGCTTATTGATTCGAGTCACCCACAATTTATATGCGCACCAAACCCTATAGCAATAGGCACTTTGGGGTGTATTAAAAAACCTAGTCTCACGTATCCATAATTTGGGTCATCCACTATTTATATTCACGCACTAAGTCCAATAGAGTTGATCGTGAAAGGGTGTACTTTAAAAAATCTTAGTGTCACATTGATTAAACATAGAATCCATAAAGAGTTTATATAAAGTGACATCACTCATTTTACAAGTCTATTTTGTAGAGACGAGTTAAGTGAAACTCTAATTCTATCATATCCATATAACTTATTTGAGTTTGTACTATTGTTGACTATGTTGAAAACTTACTTTATTTTATAATTTTGTTAGATTTTGATTCTGAAAAATATTTAAAACTTATTATGTTTGAAAGTTGGAACTTATTACGTTATTCAACTTATTTGAGTGAATAATTTCATAAATTTTTGTGTGTAGATTTTATAGTAAGAAATTTATGTCAAAAACTTTATTTCATGAACCACTTATTCCACCAGTAACTTAGTAATCTAGAGGCTTGATCGGGTCCAGGCCCAGCCCTGTGCAGGAGCAAGAGGCTCTAAAGCACAGGGCCTTAAATTTTTTAAAAATTCAATTTTTTTTGCATTAATATTAATAAATATATAAATTGATATAAAAAAATTCAATAAATCAAAAAAAATATTACAATAAAAATTTAATACAATCAAAAAATGAGATTGATCAAAGTCTAAATAATTATAATTTAATTTGTTTTATTAATATATAATTACATTTTATATGTGCCATTTTTATTTATTATAATTGTATTTTTTTAAAAAAATTTAAGCCCATATTTTAAATTAGAACGGGGCCCTCTGTCTGATTCGGCCGGCTCTGATCGGGTCGATGACTGATACGAATTTTAAAACTACTGAAACAGTTTGGTTGAGCAGTATCGGTATTGCATATAATCTACCATCAATATTTCTCAAGTAATGCACCTCTTTGAGGTGTACCAAAAGAGTTGTCCTCTAGTAAAATTAAGGAAGTAACGCAAGTCTTCGAGGTGAACCAAAAGAGTTGTCCTCTAATAAAAATTAAGGGGCTAAAAGGGGTTAAAGAGTCTGACCCTCCTTCTAGCACCAATGTTCCGATCGAACTCGAGGCTGTTAGCCACTGATCATGAGGTTACGATGTATTGTTCACTTTGAGCGTAAGAACTCATCACACCTTTGTCTTTTGAAAAAAAATCTTTTGTTGAAATGAGGAGTGTATGTTCTATATAAATTACATTTAATCTCAATTCTCAAGCAATGTGAAATATCTTGATGTACTAGAACCGTTTCTCCCATGTCAAGGTTAAAGGGCTAAAAGTTCTAACCCTCAAGCATGTGGATCTCACCTTTTTACTAGCGTTGATGCTACAATCGACCTCAAATACACTAATCAATGCGGCTAGGAAGTATTGTCCATATTAGGTGTGAAATTTTTCATTGCTTTGTCCTTTATAAAAAAATACCTAGTTGAATTGAAAATGGTGAGACTTATACATGCCACCCCCCCCCCCCCCACCCACCCACCCCACCCTACATTTTTTATTCCAATTTTATCCTTGATGAGATACAAAGACGTTTCTGACGAAATTTCCGGTAGTGTATTTCAAATTTTTGGGCAATACCAAAAATTTCATTATAACTTAAATTTCTGGTATGTTTCAATATTAGGATTTTTCAACGGTTGAGATTTCGCCGACACTTTTGGAGGACCCTGATTGCTCCGACACATATGTGTGGTCTAAAATGTATCACCATTTGTATAAATAGGGGTCTTAGGGTTATTGAATAACATATATCAACAAAATGTCTCTTCCTCAATATTTGATTAATGTATAAGTGTATTTCAATGGCTGCAACCCTGTTGTCGGAGGAAGGCATCTAGCACGTAGCTCTGAGGCATGCGCCTCATCAGTAGCTTGAGCAACCGCACTGGCTCTATCGGTGGTCCGTCCCGCAATAGAACCGTCCCTGCCTCTGGTCCTCACAGCAAAATTTAAAAATAAAAGGAAAATAGCTTCTTTTTAAAAAAAAATGAAATACTGGAAATTTTGAAATTTCCAGTATAATACGCACCGGAAATTTCAAAATTATCTGAAATATTGATAAATGATAATACTGAAATTTTAAAATTTCCTATAGCAAATACCGAAAATTTTAAAATTTCCAGTTCAATATACCAGAAATTTCACAAATATGCCATGAATCTTACTTGTTTTCGCCAAATTTTCGGTACGCCTTCGAAATTTTCGGTATCGTCAGAGAATTTAAAAAATCCAATTCTTCCTATAAATTTGTGAAAATGTAGTAATGAAAATTAATTGGACAATTTGATCTTTTCATAAGATTGGTGAGTGCCATGTATAAGTTGGGGATGGCAAGATAAATAATCGAAAAGGGTGAGTATTGTTTTAGATTGGGTCAAAGCCCAATCCAATTAGGAGCCAAGAGCCATAACTTATCATTCAAAGCAAGGATGGAAAATTTTGTGTACGAACAAATATCAATATCCGTTATTAAATTGGTAAAATTATCAAAATACTATATTGCATAAATTTAAAGTGAAAGTGTGGTATTAATATAATTGTGCTGTATGTTATTTATTTTTTTGCTAAAATAGGAGAAAAAAAATTTATATATATTTTCACAACATACTAATCTTTAAAAATTTAAAAACAATGATATTTTTAAAAAAATTATAGAAAGTATAATTTATAAAAGATGGCAAAATAGAAAGATTAGATTGCACCTTGCAAATCTAATATTTTAGTATTGTCGATTATGGTGGCTGAATCTTATGATCGTCCTTGTTTCTAAAGTTTTTTTTGACTTAATATATTCTTTAATTTGATTAAAAAAACAATAATAATTTTAGATATTCACAAATACAAATGAATAACTCAAAGTCTATTTAATATTCATCTAAAAAACACCTCCAAGAATATAAGACAGACAGCAATATTATTTTCATTTAATAAAACAACGATTCCAAATACAAATATTGAAGATTTTTTTATAATAACCAAGTTTTTTAAATAAAATACAAAATAAATTAATATTTCAAAAAAATTATTCATCTAACCATGTTTGAGAATGTTTTTCACGTAGCTGCCTCCTATATTTTTTAAAATTAATTTAGTTACTCGCAGATTTAATATTAGCTGCGAATTTACCTACAGATTAAACATTAAATATTTTCGTAGGTAAAGCAGGTAAATCCACAGATAATATTAATAACTGAACAATTTTTTAAAAAAAAATATAGGAGGTGCCATGGCACATGGCGCCTATGAGAAAAATACCCCCAAACATGGTTAGATAGATAATTTTTTTTGAAATATTGGTTTATTTTATATTTTTTTATAAATTTGGTTATTAAAAAAAAACTTCACAAATATATTCATTAACAACTATAATCCAAACACAAGTCCACAAAAACAGAGAGGGAAAATTATTTTGTAGAGTCATCATGTTGCCCCCAGAACATTTTGACAAACTAATAATTGTTCAATACAACAACACTAATTTGTTTATGTTTGGAAGAAGACAAGACAGAAAATAAAATATATTTCATATTAAGAAAAAAACAAAACTTCATCACGTGAGTGCGCTAATAATACACATGAATAACGACCCAACTTGTTTCTTTATTTTTATTTATATATATAATTTTTATTTTATTAATAATATCAATATTGTCATTAAGTTAATTTATCTCCTAATATAATGAAAAAATAGAAAGAAAAAAAATTCCAAATCTTTTGTACTAAACAAATAACAAAATATAATATATTTTAAATAATTAGGTTAAATATATTTTTGGTCCCTACAAAATTATCAAATTTGACTTTTAATTCTTATAAAAAAGAGTCATGTTTTATTCCTTATAAAATTATTTATGTTCGTAGTTTTAGTTTCTGTAGAAGAACTAAAACGTCATGAAAAATAATTTTACAATGACTAAAAATGAAATTTTTTATAGAAATTAAAAGTCAAATTTCAAATAATTCTGGAAACAAAAACATATTTAATTCTAAATAATATAATATAAAATTTGATAATTTTAGATGAATTTATAATTTATACATTATTAAAAAGTTATATAAATAAATAAATTTTGAATGGGCATAGACGCATAGTGAACATATATAGAATAATTAAAATATATTATATGTTTTAGTCACATCTCAACAAAAAAATAATAATATTTAAATTACCCTCTTTTATATAAATTATTCAAAAACATTTTATTTATTTATTTCTTGTCTACAGTCTTAATTTTCTTTTCAGGAACGTTTTCTTCCATAATAACGATGTATTACAATAATAGTATAGTATGGGACACGGTTTAAGAAAAAAAACGATCACTTTAAAAGAAGTTAAACTGTCTCACCCTAGAGCAAACCTCTCCTACAAACCTATCTTTTTGTTCATAATGGACAATGATAAAGAAGGAGTCTGTAAATAGACTAATGGTTAATAAACATGATGGAAAACAATCCTTAAAACCATAAGAAGACTGGTCTAAAGATGAATATGAATAATCTCATGGAAATTCATAAGCTCTCAATGTCATATGACAAAAATATATTTAGACTCATCAACACATGTTCCATTGCCAAAGAAGCTTAGGTGACACTCAAAACTACTCATGAGGGAACTTTAAAAGTTCGCATGTCAAAACTTCAACATCTCACTACAAAATTTTAGTACCCGAGAATGAAAAAGATGAAACAATCTCTGAATTCTATGTTCGTCTTCGTGATTTAGCCAACTGCTCGTTTGCACTCGGTGAAAAAATGTCTCAAGAAAAACTAGCTACAAATATTCTCAAATATCTCCCAAAGAGGTTTGATATGAAGGTCATAACAATAGAAGAAACTTCAGACATCAATATTGTCAAGGTGGATGAACTCATTGGTTTATTGCTAACATTTCTATCTCACGGGTCACTATCAGCACAAAACTCATTTTATTCTTAATCAACATTAATTTAATTTTTAATCAACATTATATGAGTTTATAAGATTATTGTTCATTTTGCAATTATGTATCTTATTTCAAATTTAAATGTATATCTATATACATTTTATACTATATTAAATTGGATAATACTCTGTAATCATGTAAACAACTTATTTTCCATCTCACAAATCACTATCATTAGAATACTTATTTAATACAATTGAGTTTATATGATCATTGTTTATTTTACAATTAACAATTCATTTCAAATTTACATGTGTATCTAAATTCATTTTTGTTGTAATTAGATCGAACTCAAGTCTCGACAAGGGTTGGTTCGATAGAAATTAAAGTCTTGCATACTGTAGTTGAAGTTCGTTCAAGCATTCAGTTGTCGAAATATGCAATGTTGTTAGCGTGTCGAATTGGGTCAGTCTGTTAGCCCACTTGCTTAAGTTAGCTTAGAAGTCTATAAATAAACTAGTTCTCTCAGGATGTTGAGAGAGCATTGGATGTTGTTATTTACTTGCAATCTCTTAACCCTAATTGAGAAAGTGAATAGTAAACAGTTATAACCAATCCTGATTTCTTCTTCCATCTTCTCTCTTTTTTCGTAAAACTAAAAGGTTTCTTGTGTTTTTTCAAGAAACTCAATCTTTCTCATAGTTTTAATTATTGGTGCAGTAAGTGTGAAGGAGAAGATGTCTTCAACAAAGTATGAGTTTGAAAAATTCAAAGGGGTGAATGATTTCATTCAAAGGTGTTATAAGAAGCAATCTCTTCTTACTCAACAAGGTTTGTTAGAAGCATTGTGAAATTTTGTCACATAAAGAACATATGTCGTATACGATGTCAGGGCACCTGAATGTTGAATGTAAAGTCAAGACATCGTAATAACACAAATAACAATAAATAATTTAAAGTAACTTGCAGGAAGTAAATAACACAAGGTAATTGTTAACCCGTTTCGGTGCAACATTACCTACATCTAGAGGCATCCAGCCAGGAAGACAATCCACTATAATAGTATCAGTTTGAAGTCCTATGTAAACAACCTCTATTTTACATCCTTCACACCTAATCATTACCCGTTATATTTCTATCTAAGACTCTCCTAGATATGAGACCCCTTTCACTTCCTCTCTATCACACAACTAGTGATAACAAAGATAAGTGGAAATGACATCCGGATGAAGCTTCGGGAAAGTGGAAATGACATCCGGACAAAGCTCTGAGAAAGTGGAAATGACTTCTAGACGAAGCTCCGGAAAAAAGGAAATGACATCCGAATGAAGCTCTGCAAAAGTGTAAATAACATCCGGATGAAGCTCTGAGAAAGTGAAAATGACATCTAGACGAAGCTCTAGGCAAAGAGAAATGACACCCAGATGAAGCTCCAGGAAAATAGAAATGACATATGGGCAAAGCTCCAAAAAAGTGGTAATGACATTCGGACGAAGCTCTGGGAAAGTGGAAATGACATTCGGATGAAGCTCCAGGAAAATGGAAATGACATCCGGATGAAGTTCTGGAAAAATGAAAAATGACATCCATATGAAGTTTTGGGAAAATGGAATTGACATCTGGATGAAGCTCCGGGAAAATGGAAACGACATCCGAATGAAGCTCCGGGGAAATGGAAATAACATCCAGATAAAGCTTCGAGAAAGGGAAATGACATTTGGATACAACTTCGGGAAAAGGGAAATGACATCCAGATGAAACTCCGGGAAAATGGAAATGACATCTGGATGATGCTCTGGGAAAGTGGAAATGACATCCAGACAAAGCTCCGGGAAGTGGTAAATGTCATCTGTATGAAGCTCCGGAAAATGGAAATGACATCCGAATGAAGCTCTGGGAAAATGGAAATGACATTCGGATGAAGCTCAGGGAAAATGAAAATGACATTCAGATGAAGATCCAGGAAAATGGGAAATTATATTCGGATGAAGCTCTGGGAAAATGGAAATGACATCCGGATGAAGCTCCGGGAAAATGGAAATGACATCCGGATGAACCTCCGGGAAAGTGGAAATGACATCTGGATGAAGCTCCGAGAAATTGGAAATGCCATCCGGATAAAGCTCCAAGAAAGTTGATAAAATAGAAAATAAAAATAAAGTTATAAATAAAGAAAAAAAATAAAATAAAAAAATACAAATACAGATCATACGCAAGGTGAGATTCGAACTTACAAACTCTCATACATGTACGTCTTTAAATATTCTCTCTTGCCAATTGCGCCATTTTACCTACTTGAAATAAAATTGCACAAGAAAATATATGAAGGTACAGTACCCGAGAAAAATTGGGCTATGACAAATATATAATGATGAATCTATTTTATATACCTTGATTTGATTTTCAATGGTGTGGTGTTGTTATGTGGTTGTGTTCTTGAGTTTTGATGTGAATTTGGATGTTTTAGGGTATGAATATATTTGAAGCATTGATGATGTTTGGTTGGTTAATTTAGATGTTTATTGATGAAATTAGGAGAAACTTACAGTAGATAATTGGTCTATAACGTTAGAATTCGAAATAAGCTATTTTAGAATGTTAGGGAATTTTTGAATGAAGATAAAAGAAATAAGTGATTCTACTGTACGTGAAACTATGATTTTTGGAAAAACACCTCAGACCAATCAATTGATCCTAGAGACAATCGATTGGCTTTTTGGAAAAATGGGAAAATATTGTTACAGAAGCTCAAACCAATTGATTGACACAAGGAAACCAATCGATTGGTTCTCTTTCCTTTTTGAAAAAATTACGTAACAGTAGTTTGGAACAATAGATTGGTTCGTATGAACAATAGATTAGTCAGACGATTGTTTTAATCATAACTTTTAATATGTAAGTCAAAATGAGATATGATTCGAAGCATTGGAAAGCTAATGGGATTTACCATCAAATGGACTTGTTAAAAGGAGTTGGGTGTATCGTGATAACCTGAGTAATTGATAAGAATTGTATGTATTTGTTGATATTGTGTTGGTGATGATGCTATGATGAGCATGTTTATGAGTTATGAACATGAATTGATGTGTTGAGCATATTGAGTATGAATGACGTGTTGTTCATGTATGGTGATTGTGTGGCAGTCCAGAGAGTGGATTATAAGAGTTGTCAATGCTTTATGTTAGGATCAAAGAGGGGTCTTAACGCATTGATATTAATATGTACGATTCATGCATCATTTGTGTTGTGTTAAAAGGCATGTTCGCTAGTTCAGAGATGGGACTAATGTCTTGTCCCAAGCTCAAAGAGGGGCTTGGAGCTCAGATAAGGGGCTCATGGGTTCAGAGAGGGGTCCCGGTTCGTGAGAAAAGAAAATGTTGAGTTGGTACCACATGCATATGCATTGAGTTGCATAATTGAGTTACATTACATAAATGAGTTGTATGCATAATATGTATTTTGTATGTGATTGTGGAGTTGGGTGAGAATGTATTGTGCAAATGTTGTATGCAATTGCCTATAGAATATGTATGTGTTGATACTCTACGTTGCAGTATGTACAACTTACTTTATTAATGTGATTTCTCACCCCTTTGTTGTTGTTGTGGTTTGTGTTCCTCTTCGGATTACATATAAATAGGTAAGTAAGTAGTTGCTTAGAGTGGAGGAAGGCGCGAGACTTTTCTTCTTTTATTTTCATTTTGCGTCTTTAGATTACTTGCTCTGATCTATACAACTAGGCGGGGCGAAAGATTGTTTCCTTTTAAATCTGTTTATTTTATTTTAGAGAGTTGAATGTTATACTCTCGTTATTGTGATGATTATAACGTTTAAGGAGATTATTTATACTCTACTTTTATTTGATTTAATAAAGTGAGTTCATGATACCTATATGATTTGCGAAACATGTTTACTTTTATAATCTCGCTTCAATGATACCTTAAATGAAGGTGAGCAAGCGATGAAAGGTGGTGAATGTCTTGTTTATTAAATTATGTGTTACAAAGCAGATAAGTTTGATATCGAGTAACATCCTAAGTGTATACACGTATTCTTTGCATGCTTTATTTTATTGTATTAAGCGTGGGATTTTTAGAGTGTTTCAGTGTGTGCACATGAAACAAAACTCAATGGTCTAATAGGTTTTCGCAGTTTTTTATTTCCATAAATCAGCAGCATTACAAGCCTAATTTGCAGCCAAATATACTCTTACTACGTTGTATTTACCAAAATGGTGCAATGTATTCACTTTCTTGGTTGGATAACTGTTTTTATTATTATTTCATTTCATTCATGTATCCTCCTCACCTAATAGCTAAGAATTATGAGATGATTGGTTCATGACACTATCTAAACAATATATAGTATGAACAATTGTGTACTGATCTGGTCATTACTAGTTTTCTTCTTGGTTTTAACCTTAGGAGATTGGGTAGAATGGAATGACAAAACTCTAATTTGTAAAGAAAAACAATTCTTTAAACCATAGAAGCAAAAGATTGAGGAAATAGTAGTCGTACATGTCACATGTTATTAGAATACATGATAAAGGATATTAGTTTAGTTAAAGTTGTCAAGGAGCATACATGTTATATGATCCTTAGAGACATTTGTCATCAACCAAGATGTGATGATGGCTAAAACTTAATACTCTAATACTCTTTTTGCCTAACCTAAAAAAAAATATCGACTTTTAAATATCACTTTACACATTGATCTCATGCTCAGCTACGAAATTTTTTAGTGATATTAAGAATAGCAAATGTGACCAAAAAGACACTGAAATAATCAAAGACATAGAATAAAGCTCCATTTCAGTTACACAAAATCACAATACTCCATAAGACTTAACTAACTGCTAATATCATAAATTGTTTATCCAAAGTTCCAAACAGTGCCAAAAATTGTTTGTGCACAAAGAATAAAGATGATGACAACGGCGCAAAAATTAATGAGAGAGAATAAAGTTGTTGATAATAAATGATAGCTACTACAAGGCTATTTATACAAAAGAAAATTCTTGCCACGTAGGCCCTAACAGACTAAACTTAGTGAACAAGCTTAAGGTACAAACAGTACAATACTAAGAAATACTAAAGTATCCTTACTACTAAACAGTTAAGCTAATGGGACCCACAAGGTAACATCTTCTGGTGAACACTATCTAGTAACCATTAGAAGATCAGCCCACATCAGAACTTCTGATGTTCATCTTCTGAATATTGAATTACTCTTCAATAAAAACAACAAAAACGTTATAATAATGTGAAGAAACAAGTTATCTATTCTACAAAGCAAGCAAGATCTTCATTCATACCCAGAACTTAACTAACTGAGATCTTCTCAATCAACAAAATGGGGTCCAACGTTTGAGCTTTTAAATTACTCAAAGACATACTAGTAATAGAGTAAAGATTAATACATTCACAACAATGACCATGGAAGCTATCGAAATGGATTAAGTTTTCATATTTTACTACAAATTCAAAGAATTATAACTAAAAAAAAAGTGTAGAAATTTTGACGCGGGAGAATTTCACTGAGAGGCGGGAGGAGCATTTTAGATGATTTAGGAATTTTTTCAACTTTACCTCCCAAAAATTCTTTTAGAAAAATTTGACAAAAAAATTAATTTTTTTTTTACAAAATAAAAAGGTTAAGTAAAAAAATAATTAAAAAAGGATATTATATTCATGTCTTATATTCGATTTTAACAGGGATTTTTTTTAAAGGTTGAGTGAAAAATTGAGTGCCTTTTATCTACGAGTATTAGAGACCATATTCCAACCGGTGTCTTCTAATTTTGGGTCTCTAAATGCTATCTACATGAATCCTTTTTTTACAGTCACTAAAGGTGTGCGTTAGTATATGGCAAATTTCTTGTAGTATTTGTATGGTCGGAAACAATTTCCTCGACAATGGAATAGGAGATTCGACAAATTCATGGCACGCATATTTTACTAGAAGTTCGTTTGACCATTGTGTTTACTTCATATTTTGACCCGGAAGTTTACTTGTGATTTTGTTGCTTTATGTGGATGATATCCTTACAGCCAGCGACACTGTTGAAGAAGTATTAAGGGTAATGGTTGAACTCGAACAGGAGTTTGAGATTAAGGATCTTGGTACTGTCACCAGAATTCTTGGATTGACATATTTAGAGAGATATAAAGTAGTAAAAATTATTCATATCTCAAGAGACCTACCTATGGAATATTCTCGACAAGTTTGATATGTCGAATTCAAAGCTTGTTGTAACTCCGATAAATTCTCAATTCAAGTTGAGTATAACTCAGTGTCCTAGTAGTGAGGTCGAAAGAACATATATGACTATTATATGATATGCTTACATAGTAGGTTCTTTGATGTATGCTATGGTCTGTACTAGGCTAGACATATCATATGCAGTGAGCCTTGCAAACAGGTACATGCTCAATCCTCAAAAGGTGCACTAGCAAGCTTTGAAGTGGATTCTAAGGTACATAAATAGGTCTCTGGGCAGAATCCTGATTTGTGATGGAACCTGTGGAGATGATAGCAAAGAAGAAATTGAAGGATTTGTCGACTCTGATTATGCAGGTTGTATGGATTCCAAAAAATCTATTTTTGGATACGTGTTCACTATGTTTGCCACTATAATCAATTGGAAAGGAACACTTCAGAAGGTTGTTTCCTTACCAACCACTGAAGTAGAATATACTTCCCTCACTGAAGTTGTGAGAGAAGCATTGTGGCTTGAAGGTTTTGCTAATTAGTCAAAACTTCAAGGTCAAGCAATCACTGCTAAATGTGATAGTTAAAGTGCAATACAGCTGTCAAAAAATTCAGCCTATCATGAGCGAACCAAGCACATCGATGTGACGTTGTATTTTGTCAGAGAGATAATCAAGTGTGAAGAAGTCCAAGTGCTGAAGGTTTCGACTAAAGACAATGATGTTGATATGATCACCAAGACATTGTAAAGTTACAAATTTTTCTTATGTATGTAGTTGATAAAGTTGCATGAAGAAAGCTAGTTTGTTCCCTTGATGTTATAGAGTTTGTTCCATGGTGGAGATTTGTGATAATTGGATCGAACTCTAGTCTCGACAAGGGTTGGTTCAACAGAAGTCGAAGTCTTGCATACTGTATTCGAAGTCCATTCAAGCATGCAGTTTTCGAAATATGCTATGTTGTTAGTGTGTCGAATTGGGAGAGTCTGCTAGCTCAATTGCTTAAGTTAGCTTGTTGTTTAAGTTAACTTAGAAGTTTACAAATAGACTAGTTCTCTCAGGTTGTTGAGAGAGCATTGGTTGTTGTTATTCACTTGTAATCTTTAACCCTAATTGAGAAAGTTAATAGTAAAACAGTTATAACCAATCCAGATTTCTTCTTCTTCTTCCCTCTTCTCTTTTTTTTTCCGTAAAACTAAAGGGTTTCTTGTGTTTGTTCAAGAAATTTAATCTTTCTTAAAATTTTAATTTGTTTTTGACGACACTCGTTACAACAAATTCTATATTGTATAGAACCCGTGCGGATGTATGGTATCCTGATAGTTCATAGAAAAATGGTCAGCACATGTATCTTCCTAGTTCAATATTGCTAGTTCATAGATAAATATTTAGACATTATTTTTTTATTTTTTTTCTAATTCATCATTTTTTTTTCTTCCATTTGTTTTCATAATCCTTATTTTATTATAATTATTAGCATCCACCATTTTTTTATTCTCTCGTTTCTAGGCGCTCCCATGGTGAAAATATATGTTAGAAATTGGTGCTTCAAGTCAACCGTAAATGTCATCCCACCATAAAAACAAACGCATCGTTACTCTTAATAATCTTTATTTTTTAACTTTATTCAAAACATATTTAGTAGTAATATTTATTTTATGAAAAAACAAGAATATTAAAGTATAAAACATCCTTAATCTTAATTTTTGTTTTTGAAAAATGATATGAATCTTTAACATATCGCCCAATTGATCGATATGAAACACCCACTTTTTTTATCGATATGTTTTCCTCATACAAGTTAATGTTTTCTCTTCCTCGGGTAGTGGTACAATAAAATAAAATTTGTAATCAAATTCATGTAATTAATTTTCATACATTATGGGAGAGATGGATTCAAATATTTGTAGTAGAAACTTGCATGATTGATAATCTTAATAATATAATGCATATGGTCCATATAGATCGGATTGTTTCCCCGAATACTGTTTTACAGATAATTTGTTCTTTTCAAAATATATGCTGTTTTTGGTTTGCATTATATTTGCCATAAAAAGGTATGCATTATATAGCCCGACAAAAAACAAAACACCACATAATGTTCTGTCCGTTAGTTTTTGCATTTATTATAATATTCCTTTTCGAAATCATAAATGATTATTACATAAACAACAACATAATGGAGCTTTTGGTGCATCACGTCGATGCGATAATGTGAATTGAAGGTTGTGATTACGGTGTTTTTTGATCCAGAGATATTAGTGTTGATACGGTGTTGTTAATCGGTGTTGTTCTCTCCGCTGCGGTGTATCTAAGAGGGATATCTGCATAGTTATCACTTCAACGTCCAAGTCAGTTTATGGTTCAAGATAGATGATAGTGAAAGTGGAGATTAGAGATTGTGTATCTTAGAATCCTTTACGAAGGTATTTATACATTGGGCCTCGCGGAATAGGCTAGGTAGTGGGCCTTGTGCTATTGGGCATTTGGCCGACGCAGAGCAATGGGTCTCGGGTCTTTGGCCAACACAGAACAGTTTCCCCTAAGACTCGTCAAGCATGTTTAATGTTGGGGGAGTCTTTCAGTAATAATGGTCAGCCTTTAAAGGAAGTTTAACAAGGCGTCGACTTGCATGGGCCGCTTTGGCTTTGCCAAAACGTGATGCGAATGTGAGCATGAAATGCAATCCCATCATCAAAATATTTTGCCGTTTTTTCTTTAATGTGTGACCTGAAAAGGTATGGAGTGATGTGTCACAACTTTCTGTATGCTTTCCGTCGATTTGTCTTTATTTTCTGTTATCGATCAGATACTTCGATTGCATTCACATATATAAAGATAGAGAGAACATGGAGAAACTTTGTAGTCTTCTCGTAGACTAAGTTTCCACATTTAGCTTTAACATATCCTATAAAGAACCGTTGTAATATAATTTGGGTGACAAGCTTCAAATACCAGCATCAACAATTTTTTAATTTTCAGTAAAAATAAGCGTGCTTCCCTTAATATTTTTTTAATTTGCAAATTGAAAGTATAACAACTTGATTGTTTTATTTAAACGTGGTTATAAGTTTCATATATCACTACGGTTGAAGCTCTCAACCGTTGTGAAATTTTTTCCCACAAAATTAAAATATAGCAGGTACTTTATTTCATTCATAACACTTATGAATGTTCACCATCCTCTTCGGATATCATTTATAGAAGCGAAATCTTCATCATCCTATTCGAATATCATTTATGGAAGCGAAATCTTTACCATCCTCCTTGAATATCATTTTTGGAAACCTCGAGTTGTTGAATGAGTACACCTCTTTGTCTTTTTAAATTTCTTTTTCCATTCTTTGACAGTTTTGATATTCCTTCTTACGCATAACAAGTGTATTCCTGTTTCTTCTCTGATCTTTGTAGGTTTTTTGGTTCCTAATGGAATTGTGTCATTGATGTAATACAAGTTTCAATTTGAAAATGGGTGTATTGTTATTTCTGGTATGATATGATTGAGAATTAATTAGAAATAATATCACAACGGTTGTTAATTCAACTGTTATATAAGTAGAATAATAAAACCCAAAAATGGTGTGTTATGAGCCGGACCCATGACCTTTCTATTATAACACAACAATTGTTTCCATTATAAGTAGAACGCTATCTAATATATAACAACGGTCACACGCCCGTTGTGGTAACCCGCATATATACGATCACACGCTACCTAACAATGGATATGCTACCGGCATTATATGTGTTTCACAACCGTTATTGTTTGTGCTTTTTGTAGTTGTGTGATGGTTGCTTTATTCAAATGTACCAAGAGTTGACTAGTTATGACCCTAGCGACACTAAGATTGCTCGTCATATAGAGTGCCAAGGGCGGCTAGATAGTGTGTCTTGGGTGAATCCTGATTACCATCATAAAGCTAATGTGTTGGCTCGTAATGGTATCCAATTAATAAAGTCATCAAATGCAAGTAGGTACCATTGGGTGGCTGTCGAAATAGTTGGGACGCCTTCAATTCTGAACACCATCAAAGTCATAACTCAGGCCAGCATCATAGTTGGAAATTCCCTTGATTCAAATACTTTTATAAATAATGTCAAAATAATAAACAATATTTATGTGTCAAATGTACTTTTTGTGTTAAATTGTACTTTTGAAACTAAATATTACTTTTGCAACTAAATTGTACAATTTTGGGTTATTTTGTGTCCGAAATTTTCTTTTTGCATGTGTAAAATAATTATATACTTTTGGTGCATGATTATTATTCTCTTTTTTTAATTCACAAGTAAATTAGTTTCTAAAATATATATTATTAGTCTAATTATGTGTCAAATGTTTGTTATGAGTCAAAGTCAAATTTTATTATTAATCTAAATATTTTTATAAATGATATGCCTACAAAAAACAATATTTGTGTACAAGGTAAAATATATTTGATCCATGTATTTTTATAAACGGTGTTATTTGTATATACAGGAAAAAAAATTACTATTGATCTAAATATTTTTATATACGAAAATTTACTATTAATCCAGATATTTTTGTAAATGATACCTAAACATAAATAATATTTGTATATGGAAAAAAATCTATTATTGATCTAAATATTTTTATATACGAAAGATGATATTTATGATCGAAAAATGGTATACGGGAAAAAATCTATTATTGATCTAAATATTTTTATATATGAAAATTTACTATTGATCCAGTTATTTTGGTAAATGATACCTAAACATAAATAATATTTGTATACCGGAAAAAAAAACTAGTATTGATCTAAATATTTTTATATACAAAAATGGTATTTATGATCCACAAAATTTTGATTCAAAATGGTATACGGGAAAAAATTATTATCGATCTAAATATTTTTATATACGAAAATTTAGTATTAATCCAGATTTTTTGCAAATGATATCTAAACATAAATAATATTTGTATACGGAATTTTTTTTATTGTTGATCTAAATATTTTAATATACGAAAGATGGTATTTATGATTCAAACATTTATGATAAAAAATGATATACAGAAAAAATAAAATTTTAATTTTAATATTTTTATATACGAAAAATATCTTTTATTGATTTAAATATTTTTTTCCTTTTTTAATCTTATATTTAAAATAAATATATTATGTAAATAAATGCGCGTATCAGACCAGAATCTGTGTGTATGCACGGGTTTGTTACTAGAAAATAATAAATTTTGTAAGAGAAACCAAATTATAATCAATATTAAATTTTAAATTTATGTTATTATTTAGTATTGTTTATACATAGAGTCATATGAGTAAAATGTATCACTGATTCAAAAACAAGAAATACGAGAAAATTTTATGATACATGTATATACTATTATATAAAAAATATACAAGAAAAGTTGATTCAAATACTTTTATGAATAATGTCAAAATAATAAACAATATTTATACACATAAAATATCATACACAGAAAATTATACAGGTGATCCAATAACAATAACAATGGAAATTGTACTAGCACGAAATACTTTTACTATTGACACATATATTTTTGTAAACGATATCTAAACAAAAATAAAATTTGTTTACAGGAAAAAACTATTATTGATCTAACTATGTACAAAAAATGATATTTATGATCTAAATATTTTTTATCAAAAAATAATAAACGGGAAAAAATTTATTATTGGTCTAAATATTTTTATAAACTAAAAATTTATTATTAATCGAAATATTTTTTATAACGATACCTAAACAAAAATAATATTTTTACACGGAAATATGAAGTTATTGATCAAAAAATTGATTATTAACGGGAACATGAAGTTACTAATCAAAATATTTTTTATTAATTGTACATTAATTATTATATTTTCACGGGTGACCAGACATTTTTCTATTAAAAAATATACATCTAAAACAAATGCGCGTCGCGTACCAGAACCCGTGCGAATGCACGGGTTTGTTACTAGCAATAATAATAAAGTAATAAAATTAGAAAAGTGAAAAAGTGAAAAGTGGAAAGTAAAAAGAGAAAAGTAGAAAAATGAAAAAGTGAAAAGTGAGTTGGAAAGTGAAAAATGTGTTGGAAAAAACCAACAGAAGACATTTTTTACCCCTAAATTATTAATTTAGACTAAGATAACAAAAGGATATTTTTGTAATTTCCATAACAACAAAAAATTATATATTATATATTAATGAAAGGGCAATTTAGTCAATTTAAAAAATCTATTAATAATGAAAAGATTGTAGACTACAATAGTTGAATAGTTGAATGAGCTTTTATTACTCTAAAATTATAATATATTATAATTTATATATCCGCCTATTATCAATTTAATTTATTTTAAATCCCTGAACTCCATCAATAAAAAAAACAGAGCTTTAAAGTTTTAAAAAAAAAGGGTCATGCTAATGAGTGCCTCCGGGTAGGGGTGGCAAAACGGGCCGGGGCCCGTCGGGCCGCCCGCGCACCCGCTAAAAATTGGCGGGTAAGGTTGAGATTTTAGGCTCGCCGCTCGCCAAAGCCCGCCCCGCCAAAACCCGCCGCCCGCCATACCCGCCCCGCCAAAGCCCGCCGCTCGCCAAAACTCGCTCCTCCTCCAAAACTCACTCTTTTTTTAGTTAATTCTAGTAATTGCAATTCTTGATGATTTATTTTATACATTTATTTATAAATATATGTAATATTTTTTAGAGTAAATTTGTTAAAAAATTACTTTTATAAAAAATTGTTTTAAAAAATAAGTGAAAAATTTAACTAAAAGGTAAAAAAAAGCATATTAATCTATTAAAAAAATATAAATAAAAATAGGCGGGTAAGCCCGCCGCCCGCCAACCCGCCATCTTGGCGGGGCGGGCATGATTTTGATGCCCATTTTACTTGGCGGGCATGCCCGCCCCGCTCGTTTTTTGGCGGGCATAAGGCGGGGCGGACGGCGGGCGGCCCATTTTGCCACCCCTACTTCCGGGGCACTGGTTAAGCATTCCAAATAAAGAAATTAATCTAGATCAATGCATTGAATAAACATAATATTCTTTAGAAGAATTAATTATTTATGATTTCAATGCATTGAATACATATATTTTAGGTAAAAAAAACTTATCTTTTAATCTATTAAACAATGCTCTACTTACCTTTTTAATCTCTTAACCAGTGCCCCCGGCGCACTCGTTAGTATTACCAAAAAAAAAAAAACGCTTTTATTTTCTATTATTATTGAGCTGATAGCCCGTGAGAAATCAATAATAAAATTAGTTATCATACATAGCTTCAATAATCTTCCAAAGCATACGTAAAGATGACAATTTTACCCCTCTCTAGAGGGTACTCTCAAAAATTACTCGTGATAGATATGGACAATTATTCACGAAAATAAAGGGCATGGACGTGGATACTGGTACTCTGGTACCGCATTATCATCCCGTTGCATATTCGCACAATATATATTTTTATTTTTATATATATATATATATATATATATATATATATATATATATATATATATATATATATATATATATATATATATATATATATATATATATATATATATATATATATATATATTATGTGTATGTTTATCAATTTTCTTAACTACGTCTCAATTAAACTTATACGCATTTTAATAAAAAAATTATTATTTCTTAAATCAACAATAATATTTTTAAAGTTTTTCAAATGTTTGTTAAAAATCTAGAATGACATGATAAATTATAATTTATTGATAATTTTTTATTATAAATGTGAGTAAACGGATACTGGTATGGGTACTTAACTACCTATAAGGGATGAGTACGGGTATAAATGTTAATATCCACACAGGCCGAGCATGAACTTGAGTACAAGAATTTTTTTTAAACTTCAAATATGAGAACGGGTACTATAGTACTCTATCCAGACTCCGTCCATTATAATCTCTAGCCGAATGTATTACAGAAGCACAAGCACCTGGTCGATCACGTGCTATCTCTCGTATAGCTATAAATAAGTGATTAAGTAGTTATAGGAATCATTCATCAAAAAACCTAAAATCATACACTTTAGTTTTATTCATAAAGATGATGAGACCTGCTCTTGCATTATTGCATCTCTTGCTTCTCTTGGTATGCAGTATGCTTCACTTTTCTTACATGCATGTACACAATCCTTGTTTTTTTTTTTTTGTCTAGAAGAATCCATATCCTTTAGTAGTAGCCTCTTTCATTAAACTAAATAAAAATATTACCTAAAAGAAAAATAGCACTCTAAACCTTCTAATATCATACTTAATTGCATAATTAACTGCTTGTTCACTTTTTGTGGACGTTTTTTACTCCTCCTTGATATTTTTTATAATCTTTTTTTATATCAATTTTTTAATCTTCTATGTCATTCATCGTACTTGTTATTAATTAATTGTATTATATGTCAAAAACTGCTACTTAAAATATATGTTGCATTTTAATCTTCTCTCTGTTGTTTTTTATTTGTTGAACTTGGCAATAATCATATTTATTTTTTGTTTTATAAAGTTGAAATTTTTGTTGATACTATTTATCAATATTACACTTATGTTTTATTGTAAATTTTAAAAAAAGGCATATTAAATAATTAAAAAAAATATAGAGAAAAGATAATTATATTAAGAAAATTACTAACTCTTTTTTTTAATTATAGATATATAAATATGAATAATTTACTTACAACCCTAAACCCTAAAAAAAAATAAACTTGTTGACCTTTGTTTTATATCTCTTTTCCTTGTTTTGCAATAAAGATTGTAGCAGTAGTAGAATCAAGAAAAGACCTTAGAGAGAACAACATTGATGTTGAAGAAATGAAGAAAGACCTCAAAGATTTTGAACCAAGGCCAAATGTTTCTGCTTTTGGAAACAATGTAATTGGTGCTGAATTCACAAAGGATTTTGAACCAAGACTAAGTATCACTAAATATGGAAACAATGAAATTGGTGCTGAATTTACAGAGGATTTTGAGCCAAGACCAAGTATCACTAAATATGGAAACAATGAAATTGGTGCTGAATTCACAGAGGATTTTGAGCCAAGACCAAGTCTCACTAAATATGGTGCATAAATGTAAAAGAATGCTACTTCAACTATGATGGAGTATATTTAAATAAGTCGTTGATGCTTCATGTTCAATGATTAGTAAGTATGTATCATGTATTTATGTATTTAAGCTTTTTGAATAATTATTGTATTCTTGTGAGGTAAACTGAGATTGTTAGTGGAACTTTCACTTGTTTACCAAACTTGATTCTCATTTTCCTAAATTTGAAGAGATTGTTGTAACTGCAGTATTAATTAAAATCACTCATGTTATTGGTGTGAAAAATCAGTAATTCAAGTGTTGTAAGTGATTATTAGGTTTTGGTAACCGGTTATAGGATGTAGTGTTTTTGGCTGTTAGAACAGGTGTAATCGGTTACCACGTCTTGGTAACCGGTTACTTCTGAGTTGAGTTCTAATTGTTGAAATAATTATAACCGATTACAGGTTTGGTGTAACCGGTTACATGCAGTTAGTTTCAGTTTTTGAGTTTGTTACTTGTGTCTCAATCTAATCTATTGTACTTGTATATATACCTCTGAGGTATCATTGTAATGTTAATGCAAATGTTGTATGATCATATTCTCACCCTCAATTATACTTTCCTTAATTCTCCCTCACTCTCTCCCTTTCCTCACTCAATTTCTCCATTTTTAACAACCTTGTGGTTCCAAGTTCTAACATTTGGCATCAAGAGTCTGGTTTGATCTACCAAACACCTAGTGTTCAACATGAATTCAGTCTTAAATGAAAGAATCTCTACAAAATTACTCCTCCTTGATGCGAAGAATTACAACAAATGGTGCAAGCAAATGAATGTGTTGTTTCGATACCAAGAAATTCTTGAAGTAATCAAGATGTTGGGAAAAAACCAAACATATCATAGAGAAAAAAGAGGAGCACAATAACAGCAAAAGATATTAACGTGGAAACTCCCAAACCAGAGAAAAATCACGACCATTGTCAAATAACAACCAGAGAATAACACTATGTGAAAATTGTTACAACATATAATATACCCTCAAATACCCCAGACCCCCAGTACACACACACTCTCCAAAACAAATATTTAACTACATCTCACAATACTCTAATACAAGAGTATAAGAGAACAAAGAAAGTTAAATACAAAATTAAAGTGTTTTTTACTGGTGCATTTTATAAAGAAAAACTTGAATCTCATATATAGCTTTAAACTTCCTCTTCCTTCACAAAACTAAGCAATGTGAGACTTCTTCAACATGTATATTTTCCATTTACCCCAACAATCTTCACCTTGATTGAAAATAATACATTAATTTTCATTGTCTTTACCGAAAATCATACTCCACCGTAAAGAGTATAGTCACTTGAAGCTACACCACTCCAAAAATTTTCATATTGTCTTCACCAACATTCATAGTTTTAAAAACTATCATATATACTCCATCTAAAGAAGAGTATACTTCACTTGAAATTAAACCACTTCAAGAATTTTCACATGCCGAAAAACAGGTTGAAACTTCCATGTTGGTAGGAAACTCTTTAACCATCGACATAATCTCACAACACACTTGCATCAATGCCCATGTGTTAATTCGCGAGCAATAACTCGTCCTTTTCCATGACAGCAGAAATGTCATGAGGACACACTTCTCAATTTTCAAATAAGATCATCCTTTCTCACGGTGAAAGAGACATTGTTAGCATTTGACTCAGAGTCCTTCTCTGATAGTGCCCCATCAAGACACTTATACTTTATATGTCCAATTTTTCTATATTTCCAACATTTCACACTCGTTTCACTATTTTAATTCATATAAGACCTTCCTCTAGAAACCAACACTGAGTTTGATGAATTAGTATCCACACCATTCAATCTTCTTTCTTCAGGAATAACTTTACTAGTAACTTCTTCATAACTCGGAGTTTCCTTCCCATATATCAAAACAGGTTTAATATGCTCATAAGAAGATGGAAGAGACCAAATGAGTCTCAAAACTTTATCTTCATCATCAATCTTAACTCCAATAGTTTCTAATTCAGAAACAATACCATTTAGAACACTTAGATAATCAAATATTTTTGTATGTTCATCCGTATAAAAGTTATGAAACTGCTCCTTCAACAACAACCGATTTAATATACCCTTTCTTTGATATATACCTTCAAGTTTCTCCCAGAGCTCTTTGGCTGACGATGTACCAAGAACATTCGCAAGAATATTTTTAGCCAAAGACATGTGAATTGTACTCAAATCTCTCATCTAGTTCCTCTCACTTCTCGTTTTTCATGTTGGAATTATTTCCTTTCAATGCCTTGTGTAATCCTAATTATATCAAAAATCATGGACTTGAATTTTCCACAAGCCAAAATTGATTCTTCCATCAAATTTCTCTAAGTCAATCTTCACTGCACTTGAAAAAATTGACATTGCAACTAAAATTTTTCTTGCAACAAAACAAAAATTTCTCACCCAACACAAAGCATAAAATTTCTTTTATGATATGGAAGATCAGACTAAACTGCAACCACAGAGTATACTAAAAAACTTATACTCCACCAAATCAAGGCTCTTGATACCAGTTGTTGGAAAAAAAATTAAACATAGCATAGAGAAAAAAGAGGAACACAATAACAACACAAGATATTGACGTGGAAACTCCAAAATCGGAGAAAAACCATGACCATTATCAAATGACAACCAGAGAATAACATTATGTGAAAATTGTTACAACATATAATATACCCTCAAATACCACATGCCCCCGGTACACCCACACCTTTCAAAATAAATATTTAATTACATATCACAACACTATAATACAAGATTATAAGAGAACAAAGAAAGTCAAAAACAAGCTTGAAGTGTTTTTGACTAGTGCTTCTTGTAAAGAAAAACTTTAATCATATATATAACCTTGGACTCCCTCATCCTTCACAAAACTAAGCAATGTGAGATTTTTTTTAACATGTATCCTAACACAAGAATGGTGTGAGTCCTCTTATCGAAGGTCCAACGGATGCACAACAAGTAACACATAAGGAAGAAAATAAAAAAGATTTCAAGGTGCTATTTTTAATCCATCAATGCTTTGATACGAATAAATTCGAGAGAGTTGGTGATTTACTGAAATCTTGGAGAAGACATATCCATGGGATGACAAGGCCAAGGTTGTGAGATTACAAACTCATAAACGCCAACTTGAGTTGATTCAAATGGAGGAGAAGGAGACCATCAAAGATTTCATGATGAGAATTACTCGGTTGATGAACTAAGTAAAAGCATGTGGAGAAACGATTACGAAGCAGTATGTTGTCGCGAAAATATTACGTTCTTTGACAACATGAATCGATAACATAGTTGTATCAATTGAGGAATCGAAGGATCTTGAATCGATGAGCAAAGAGGAGCTACAAAGCTCTCTTGAGCCACATGAGCGAAGAACGAAAGAGAAAAATTGTGATAAGGCAAAGACGGAGATTGCTTTGCAAACTCGTTTCAAAGAGGAAGACAAGAAATCGGAGGAAAATGAACCATGAAAAGTAAACAGAATTTTCAGAATTTTGGGGGAAAGATATCCCAAAATTCCAAGAATTTGGCTTGTCAAAAGGGTAAGAGCAGCTGCAACAAACAGAAGAAACACAAACAACTCTTATCGTGTTCCGCCGAGTTGGGTTTATTATATCTAATGTCAATTGTTTGTTTCACTAACCCCTCTTTGAACATACAACCTAGTAAATTAATTTTGGAAATAATCATATGAAAAATTATCTTGTATTTAAAACATATCTTACACTAATTAATATTTTTCTAGCATTATGTAACTCATCATTCATCTCAAGCTTTTTATAGTTAAAATCTCTCAAATACTTCTAGTTTTGGTTAGGGGTGGCGAAATGAATGGATTGGATGGATATGAATTGGATTGTTAATGGATGGATCAAAATAATTCATTAGTCCATTAACAATCCACTTAAACTTCCTTAAAAATATTCAATCTAATCCATCCATTAAGAATAAAATACATCCAATCCTTCCATTTAGATCATTTTAATGGATGGATATCCATCAATCCAAAAAAGTAATTTAAATATATTCATTTTTTAAATAAATATTTTGTATAGAATATTTGTTTTACATTTTCAAAAATGTAATCAAATATTTCATATTTCTCAAAATAACACTAGATTTTGTAACTATATTTTCGAGAAAAAACTTGATTTTACTGTATTTTTGAAGAAAAAAAACTCAATTTTTTCTGTAATTCTGACAAAAACTCAATTTTACTGTATTTTTGAAAAAAAAACTCGATTTTACTGTATTTGCAAAAAAAATCGATTTTAATGTATTTACGAAAAAACTCGAGTCTTTTAAATTTCAAAAAAACACGATTTTACTATATTTTCAAAAAAAAACTCGATTTTTATGTATTTTTAAAAAACTCAATTTTTATGTGTTTTCATAAAACTCAATTTTAATATATTTTGAAAAAAACTCGACTTTACTGTATTTTCGAAAAACGCGCTTTTACTATATTTTCAAAAAACTTGATTTTACTATAATTTTGAAAAACTCAATTTTACTGTATTTTCAATAAACTTGATTTTACTGTATTTTCATAAAACTATATCTTACTGTATTTAAAAAAAACTGATTTTAGCGTATTTTCTAAAAACCTGATTTAACTGTTTTTTACAAAAAACAATATTTTACTGGATATTCAAAAAACTTGATTTTACAGTATTTTCAAAAAAAATGATATTACCGTATTTTTGGAAAGACACAATTTTATCGTAATTATGAAAAAAACTTGATTTTACTATATTTTTAAAAAAACTCAATTTTTAGAAAATACACTAAAATCGGGTTTTTCCAAAAAATACATTAAAATGGAGTTTTTTCAGAACAGAACTGCTATATCGTACGAAACCAATTACTAACGAAATGCAAGAACACGTGACTCTAAATTGAAAGTTGCACCATATATATATAGGAGATAAAACACAATTTATATTTATATTTATTAATAATTATAATAATAATAAATAATAAAAGAAACCACTACTTCTTTCCAACACTCCTTGTTTCTCCTTCTTTAACGGACTCCCGCGTTTCTATGTAAAAAAACCGCTTCCATACTAAATTCTGTAGTAGTTGTGAGTGCCCCCATTTTAATGATTTTAAAACTTCTATTTTCCAGCAGCATCGTCTTCCTGCAGTAGTCACCATAGCTAGTATTAGGATTCATCACCATAGCCATCTCCACCATTACACCTCCGCATCCCGTCGACACAACTGCTTCGACTCATTGCTACAGCCATCTCAGACACAACACCTATGAAATTCATTGTTCCAACTATCAATTTTGATTTCTTACATTGAAGCTCTGTGTTGGAGCGGTAAAGCGGCAAGCAACAAAAGTTTTGGAAATATTTATCCGGGAATTTATCGTGTCCACAGAGATTGGTGATACCGAATTGCCGTTCGACGGATTCTTAGTTATGAGTTTGGTTTTGAATGAATTTAAATAATGAAATGGAAAAGTAAATATCAACACAAAAAGAATACATTCTTCAAATAGAAGAAACTATCAAGTATTGCATATAATCTACTCTTCACAAAATTAAACTTATCGACCAGTTGCACTCAGTTTACTATACTCCTTAAACCATTCACGTGTTGCCCGTTGTCGGCATTCGTGTCCAAACACCGCCACGAGTTCTATCGTATGCTTAGTTGACGATTTCTCCACCAACCAAACATACGGTAGCTTACCGTATTGCTCGATCGACGATCTCTCCACCAATCAAACAATCCGGTAGCATTACGAACCAACACAAAGTGAACATTAACTCTTCATCTATCTCTACAATCAAGAAGCTAATGATTATCTCTCCTAATCAAGATTTGTGAGGTCTATTTCTACAACAACACAAACCCCTAACATCAAGATGCAAAACAACCCACCAAACATAACCCAAACATCAAGATGTAAAAAATCAGGAAAAACAACAAGTTTATATTGTAAAGCAACTTTATACAACACCATGGGCGACAAATATACATGAGATCAAAGTATATATATACAAAACCCACAAATGAAACCACAAAGAGAAGAAAAGAAGAAAAACCCAAAAATCTCACGGTTTGTCGGCTCCGATTGATGAAGGATTCAACCTCGGATCATCCATTTGACAGCTCCAATGTATTTTCTAGCATCTTTCCACTCAAAAAATGCTATTGGATGGTTTGGAGCTCTAAAATATCCAACCATGCCCTAAAATATCTGATTTTCGCCTATTTATACAATTCTGGATCTGGTACAGCGCGCGTCGCGCGCAGGAGCGCGCATCGCGCCCAACTCGCTGAGTTGAAAAATCAGCTTTTAGTAAAAATGGCGTAACTTGAGAACCGTAACTCCGATTTGCGCCCGGTTCGAAGTGTTGGAAAGCTTATTCAATTTCCTATCTAAAAATGACAATATATCAACCAAATTGGTGATTTATTATTCTTTGATTTTGAGCTTTATTCGCCGAATGAATTGATTCCGCCGCTCAAAATCGCGCATTTGAAGCCGTGTCTTCGACACTTTATTGCTCATGCTTCAAATACGCAAGAATACCTACAAAAAGAGTAGAAAACTATCAAAACGTATAAAAGTGTATGAAAATACATCTATTCACAAAGTATACGTATTTATACACAAAACAGAGAATTATTCAACGAATATCAACAAAAGTCTCGATAAGTGCCACAAAACATATATACAAAATAACAACATTTTGGCACTTAACAACTCTCCCCAACTTGAATTTGTTTGTCCTCAAACAAGGCCAAACACTCAAATCGCAAAAGTGAAAATCCAAAGAATCAAGAATCAACAAAGTTTAGAAAAACGAAACAATTGTACGGTTCAAACAAAAACGTACGAACAAAGTAAATACTTACCATTATCCTACAACGACAACATGAAAATGAAACAATTCCTAAGTACAAAAATTCATACAAAACATCCTAAAACAAAACAAGCTCAATAAAGAATCACGCCTAGCAAAAACTCATCTATAGATGAAGAACACCGAAAGGTGAGGACTTTGACACACACCCGACAAACTTGCAAACAATAGACAAAATTATGCATTCATCCAAAAATAGTATTGAAAATGCAACGGCACGAATCACAAGGGCTTTCACGGTTGTAATGTGGCTCGGTTAACAAACAAGTGATAAGTCCTAAAGCTAATCGAAACAAAAACTTGCCTAAACCTAAGGGAGTAATTACTTCCACAAAGTTTCAAACAATACAATTTCAATCCAACTTCTTCTTCATCACATGTTTCACACCAAACACAAAACTTATTAACACAAATCTTTATTCCAAACTCTTTTTTGTTATGTTATTTTTCAAACTTTTTTCTCTTTTTTCTTTCTTTTTATTATCTTTCTTTTTCACTTTTTTTCTTTTCTTTTCACAACCTCATAATCAATCAACCAAAAAGTAAGTAAACATTCTCTCCCCAACTTGAATTCAACCATGGTATCAAAGTGTGAATACTCCCTACTTTCTAAGGCAAGGTAAAAATTCAAACCAAAAATCATGGTTAAGGGTTCAAGAAAACAAAGAATCAACATCCATACAAAAATGAGAACCAAACACTCATAGACAAGCATTTAGCAAAAACAACATGGACATTGACAAAAAGGCTCAAAAGAGATACTAATGATCACACACTCACAAGGTGAATTGAATATTTGGCTATGGTAGTTGTGCTCAAAATCAAACAAGTGCCTTGATCACTTTCGTGCATTCACAAAAACAATACAAACGAAAGATTAAACATAATAATATCCAGTTAAAACAAGAATTGTCGGTCTCTCGCATATATATACAATGGAAAGCCACCTCACATTTATGGTAAAAAGGGAAAACTAATTGTGATTAAAGTCATGAGCAAGTTATGCAAAAAGAATGAGTAATATGAAATTTGTACAAATGAAAAGTCTCATAAACATGTTATGCTATAGAAGGCGATAAACGAGTACCTTGCGACGTACAAATTTGAACAATCATTACCGCACAACCGACATGTTGAATCTATCACAATTGGAGAATTACCAAATGCGACTCCAAGTAATCGGGCCAAAATTTAAGTCTAAACAACAACAAAAGAATTAAAAAATAAAAATATAAAATACTATACTATAAAGCCTTGGTGTAAGTGGGAAAAAGGCTAGCCAAGTGAATCATGAAAAAGAATTCATTGGCCAAAAGCAACACAGCGCGCGACGCACCCTTAAGACCGCGCGACGCGCCCTATGTTCTGCCAAACCAAGCTCTTCAGCTCCCAGGCTGCGCGACGCGCCCTCTTTGCGCGCGACGCGCTACACCAGATAAACAAAAACCAGTGCAGCAAAACAGAAACTCAAAGAAACCTCCACTTATCGCCTACACTACTCATTTACAGAAAAACAGAAAAATAAAATTGTTGGGGTGCCTCCCAATAAGCGCTTGTTTTACGTCGTTAGCTCGACGCCTTTATTGTGTACGGTAGTAGCTTTCTCCACGACACGCCAACGCTTTCACCCAACGCGAACCTAAAGAAAGTATCCTAACCATACACGAACAAACATTACGAAACAAGAGAATATACAACAATACGCAAACAACACATATTAACAAACACGTAACGATAAGTAAAAACACAATTTTTACAAAAGTTTGGTGAAATTAACTAAACAAGTTGAAAAGTGAAGATTTAAAATTAAAAAACTATCCGAGTTCAACTTGTTTAATAAGTCCACCAAAATAATTAGAACATGTATCTATACAATCCACTATACAAAAGTATACAAGTATAAGGAAATTCACAAATATACGATATTCACAAAACTCAAAAACAAAGAAACTATCGCAATGCAAATTCAATAAAAACACCAATCCCCGGCAACGGCGCCATTTTGTTGGAGCGGTAAAGCGGCAAGCAACAAAAGTTTTGGAAATATTTATCCGGGAATTTATCGTGTCCACAGAGATTGGTGATACCGAATTGCCGTTCGACGGATTCTTAGTTATGAGTTTGGTTTTGAATGAATTTAAATAATGAAATGGAAAAGTAAATATCAACACAAAAAGAATACATTCTTCAAATAGAAGAAACTATCAAGTATTGCATATAATCTACTCTTCACAAACTTAAACTTATCGACCAGTTGCACTCAGTTTACTATACTCCTTAAACCATTCACGTGTTGCCCGTTGTCGGCATTCGTGTCCAAACACCGCCACGAGTTCTATCGTATGCTTAGTTGACGATTTCTCCACCAACCAAACATACGGTAGCTTACCGTATTGCTCGATCGACGATCTCTCCACCAATCAAACAATCCGGTAGCATTACGAACCAACACAAAGTGAACATTAACTCTTCATCTATCTCTACAATCAAGAAGCTAATGATTATCTCTCCTAATCAAGATTTGTGAGGTCTATTTCTACAACAACACAAACCCCTAACATCAAGATGCAAAACAACCCACCAAACATAACCCAAACATCAAGATGTAAAAAATCAGGAAAAACAACAAGTTTATATTGTAAAGCAACTTTATACAACACCATGGGCGACAAATATACATGAGATCAAAGTATATATATACAAAACCCACAAATGAAACCACAAAGAGAAGAAAAGAAGAAAAACCCAAAAATCTCACGGTTTGTCGGCTCCGATTGATGAAGGATTCAACCTCGGATCATCCATTTGACAGCTCCAATGTATTTTCTAGCATCTTTCCACTCAAAAAATGCTATTGGATGGTTTGGAGCTCTAAAATATCCAACCATGCCCTAAAATATCTGATTTTCGCCTATTTATACAATTCTGGATCTGGTACAGCGCGCGTCGCGCGCAGGAGCGCGCATCGCGCCCAACTCGCTGAGTTGAAAAATCAGCTTTTAGTAAAAATGGCGTAACTTGAGAACCGTAACTCCGATTTGCGCCCGGTTCGAAGTGTTGGAAAGCTTATTCAATTTCCTATCTAAAAATGACAATATATCAACCAAATTGGTGATTTATTATTCTTTGATTTTGAGCTTTATTCGCCGAATGAATTGATTCCGCCGCTCAAAATCGCGCGTTTGAAGCCGTGTCTTCGACACTTTATTGCTCATGCTTCAAATACGCAAGAATACCTACAAAAAGAGTAGAAAACTATCAAAACGTATAAAAGTGTATGAAAATACATCTATTCACAAAGTATACGTATTTATACACAAAACAGAGAATTATTCAACGAATATCAACAAAAGTCTCGATAAGTGCCACAAAACATATATACAAAATAACAACATTTTGGCACTTAACACTCTGTTGATTTCAATTGTAACAATCAATCACAAGTAAGTTTGTTGTTTATTTATTGTTTTATCATCGCTTTTAAATCGCGGCATACAACACATATTGTCAATTAATTGATTTGGTTTATTCATATATTTTTCTATTTAAAATTTATTGTTTTAGTGGAGGAAAATTATGCATCTTTTAATATAGAGGGAAGAAGTGAAGAAAATAACATATTTGATCAGAGTATTGATGATGAAATTGCTTATGAAAATGAATATCCTACACCTGGGATGAAATTTACCTCTGAAGATCAAGTTACTGATTATTACATAAATTATGCTCGTTGTATGGGTTTTGGAATTGGTAAAATTAGTTCAAAAAATGGAGAGGATGGAAAAAAGTACTTTACTCTAGCGTGTAGTCGTGCAAGAAAGTATTTGAGTAATTCAAAGAATATTTTGAAGCTGAATCCTATTTCCAAAATACAGCGTAAGGCTAGGTTGAATGCTTGCATGTCTTTAGATGGAACAATTATAGTTTCAAGTGTGGTTCTTGAGCATAATCATGAATTAAGTCCAACAAAAGCTCGATATTTTAGATGCAACAAGAAATTGGGGCCTTACATGAAAAGGAGGTTAGAACTTAATGATCAAGCTGGGATTAATGTGAGCAGAAATTTTCGATCTTTGGTGGTTGAAGCAAATGGTTATGAGAATCTTTCTTTCGGAGAAAAAGATTGTAGAAATTATATAGATAAAGTAAGGCGACTAAGACTTGGGACAGGAGATGCTGAAGCTATTCAAAACTATTTTGTTAGAATGTAAAAACAAAATAGTTAATTTTACTATGTAATGGATGTGGATGATGAAAGCCGTTTACAAAATGTATTTTGGGCTGATGCGAGATGTAGGGTTGCATATGAATATTTCGATGAAGTGGTAACTTTTGACACCACTTACTTGACAATTAAATATGACATGCCTTTTGCCCCTTTTGTTGGAGTTAATCATCACGGGCAATCAATTTTGTTGGGTTGTGCTCTATTGTCAAATGAGGATACTAAAACTTTTACTTGGTTGTTTAACACATGGTTAGACTGTATGAATGGACGTGCACCAAATGCTATAATTACTGATCAAGATCGAGCAATGAAAAATGCAATTGAGGTTGTCTTTCCAAAAACTCGTCATCGTTGGTGTTTATGGCATTTAATGAAAAAGGTTCCAGAAAAGTTAGGTAGCCATTCAGATTATGAGTCTATCAAAACACTTTTGCACAACATTGTATATGACTCTTTGAGTAAAAGTGATTTTATAGAGAAGTGGGAAAAAATGATTGAATATTATAGGGTTAAATACATTTTACCCCCTGCCAAAGTAGCGAGATTCGGTTTTCCCCCTTATTAAAAAATTTTTTAGCCTTCGCCCCTTAGAAAACAAGATTCTGTTTTCAGACACCCCCTATCCCTTATTTGGCTGACTGGGCGAGGGGAATCTTGCTGACTGGGCATGGTTTTGGAAAGCTTGCAAAATTGCAAATAATCAAACTTGCAAAACCTGGGTTTCGAACCCAGGTTACAAGGGTTAATAGGCGCGCAACCAACCATTGAAGCAGAATGCTCAGTTGTTATAATTTCCAAAGCAAATATATATATTTCGTTTATATATTACTTTATTTATTTATTTATTTATTAATATACTTTATTACTAATATATTAATATATGTTTATATATTACTTTATTTATTTATTAATATACTTTATTTATTTATTATTAATAGTTATATATTACTTTATTTATTTATTAAATGGTTTATTATTAATATTTATATATTACTTTATTTATTTATTATTATTAATATTTAAATTTAATTTATTTATTAAATGGTTTATTATTAATATTTATATATTACTTTATTTATTTACTTATTTATTATTAATAAACATATATATAAACATATATATAAACATATATTAATAATAAAGTATATTAATAATAAATATAAAAAAATGTAATATATAAATACTAATAATAAATAAATAAATACATAAATAAATAAATAAATAAATAAATAATAAATAAACTATAATCAATAAACTATAATCAATAAACTATATAATAAATAAATAAAATAATATACTAATAAAAATAGGATAATAAATGTTATGTAATAAAATTAAAATTTGTAATTGAAATAAATTATTAATAAATAAATATTAATAAATAAATAATGTATTAATAATAATAAACATATATGGTTTATATTATATTTGAAAAATGGTAGAAAATATGATACATAAATATTTCGTTTGTAACTTAGTCCAAGAAGCATGTATGGCGCAGTGGTTCAAAATGTCAACCATAACATAAAGATTAAGGGTTCGAACCCCAGTTTTGCCAAGTTTAATTTGTAATTTTTCCAAATTTTCTAAAGACAACCACGTCATGCGCCACCTAAGCAAGCAAACAGCAGATTTTGCGCCAACTCACCACACCCAGTCAGCCAAACAAGGGATAGGGGGTGTCTGAAAACAGAATCTTGTTTTCTAAGGGGCGAAGGCTAAATTTTTTTTTAATAAGGGGGAAAACCGAATCTCGCTACTTTGGGAGGGGGTAAAATGTATTTAACCCAATATTATAAATTGCAAGATAATGAGTGGTTGAAAGGGTTGTTTGTTGAACGAGATCATTGGGTTCCTATTTATGTGAAAGACACATTTTGGGCTGGAATGTCAACTACACAACGAAGTGAAAGTATGAACTCATTTTTTGATGGATATGTAAACTCAAAGACAACATTGAAGCAATTTGTTGAACAATATGACAAATGCATTGAGAGACAAAATTGAAAAGGAAAACATGGCAGACTTTGGTTCATTTAATGCAACAATTGCTTGTGTAAGTCATTTTGGTTTTGAGTTACAATTCCACCATGCATTTACAAATGCAAAATTTAAAGAATTTCAAGTTGAGGTTGCTTCTATGATGTACTGCAATACTCTATTTGAAAAATTGGAGGGATTGAATTCAATATTTTCTATTACCGAAAGTAAGAAAGTATTTGACAAAATTAAGGACATAATGTTCAAAGTGTCTTTCAATGAGAATATTTTTGAATTACACTGTACTTGTTGCTTGTTTGAGTTCAAAGGCATTTTATGTAGACACATTCTTTGTGTACTTAAGCTGATTGGCAAAAATGATTTAGTGCCAACTTCTTATGTTTTATCGCGGTGGAGGAAGGACATAAGGCGAAGATATACACTTATTAAATGTGGCTTTGATCAATTAGTTGGAAATCCAGATCTTGAACGTGTTAATAAAGCTTGTGATGCTTTTTATGAAGTTGCTTCTACAAGAATAAATACTAATGATGTATTGTTGAAAGTGATGAATTGGATTGAGGACTTGAAAATTGAGTTAACATGTGAAGAAATGTCTCCTGGAATTAGAGAAGACAATTTAGTTCAAAGTCAAGTGACTAGAATTCTTGACCCTACAGTGGTTCGGAGTAAAGGACGTCCTCCTTTCAAAAGAAAAACCTCTAAAGTTGATGAACTTGTAAAGAATAAACTCATTAGAAAGAAAAAGCAAAATAGAAGTCAGAAGAATAAAAATAATCCAAGTCAAGAAGAGGTTATTCCGAGTTCTTCGTTTTTATTTTCTATATATGTATTATATAACATATTTGTCTAATTTTGACTTTTTTTACCGCAGATGACAGGTACATCTAGATGCCAAGAAGTTGAAAGTGGAGAGAATATTAGATCTCAAATTATTGATAACATTAGAACACAAGAAAGCACCCAAGTAAATGAAATATACTGTTTGATTCTTAGTTATTGTGTTAAATACAGATGATAGTTTATTTTGATTATTAATATTACACTTCCTACTTTTTTTTGTATTATTTGTAGTGTGAGCAAAGATATGTTCAGAAGAGCACTTTTGTAGATGATATAGCTCTCTTCAATCCAAATCAAGAATACACTAATGTTGTAAATCAGGTGAAACGTGCAATCATCTGCTATAATTATATTATGTTCCTAATTCTAATTTTGTTCAGCTAGTGTCTCTTAGTTTTATGGTAAAATATTCAAATTTTAAAAGCGTTAATAATTTATATCATGAATATTTTCTTTTTGTAGGAACAATATCATGTGACCGAACAATCATCACTATACCAACCATTGTCATAAAGACAAGGATCAATCTCTACTTGAAGACTTCAAATTTAGAAGATTCATATTTTAAGAATTTAGATTTATTTTTGTTACCAAAACAATAATTTTGTTTGGAAGGATTTCTTGTTTAAATTGAATTTGATTCCTATTGTTATTATAACAGTGAGCTTTGGTTACAGTTATGCGTTGTGTTAACTTTAAGACCATTAAACTTTGTATTCAATAACCAAATACATTTTTTTTAGTTGAGCACTTGTGTTTGAAGTGTAATATGTTGAGACATGTGTGTTCATGCTTTATTTAGTGCTTAGATACTAGAGTAATGCACTTTCTAAGACTATAAAGTTATCATAGCAAAACTATCACATTTTCGTGTGAAAAGAAAATATGTTGAAAAAATCATCTTAGAAGTCATGAAATTCTTACTCAAGAAACCTTTAATTTTCTTTTAGTCATTTTTAATTTAATTATAGTTATTCATCAAAAACTTTCTTTTTTGGATTTTGGTATTCCAAAGGAAGATCGTCACTCTTTATTTCGAAAATATGTTCACATCGAGTCGTCGACCAAATGTAAATTGAACTTTTCAATATTATACTTCTATAATTGTTGCATAGTTTTTTGCTATATCAACATTTCCTTGCTACATAAGCAGAATAATATTAAGGAGTCATCATTTATGTTGAGCTATTTTTAAAATTTTCCAAATTAATGTGTATTCAAAAGAAACAATCAGAATATGATGGCTTCAACATATTTAATTACAAGTGATTCTAAATAGAAGAGACTTTTATGAAGAGATTCTAAATAGAAGAAAATATCCATGAACTCTCACTAATTACATTGACTAACAAACATAAATTCATCCATAGATTACAAATAAAGGGCACTTCCATATTGGACAGCAAACTAGTGAATGGTTTTTGTACATAATTGAAAAATAGGCGATGATTTTCGCAACAGCCATCTTATGACAGTACCACAATAGCCACAAATTAAAATAGCCGCATGACGATGTAACTCCAAGCACCAGCAAGACACCGACCAGATGAACCGTTACCAGAAAATAGTGCCAGCACATGCAGTAGAGCACCAGAGTCCTACTCGCGAGAAATTGTTACGACTAGAGACACAAAACTCTAGTAGACTCCGGCTGAAACCGGACCAGCATTGCGCCAATAGCCGCTCAGGTACAAATGCGTCTGCAGATCACGAAACACCACATCGACCCTGCTAAAAAAACAGCTGCAACGATGACGAATACACCACAGAACCAAACTGAGTCCTCGGCGACAAAATAACTTGCGAAAACACAGAAGTGTAAGCTAGCTGCAACTGTTGAATAGAGGTCTTAGCTGCTATGATCACACCAAGCAAGACATCCCCAGCTCCAGACTGTACAAACTACCATACATGACCTACAAACATCCTTTATTATTATACTAATGCTTCTTACTATACTATCTCAGCTCTATTGCTCCATTTACCACCTTTTAACGAATCCTGTTGAAATATCAAAATATCTCATGAATTAGTTTCTCACTTTGAAACTAAATTCATATGCAATTGATATAATTGATTTATTCTAACATTTGAGTAGATGCAGACCCTCCGGTCTCTAAATAATCGCAATGAGCTTTCATAAAGAAATTCAGAACATCCATGAATTCAAATAAAACACAGTTAGGCTATGTTTTGTATTAGCATAGAATCACGCGGAACACTCCACCATTTACTAAAGAGTTTAATGAAAAGTCAAAAAATTCAACTAGCACAAGAAAATTAACTACCAAGAGATTTATATGAGATTTTGATTTTAACTACAAAAGATAGTGCATGTCATGCTCTCAAATGGCATGTTGAAAACACGATGTGGATGGGAAAGTATTGGTAACCATAGTCAAACTATCATCACATTAAACAGGAACCACATAGAAGTTTAGGTTAGACATGAACTACATAGGGGTTGGGGATTATTTATAAAACACAATTGTCTGTTCTAGGATTTGGTGAAACTGAGATGCACACTAAAACTTAGATAAATAAAATAGTTAAAACATCTCAAAGTTTCATTTACCATATCACATGTCTTTCCCCACCGATTGAATACCCTTATGAAATTAATTGAACGACAACCCTCTGTTGAAAACTGGGAACCAACAACGCTGTCGTTAGATCAGAAAGGAAAATTATCAGGATGGGTTGGTCGTCGTTGTTCTTTGCGGATCGAAAAGAAAAATCGTAGAGATGGATTGGATGTATTTGTGTTGATAATGAGATGTATTTTTTTCTTTTCGTTGAATTGTTCAGAGAAAAAAATAGGAAGCAAAAAAAAACATAGACGAGAGAGAATGGTCATATTATTTTCACGTGGATTTCATTCTTCGCTTTCGGAGGCAATTTATTTCGTAATTTTAAGCATTTTCCTTTTCAGAATACAATAAAACTGAGTTTTCTGAAAATAAAGTAAAATAACATTTATTTGAAAATACAGTTATATCAGGTTTTTAAAAAATACAAAAACTCGGGTTTTTTTGAAAATACAGTAAATTCGATTTTTAAAAAAATACATTAAAACTGAGTTTTATGAAAATCCAATAGAATGAGGTTTTTATTAAAATAAGGTTAAGTCGAGTTTTTCCAAAAATACAGTAAAATCAAGTTTTTTAAAATACAGTAAAATCGGGTTTTTTGAAAATAATGAAAATTTGAGTTTTAAAAAATATAGTAAAATCAAGTTTTCCAAAAAATACAGTAAAATCAGGTTTTTCCAAAAAGTACAGTAAAATTGGGTTTCTCTAAAAATACAGTAAATTCAAGTTTTTATGAAAATATAGTAAATCTTTTTTTTTTGTTGAAAATACAGTAAAATTGAGTTTGGCCAAAAATATAGTAAAATCGAGTTTTTCCAAAAATATAGTAAATCGGGTTTTTAGAAAATACACTAAAATCATTTTTTAAATACAATGAAATCGATTTTTTTCAATACAGTAAAATTGGGTTTTTTGAAAATACAATAAGATTGAGTTTGATAAAAAATATAGTAAAATTGAGTTTTTTAAAATCGAGTTTTTCAAAAAATACAATAAAATCGAGTTTTGCAAACATACAGTAAAATCGAGTTTTTCAAACATACAGTAAAATCAGGTTATTTTGGAAAGACGGAAAAAATTCAAGTTTTCTGATAATTTAGAAAAATTGAGTTTTTAATAATAATACAGTAAAATCGAGTTTTTCAAAAATACAATAAAATCAATTTTTTTAAAACACAGTAAAATCTAGTTTTTTGAAAATATGATATAATCGAGTTTTTTTAAAAATACAGTAAAATCGGGTTCTATCGACAAAATTTAGTGTTTCGAAAATATAGTAAAATCAAGTTTTTCAAAAGTACAATAAACTCGATTTTTCCAGTATTTTTAAAAAAATCAATTTTTTGTATTTCCGAAAAACTCGATTTTTAAAACAATTTTTTATTTTTTAAATGATGTAATAGATTTAAAATATATAATAACAGTAATCCATTGGATCGTTAAAATATGATGGGTGGATTGGATCAATCCATATATATAAATGGATGGATTTTGTCAAATCCATTAACTTACTTTTTAAGTGGTGGGTGGATTGCATGAATTTTGTCTTAATGGATTCAATTGTCACCCGTAGTTTTCGTTCAATTTTCTTCCATATTAGTTAAATAAAGAACTTGAAATATTGAAGAGATTTTAACCATGAAAGAACTGAGATGAATGATGAGTTGTAGAATACTTGAAAAACATTAATCAGTGTAAGTTGTTCTTTAAATATAACACAATTGTTCATAAAATTATTTTCCTAACCAATTTTGAGAAGTTATATGTTCAGTTAGGGTTTAGTGAAATAACCAATCCACAATAGATTTAATAAACTCAATCGTATTTCACTCGTCAATTTTATGTCAAACCGAGGTGAAAGGTGTTATATCCGTCAGTGGAATGTTAAAATTGAGGGAAAATGTATCTTTCGCCAGTTGAGAATTCTAAAACGGATCTCCCTAAAGATCGAACCCATGTGAAGAACACTTTACCCCCTGGTTACTTCAAAACCGAGGAGTAATGTGACAAGTTTTCATGAGGCCCTCGGTTACCTTGCCTCTATAATCGAGGTTGAATCCCCATCTCGATTGAGATTAAATGTGTTTTATAGTAGTGTAAGTGTGTATAATCTTTTCATTGCATAAGAGAAACAAAAACTTTTTAAGTTTGAAGCTAAGAGAGTGGTGGTCGGTTGGAAAAAAGAAAACAAAAGATACTTCACCGAATCTGTGAAGATGGTGGCCCGTCGGATCTGTGTTCAACGGCGGTGATCGGTCAAATTTGCTCTTCCTTATTTCTCCTATTTTGATTTGTTTATTGTGTTGTCGTTCGTGAGGGTGAGAAGAAAGAAGAACAAGAAGGGTGGTTGAAATGGTTGAACAAACATAGTTGTTAGTTTATTGTGTAGTTGTTGTTTGTTGTGTTGTTGTTTTGCGAGTATGAACAAGTTTTGTTATTGGGAGAGTGAAGAGACTCATTTAGTTTCATCCGTTCCAATGATATAGCAACCTAATTTTCTCATCACAACATGTGTAAATCTGATTAGCCACGTGATTCTCACTTTGCAATGTTCCTTTTTGCGACGTGATTTTCACGTGGCAAAAACACATCGCTGGAAACCATTTTTCTTATACTGTGCTTGGCAACGTGAATGTCATATCGCAACAACCATGTTTAGCGACGTGTTTTTCACGTGGCTGTATCATACCGCGGGAAAACATTTTGAATTTTTCTTTACCCACCTCCCTATGGGGGAAACCCCCAGCGAAATCCCAAAACTGCCCCTGCTTCGGAGATGCATCTCCGAAGTTTTTTTTTTTTGTTTTTTTTTTAGTTCGGAAATGAATCTCCGAAAACATCAAAAATTTGATGTTTTCGGAGATTCATTTCCGAACTAAAAAAATTTCAAAATCCGTGCATATTTTCGGAAGTTCATTTCCGAAACTGTTGCTGCATATACAAATTTCCCTCCTTCACTTTTTCATCATTTTTCTCCAAAAACTTATCAAAACCCTCTCTAAACCCTATCAATCTCCATCAATTTTTCGCCCTAAAAGCAAGTTTCAAACCGTTGATCACGTTAAAGGGGGCATAGAAAGCTACAATTTCAGGTAAACATCTCTCATTTCATCCCCTATTTCACTACATTGATTCAACAAATTTATGCTGAAAACTGATATGGTTCGGAAGTTCATTTCCAAAATATATTACCTAACAAATTTCGGAAATGAACTTCCGAAATATGCCCTGGCAGTTTAAAAAAAACAGTTTTGGCCAATTTTGCTAATTTTTGCATTTGCTAGGTATGGTGCATCCGGACAACATTGTGCAAGACGATGGAGTATTAAATCCGGAAATTGTCAACGTTAATAACGATCCGGTTATTGACGCTACTCCTATGATCAATGCGGTCGATGTTAGGCAACATTTTACAAATGATCGGAGCTTCGTTAGTCGAGAACAATTGATTGATTGGGTTCGAAACGAAGCTAGTAAACTTGGATTTGGAATTGTCATTTTAAGGTCGGACAACGGAAATAGTAGGCGGAAAGCTTTCGTTGTTTTGAATTGCGAACGTGGTGGTAGTTATGTGCAATCAAACCGTGTGCTAAAACACGAGGACACGGGATCGAGAAAGTGCGGGTGTCCTTTTAAGTTGCGTGCCAATCGGAGGGTTGATGATTTGTGGCGGTTAACCGTAATTTGTGGAATGCATAATCATGCCTTGGATGTCAAGTTACACGGGCATCCAATGGCGTGTCGTTTGTCCCGCGAAGAGAGGAATGTGATATCGGACCTAACGATAGTCAAAGTGGCGCCTTGCAACATACTTGCCGATTTGAAGCGTAAGAAACCGGATAGCGTTTCAAATATCAAGCAAGTTTACAATGAACGACACAATCTCAAGGTTTTAAATATGGGCCCTCGGTCGGAAATGCAACAACTTTTGAAACTTCTAGGCGATAACAATTACGTTTCAAGCTTCCGAACCTCCGAGGACAAAGTTACCGTGCGTGATATTTTTTGGACTCATCCCGAAAGTATCAAATTGTTCAACACATTTCCAACCGTTCTAGTCATGGATTCGACGTACAAGACAAACAAGTATAGGCTTCCTCTTCTAGAGATCGTCGGTGTGACCTCGACGGACAAGACTTATTCGGTGGGGTTTGCTTTTTTGGAGTGTGAAAAAGAAGAAAACTTTACGTGGGCCTTGGGAATTTGCAAGTCTTTGTTAGTTGATCAAGAGGTTATGCCAAACGTCGTTGTCACCGATCGGGACAATGCTTTGATGAATGCGGTCGATACCGTCTTCCCGACATCTACCGCTTTACTTTGCCGGTATCACATAACTTGCAACGTGAGAAGCAAGTTGAAACCCACGGTTGGGACAAAAGATAGGTTGGATGAAAATGGTAAATTTGTCAAAGCCGGTGTTGTGGTTGATAGGATAATGGCGGCATGGAGGGGAATTTTGGATGCATACTCCGAAGAGGATTATACCGAGAAATTGGTACACTTTAGGTCTTTGTGTGGTTCCATTAGGATATTTTGTCATTACGTCGAATCCACCATTCTTGACAAAGTTAGAGAAAAAGTCGTGTGCGCTTGGACAAATCGGGTTAGACATCTTGGTTGCACCACGACTAACCGAGTTGAATCCGCACATGCGGTCTTCAAGAGGTGGTTGGGTGATAGTAAGGGAGATTTGTGTCGCGGGTGGGACACCGTGAATCAAATGCTTGAAAATCAACACAATGAAATTCAAACATCGTTCGGTCGGAGCAAGACGGTCATGGAACACCGGTATAAGGGCCAAATTCTATTCTCCCAATTGATTTACAACATATCTCGAACGGGTTTGAATTTTTTTTTTCATGAAGCTAAGCGGTCGGAGACCACGGGGGCGGATAGTTCTTTATGTGGGTGCACCATTAGAACTACATACGACCTTCCGTGTGCTTGTATAATTTCAAAAAAGAAGGAGTTGAATTCACCAATACGCATGGATGAGGTAGCCGACCATTAGAAGAAACTTCGTTTTGATGATTTTGACCCGCCGAAGGAAAATGACTCCAAAATCACCATCTCCGACGAGTTGGAAGTGATAATGGAGAAGTTTGCTAAGGCGGACGACACAACAAAATTGCACATAAAAGAACAATTGCGAAAGATCGCGTTTCCGGAGACCACCGATTTGAAACCGCCATCTCAACCGGTTAAGACGAAAGGTGCACCGAAAAAGTCAAAAATTACACAAGATGACAATTCAACAAAACGATCTCCTTCCTACTTTGAACATGTTGATTCATCGTTGCCGGAAATTCAAGAGACACCGAAGTCCACGTGTAGTGGTAACAAAGGAGCCTGTATTTCGAAGCCACCTCGCACACCGCCGATAAAAAAATCACTGATTGTCTACATTGATGAAATGCCACTTTTCATGCACAAATATATCGATAACATCGTTGATGTTGGAGGCGACGGTAATTGTGGATATCGGGCCGTTGCGGGTTTGCTCGGTAAAGGGGAAAATAATCACACTTTAGTCCGACGGGAGCTCATTGCGGAGTTGACTTCGTATCGGGATATCTACGGCCGACTATATGAAAATCAAGAAAAGTTTGCAAAAATTCATGATGCACTTGTTCCATCACTTACCGGTATCGCTCCGGTTTCGAAGTGGATGTCATTCCCCGAGATGGGTCATCTAATAGCAAGTGCATATGATATGGTGTGCGTCGATTTGACGAGGTTCGGATTATGTGAGACTTTCTTTCCACTTCATAGTCGACCGCCGTTGGACGCGTCGGGCCGCGTCATATGCATCGGGTATCTACGATCGCGGCACTTCGTTCAAGTGTTTTTGAAACCGGGTTGTCCTATACCGGCTACTTCTTGTCAATGGACGGCACATCGTTCAAATGAGGCGGAGACTTGGCCGGATCCGTTCGTTGCGAGGATGGCGAAGTTTGAAGAAATGATGAGCAAGGAGCGCGAGCAAAATAGAGAGCGTTCGAAGAACGTGCCTATTTTCGACTTAGGATCCACAGATTGGTTCGGTGAATTTTAGTTCGTTCCGGATCGTTTTTTGTTTGTAACGATCATTTTTTGTATGTATTGTTGTTTATCATGTAAAATCTGACCGATTCAATACATATATAATATAAGTATGTTTTATGTCATCAATGTCTAATTTATGTCTATTTTGAATTCCTTTGGTATTGTTTACACAAAACACTAAGCAATCAACAAAATGCAAAATTTAAGTCTGTTTTCTGCATAATTCGGAAATGAACTTCCGAAATATACATGTCTGGAGCCTATTTTCGGAAGTTCATTTCCGAAATGTCCCCTGAGGCAGGATAAGGTTTGTTGGGCCATCAATGCTCCAATAAGTCTATAAATACCACACACTCTTCTTCATCCTCTTCACACCACAAAACACAAATGACACAAACCTACCCTCACCTAGCATTCGTCTACTTTGAAACCGGCTACCCGATGCCGTTCCAATTTCGCTTCTCGCGCGACACGCCGTTTGCGAAATTGATACCGTCGCTCAACTCGCTTTTGCGCTATCCCGAGAATCGAAAGGTTGTCAAGCTCGAGTACCGCTCTCCATCGCTTAACGACGAGGGAGACATTAAGTTCACACCTTTTGAGATCAAGAACGACGAAGACTTAGCGGTTATGTGGACAACGTTCGACCGATTTTCTTCGAAAGGCCCGATCGAGTTGGACGCCAAACTTCAAAGATCGGCGGACGACGTTATCAAAATGTTGACTCATCCCCACCTACCCGTGTTCAACAATATGTAACTTTGATTTTCAGTAATATTATCGTTGTAATCTTCACCCGATTAAATAAAGCGAATCGTTGTTATTTTTCATTTTGCTTCTGTCCAGACATAACTTCGGAAGTGCATTTCCGAATTCCATCATGGGGGGTGCACTCGGAGATGAACTTCCGAAACACCACATTTTCTGAAACTTTAACTTTATTTCGGAGATGCATCTCCGAAATCAATTTTTTATATTAAAAAACACTTTTTCGGAAGTTCATTTCCGAAAACACCTTTTTTGCAAAAAAAAGTACCGTTTCGGAAATGAACTTCCGAAACAAGGGGTAGTGTGGTAAATTCACTAGGGGTGGGCAAGAAGGTTAGGAGGTGGCTAAAGAAATTCTCAACATTTTTTTAATACCGATAGGGTGGGAGCTTATTTTATTTTTAATTGCTTATATAGACCAGGGTTAGCATTGTTCACATTGCCATAGTCCAGTTTAATTTCAACCTTCTAATCTTATATAACTCACATGATGGTGCAACACATAACATATATTATAACGAATTAACGACCTGCACTATAATATTAGCAATATGACAGAAAAAAACAATATATAGTTAGTTAAAAATAGAAATGATTGCATTGTAGGAGAGGTGGCATGAAAATGCAAAACGGTTTCTGGGTCGTGTGATACTATTACTATGTACATTCACCATGCTCATCTCTTTTTCTTTTGAGATTCCTCCTCCTCTTCCTCCCTTTCTCTCTCACCCCTTAGGTAATAACATAACATAACATTTATCCAAATCAATTACTTTCAAACATCTAATGTAACATCATATTCATAATCTTTTCTATTTTTTGTTACAGGTTTGATGATATATAAATGGTTGGGGTCAATATTTGAGGGAGCGGGTGTGGCTTCTCCGCCTCATTCATTTTTGTAAATATATTTTTATCAATGGCTGAAGCCAATTCCCCAACAACATCTCCACCGTCTGATTCATCGCCACCTCCGTCACAAGACGCGGCAAATAATCCATCTTCACCACCACCATCACCACCAGCCGCTGATAATTCATCTCCACCGCCGTCATCCCCGCCACCATCTTCTCCACCACCATCATCACCTCCTCCGTCATCTCCACCTCCGTCATCTCCACCTCCTTCATCTTCACCTCCATCTTCGCCTCCTCCATCGTCTCCCTCTCCGTCTCCGCCTTCTGGCTCTTCTCCCTCTCCGCCTTCTGGCTCTTCTCCATCTCCGCCTTCGGACTCTTCTCCATCTCCGCCTCCGCCTTCTGACTCTTCTCCATCTCCTCCATCACCGCCGCCACCACCATCACCACAAGGCCGCTCACCATCGCCTCCAAACGGGCAAGATTTTTCTCCTCCTCCGCCACCACATCATCGCTTGTCACCTCCGAAATCATCTCACTCGAATAACAACCACAATTCAAATAACGAGAATGGAAGCCAATTGAGCACAGGGGCTATAATAGGAATTGCAAGTGGAGTTGGTGTGTTGCTCCTTGTCATTTCCATACTCCTTATTGTATGTTCAAGAAGAAAGAAGAGATCGCCACAACCTCACCTTCAATTCTACCCGAATCAACCACGCGGTATATACATATATTGTGAATGTGTTTTCTATAACAACGATGTGATTTTTATGAGGATTGATTTTGCCATCCAAAAAGAGCAACGTGTTGCAGTCCGTTTGCTTGTTATTTCTATATAATCTTTATTATATATAATATAATTTGAAAATAAATCTGTGAAATTGCAGGTCCAGGTCCTAATCATTATGAGTACAACAATAACCGTGATCACATACTTAATATTCCTCCACCACCAGGTGGTGGTGGAGGTTGGGGTCCACCACCACCTCCTGGTGGTGCTGGTGGAGGTTGGGCTTTACCACATGTAGCCAGTCTACCTCCCCAGCAATTCAGCAGTGACATGAGTACCTCGAGTTACTCCGGATCGCAAGGTCCTGTATTGCCACCACCGCATCCAACTGTTGCACTCGGGTTCAACCAGAGTTCATTCACTTACGATGAGTTATCGGTTGCTACTGGTGCATTTGCACAGCGAAACCTGCTGGGTCAGGGCGGATTTGGATATGTACATAAAGGTGTTCTTCCTAATGGTAAAGAAATAGCAGTGAAAAGCCTTAAGTCAACCAGTGGACAAGGTGATAGAGAATTTCAAGCTGAAGTTGATACTGTCAGCCGTGTCCATCATCGCTATCTTGTTTCGCTTGTTGGATACTGCATTTCTGATACTAAAAAGCTTCTTGTTTATGAATTTGTGCCTAACAAGACCCTTGAATATCACCTTCATGGTAAGCTTCTCGCTACCACTTTCAAACATTAACTATTAACTTATCACTTAATGAGTTTAATTTGACAGTATGATACATAATTTTTGCAGGAAAGGGTCGACCTGTGATGGATTGGGCCACAAGGCTTAAAATCGCGCTTGGATCGGCCAAAGGACTTGCTTATTTACATGAGGATTGTAAGTGATTATCTACTTATAATCTAATTCTCACAAATAACTATAACATGCACTTTTTTTTGTGATTTAGTTCATTATGGATGAAGTTATTATCATTAACTTGTTGAAACAATAACATGCAGGTCATCCTCGTATCATTCACCGAGACATTAAGGGTGCAAACATTTTACTCGAAAACAATTTTGAAGCAAAAGTATGTTTATCAATCACCGTATATGTTTAGTTATTTCGGAATTGTATATACATGTCTCGTCTATTTTTCTTTAGTAATTAATTGTTGGTGATTTTATCTATTTAGGTGGCAGATTTTGGATTGGCAAAGTTTAATCAAGACGCTAACACTCATATTTCTACTCGCGTCATGGGAACATTTGGGTAATTAACAAATACTAATCCCATCCAGTGTGAACATTTTGCAAATTGCAATGAATTTATAATTATGAATCTGTTTAATGATTCATCTACTAATTCAGGTATATGGCTCCTGAGTATGCATCGAGCGGTAAACTAACTGATAAATCTGATGTCTTCTCGTACGGTATTGTGCTTTTGGAGCTTATAACTGGACGACGACCGGTTGGATCCATGGGTGATTATGAAGAAGACAGTTTGGTTGATTGGGTATATATTACATTTCATACTTCAACATTCATTTAGTTATGAATGTTTCTAATAAAAACTTTGTTTATGAATATGCAGGCTAGACCACTCTGTACAAAAGCATTGGAAAGTGGAATACTTACTGGATTGGTCGATATCCGATTAGAGGACAATTATGACAAAAACGAGGCAATACGAATGATAGCTTGTGCTGCTGCTAGTGTTAGGCACTCGGCAAAAAGACGTCCGAAAATGAGTCAGGTAAAAACGAATCACTACGCATAATGTTTTATGGAATTGAGGTACGTTGATAATTAACATATGAATATTAATTGAATAGATTGTAAGAGTACTGGAAGGAGATTCTTCACTCGAAGCGCTCCATCAGGACGGAGTTAAAGCTGGACATAGTACTATGTACAGCAGCAGCACAAGTGGAGATTATGATGCAGGAGCATACAGTGCTGACATGAAAAAGTTCAAGAAAGTAGCGTTTGAAAGCGGCGTAACAAGCAGCGAGTACGGTGGAACGAGTGAGTATGGTCTCAATCTTTCGCTCTCTAGCAGTGACCAACCTTCTTCTGAGTATAGCAGGAGGACTGGAACTGCAACTGGAAATGTAAGCCGGATCAACACTCCATGAGAAGCAAACCTCATCTGATATGACATGACATGATATGATCCAACTGTATTTTTGAATTAGCTAGATTGCTAAGAAAAGTAACAGATGATTATCTAACCACAAAATTTTAATTCAAGTAATGGTTGTTGATGTTACTTAATTCTTGACTAATTGGCAGAAAAGTGCATGTATTGTCTATTTTCCTTGTGGTGGATTTTGTATAGTTTTTGCAACTATGATTCTCTAATTCAATAGTGATGTATTTTGGCTTGGGAAATTTAAAATTCAACAAACAGTTCCATACTTTCTATCTTGGTAAGAAAACATAATTCCAAGACTTATTTTGATGCAAGAGTTGAAATAATTATAAAAAGAATTTATCAACTAAATCATTTATTTAACTAATTCAAAAATTAAAAAAAAAAAAATCAATAACATATCTCTATACAACAATATTTTTATTACTGGCATTTGAAACCTATCAACTTCTAATTCCACATAAAAAGATGATAGTCTTAACATGGATTAAAATTGATATTGCATAAAGGTTATAACAGTATGAGATTCAAAACAAAATTTGCTATATATTGAACTAAAAATTAATTCAATGGAACAATCTTTTAGGTAAAAACACGAAAGAGTATACTTTAGATAATTTCTCTTATAATATGGGACTTATAATATGGGACGGAGTGAGTATTTAGAATATATATATATATATATATATATATATATATATATATATATATATATATATATATATATATATATATATATATATATATTTATATAATGTAAGAAAATGTTTATTTTGATAATGAATTAACTAAAACTACTTAACAAACATAAGATTTTTTTTATTAGAGACTGTTTTCTTTAGACAAACATGGATTCATAGTAAATAGCTTTGCTAAATATAAGAACATAAACTTAATATACCCACTACCTATATACAATCATTTGATCCTGATAAATAAAAATTTCAAATGGCAAACTCAACGTAGTCATTATTTGAAAAATAAATAAGACACAATATATATATCAACAAAAGAAATTGGACTAAATAGTCGTAAAAATATTTTTATCATTAAAAAGAAAAACTATTCCCTGCTATTACAATTTGCCGCATTTACATGTTGCATATCTTTTTAATCATTAGATTAAAATGAAACAGTTAAAATTTCAAATTAAATATTTTTTATTGAATATAAATTTAAATGGTTCGATTTTAATCAAATCATCAAAAATATGACAAATGCGCGAATGTGACAAATGAAATGAGTGACTATGGTAATCTCGGGCTTCGGCTAATATGCATAAGAATTTTACTTATGCACCATGCATAAGCCTACATAAGTCATTGGATCATGTTTTTAATCCAGTATTGAATATTGAGTGGTGAGTATTAAGTATTGAGTAATAACAATGGATGTCTAGAATTTAATTCAACGATCCAAGGGTCCATAATAATCTATGCATGGTGCATAGATTTTTATCTATGTAAGGTAACTGCACCCCTCCCGTTTCCAATAAAAACGTAGTTATAAAATTCCCGCCTTATTAATGATTTGCCGCTTTAAATAAAAGTGAAAACACTATATGAAGAATTAATGTTCATATAGTTGTTAAGTGGAGTATAAATAGCCTCCATGTATGTATTAGATGAATTTCAAAGAGGGTTTATTTACATATGATTTGATGAAAAATTAAAAATATTCTAAACTAACATGTAATTTATTTTAAACTTAGTTTCAATTTTGAGGAGGATATTTTTCTAATATTTTATGTGATCATCTTAATCTATTTAAAATTCTATTTTATATTGATTTATTTAAAGAGTCAGTCTCTTTAAAACTCAATTTTATATTAACTTATTTAAAGAGTCAATCATATATTAATAATGTAAATTTATTTTAAACTATTAACTAATGATTATCATGTATTCTTTTAAATTAGACTAAATTTTTTAAATTACTTGTATAGCATGACTGAAAGATATATTTTTATTGGATGACACTATAAATCAGTGCATCTCCATTAAATTCATATTTAATTAGGTTAATGAACTAAGGTTGCTTAGGTGAAGTGGGTGTATGTGTGCAAACCCAACAGGGAAGGTAAATTAAGTGTTAAGGATTTAAGGTTGGTTAACTTGGCTTTGTTCAATAAGTCGAGGTCGAGGTTGCTCGAGGATATAGAGTATATGTGAAAGAATTTTTTTGCTAGGTATGTGATCTAGGTTGGTGGTTAGATGGAAAACTTGTGAAATGCCTTTCCTCAGTGAAGAGGAGTTTCCCTCCTTGGGTTTGTAGATCTCTGAAATGGACCGCCTTTTCATGTACTAGAGTGGTAGGGGATGGTATGAGAACTAAATTCTGGCAGGATATTTGGGTATGAACAATTTTGTTGTACGTTTCTTTTAAGATGTTTTTTCGTATTTTTGAGCAAAAGGATCTAGTGGTAGAGTTTATGGGCCGTTAGGAAAATAATGTTTGGTTTTGGGATTTTAGGTGGAGGCGTCTTCTCCGGGTCAGGGAAGAAGACCTCCTTGCGGAATTTCATAGGTTTATCATTGGGGTGGTTAAGCAAGGTCAGAAGGATGTCTCTGAGTGGCTTCATGACTTGTTAAGAGGTTTTTCTATGAGGACTTCTTATTCTAGTAGGACTTCTTACCACCAAACAATGAATGTTTAGTTGTTTATAATTGCAAAGGAGTTATATATATTATAAATTCATTACATTTTGAAAAGTTAATTAAAATAAAAACGTTGAGTATATTTTAGTTGTATTCCAAAATTATTGTATAAACTGTACAATATATCCAAAATTTCCAAAATTATACGTTTATATAAAACATAAATTATGTAAATTATTTAAAACATATATACTGTATAATTTATAACGTTGAGTATAAATTATTTTATAAAACATATATGCATATTAATTTATAATTTTGTTTGTTTTATGTAATATATATTAGAATCATTATAAAAAAAATATATAAAAATGATTTATAACACAATTAATTTAACACAATTAACTTTTATTTATAACAGAATTTTTAAAAACGATTTTATTTATTGTATATATTAACTAAATAAAATAAATATAGATAATGCAATAATTATAAAACTAATTATAACTTTCGATCATAAAACTGAGCAATAATTAATAATTAAAAAAATTGAACAATAATTATATATAGATAATGCAATAATTTAAAATATTATTACAGGATTTAAAATAATTTTGGAATACAACTAAAATATTATTACAGTTTTTTTTAATTTATATAAACTTTTTTTTAATAATTTTATTTAAATGTTTTTTTTAATAAACGTTAATATTTATAAATATTAATATTTGTAAAATGTTAAAAAAATTAATATTTATAAAATGTTAAAAATGTTAAAAAATTTATAAAACATTTTTATTAACGTTTTTATTAGCGTTTTTATTTTATTAACATTTTTATAATTATTAACCTTTTTATTTTATTAACATTTTTATAAATTAATACATTTATAATTAATACATTTTATTAATTTTTTTATTTTATTAACGTTTTTATGTTAAAAATGTTTATTAAAATTATTAAAAAAAAATGTTTATATAAATTATTAGATAATACATTTATAATTATTAAAAAAACGTTAATTAAAAAAATTATTAAATAAAACATTTAAATAAAATTATTAAAAAAACGTTTATATAAATTATTAAAACTGAATAAAAACGTTAATTAAAAACGCTTATTAAAATTATTTAAAAAAATGTTTATATAAATTATTAAATAATACATTTATATAATTATTAGAAAAACGTTAATTAAAAAAACATGCATGATTTGGTAATCACATAACATATTAATTAATTAAGAATTAATATTTAAATTATTAATTTGAAATTATATACAATATTTTAGTAACTTATTAATATATATATATATATATATAACTCCTTTGCAATTATATACAACAAAACATGAATCAGAATGGTTTGGTTGTAAGCTTGCAGCATTGATGCCTTCTGGTGATTTACTTTTGTTGGCATACTCTCTTCATGTTTGGCTTTTGCATGATAATAATATTGTTTTAAATGTTACTATTTTGAGTGGTTTTAAGTATAAAAGCATTGATGGAGAGCTTGTCGGTATCATCGGTGATTCTTAGCTTATAAAAACGGATCCTGTTAATGTAACTTGGCATTCTCCAAATGGTGTGAAAAAAGATTGAGTTGTTTGTTGTTCTCTCTCTAATTGGATTTAATATTTAGTAACGACACTCCACACAATTAACAAAATACTTTTCTATGGATTATATAAGACTAGTCAAAATGGTAAGTTGGTGAACATTACACTAGATCTTTTTGTTTGATTTTTTTATTATTTTACTTTGATTGAATATTCATAAAATCTGAGTTGAGATTTTTGTTTTTATTTACCAGTGAAGTTCACAGCGGATGAGTTACATCTTATGGACTACAAACTCAAAATTATGTTGACAACGGTATGGATTCACATGATTTTTATATTTGTGTGCAAATGTACTTTCCTGATTGTTGTCATGTTGCTCTCTTATCAATCTTTCTGGTAAGGATATAACTGAGCTTTGTTGTTTGCTTGAGAATAAATTATAAGTGTTATTAAAATAGATTCTTTTATTTCTGATATGAAAAAAAGCTTACAAAAAAGTGTATTCAATATTCATATATCTCCATGTTGAAGCATATCTTGGAGATACTCACATATCTCCGTGTTTATACACATGACATTTGATCAAATAGGAGGTGAGCATAATTTAAACGGCCACATGTCATGTTAATTAATGAAAAAAATTCTTTTAAATTGTGAGGTGTTTGCTAAATATTTAATAGTGTAATGCCAATAGGGTGGAAATAGGCTGGGTTGAGCTAGGCTTTGCTAAGCCTGAGTTTAACCTACCAAAAAATTTAAAGTCTAAGTCTGGTCTGTAGCCTACCATAGGCTTATTTTTCAGTCTGAGTCTGGATTTTTCAAAGGCCTGATTAGCCTATTAGCCTGCTTAAAAAGCCTATATCATTTGAATATATGTAAATACCTAATTCAACTAATGTTTAAATATACTAGAGAATCAAAATTGCAATGAGATTAAATATTTATTTACATCGACTTATGTGAGCGTACATAGTAGTATAAGTTTTGTGAGATTATTTATTTGGGAGAACTTATGACTTTATCCATAATATTATTTCAACTTCTTTTTTTTACAAGTTCTTCAAGATAATTAGACTTCAATTTCGTATTTTAATATAAAGTACAAAATAAAATATAAAAAATAATAAATTTATTCATATTTATTAAAATAGGCTGGCCTGATAGGCTTAAAAGGTTTTTTCTATGGCATGCGGCCTAACTTATTTAACTAAATAGACTTATAAAAAAACCTAAGCATTTTCTACTTAAAAAAAAGGTCTGGCCTGGCCTTGGCTTGTGTAGGCTAGGCCGTAGGCCTCTGTTAGTTGGTCTGACATATTTTCACCCCTAAATGTCAAGCATGTGCACAAGCATAGAACAGAAAGGTATAGTCTTGAAGGATCATGCACTAAATACACTCCAAGACTTATAAAGGATCTTGAAGGATCTCTAAGATTTTTCTACCAATTGTTTGATTAATTGCTTGTGAAAATTTATTATTTTTTAATTTATTTAAAGGGAGTTTAAAACCCTCACAATCTAACATGGCGTGACAAATTAGTCTACGTTAATGAAATTTAACGAGAGGTATAAAAATAAGGACGGAAAATGTTACGAGCACTATTGTTTGAAGAAATTTTTTTTAAGAACTAAAATTGAAGATTGTCATATTTATAGGGACCCAGACATATTTAACCCTAAAAAATATAATTTGTGATTTGAATTTCCAAAAAAATATCCAAACTGAACCGCCAAGTATTTTTAATTAAGCATCCAAAACTGAGTCGTATCGTGACTAACTTTATCTTTGAATCAGATTAGTTTTTGTAAAAAAAAAAATTGATTCAAAACGTGCCACCGACATAATTGATCCAAATTATATAATTAAAAAACAAATCTATTATTGTATGATCAAACTTACAAACAAATTAGAATATTGTGTGAGTTTTTTCAAATTGCATGATTAAAAAACAATTTTACTATTGCATGATTAAACATACTGACAAAATATAGTATTGCATGAAAGTATCAAAATTGTATGATTCAAATATTATAATAAAAAAATGTCACATATCCACCAAAAACTTTAAGACATTTCTTCCATATTTAATATTTTACCCATTTATAAGTGATATGAGATTTAACCATCCATCCACCTACCTATCAAACAAGCATCCATCATGAATTTTCTTGTCTTCCATTATCATTTGCACACTAGTTTTTATATTTTAGAAGAACACAATTAATTTTCTTTTTCTAAGGTTTTTGGAATTATTTGTTTGGAAAGGTTTTTGATATTGATTTTAATTTAAATTTTAAATAACCTTTATATTTAAGATTAAAAAATGTATTGAAAAAATCATAATTATTAGTACGAAAATATGGAAATTTAATTCTTGTCACGGTGGTCAATTAAGTCCCAATCTAAAGCATTTTTAGTTTTAAGTTAGAACATTGAACCAATCTATATAAAACATCTTAGTGGTACATAAACCATTGACCTTTAGGCATGGTAAAGAGAGTTGTATATTTTCGTTAATAAAAAATTTACACTTTATTACTATGAGAGTCTATATATTTATTGAAAAATACATTCTTACCAACTTAATATTTCATATCAATACGGTGAACAATAAAATATTATAATAATATTTTTATTTAAAAAAAAAAATAATTTAATATTTTTTAATGGAGGGAGTAATAATATTTTTATTTTAAAAAATAATAATTTATTATTTTTTTAATGGAGGGAGTAGAGAAACAAAATATGTGATTAACCAACTTTATAATATCATTAACCAACATTTTAAATTTCATTAACCAATTTCATAACTACTAAAAATCTAGGCAGTCAATTAACCAACTTTATAAATTTATTAACCATTTTTTTAAATTTCATTAACCAATTTCATAACTACTAGAAATCTAAGCAGTTTATTAACCAACTTTATAACATCATTAACCAATTTTTTATATTTCATTAATCAGCTTTCTTTTACTGCTAAAAATTATTTTTAATATCTAAGTGTTTATTAATTAATTTCATCACTTTATTAACCAAATTTTTATATTTCATTAACCAACTTTGTTTTGCCACTAAAAGTCACTGTTCACGGCACTGTTCATAAAAAATATTTTTTAAATAAAAAATAATATTCATCATATAAATACGGTAAACAGTATTTGAATGTTAAAATAACACACTTGAAACATAATCCCTCTAATAAACAGTCCTGTCGAATTTGTTATGTACTAAAGTAAAAAAACTCAATAGTTTGCAATGATGAAAATGCTTATAAATGGTTGGTTATTGAGATACACATGTCTATTGTCTTTTGTATTTCTAAATAGAGGTAGATTAATAGAAGTCATAATAAATAACCACCTAATTTAATCTATTGATGCTTGTTAAAGCCAAAGTAAGGAGGGTAATGGGTAATGTTTGACAAGTTTTCCATGTATTATGGATATTATGTTGCTATTTGGTTAGCCATCTCCACCTTGTAGAAAAGGCTTTGATAGCCGTAACTTGTCTCGAATGTTTTTATTCTTGAAAAGAAATAAAAAAACAATAAAGAATTTAACAAGAACTTTCCAACCTCAAAAGTATGGGCCAAATACACAACAACTATATTAATAAATTAGTGGACTTATATATAACACCTACATAGAAATGCAGACCTTCGGTTAAAATCATTTGAACTTTTGTTAGCTCATCAGTGCAAGAATATATTACTATATCTATATATTGAGATAGAATTCAAAGGGAATAGTCAAATAAAGAAAATTAAGATCCGTTCAATCCTTCCATATTGCAATATAACTCATGTACGAGATATGGTTTCTGGCTAAGCCATGAATGTCAAAATTCTTAGCTGATTCACGTTGCGAAATCCTAACATGTGACATATAAATAAAAATAACCAATTAATCTTCCTCTTCCTTTGAGCAATGAGTGGAACGCAACATTTTTCTTACTGTCAGTGAATTCACTTCTTCAATTCAGACTTGATCTAGATTCTTGGAGCTTTTCCATTCATGGCAGCGTCTCCATTACTCACTATGAAATCTTGAACTTTTTGAGATTATACATTACTTCAAATTGGAATTCAAAAACTGATGAGCATTTCAGGCAACGTAACTTCCCAGTAATTTTAAATATCTGATTTTGTAAAGAACTAGATTGTGACCCGCGCGATTCGCGCCTATATATATTAATGGTTTCAAATTATTCAATCGGTCTTGTAAGTATTGAAAAGATAAGAAGCGTTTTAAAAGGTTATACTAAAACAATTGTGATGTTTAATAGTTATTGATAAATTAATATTGTCATAAAGAATCATTATTACAATGAAATTAAAAGTATTAAAAGAAATTAAAAAATATATATTGTTTATTGAAAAAGTAATAACTTTTATATTATTATTGAGAAGTCGTGGGTTTAATTTCTACTCAGATGTGAGGATCTCTCTAGTGCAGTGTTTTAAAAACCGGACCGGTCATCGAACCGGTGAGGGTGTTGTGTCACTGGTTTATCGGTTGAACCACTGGGTCACTGGTCGAACCACACGACCAAACCGGATTAAACCAGATAACTCGGTTGAATAGACCTGTCATTATATAGGTATAAAATCGATCGAACCAGATGATTCAGTCTCAAAAAAATATAACTAGCTTTTAAATTTTTTAAAAATATCATATCATAAATTCACAATTTCATAACTTAAATTCAAATTTTAAACAAAGGTATCACACATAACAAAATAGTAAAAAATTACAAAGTCTAATTGCAAACAAAGTATAAGTACAACATAATCTAAACAAAGTCTAATTACAACATAATCTAATTGAATAGTTTATAACAAAATAACTCCAATGTGTATCAAATTTAATTAAAAATAGGATCTCCTAAAAAGAAAATCAAATAAAATTCAATATGTTTATGCTATTTAAGAAAATTTATTAGCAAAGATAACAAATAGACAATAAAGTTTTTAATTTGTCACTTAAAAAACTATGTGAGAATGCTATTTAAGTAATACACTACTAAATGTATTAAAATAAAGTTAAAAAAAAAAGTTTAAAAGAAATGTTAAAAAAAAGTTTACAAAAAAATTTAAAAAAAAAGTTAAAAAAAAAAACAATTAAACCGCCGGTTTTTCGGTTTTCACCGGTTCCCACCGGTTTGATGGCATACCCGATCCGACTATTGAACCAGGCCGGTTACCTGGCCGGTTCCCGGTTCGACCGGTCCGACCGGGCGGTCCGATCCGGTTTTTAAAACACTGCTCTAGTGTGTGATTCATAAATAATTTTATAAGAGTTCAGAACAATATGTTAATAGATTGGTTAGATGATCAAAATTTATTAAGTATTATAAAAATGCGACAGTTATGTAGAGTATTTTAAATATCTTTCGTGGAAAAATATATTTAAACATCATTTGGCCAAACAATCATCGCAAAACTAAACATTATGCAACATGGATATTTTGATTCCCACATCAGTGCCTTAGAATTGATAGTTGATATATCTAATTTGCACATTATCTCTTTCTAGATTGAGTAAGATTTTTACAATTGATTTGTCGTTACAAATTTACTTTTTTATATTTATACTTTTAATTCCGGTGATAAAATAGATGATCAAAGATATAAAAAAAAACTAAAATGTTTAACAACATCAAAATTATAAAAAAAAAAATTAAAAATTTATATCATGTCACCTTTTATAAGTGTCTTAAGAAATAACTTATAATACAGAGATTAACATTTTATAAAGGATTGTCAAATTGTTTAAATAACAAATGATAAAATAAAATATTACATAAAACTTATATCATACAAACTCACCTTTTTTATGGGTAAAAGACTTTTCATTAAGGAAGAAAAGCAGAAAGAACAACAAACTGATACAATTCATCACAGGAAATGTCTCCATGTCAACTCCTAGACCCAACAACTTTCCCCACCCCAACCATCTATAGAGCCTCAACTAATAAACTTTTATTCTAATACATGAAGATGCTACTCTAAAATCAGCTAACAACATACGACAATCCTGAGCAATGTGGTCCATATTTCCAATAGACAAAGCAGAACGGATGCAGTCCACTATATTAGCTTAATCTAATTGGGAGGAATGAATTTCCATGTGAACACTGCAATTTTATAAGGATTGCAAAATTGTTAAAACAATAACTAATGAAATAAAATGATACATAAAAAAAATTTAAAATGAAAATAAATATAGAATGAAAATGATATTTAAAAGAACATTGTTGAATTGTAGACTTTAATGAGAGATAATAGGGACGAATTGATGAATGAGTTCATGAGTAACAAATGCTAAACATGTATAGTATTATATTTTATATGAAAAAATAAATTGGATAGCAATGAATTCAAATATAACTGCTTTTTCCATTCACAAATTTGTAACGCATAAATTTTAATAACATCTAATAAAGTCAATATAATAGAATGGTATACGTAGTGTTTGTTACAAAATATAAAATTAAAATTAATTTATATAATGCATTAGTCTCTTAATAAATAATATGATAGAATATAAATAATGAAAAAAAAGTAACATATTAATAAAATAATATTAATATTGCTAGAAAAAATAGTGGTATATAAAAATTGAAAATTTTAAGGTCATGTCACATAAACATTAGGGTTACGACAACTTTGAGTTTAGATTAAAGTAGATAGACAGATAGATAAATCTTACTTGAAAGAAATTTATATGTAATAAATGAATAATAATAATCAATAAAAAATGATTTATTATTTTTAATAAAATTTTTTATTAAATATAATATTTTTTATTGTATTATTGCAAAATGATGAATTGTAACGAAAAGAGTTATGGTTGAAGAATCTATAACCAATAACAAAACTAAAATTATCACATTAATATTTTAATATACATTAAATAGAGGGAGGAATAAAAAAAAGAAATATATATTTTTATAATATGTAGGTTACGATTGTATTATATATATATATATATATATATATATATATATATATATATATATATATATATATATATATATATATATATATATATATATATATATATATATATAGGGCATATCATATGAGAATGTCTTCTTTATATGAGAATGTGAGAATGAATCTGAACCATTGGATTATAAAATAAATGGTGGAGATTATGTGTGGATCTTTTTTTTATCTCTCTTCAATCTTTTATTTTAATGATGGAGGAGAGAGAAAAAAATATTCACACATAATCTCCACCATTTATTTTATAATCCAATGGTTTAGATTCATTCTCACATTCTCATATGATATGCCCTATACAGCAGAAGCAGGATCGGAATTTTATGGATTTTAAGGAAGTGGGTAGATAAGAGACAGAGTTATATAAAAACTTTGTTATATTATTGAAAATTGCGTGCTTACAAACGAAACGAAATTCCCTTTATATAGGGATACAAAGGCTTACTATTCAAGCCGGTAAAAGCTACCTATGATAGCCGGTTACAAAAACATAGAAGAATTATTAATGCCGGGTACACATTGGGCCCCATCGTCACAATAATAATTCACAAAAAACAAACTATCTTACAAAAGCAGGAAATTTTCTGTTACTATTCCAAAAGATGCTTGCATGGGCCTTCTACCGAGATAAGATTCCTTCCTATCTTTGCTTTTGTCTTTAGCATTGTTTTTTCCCATAAGATAAGATTCTCATCTTGACTTGGTTTTTGAAATGGCCGACAAGAAAAGATGCTTTCTTGTCCATTTCTATATGTCTTGAGATTCTACTATCTTTTGGCTTTATCCTTTGCCTTTTGGGCCATGGATTGAATCATGGCATCCCAAAAATCTTCAGCAGTAGGGTCCTCTGCTTGGGTTTCTCCTGCCAGACAATCAAAATTATTGGAATCCATGGATCCCATAGAAGAGCTAGTCTTCATAGATGAATTTTCATCTCTTGATGTTTTTGTTGGAAAAGTGGAGAAGAATTGATTCTTCATATAATCCAGCGTCCTAACCATAATTTCTTTTTCTGTTTCATTTGGATATTTTCTTTGGAAGAAATTCTTCAAATTTCCCATGGACATTTGTTGGGAATTTTGCTCTTTGGCTTTTTTATTTTGATCTTCAGCAATGGCTGCTTGAATCATAATAATTTTATTTTGGATCTCTTCGGAACTCATCTTGTTCCACCATTTATAAAAGAAATTTCTTTCTAAAATGGGAATATTGAATTTATCTTGGGACATGGTGATAGACCATCTCCATATCCAAGGAATCTGAAATTTAGCAAAGAATAAAAACGGACATTGTCCTGTGATTAAATTTTCAGATAAAATATTTATGATAAGTGGACTATTATCACACCAGGGGTTGTACAAGTCAAGTAATTCTTTGGGTAGAATTTCTAAAGACGGACCAAATTTTGTCCACCATTCATAAAACCAATTTGGTACTGGTCTATTAATCAATTCTGGATTAATAGAGAAGAACCAAGAATGCTTATTCTTAGGATTTTGGTAATAAAAAGCTTGAGTAAAAGCTTGGACATAGTCCCAATAATTAAAGTAAATATACTTTCCTTCAGCAATTCTTATTGCTTTTTCACCATTTGGGTTGAGACCCCATTCTCTTGGTAACAAGACTTTATTAATATGGCATTTACTGAAGTTTATAAAACTTTCGGGGTTATTGTTTTGGTAGTGATGAGTTATTGTTACCGATTCGATAACAGTCAAAAGAATTTCTAGGTGAGGCCTAGATTTTCCATGAAGACCTGGATATCCTCGTGATTCGAGGTATCTTGTTTTGATAGACCATCCATCATTTGGATTTATCTTAATATCTTCCTCATCAACATACATGATTTTCTCAGTTACTGGATTTTCAAAATAATCCAGTTGTTCTTGAGGTGGGTTGTTAACCGCAATTTCCTTGTAGGAAGTATTTTTATTAGATGAGGAAGCAATATCTTCCTTTTTTGATGAAGATGCAGGTAATTGCTGCATTTTTCTTCCTTTGTAAACTGTAGTCCAATCCCCTATTAGAGGAATGTTTGATTCAGGCTGGGGTAACATATTGTTACTCCCTCTTCCACCACGGCCATAGCCGCGGCCTCTTCCCCTATATGGGGTCATCATTTTTTCCCTGCAAAAATTCACGAGTTAGGTAGTCAGCAAGTGAATTATTTTCACCTTTAATGTGTTGAATATCAAACTCAAACATAGATAATTGAGATTGCCAGCTAGCAAAAATTTGCTTAGCAACAAGATTTTTAACATCTTTTTCAATAATTGATTTAGCTGAGCTGCAATCAATTTTTAATAAGAATTTCTTATTAAGAAGATCATCTTGAAATTTTGAAATACATTTTATAATAGAAAGCATTTCTTTCTTAATAGTAGAATACTTAGATTGAGTAGGATTCCATTTTCCAGAAGTAAATCTAACTAATACTTCTTTTGATGTATCAGGTATAACCTGTTTAAGGATTCCTCCATAGCCTAAGTCTGAAGCGTCAGTTTCAACAATTTTGAAATACTTGGGGTTAGCAAGAGACAAACAAGGCAAACATTTGACCTTATTTTTGATTCTTTGGACTGCCTGAGAATGTTCATTAGTCCAAGGGCCAGGATTTTTTCTAAGCCTAGCATGTAATATGGCAGTATCTTTAGCAAGATTTTCATAATAATCTGCTATATAATTAAGACTACCAAGGAATCTTTGTAATTGTTTCTTATCTGTAATAATATTGGGAAATTTTGAAGCAAATTCAATACTTCTTTGTATAGGAACTATTGTTCCTTGGTCAATTTCATGACCCAAAAATCTAACTTTAGTTTGAAAAATTTTCATTTTAGGAGCAGATATAACTAATCCATTATGTTTGATTAATCCTTTAAATATTTTCAAATGTTTAATATGTTGATCTATAGTTTTAGAAAAAACTAAAACATCATCAATATAAACAATTATAAATTCTGTATAAGGATTAAAAATATCATTCATAATATTCTGAAATTCAGAAGGGGCATTTTTAAGGCCAAACGGAAGGACATTCCATTCATAATGTCCAAAGGGTACAGTAAAGGCAGTTTTATACTTATCAGATTCATTAATCTGAATTTGCCAATAACCAGATTTCATATCAAACTTAGAGAAGATTAAAGCATTGTTTAATCTATCTAAAAGGTCTTTTTTATTAGGGATAGGATATCTAATCCATCTTAACACCTTATTAAGGGGCTTGTAATTAATAACAAGTCTAGGGACCCCACGTTCCTTTTCAGCAGCATTGTTTACATAAAAAGCTGTGCAACTCCAAGGAGATTTGGATTTTCTTATTAACTTTTTCTCTAAAAGAGATTTTATCTCCTTTTTGCATAGCTCCAAATACTCATGGTTCATTTGAGCTGGCCTAGCTTTGGTGGGAATCTGACTTTCGTTAAAGTCATCAAGATAAGGTAAAGAAATAACATGTTTCTTTCTATCCCAAAAAGCATTTGGTAAATCATTACACACTTCATTTTTAAACTGTTGCTCAATCAATTTGATTTGTTCTTTAATCTCATTTTTATTAAGTTGTTCATTAATATTTAATAAACTAATTTCTTCTCTAAGAAAACTTAATTGTTTTTCTTTATTTAAAAGAATACTTTTAACTTCATTAAGCATTTTAATATGAGGGTCAGTAATAAATTCAAAAGTGATTGTCTTACCATTAATCATGGTAGTGATGCCTTTAGTGTCCACATTAATTAAAGGCATAATACTATTTAAAAACGGAGTTCCCAGAATAACTCTATGAGTCATATTTTTTACTAGGATAAAATGGGTAGGTAAGCAAATATCTTGATTACAAACATATGTATTAGGTAATTTATAATTAACCGTTAATTTGTCACCACTAGCCTGGGCAAGGGTTTGAGTGGTTTTTGTATAATACTTGGTAGGAACAATTCCTTCCTGAAGACAATTAAGGTCAGCGCCACTATCAATAAGGGCAACTTCATTTTCTAAGATAAATGTTCTATTAACAACTAAAGTTATTTTAACAAACCATTTTTGAGAAATTACTCTATCAATAAGAGTAAGAAACCTATCATTAGTAGTAGGACTGCTAGTAGAAGATATTTCTTCAACTTTAAGGTTACCTGTTTCAAGTAAGGAAACCCTTTGAGATAATCTTTGATTATCATTCTTTATCTGAGTAATTTCAGATTTCAAAAGATTAATTTCTCTATGTAAATCAGAGAGGGAAACAGGAGTTTCACGGACATTGGATTGGTGAAATCTGGATAAAACCTCACTTAATTGGTAAGGGGCTTCAATAATGATAGGAGATTCTTTTTTAGAATTTTCTTGAATCAAAACTTCAAGCATTTTTCTTTTAAGCTTATTGTCAGAGATAGATTCAATAGCTTTTATGGCTTCATCTTGTTCTGTAGTAAGAACGTTAAGACCATTCATGTCAACAATAGACTTCCAGTAATCAATTTGATTACATTGACAGTTATTATTGTCAGAATCATCAGAGGAATAATCTGATGATGATTCATAAATCATGTTAATATCTTCATTAGAAGAATTAGTCTCTGATTCAGACTTAATTAAGCAAACTTTCTCAAGTTGAAAACGTAATTGCTCATCCTCAATTTCATTGAGAGCCCTTTTTGTCCAACATTGGTTTGCATAATGACCAGCTTTACCACATTTGTGGCAAGATACATCAAGCATCTTAGCTTTTCTTTTGCCTTTATGATTAAGAGGCTTATCTTTTGGTCTACTTTTATTAAAGTGACTCCTTCTCTTATTCTTTTTATAAGAATTTTTGTAACTATCCTTATTTTGATGAGATTTATTTCTGAATGTTTTTCCTTTCCTTTTCTTACTTTCTGAAGATTTTCCAAGATCAAAGGCAAATTGATCACAAAATTCACCCATTTGGTGTTTTTCAGAAAGTTTTTGTTTCTTAAGCTGATTTCTAAGCTTAATATCATTACATAAGGTTAATCCTTCATTAACACAAGTGCTAATAATTTGACCATAAGTAAGATCATGGTAATTAATATTTATCCCATCATTTTTTACTTCTTAAAGAATTTCTCACCTTTTCTGAGAAGAAATGGGGTAATCCATCAATAAATTTGGCTTTCCAGTGAATGGAATTAGGAGTTTTTAATTGGTAAACCCTAGACAAAAAGGTATCTTTATACCATCTAAAATGTGTAAGAGAAGGACATCTTAGATTTTGAAGTAAAGTTTGAAGTTTCTCTCCAATAGGGACATTGTTTCCAACAAAATGTTGAAGGATAGAGAGACACAGTGTATAAACCGCATCTTCTTCACCTGTGGTGGCAATACTACTTGCTCCGGTTCCAGGATTTTCAGACTTAACTAATTTCTTATGGTTAAGAATATCTTTTTTCTGACTTTCAGTAATATAATTATCCCACCAGCCTCTTAATTGACCAACAAATCCAGTTGATATGAAAGAGGCAATTTCGCTGTCAGAATTTCCGTGCTGTTTACAAACAGTTGAATACATAATTATTCTATGTATTGTATCAACTATTTGCTTGTCATTTAAACCATCAATATTCCATTCATAAATGGCTTTTCCAGAATATGAATTCTGGTAGGGTTCAGGTTCCTCAAAAAGTACGTCTTGAGGAGAGGGACGTTTATAATAGTATTTTTCTAAGGGTTTAGAGCTATAAACAGGGTTTATCTCATTAGTATATTGATTATTAATGTCTAAATCTGCAAACATATTTGCTAAATCATTGATGTCTTCTTTATTGGAAGAGTCTTGGTTAGTCATAACCGTTAAATGTAAATCTTTAAGCTTTTTCTCAAGAATGCGAACAAACTCATTACCATTTGTTTCCATTTTAAATCCTTCTATTGGAATAGGAGGTTGAATTATAGGGACATCTAATATTGTAGATGTAGAAGCTTGTTCTGGAGTATTAGGTTTATTAATAAGGTCAATAATAATTTTTTGACGTGCTATTTGTTTATTTAAAAGGTCTTTAATGGATAAAAGCTCCTTTTCTAGAGAAATAAATTGTTCTCCAAGACAAACAAGGTAGGCATTAGTATAATTGTTGGATCTAATTATGGAATTTAACTCTTTTAGAGTAATCTGATTTTGTTCAACCCTTTGTAATTGAAGGGTAAGATAAGGTGTAGCTTCAGTATGAGAACCCAAACTTATTGTTTGTTCTGGGGGAAAAGGAGATTCCATTTTTTCTCCTTGGATACTTTCCCAAGGTTTTTGAAGAACTAAAAGTTCGTCTTTTTTCATAAAAACCAATTCTTCTTTTTGTTTGGTTATATAGTAACTAATAAACCATTTGACAAAGGGAATGAAATCTTGGTTTATAGACATTTGAGTATAGTACTCTTCTTTAAAACTTGCTAACATAGGAGCCGAAAAAGTTTTAAAAAACCATTCTCTAAATTGGGTGTATCTAGTATGCTGAAACTCGTCATTGACAACATTTCTTAGATTACTACCTGGAGAATAATCTAACATTATAACGGGAAGTCCATATCTGAGGGAGTAGGTGATTCTACTCTAGGAGGATTTGGTTTTTGATATATACCATGAGGAATTTTGTTTTCACTGAGTCTTATATTTTCAACAACTTCTATTTCTTCTCTTAATTGAGAAGTTGAAGGTCTAGCTAATTGACTAGGAGCAGAATAAAATTCATTTATAGAATTCACAGAATGTCTTCCAGACATGGATCTAGGTATTCTAATCATTCTTTTAGAGTTAAAATTTATCTCTAGATCTCCATCACTTGATTGGATTATTTGATCAACATCCTTATTAAGGATAGGTTCCGGTTCAATGGCCTGAGGGAGGTTCCAGGTTTCTGGAAAATTAATTTCATCCCATTTAAGCAACCTATTAGTTGCAACATTAGAGGTAAGCAAATTTGTTTGAACTAAAGTAGTAGTTCCAGGAAACGATATTTGTTTAGCTTTAGGGTTTAATGTGGTAAGGACTTTGTAATAAACCCTATAACATATAGCCATAATTTCACTACCAGGTTTGAAATTGTAACCATTAGTATGAATAGTTAATTGGAGAGCGTCTAATAAATTTTTATCAGACATGGATAAGCTTATGTTGGGAGAGACATCAAAATAGACTGGTCCATGACACAGACTTGTTTCAATTAAAGCAGCTAAAGATTGTTTAAAATCTTTACATCTACCGTCCCTAATATATCCTAGGATGCTAGTATTTAATCCTAACAAGGTCAAAGGTTTAACAGCAACTTGTATTAAACCAACATGGATATAATTATAATTTATATATATATATATATATATATATATATATATATATATATATATATATAAACAATTATATGACTACAAAATTATATGCCTTAAATGAATAATTATAATCAATAATAAAGTGATTAATCATTTTTAATATAAGACTTTTAATTACATTATTTGTAACTGATCAAATAGTAATTAAAAGAGTTTTAGTTAAGTGATTTATTACCAATTAAAAAAAAATCATCATAGTAATATTTTAATGTACATTAAATAGAGAGTTAGAGATTGGATAAAAAAGAGAGAGATTTAAAATGATATTACAATATTAAGTTTTTAAATATATATTTTAACACGAATTTTAAAAAAAGAGATTCACAATTTTATTAGAACTTTAAATTATTAAATATATATATTTTTACAATATATAGGTTATGATTGTCTTATACATACGATTATATTATTAGCAAATTATATTGTAAGTTAATAAAGTGTCTATTATAATGTAATTTAGAATTGAATATTAAATTATCAAATACATATTTTTAAAAGGAAATTATTATAAAATTATAATTGTCACACTAAATATTAAAATTCATTGATTGTGAAATTTCGATATATTTTTTTTCTCGAAATTAGAATATATTGAAAAAAATATTATTTAATATAATTATAATTCAATAAAAAATATTTTTCAGTTATAGCTATGTAATTCTATTTAATAATAGTTTATATTAAAACTAAAATGTTTTTTTCTTTCTAAAATAACAGTATTTAATGAACTAAAATTGTAAATTATACAAAAAGAATTAATATAGTTTTTTTTTCCAATTCCATAAAGTTCAATACAATTGAATTATATATTATAGTTGTTTATAAAATTATTATAAGTTATTTCACATATTATCAGTATTTGATGAACTAAAATTGTAAATTATACAAAAATAATTAAAATTATTTTTTTTGTCAATTGTTTATATACAATTTTATAAAATATAAAAAATTTAGAAAAGTTTAAGAGTTAATAATATATAATAAGAGTTATAAAAGTTGTAAAATGTTAATCGGGATATTAATTCTAAATAATTAATAATGTATTTGTTTGACAATTTTTAATGTAAAATTTATTTGAGATTTATATTTAAAATAAATATAAAATTTTATAAAATATAAAAAATTTAGAATTTAGTTTAGAAGGTTTGTGAGATTGCCACATAAGCATGTGGCTAGGGTTTTGTCTAGGGTTGTCATCATGACAACCTTAGATTTATATTAAGTAAATGAACGATTTGTCTCTTCTCGGTGTCATGTTTGAAAGGGATAGGGATTATAAGCAGCTGTTGTTGATAGTGGCGGGATGGTGCGGAATCTTCATGTTTCTTTGGAGTTGTAGGTTGAAAAACGTTCTTCATAGCTGGAGGGACTAGAGTGTGTGCGCAATGAGAGAAAATAAAAATAACTCAAGAGTGAAAGTGATATAACTACTTTAACTATTTTCCTTTTGTATAATTTATTCAACGAGTTACAACTGCATGGAACTGTATGCCAACCGGACCCAACTTGTATAACTGAACTATTATTCAGTGGAACCGGATGTAATTTCATTCATGTACATTACACCTATTTCTCGCAAGAAAGGATATAGGAGAATTAAATCAAAAAACTAGGAACAGGTATCTATTTTTTGTATATTTAATAATAATAATAATGTATACAATAATAGTAAAGATGAGATTGATAAAGGTAATGTGGAAGGGGAGGAGCATACCTCTCACTTTTAAAAAAAACTTGTTAAAGAAGGCAAAACTCTGATGTATTCCATGGATTATTATGGTATGGAAAAAGTCCAAATAAATATGCAGAACAACGATAAGAATAATATTAGAAACTTGAAAGGGAACAATAATTCTAAAACGATTGCTAATATGAGGCTTATCAAATGTTTGTCGATAAAAAGCTCGAAACTAGGATTGAGAAGCACTGTAGCAAAGATTCAAAAGGTCAACAGAGAAAAGTGAATGTGTCTCTGTCAAGGACGAACACGAAGCTAAAGGTTCAGTGAAACACAAGAAGGGGGTTGAATTGGGGTTTCAAGATTAAAATCTTTTTCGCACACCCAAACACAAACAACACAGGAGCAACATGGATAAATAACAAACGATTTTATCCTAGCTCATCGTTAACTAGGCTACCTCCAGTCCACCATACCCTAGTGATTTTGTCTAATCAACAAGCACTTAATCTACTAATCAAATAACCTTTTGATTACAACCTCAATGACACACCAGCCAAAGACTTCTCGAGGATCCTGACTAAACCTTTAGTCCCTCAAAGAAATTAACCAACCTGGTTAAATTACAAGATTTTGTGTGTATAAAGTGCTTCTTGAAAACTTGATACACATGGTTACAACACAACAGGATTTACAAAAATGAAAGTTATGAAGCTTTCAACGAAATAACAAATTTCTTCTTTGTGTTGATTTTCGACTTAGTGTTTCTCTCTAAATACGACTTGTTCCTTTTAAATGAGTATGAATATCTTCTTTCAGTTATCTGTCAACATGAAAACTCCATAAAACACATGATTTTCCTTATTCTTTATGCACTACTACAAGAGATTCCAACATATTCAGCACACAAAACACAACCATAAAGATTTTAATGGTTCATTTCCATCAGATTCCACACACAAATAGGATGCGATAAAGCGTGTTACTTAACTAACTCACCTCTTTGTCAAAGACCACCAATTCAAAATGCTCATTGCTGTTTGATAGCACACTCCATTTTGATGGATTTTAACGAAACTTTCCAAAGTTCTTTTCGTCGTTTATGTTGGTAACTCTCTCTAGAGGTCTATCCATGGTGATTCGAATGAAAACTGACGAAATAGAGATATTGAAGATGCAAAAGGAGGTTTTCAAGGCAAAAGGAGGTTTTCTGTGAAATGAAATTTCGGTTTGGAGGGAGAAGGGAAGTAGGGAGTGATATCTGAAAGCAAGTGCTTTAGTTTGGAGCATAAAGTTTGAAGTTTGAAGTGATATGAGCAAAGGAAACACTGTTGTAACAGAGGAGAAAACTGTAACATTGGTACTGATGCAAAAGTTATGGTTCGATTACATTGCAGGCAAATTGGATATTGTACATTTGTAGGCCAATGGTAACACAAAGAGACCAAACTATTAGTTTGAATGTAGCTAAATTCTGAATTTAGTTATAAAAAAAATAATTTTTAGACACATTTTGCCCCAAAATAATTAGGGGTAATTTTTTTTAGCAAAGTGCAAATGAGTATTTTCCAAGTACATTTGCTTTAAAATAGATTATTCCATAAAAATTAATCTCATAATATTAAAATTAAGCGCTGTAAATTTTAATTAGAGGAGTATTATAATATAAAATGCAATAATCCTCTTAATTTCCTTAGTAGTCGGTGCCTTACCCACCCGATCTACGTCTTTGGAATACACCGATGATCTGATTTTCGCGTTAGTTGAATCTTCTGCTTCTTCTTTTTCTTCTATCGGAGCACTGATATATTAACAACATTCACAGATCCCTGAGATTCTGCCACGCCAATGGCTCAGCAACTCGCCAAGAAGGACGATGACCGCGACGATGAAGGTTCACTTCTTATCTCACCATTTCTTAATTCCACCTGTTTTCTATCATCTTCTCGCTTAGCATTTATGTTTTGAATGATTATTTATCCGATTCGGTTCCAGATCCGTTTTCCATTTCAAATTCCCAATGTAGTAGTAGAATTCGCCTAGTAGTTGCATCATCATCATCGGATTGAATTTAGTGTTTTTGAATTTGATTCGATTTGTTTTTGATCTTGCTTCATAATTCGCAATGTAGATCGTTGAATGAATGAGTTTTCAGTGATGAGTTGATAGTTTAGATCTTGCTTCATAATTAGCTCTGTCGCAGATTGTAATTGTTGCTAATATGGAGCACAGACACCACCGGAAACATGACACCGATGCGGACATGTCTAATAATTTGAAAATTAAATAAATTAAACGTAATTACAAGTGTCGGTATCTGTTTTGGACATTGACACTGACACACCTTTTTTTCCGAGGTGTCGGTGCTAGAGAATTTCTAATTGTGTTTTTTATGGATGACTAGCGGAATACTCGCCTTTCATGGGAATTGAAAAGGGTGCGGTTCTTCAGGAGGCAAGGGTTTTTAATGATCCACAACTAGATGCTAGGAGATGTTCACAGGTTTTTATCACGGACTTGAGGATTTCTTTGTTTTCCCTTTTTTAAATGCAAATTATTCCGGCAGTTGAATTGTGATGTTGTGTGTGTTTTGCCATCTCTTTTTTCTAGGTTATTACAAAGCTGTTATACCTGCTGAATCAGGGAGAGACATTTACCAAGGTTTTGAGAGACTTACAAATCTTCATACATTTTTTTTGGTTTGACATTGTGGATTTATGTTAGAGTCACAATTGATCCTTTTTATTATTGTTAGACCGAAGCTACAGAAGTTTTCTTTGCTGTGACTAAGCTTTTCCAGTCTAGAGATATGGGATTAAGGAGAATGGTCTACCTGATGATAAAGGAGATCTCTCCCTCTGCAGATGAGGTTACATTTTACTATGCAAAATTTCTTCGTTTTTAGATTCATATGTGTAGGGTTTAATCTGTATATTATAAACTTAGATTATATGACTGTTCTATTTCTTTGATATTGTAAAGGTTATTATTGTCACTAGCTCTCTTATGAAGGACATGAATAGCAAGATTGATATGTATAAGGCAAATGCCATTCGAGTGCTTTGTCGTATTACAGACGGAACCCTTCTTACCCAAATTGAGCGGTATATAAAACAAGCAATTGTAGATAAGAATCCGGTTGTTGCAAGTGCTGCCTTAGTTAGTGGCATTCATCTACTCCAGGTAATACCTGTTTCTATTTGTCATTCTGTATATTTTGTACATCCCATGTATGGTATATGCTTATTTGTACCCCCTCTTTACAGACAAATCCTGAAATTGTAAAAAGGTGGAGTAATGAGGTCCAGGAAGCTGTTCAATCAAGAGCAGCTCTTGTACAGTTTCATGCACTGGGTTTGCTACATCAGGTATGATGCAAGTTTGGTCTGGTTATTTTGTGATTCTAGATCATTCAGTGAATTATGGTTCGCTTCCTGGCTTAAATCTTTGCATTTCAACTGCACTTTCTTGAATGGTCACTGTACTTGTCTTATCGTAGCTAAATATCATGAATGATGAATGTTCAGCCCAAGCTAGTCATGATTCTTTTTTGTTTTTTTGAACGGAAAATAGGGATAAGGCAGCTAAAGGCCTGTCATAAGCTAGTCATGATTCTATTATTCCAACTTGTCATTTAAGTGCATTTCTTTAAGAGGTGCTTATTTTCTATTTGAGCTTAATTGGATGTCGAATTTGAGTAATACAAGAGAAATCAAAACTTCTTTGCTGAAGTTGTTATTTATTTGTCTGGTACTATGGTATTTGCTCTCTTTTATGGTAGTTACTATCTCTCTATCTACTCAGCCACAAATATGTCACAATCAAGGAACTAGAGGAGGCTGAGTTAGGTCTATAAATAGGAAGAACGTAATTCAAGAGAGACACTCATTTTCTTAGATTTGCAAACATAGAGACTTTTGTGTAATCCTGTACACTCTTTTCTCCTGTATTCAAATGTTATCACTCAAACAATATTCTCACATTCTTAGTGCACTAACAATAGCATTAGAGATAGAGGGATGGAGAGAATTAATGCAGCCCCCATTGTAGAAAATATGCTTGAATCTTGACTTTGGTAATTTGAGCTCGTGTGGAGGAGACCTATAGATTCCATAGAAAGGAGAGTAGATGAAATGGAGGACATCCTAAACGTTAGATGTAGAGGAAGGCTAGAAAAAATATAGAAGAAGCTATTTAAGAATGTTCATATCTCTATCGTTGTTGAAGTTAGTAAAGTTTTTATCTCTTACCTTGTGGAAATCCAGTTTAAGCTGAACCATCTCTTACCTACATTGATTGCCATCTCTGTAGGCTATGGCATCATCAAAGTCTTTACATGTCTTATATATCTTGTAGAATTCCATTTTGAGCTGAACAATGATGGAAAAATAATGTTTAACTAGTTTATATTTTTGGTGTTAACCCTCCGGTTTCTATGGGAAGAGTCCCTGGTAATCTGGAGTTTGGCTGAGAGGTAAGTAAAGTCTGACCAAAAATTTTTCCACCCAGGATTCAAACCTGGGTTCTCCTGAACAATCTGTCTTTTTCTTAAGCAGTGAAGCTAAGTAATCACTTGTGCCCAATCACTTGGTCTTATTAACTAACTTTTATTCCTTAAAGTCCTTCTAAAAATGTTATACTGCACAATTTTTAGATTGTACCTTCTGAAAGACCTACTTTTTTTTTTATCACACAGAACATAAGTATAAATTCTTAAGAGGGTTTGAGATATTTGGTGAATTCAAAATTGCAGATACGACAGAATGACCGACTAGCTGTTAGCAAGCTTGTTACCAGCTTGACAAGGGGAACTGTTCGCTCACCTTTAGCTCAGTGCCTGTTAATTCGCTACACAAGTCAGGTATGTCTTCATACAAATCTTGTTGTTGGGACGATATTTATTTACTTAATGTTTATCTTCTATTGCATTTGTAGGTTATCCGTGAATCAGGAAATAACACACAGTCAGGGGACCGCCCCTTCTATGATTATCTTGAGAGTTGCCTTCGTCACAAATCAGAAATGGTGATTTTTGAAGCTGCCAGGGCTATTACAGAGCTCAATGGTGTAACAAGCCGAGAATTAACTCCAGCTATTACTGTTCTTCAGTTATTCTTAAGTTCTTCTAAGCCAGTTTTAAGATTTGCTGCTGTCCGCACCTTGAACAAGGTAAGCCTTCAGCAGTCACTCAAATTTTAGCAGAAGTGATTTTTAACAGGCCTCTTAAGCATCCTCCCTATGGAATAAGTATTTTGTTTTTCCCTTCTATGATTTGGATGAGTTGATATAAAATCTAGATTTTCCGGGTTCTGAAATTTTCTTATGATATTTGCATTGGCTAAACTTGACCCTTATTATTTTAGTTCTGAGTGCGGCTATGAAACTTTGCAGGTGGCAATGATACACCCAACATCAGTCACTAACTGCAACATTGACATGGAAAGTTTAATCTCCGACCAGAATAGAAGCATTGCCACACTTGCTATTACTACACTTTTGAAGACAGGAAATGAATCAAGTGTTGACCGTCTTATGAAACAGATTACAAATTTCATGTCTGATATTGCCGATGAATTCAAAATTGTTGTTGTTGAAGCAATAAGATCATTGTGCCAGAAGTTCCCGTTAAAATATAGATCTCTGTATGTGAGCTGTACTATAGTCTTCATCTCCCCAAATTTTATACCTTGCATAATCTTTTTTCCTTAATGAATGGTATAAATTATTTGTTTGTGCTCTGCTATTATTTTCAGGATGAACTTCTTGAGTAACATTCTTAGGGAAGAGGGTGGTTTTGAGTACAAGAAGGCAATTGTAGATTCAATTGTGATTCTCATTAGAGAAATCCCTGATGCAAAGGAAACTGGATTGCTTCATCTCTGTGAGTTCATTGAAGATTGCGAGTTCACTTATCTCTCTACACAGGTATTTCTATTGGGGTCCTTCGTGATTCACAGTTTGTTTATTTTTCTTCTGGAAGTGTGAACATTTTGCTGTTAACCATTTTGTTCCCCTTGAACCATAGATACTGCACTTCCTAGGAATTGAAGGGCCAAAAACATCAGACCCCAGCAAATATATTCGTTTCATTTATAATAGAGTACATCTTGAGAATGCAACAGTTAGGGCCGGTGCTGTGAGCACTTTGGCAAAGTTTGGTGCTGCAGTTGATGCATTAAAGGTTCACTTTCTTTTGTTTATTATCACATTAGTGATTTTCTCTTTCTATTTATAATATTTTTGGGGAATATTTGGTGCTAACTTAATTTAAAATCACATCCTTTCTCTTTCAGCCGCGCATATTTGTTCTGCTGAGGCGATGTCTTTTTGACAGTGACGATGAGGTGAATTTCCGTGTCCTTTTTTATGAGGCATTTTATGAGATGCACTAGCTGTGTATTTTTTTGCACGTCATATTCAGGATTTGTTGCTTATATGTAATTAAATTTCCATTTTGAATTGCTTACTTTAAATCTTTCTATAATATAGTATATACATGTTTGTCTAAAAACTAATAAATATTTAAAATTTGAAAATTATGAATGACATCTCTCTTCTCACCCTCCCCCCCGAAAGAAAAAGATTTTCTATTTCTGGATGTGTGTGAAGTTATCAACTGCTTTATTTTATGCCTGGTATTATGATTTATTTGCAGGTCCGTGATAGAGCAACCCTTTATCTAAACACACTTGGAGGTGATGGCTCTGTTGTTGAGACTGATAATGCTGTAAAGGACTTCCTGTTTGGGCCATTTGATATCCCACTTGTCAATCTGGAGACTAGTTTGAAAAATTATGTAAGTTTTGGTGTTTTTCTTGCATTCGATTAGTACAATATCTCATGTGTGTGATATGTTTACAGGAGCCTTCAGAAGAGGCTTTTGACATTAACTCTGTGCCCAAGGAAGTCAAATCTCAGCCACTTGCAGAGAAGAAAGCTGCTGGGAAAAAGCCAACTGGTTTGGGGGCTCCTCCAAGTGCTCCCTCATCAACTGCTGATGCGTACCAGAGAATGCTTTCATCTGTTCCAGAGTTTGCTAACTTTGGCAGCCTGTTTAAGGTTTATACACTTGATTGTTCTTTCACAAATTTATTTTTGTGTTTTGTTCCTTCAATGGGTAATACGATATATATGTGCTAATGTTAAATTTTTTACCAGTCCTCAGCACCTGTGGAGCTCACTGAAGCAGAGACAGAATATGCAGTTAATGTTATTAAACACATTTTTGACAGGCATGTTGTGTTCCAGTACAACTGCACAAACACGATACCAGAGCAATTATTAGAACATGTAATGAGTTTCATAGAGACTTAAAATTTCATAAAACAATCCAAACTCAGGTCTTGTTTGTAATTATATATCCGTGTACACAGGTTATCGTATTTGTGGATTCTTCAGAGGCAGATGAATTTTCAGAGGTGTTCTCTAAGCCTCTCAAGTCTCTTCCTTATGATTCACCTGGACAGATTTTTGTGGCATTTGAGAAGCCCGAGGGTGTGCCAACACTTGGAAAGTTTTCTAATGTTCTGAAATTTATTGTTAAAGAGGTACTTAATCCTCTTTACTTTTATGAAGCTTTTGGGTTTTTTATTATTTGATCCAGCCCCAACATGTATCATTATTAAGTGTACGTTTCTAGTGCGAGGATTGTTTTTATTTCCTACATTTAGGGACTTTGTGGAAAACAATCTATAAAATATTTGGTAGAAAATCTCCATATAAACTGGATCTTCTTCAGGTTGACCCAACAACTGGTGAAGCTGAAGATGATGGTGTTGAAGATGAATATCAGTTGGAGGATCTGGAGATTGTTTCAGCTGATTACACGTTGAAAGTAGGGGTATCTAATTTCAGGAATGCATGGGAAAGCATGGGCCCTGATTTTGAACGTGTGGATGAGTACGGTCTTGGTCCTAGGGAGAGCTTGGCAGAAGCTGTAAATACCGTCACCAACCTTCTTGGCTTGCAACCCTGTGAGGTAAGCCAATGATGTTACCTGCTTCTTTTTTTACTTCGTTGAGAAAAAATTATTTAGCATTATGTCTGTGTTTGTCTAAAAGTGGTTGCATTAAGATATGAATCCATGGCCTCTTGTTAATTACCCAATGCCCTCACCATTAACAACCTTATTTCATTAAACTGAATACAAACAAGTCAAGGCTATCATGCAATTTTTTACTGTAACATAGTTACTGTTTTTGGACAATTATGCTTGTTAGATGCTTCCCAACATACTACATACTGCTTCATAAACAATCCGGCTGGTTCAACTGTGAACTAGGGTTGGTCAGGGTGCTTAAAACTGGTAGTCTGTACAAACCGAAATGAAATCATTCAAACCGCTTTGAACTGGACAGAACTGGAACTAGTTTTGGTAAACCGTCTGGTGCAGATAGAAATCTTAAAAGTATCTTAAAACACAGTAAGTTAAACAAAGTAGAAAGCAAAAGGATTCGCTCATCACGGATGTGACGCACCAATAGACACATAGCATTATATTTTACAAATAATAGGCAAAAATAAAAAAAACGAAAGCAACAATAGCATTTTACTAAGCAATAAATATTAGATTTAATCTTTTCAAAAATTAATATTAAAACATTCCATGAATTATCTATGAAGTTTAGTATTGTAATTATTATTTAGTTTATTTATTTGTGTATGATCTGGTCCAACGGGTTAAATCAATTGAACCATGACCTAGAGGTTTCACTGGTTCATTCTCTGGTTCGGTTTTTAAATCACTGTTTTGTATCATGTTAGTATTTACAGATTTGCTTTCCATGAAGGATTTAGTAGAGTGCATAAACCAAAAGGGGATTTTCTCATACACAATTTTAGGTTTAATATTAAGAAAATATGCCAATGTAGTTGGTGGATATCAAGACTTTAACAGTTTAACTGAGTGTTTAGTTCAAAAGAAGGGAAGGAAGAGGGAATAACCCTCTCTTTGTTTGGGTTGTAAGGGGAGGGGAATAAAACTAATTTAGTTTATACTTTTAAAATGGTATATATTTTTAAGTGCCTGTTCTACCAGTGTAACACCAAGAGCCTCGACAGCAGTGCTTATTTTTCATTCCCATTTATATAAGAAGCAAGAAACAAATTGAAAGGTATAATAACTTGCAAAAAAGAGATTACAGTAAGCTAATTTAAAAGTATACAGATAAGTAAGGAACATTAAAATTATGTAGTAGTCGGCCTGCATACCTGTTATTGTCTCCTTATTCTATTTGTATTGAACAAGTTTAAAAGTTGGTGAGGGTTAACTTGTTGTATCTGTTACATATTAGTTGTTAACATGTCTTAATCATGTTGCTTGCTTGACAAATACATTAGTCAGAAAAGTTTACATGATAGCCAAAAGAATGGATACATGAACTACAATAACATGAACTCAAGAAAGGAATGAGAGGCTAGAAATATTATTAGTGCCTGCATGTTGGGTATAACTATTTTTTCAATAAAAGGTAACATAATATTATTAGTGCCTGCATGTTGTGGCTCACTCAGGTAGTTTCAGCTGGTGGAATAGCACCTGAAATCTACACCTTACATGTATAATCCTCATGCATGCCCTAAATATGAAAACAGAAAAATAGAAAAATGTCTATACAAATTCTATCAAAAATAATTTGTTGACTTGGGACCATCATCATGATTGCACAGTAGTGAAAAAATAGTTCAACACATTGACAATTAGCTTACCTTGCCATTAATTTGAAGCAAGTCCCCTTCAACCTTGAATTAACATCTGATACTGTTCCCAGCCTTTACAATCCGCAGCCTGTTTGTAAAAGAGTGTAGTATTTGGGATTAGTTGCATGTTTTCAGAACAATCCAAGCGACAAAAATGAAATTCTCAGAATAGAAAACTAAGGCAAAGTAAAGATGCCAGCCAACAAAATATATGGGCTTAAAAATATCCAGCAATAAAAAAATATCAGCTACTACAAGAAAAGTGAAGGAAAAGCATGCTTTATTGGAAGTCACTGTTACTAATTTGTTTTCTATTCTGTGAATTGTGATGTCACAATGGGTGGGCTACATATACATACATACATGTGGATCTGATGCAGAATGTAATATTTTAGGGATGGCCCTAGTGATTAATGAATATTTTTAAACGGGCTTACATCTAGCGCCTGGCATTTCCAATCTCTAGCCAGCCACAAGGAAGCCCTTGCATTGCGTGCATACACCTATTTGAAAGGCTTATATGTGCTATACACATGAACACTTGCACAAAGAGCCTATATGAACAGTTTGTTTGTGCTATACACATGGACACTTGCAAAGAGAACCTATATTGACAGATTTGTAGGTGCTGTTGTAATAACAGACTTTTTACTCCAGGACACACAGATAAATTAAGTTCAGGCGAGTTTGATATTTCTAACCAAGATGCAAACATAATTGGTGAATATGCACCAATTATTATGCTTTTATTCAACAACTAAGGTTAACATTATGGCGTTGCATTGCCAAACCCCAGCCACAAGGTTGTCCATGCGTGCATGTAAAATACTGTTGTAGATGCAGAGAACCCATTAGAAGAGGTACCTTGGTGCTTCTCTTATGTTACTTTTTGGTGCTTCTGTTATTCCTTGGTACTACGATCAAGCCTAGTGTAACATGATATAGACACTAAACTTGCAAACTTTCCTTGAGTAAGACATTTCTCTCCATGAGAGCCTAACAAATTCTCAAATGAGAAAAATCTGGTAGGAGTATCTTTCATTGATGTCTGCTTTCAGTTATACTGTTATCTTCTGGAAGGTTGATATCTTAAAATTTTTATTTATGGGCTGTGCAGGGTACCGAGGTTGTTCCACCCAATTCAAGATCCCACACATGTTTGTTGTCGGGTGTATTCATAGGTAATATAAAGGTGCTTGTGCGGTTGTCTTTTGGACTTGATGGTCCAAAGGATGTTGCAATGAAATTGTCCGTCAGATCTGAGGATGAAACTGTCAGTGACGCCATTCATGAGATTGTAGCTAGCGGATAATCCATCAAGTAGATAAATTTTGACTCAAGATGGCCCCTCTTTTTGTAATGAGATTGGAGTTAAGCAGGCACATAGATATAGACGTGTGTAAAGAATTACAAAACTTTATTATATTTGGGACTGCATTTGTTTGTCCCTCACTGCATTCTTGGTAGACTAGCATCGATATTGGAAATATAATATTGGAGTACACTTACTTCCTCATGATTATGCTTCATTTTTCCTGGTAGTTAATGTAATATGAATTTCGAGGATTTTTTTTTTATCAATGTTTGTGTTGTTGAATTGGATATTTGTTGAAACTGCAATTGTTTATTTAGTATAAAAGACAAGTTTCTTATTTGAGCATCTTGAAATTTAGGCTTTTCTGTATGTCACGAGGACACTAATACATACGAGTACCAAAATGAGATTTCTCACTATCAGCTTATGTATATGTATTTTAGAATATTGTAGAAATAGTCATTTGTTGACTTGTTAAGTTTTGTTACAGTTTGCTGCGGACTTGTGAAGTTTATTACATTTATTAAAATCATCTACTGCAATGGCTAAAATTATATATTCTCAGCAAATAATAATTTTGATTAAATCATTTAAGAAGTTCAAGCTCATGCATAATGTTTCAAAATTTCAACATGGTATCGATAAGCCTTAAGTTTCTCACAACTCTCTTCAATGGCAGAATCCTCATTGCCTGACGATCTTGATGTTACTTCTTTTGGCAATCTACATAAATCTACTAACTCTAAAGATTCATCATAATTCAGACTCACTTTGTCTTGGGATCAAATTAAATGAGAATGCATTTTTGTTATGGAGCCGAAAGGTAAAGAAGTGAATTGAATCTTCTCCAACTTTTTCTTTCATGCCCTATCTCAGACAATTCTGAACTGTTGGATTAGTCTAAACCGTTAAAAGATAACAAAGAGAAAAAATAGCATTTAAAGAGGAGAGAAAATTTTCATTCTTTTATTTTCTTCATGTTTTATGTTATTCCTTTGCATTATCAATGTTATGTTTTATTATCATATCAATCATATTGAAATAAAAAATAACAACACTCAAATTAAAGAAAAATTGCTCTACACAAGCACATTTCTCATTACCGGTGACCACACACGGTGGCGACAAGATGACCTTTGAATGTGTAGCACCGTGTTAGTAATAATGGTTGGCGAGTTTTCACCGTGACAGCGACATGATCTTTGTCGGGTTAATTTTTTTTAAAGAAAACATGTGAAGGTGACAGCGACATGATCTTTGTCGGATTAATTTTTTTTTAAAGAAAACATGTGAAGGTTATATGGAGTATATTTTTCGACATGATCTTATTATTTAATTATGATGGTTGTTCATGACGACGACTACGTGATATTAAAATGGAACACTGCATTTTTGTTTTTTACAATATTGAATATATATTTTATTTTTTATGAAACTTTTAACCTTTGTTTACAGTGGAAGTAAAGGTTATTTAAAAAAAAAAATTAGGCAATTTATAAATCTTTTTCATTTAGCCATAATTAGTGTGAGTTGATTGAGTTCAGCATCTTATAGGCAATATTCATAGATTTTTTTAAGTTTATTTTTATAAGCTCTCAAAGATAATTTATAAAAATAATTTATAAGCTCTTAAATTTATAAAAACAAGTTATAAGCTTTTAAATTTATTTTATCTTTTGTTAGAAAAATAATTTATGCAAGTTTTTCATAAGTAATTTTGATTGTGTTATAAGCTCCAAATAAATTGTTTATCCAAACATGCCTTTAGTTAGGGTTACATATTTCGATTCATTTTAATTTTTATTCAACAATATATTTCAACAATATATTCATGTGGTTGGCATATTTTGTATGAAATGATGTTAAATATATACATTTTTAAAGATTTCAACACTTGTTTAATTTTCAAAAAAATTCTCCATTTTTATTTTAAAACATGTTCTATTTTTCACTGTTTCTGATACTGCTTCTGAGTTGTGTGGTTCCAGAAGTACATCTTTGTAATCGCAGGATAGGTGGTTCTAGAAATGCATTTCCGATATTCTCCTGGTATAAGATAGAATTTCTAAGGTCCATACTGGCCTAAAACTTCTATAAATATGGGGCTCTCATCTCATATTTCTTATCAAAATAAATTATGTTTAAAAATCATAATTGGGCTATACATTCTTAATTAGTAATAAATAATGTTTTATATATTTCTTAAATTATTAAATATAATGGGGCTTTCTCCTTTAGAGTAGAGTTGGTTTTGATGGGGCAAAGTTGAGAAATTAGGACACTTTACCAAAGGTTTTTAATGTAGAATTTATTTTGGCCAAAAGTTACACAAGAGTTGCTTCAATAGGAGAAAGATTTGATTTTACAATGGAGATCCAAACACCTCCTTACCTGATCCAAATCTCATTCAACCACTGTAAACAATACATTTAGTTCTTCCAATGTTTCGGTTTTAAGTTATAGACCTAAATCACACACACGAACCAATGAGCATGGAGATAAACAAAGCTGCACTAGTTCCACTGCTAAATGTTATAAACATGGAGATAAACTTTGCCTTCCAATTTTGGATCAAAGTCAATATCATAAGCATCACTGTTGGATTGTGATGAACCACAATACCCCCCTACAGGGGGGAAGCTCTAACAAAGGAGTCAAATCACCTTCCTATGCCCTCCAAATGCCCATATCTGCATGATGCAAGTAATTATGTCAAATATGTATTGTATTGAATACCACATCCATGAAATCCACATACATCGGAATTCCTCGATACATTATTTGATGTAAATATACATTGGTTAGCAATGCTAGTAGGATTTACCACTGACTGGAGATAAGTCCCAGCATAATGACCAGAAGATTCATTTATGAAAAGTCCTAGACAATCCTTAATAAAGTATGTTTTGGAGTTCTACTTAACATGTTAAACCATTATAAGCTGGCATGGCATCATAAATATATTGCTTCCAATTTTTGCTTGATTCCTGATTCTTTTTCAAAGTTTCCTTAGAGGAAGGAAAGCTTATAAACTAACAAAACACATAAATAAAAACATAGTTCTTTTTAAGTTCAATCCTACAATCATCCTATGCCACATGTAACCTACAAGTTTAAATTATCAGACTAAAATGCTTGCTCACCTTTAAATTTGTGTCCCAACTTCCTGTACATAAAGCGCTTCCATCAGCAGACATACCCAAACAGGTGATCCTGCCCTCGTGAGAGTTTTGAAGGGATCCTAGATTCAAGACCACCTGCAATCAAATGAAGAAGCAAGTATAGTTAGTCTTATTGGTAAAAGTATCACTATGCACAACCACAGAAATACAAGTACAAATAAGTGTAAAAAGAAAGCATTGTCAAAATATAATGTTATGACTAGATGTTACAAGACAGAATTCCATATTATTTTTGTTCAGGTTGCTTTTTTTGAAAAATATGGCAAGTTTACAAAGTCTGAGATTTTATATTAATAAGAAAAATCCCCAACAAGAAGATAAACCTTTAATTTTCCCTTCAAAACATAAACATTAACTCCTTTTACTGGCCTGCAAAACAAAGTTTTAGGCAATGACTTGAGACAGAAACACCATCCAACTCAAGAAGCCAATAATGTGACATCTGCTACAGTCCTTAGAAGTACAAAACAAAATAAACAGCTTTATAACAACTCCACAACAAAAGGCATTATATTGTGATAACGAAAAAGAATATCAGAAAGTTATGAGCCAATTTATAAACAAGATAATGCCAAGTGAACTTATCATGATTAATAGACTCAGGCCCTATTCCAACACAAACTTACCACAGGTTGAAATGTTGAAAGTAAAATAGAACGAGAATTCACCCCCAAATCGAATATAGAAGTAAAGCAAACAACTAAATAATAAGAACTAATGATGTTGTTATGTACCACAGAGTATCTTATTTACTATATAAGCCAGTTCTTCTCTGCCAAGCCAGAAAGATGATATCCTATCTAACATAATAGAAGTTATGTTGAAAAGAATAATTTTTAAACTTTTAAAGAACGGAATACATCACTTCCATGACAATATTTCTATATTTTCCCATCCAACCGTGAGTTATTATCATATTATATTAACGATCAACCATACAACATTTGATAAAAATTAAAATTTGTAGCTATGTAATCTTACAGTGAACATTTACTTATACTTTTGAAAATTATTACACATCCAACTGAAGATAAAGTATCAAGTAGTTTTGAAATTTTATGATAATTTGTAAAATTGATCTACTCAATAAGAAATTTTTTGACAGTTGGATTCACAGTGAAAATAAACAACCATAAAGAAGCATATGTTTCATTAAAAAGCTAAAGTTTCAACTAGGGTAGGAAGCAATAAGTAGAAAGAAAATATCCTACTGTTCTTTTGGATTAAACTAAAGCACCAATTACCTTTCGCAATAAAGTTTCCCAAAGCATTATAAGTAGAAATAAAACAGGCTGCTGTCATTTTAGGTTAAACTGAAGAACCAATCACTTTTGCCAAAAGTGTCCCACAGTAATCCCCAGTTTACAGTGATGTGTGAGGCTATACGAACAGAAAGAAAACACCCTAATTTTGTTTTACATAATACACGAAAGCAACAATTACCTTAGCCAATAAAGTATCCCAAACATAGCAATCGCCATTAGTATAGCCAGCAATAAGAAGTCTTCCAGATATGGAAAATGCAATGGACGTCACATGTGCCATTTCGTTGTCCTGGTGTTGCTGTTTATATACTTGAAGTTGGTGTCCAGTCCTAATGTCAAACAATCTGCAAGTTCCATCCTCAGAGCCAGTTCCAAATCTATTTCCATCAGGAAAGAATTTGACAGAATTAACATCTCCCTCATGCCCATGAAATGTCCGCACTGCTCGACTTGCCACACGAGTGTCCCACAATCTAGCAGTCGCGTCGCAAGAACCAGAGACAAACAATTTGGAGTTGGATCCATTAATGGAAATGCTGAGAGCGGACAAAGAAAAAAAAATATTTCTTAGCAATGATTCCATACTAAAAAAGACTATGCTACTGATTTTCATCTCATATATAGATTTTGTTATTATTAAAACAGCATATACAGCATGTCATCCAACAAATTACATTCTATACTTGCTACAATATTTTATGGCAATGGAGAGTAGGATAGGGGTATTCTATAATTTATGAAGATGGTATAGTTTTAACATTTAGCGAGCACGCTTCTTACCAGTGAGATTACGTTATTTTATCAGTGTGTGAAGATTATTAGAAACAGTTTTATTGACATTTATACAGTCTCAATTTGCTACTCAGTTGCAAATAGTTGTCTAAGAATTAAGAAACAAATTCTGATTCAAATTTATCCAGTAATCTCCTAATGTACCTAAGTACATCTGCAGTATGTCCAGACTGAAACTCGCCTCCAAAAACAGATGTTCTAAGGCCAGTAGTAATATCCCATAAAACACATGTCTGATCTCCAGAACCAGTGATTAAGTGAGTGTCTTCACCTGGAACATACTGACAAGATGAAACATAACCTTTGTGTCCACTAAGCATCCGTGAAACATTTAGATTCCCATCTCTATCAGTGGGAGAATTAAGATTGAAAATAGAGCAAACACTGTCAAGGCCCCCACAAGCAACAGATTGACCAGTCGGTGAGAAAGCACATGTCATGACCCATGCACAAGGAAGCTTTATAGCATGCGTTTTCTGGCTTGTTAGAGCGTTCCACACAATTAATCTTCCATCTTGGGATGCACTAACAATCCGATTCTTTTCTGAAGTCCAATCCAATGAGTACACCTGTAAATTTTAAATGAATGCATAGTTAATGAGTTATCAATGTTGCTATGTCGTAAATAAAAGCAAACCCGCATATCTCACAATTAACCAAAACTCAAGCTATCCTTGCTATCTATCAAAATAAGTGATCAAAGAAGTAAATGACCCTTGCTCAGGCTAGATGACTCCAAAAGCTGACAATTATAATTTTTTAACATTTATACTATTTTACCATTTCTAGCGCTTTATATCTTTTTAAAACCGTTACAAAGAAGGCGTACGTGTCTTGTATGCAGTGTTCTCAAATAGCGGCGCCAATGCCATGGCCGCTATGGAGGATATACATTATGGTTTTTGGGCTCAAAGCAATGGTAAATATCGGCCGATATTGTGAGTTTTTCCACCACAATCCATTATAATAGCGCCGCTGTTATGGCGGGATTTTGGCTCTCCGTCATGGACCACCATCTGCCATCGACAACATTGCTTGTATGCACTAAATAAGTGCAAACATGGTGCCAAAGTCATAGATAACCGCCATGGAGTAATTACCACTTCTAGCAATTGGTTTTCTCGTTATGTGTGTGGTGTTATCCTTAAATCTGACAACCATTTTTTACATTTCCTGTCAAATTGTTAATGGAGAGGCGTCGAGGATCTGGCCGCAGATGATGGAGACATTAAACAGATTGTAACCATATGGAATCCCTTGAATTTAAATGTGGTTGCAGTTGAGGACTTTCTTCGGCGGCAGACAAAGTTGGTTGTTTAGATCCATTAGCAAACAAAGTTGCATTGAAAGAGATTGAGCGCTTTTAGATAAAGCGGGGATTTAGGGGTTTAGATGTTGAAAATGAACACCACCCCAAACCTGAACGTTAATATGAAGTTGAAAACGATAATCTATCTCTAAATTGACAATAAACACTAGTGAGGGTTGTATTCAAGATTTTTAAAAACGGACAGTTACCATGAAAATGACAGCCATAAAATGGTATTGGAAGGTGGTGATAAAATGGTATTGGAAGGTGGTGATAGCGATACCTTTATTCATTGTTTTTGGGATAAAAAATAAATTGTTATCAATTCACACCGCAACGACAGCAATCAATGTCACGACACCTGTACCGACCGAAATCGCAAAGACTTTAAGCGACCGTTATTTTAAACCTTGGTGGTCCGCGACGACCGCAATCAGTGTCGTGACACCTGTACCGACCGAAATCAAAGCCTCTACGGTGGGTTATTTTAAACCTTGGTTGTACTTGTACTAATCTTAATCACATGAATGTCTCTTAAATTTTCAGTTACAGTGAACTAGTCAACTGAATACTAATGTTTGATACTAACTAACAAAATTTCAATAACCAAACGAAGTATTAAAAACATCAAAAATATTTATAGAAATTTAAAAAAAAATTGAATTGAATAAAATTGAATTGAACTGAATTTACCTTTCCGGTATGACCTTGGAGCGTTCTACAGCAAAGAATATCAGTAGGACCAAAAGTAACCGGAGCTCTACCTTGAGACCTAGCATATCCAGCAACTAGGGTTTATTCAGTTAGACAGATCTAATCAAAATCGAATTAAACAATCAAATAGAATAAAAAAAAAAAAAACAAAAACTCACTATCCGTATCAAGCAACGAAAGCCGTCGCTGCTTCAACTTTTCTCTGAGATTGTTAACCGTTTCCGTTGCAGCTATGTGACGTTCTTTCAACTCCGCAACGGACATTTTTGTGAAGTGATTGAATGAATGAAGAAAAAGGAGGATGAAGATGAATTTGACCTAATGAAATGATGAATCAACTATTACATCTTCCATTGATTTTTAGATAGATAGAAACAAAAACGGTTAGAGAAAGGTGAATGAAATAGCGTTGTTGATGTGTGAATGAATGAATGAAAGTGTGAAAAGAAGAAGAAAGAAAGAAAGGTTGGGTTGAAATGAAGTTGAAATGGAGTGTTGTTATTATTTACTGACGCCGTCGGGTCCACTTTCTACATCTGTCACTGCAAAAGCATTATTGTATTATTGAGATTGGACCGGTTTATTTATTTACGGGTTTTATTAAATCGGTTCAAGAGAAGGAGTCATTTAAAAAAGATGGGAATGAAAAAGTTCCGATGCCGGGAATCGAACCCGGGTCTCCTGGGTGAAAGCCAGATATCCTAACCGCTGGACGACATCGGATGCTTGTGATGGTTTCGTACAATTTAAATTTATATTCTCCGTACATAATTTTCTACAATCCAGATCTTGCTATAATAATAATAAATTTATTTTGTTTAAAAATATGCTAAATAGGCCTTTAATTAATCTAGCCTCTTAAGTTAGAAATATAAACAATTTGGTTTATTTGTTTTCTTCAAATTTTCTATCACAATTATAAGGTTTAATTGCAACTTTAGTTCCCCTATTTTGTTTTTTTCTTGATTTTGATATCTCTATTTTAAAAACTACTATTTTAGTCCTTTTTAAACTTTTCTATTCAGTTTTCGTCCTCCTATTTTGCTTTTTTCTGCAAAATTAATTCTTATTTTTGTTTCTTTTTCAACAGAAAATTCAGAAGGGGGACAAAAATTGTGATTTTAAAAATAAGGGGATCAAAATCGAAAAAAAAATAAAATAGGAGGACCAAAGTTGTAACTAAGTCTAATTATAAAAGTGTAAGATTTGTTTTGATGGAGTACAAATTTAAGTCGATATATTTTATTAAGTTTTTTTAGAGTTTTGTTTTTCCACTGTTCCTTTTCATATTGGGGTGATTTTATCTAGTCGAAGTGTAATTCAAAATTTCAAACTGAATAATTTTTCTTGAATTATCCCAATTATTTCGATATTTACTTTTTTCGTTTCTACCCTTGTAGTTTTTTGTGAATACATACAATTTTTGGTCTTATCTTACCTTTCTTTTTCTTTGATTTCATTTTTTTAGTCATTTTTTATATTCAATTCACAATTACAAGAGATGGAACGGCTCTTTTTTTGAATCCCTACCTAAATTTAGAGTAGTAGCAGGACAAATTTAGATAGATAGTCATAGATAACTAATGAATATCTACTATGACATATACATGTGTTTGTTCCATACCGTAAACCATATGTTAGTGTGAAGATTATCAAGGATAATTTTATTAATGAATTTAAAGTGTGCCCTTTGGCTTAAAAAAAAGGACTCGGCTAAAATATAGGACATGTTATCCACTATCTCAACTAATGACTATAATAATTTAATAGAATTTGATTTTAACTAAACTCATATTAATAGGTCAATTATTTCTAAGAGAGAAGTTGGTAAAAAATACCAAATTTCCCTTGTTTGATTTGGAAAGAAGGAGAGAGATTATTTTGTTGTGGGTCTATGTGCCTTTTTCTTTTCTGTCGAAGAAAGTGTTTTGTTTTTATATGCTCTATTTATTTTTAATATGCTAGCTACTATGAAATGAGATCGATTTGATTAATCCATTCCATAAAGCTTGATGTTTTAAAAACAAAAAGTAATATGTTGCAAACTAGAAATTTTAATATGACGTTTTTTTATATACTTTGCCTAACAAATTTTTTAAAAATAACAAATTAATTAATTATTAATTTTTTATGATATTAATTTTTTACAATATTTTTTGTTTTATTTTTTAAAATATGTACATTCTATTGAAAATAAGTAATAAAAATTTATAAATTATTTACTTGAATTTAAACTAAAATAATTAAATTAGTTTGACTAAAATGTTATTTGTTATAAGGGTATTATAGTATTTTAAAAATACACAACACCTCTCTTTTTTCTATCACTTTCTCTCTTACATTATCTCTCGTATGTTTCTCTCTTCCCACTTTCTCTCTATAATCCATCACACCCTAATAAAAAAGAAATAGAATATAAATGTTATTTTTACACAACCTTGTTATTATTAAAGATATTTTTGTATATTTAAAAATTACTAATATTTCTCTCTTTTATATCTTTTTTACTCCCTCGTACCAAATAATATTTCAATTTTTTTATTTCTCACATTTTTTCTCTTTCACTGCTCTTTTATTTATTTCTCTCTTCTCACTTTCTTTTCACAACCAATCACACCCTAAAAATGAAAGGCAAACTTATAACTATTGATTGAAAACACAATATGTCTATCATGGACCAGAAAATACTTGGATATTGCTCAAAACCTCAATGATAATATTAATTATGTTAAAAAAATATTATTGGGTTATATTATAGCTTCTTAATTTTCCTTAACTTTTTATCTATTTCTAAAATTATTAAACATGTTAGGTCTTCCTCCTTATTCTCAAATTTTAATCGCCACTAAATTTTGATTAGGTCTCAATCCCAACAAAACATAATCTTAAAAAATAAATCGATATCAATGCAATAAATGATACGCTACTCTATAAATTGAAAGAGTTCATACAATCACTTATCCACAATAATGCTGAAGAAAATAAAACTTCAATTATGGATTTTGACTTGTATACAACTTCAAGCCAAACTCTTCTACGCAATCTTTATTCGATCGACGCTTCAAGAATCTACCAATATCACTATTTCTGCTCCAAGCCTTCGTCTGTAGCAATCAACCATTTTATTCCCCCAATTCTTTGAGCAGTGAATTGTCTGAAAATTTGAGAAGAACTCCTCATTATCCGTAACCTTCCACACAGTTACTACTAAGATAATCTAGAAAAAAGAACCCCCATTCTTTTCAGTGAAACTTGTTAGCACCAGTGACTACTCCTCAATCTTGAAACAAACTAAAAAAAACTTTAACCAATCTCCAAGAACAATTAGTTTCAAGAAAGCATCTCCCCCAATCATTCAAAGATCTTTCAAGATCAAGATCTCAAATATAAATCGGGGTTGAAGAAGAAAAGCATTCAAGTGCTAGAACTTGGAACTTTACAAAGTGAGAGTTAATTTCACATAAAATCGCAAATGATTATGAAATTCCACATATGTAAACATGTTGATAAAAAGTTTTATATGTGCTCGAGTTTAAGTATAAAAATGAGTGGTAAAAGTTGGTAAGATTTGAATCAAGAGTAATGCATGTATTGAGTCAATTGAGCAAGTGAGTAGAATGAAAGCAATTCTGAGTTTTGGCCCATTTTTCACTTGATCTGTATCAAGCACAATGTATGATTTGATTTAAAGACCCTATGATTCTAATTATGTATAAACTGTGACTTGAATAAACTACTAAAGGCCCTTAAAAAAATGTTGAAAACTACTTGATTCGAATCATGTAAAAAACCTTATTCGAGTCAAATTGTTTTGAAAAGTTTTGGTTCACCTTTGTTGGATTTGATTCGAATCAAAATGAATGTGTATTTGATTGATTCGAGAAGCACTTAAAAACTCAATTTTCATGATTTTAAAGGTAGTTTGAGATTTTTCTTCACACCTAACTTAAACCAAACACGTATAGCTTTTATTCCACAAACTCATGCAATCGACTAAAAACATATTGATCAGATTTAAATGTAACCATTGTTTTATGCATGCTAAAATGATAACAAAACAATTTCAAATTTGATTCAAAAGATGTGCAATCATGATGGACACTCAATAAAAAATAATAAACGAAAGCGATAAAACAAGCAACAAAATAACCGTAGTGGGTATGCTCCTCCTGTATATGATAGTAACATGCAATAGTCTCCCCCTAGGAATGTGCAGCCACATACATTCTCCCTCTTTTTGATGATTGGCAAGATTTCACTTGTAATTGAGTCGACTATGAGCTAAAAGCAAAAATGCTTGTGCTCCCCCTAAAATATTGCACAAAAACCACAATATAAAATGCATAAAGCAATTCTAGACTCATTACAACTTTCTCCCTCTTTGACAACATCAAAAGGAGATACCAATTGTTATGGATCAAGAAACCAAACAACCAAATACAAAAAATAATTCCAGATGAACATATGCGCTAAATTGCTAAGAAGAATATACAAAAGCAAATATTAGATACAAAACAAGAAGATAACACGCTACATACAACCAAATGCAAATAGACATGAAACACAAATGTTCAACAACATAAAATAAGTGATCAAAACTATCATGAAATATAATACATTAACAACTTAAATAATGCATGAACAAGTATATGAAGGCTCAAATACAAATAATTAATAATACGTATTTAAAAGACTTAAATGTCAACTAGACTAACCAAAACATTATGGTGACTGTGAGAAACATGCTACAAGACAACAACTAGTTGCATGCAGAAGAAAACATTATGGTGATTGTGAGAGAAGGAACCTAGTGTTGGAACAATATACCATTGGGTATACTTACATCTGTTCAAGTGTGCAGGAATATAGATTAAAATTTTGTTACAAAGTCAATTCTGATACTGTATGGAACATCTAAAGAGAAGCATACAAGATACAGATTATGGAGATTAAACTCTAAATAACCAAATTCTGAAGGAGGTCAAATTCTGAAGAAAGTTAACCTCTGAAGGATTAGATCCTGAATATCCCAGACTCTCATCAAGTCAACATTTGAAGATTGAGTCAACCTCCGAAGACTCAGAGCCTAAAGGATAAGAAGTTGAGACCCAGACTTTGAAGACTCAGATTATGAAGTCAGTCAAAGCTCAAGGACCAAGGATTTTTGGACAAGTCACTATCACTACTAGAAATATGGCCTACGGCCACGCTAAATTTTTCCACAACTCAAAAACTGTGGCCACATATAGGTTTTAGCCAGAGTTTTAAAACCGTGGCCATATGTTTTGAAATATTGAATTCGGAGTGTGAAACTGTGGCCTTTTCTTCATTTGCTACGGTTAATAAGCTGTAGATATTTTAAGCTGCAAATAAAAACCGCGGCATTATAATTTTTACTTCAAACTGTGGCCTAAGCCCAAAAAATATAGTCCGCCAGAACTTCCCTTTTTTTTAGATTCTCCCTTGTTAATTATTTTATTTTCTATTTTTTTAATTTTTTAATTAAAAAAAGAAAAAGAATTGAAAACGATACAAGTGCCATTGGTACTTCTTAACCTAATTTTGTCCTCAAAAAACCCATCTCTCTCTGCAACACACCAACCCATCTCCGTCAAATGCGCCGCCACGAACCAAGGCGAGCCACAAACCCAAACCCAACCTCAATCCTGAAATCGTGTCTTCAACTTTGCTGCCGGACCCGACGCCCTCCCTGAAAACGTCCTCCATAAGGCCCATTTGGAGCTCTACAACTGGCGTGGATCTGGTATGAGCGTGATGGAAATGAGTCATAGAGGTAAAGAATTTCTTTCCATTATTCAAAAAGCAGAATCAGATCTGCGTACCCTTTTGGATATCTCCTTGAAATATTTCGTTCTTTTCCTCTAAGATGACGCCACCACTCAGTTCGCCGACGAAACACTAAAACACCAATGCCTCAGTACTGCAACTCACTCCCTCAAACAAAAATATCAAACCTTCATGTTTCTGAGCTCTATACTTCATCTTCAATTTCATGGGTTAGTCTTCTTCAATAAATTGCTCAGTTATGCTTAAAGATTTGAAAACTCTCAAATTTCTGTTGAAACCTAATTTTCTTTTCTTTCTAATTCGATTTTAGCCTTTGATTGTGTTTTTTTGTCTTCCTATATATTTTTGTATGTCTTACTATATATTTGTTTTTCATTTTTTGGTTTTGGTATTATTACTTCTAAGATAAAGAAAGTTGTTCACCGTGAAATCTCTCTTTTTTTCAAAACACCACTTTTGTATTAACAGACACATTGAAATAGTTGATAGTTTAGTTCACAAGAAGCCCTTGCTATATCAACTTTACCACCTAATGCAGTAAGTCTGGATATCATTCATCCATAGGTAGGAAAAATAATTTAGTATATACTAATAATCTAATTTTGTCATCCAAGTGTTTGCATTTATTTCTTGAATGTAACTATTTTTTTGTTCCAATTTTGATCTTTCAAATCCAGAATGGTTAATAAGATTGGATAATCAAAGAGATTGAAGAGTTTTAATCTCATTACACTTCACGTTTTTGTTTCAGGGACAGAGACTCAACAATTCTAGTTTGTAGTTTGTTATCTAATTGCGATGTCATAGTTCTTATTTCGCTGAAGGTAAGTTACACAAATTATTTCTTGACATTCTAATTTAAACCTCACAATTTATAGTTTAATTCATAAAAAATGGAGTGTTTTTAGTTTTCACATTAGGTGATTTGAAATTTCAGAATATGTTAATTTTAGTACATGTTAGGGCTTTTCTATAGGGTAATTACCTATTGCTTTATTCTTAGTTCATTCATTCTTGAATGATGCTTATATATTCATATGGAAATTTCTAAGTTGAATTGACTTCTTGCAGTTACAATTCTCAAAATCAAATTTTTGTGCAGTGGCTAGGATAGCTGGAATGTCCTCTCTTGAAGCTTTTTCTAATGCTGAGTTTCTTTGGGTAAAAGTGGTAATTTAATGTGTTTTATTTAATATTTAATCTCTGTCAAAAGCAAATTTATTTGTAGAGTATTTCTTGCTTTAGATCTTGCTAGCTAGCTAGCTTGGTATGTCCTTTGATAGTGTTACTCAGTTAGCTTGTAGTAGCTTAAACTAGTGGGGATGTTGCTGGTTGTGATTCCACCGCTATTGTTTTATTTATTTTATGTGTGTGTAGGATTTGTCCTTCTCATATGCTTGTTGCATATTCTAGAATTTTTAAACTTTCTCAATGATGAATATGCCTCCATTTGTGAATAGTGTGATTAGCTAGCCCGCATGGTTGTTTCTTGTAAAAATATTGTGATGACTTTTATGCAGATCAAAACTTAATTGCTGGTTTGTTTGGATGAAGTAACAAGTTGGACAATTGAAATGGGTGCTTAAAAGAATTAGGGAGAAATTTTTTCTAGACGAGTCATTTTTATCTTTATTATTTGTGTAAGAATGTTGCAACTTTTCTAAACTTGTGATATTTGTTGCTCATTCTATCATGAGCATTTCTGGGATTGGATAGATTTTATGAATATTTCTATACCTTTTATGAATATCTTCCACCCTACATATTTTCTGTAACCTTGAATACTCGATAATTCAGGTACTTCAAGTCCTTCAACATTCACGTCAGTTCTTTTTACCGATAATCGATCATTAATGTTTCATTCTTGTATTAATTTAGATTAAGTTGTTTCAAAATATATATTTCATTCTTGTTTTTTGTTTTATAGCTTTCATTATGTGCCTTATTTAATATTAAAATTGTTTATATTCTAGGATTTTATATTAGAAATAAGGATGGCACCCCGATTAGTTCAGAACTGAGGCGTCAAAGAGTGATTCAATAAGTTAACAGATGAAAGTGTTCTGAAGTATATTGAACAGGTATTACTAATTACTATTAATTTAATTTGTTTCTTTAAAAATGATTATTTAATTTTCAATATGTTAGTATACTATTTGAATAATTGAAATTGATTCAACTTCACTATTTGTATCAGTCATTTGGTTGCATTCACAATGGATGTTGTTTGGTCTGCGGAAGTTGTGCTGCAATTTGGGTGTGTGACTCTTATCTTTTTCTCTTCATTCATTGCCTGACCTTTTGTATGTGATTTGTATATTTTTCGGTCGGTCTGCTCTAAGATATTGAGAGTTTACAGTGCTATCATGGTTTTAGATATATGGAATGTCAGCCACCCAAATTGCTTTAGTTTAGAGCATGGATTTGGTTTGCAAGAGAATCAAATAGCAAGGACTAAAGAAATATTAACATCACCTTAATTTTAGTTTTAGGTTGATGCTACAATTTTGCATTCTTTTTCAACATGCTAGCTGTCACCCTGAGAAACATATGCATGACTTGAATGTTAGAATTATTAATATAATACTTATGGTATTTAAGTGTGACATTGTTGTTTGTGGTTCTTTTGAATTTGGTACTTGTGTAAGTATTTACTTCACCACTTCTATCTTACTATAAACCTCATCATTGCTGCACTTTATCTTTTTATGCAGCATACTTGTGAGCAGCTTGGATTGGTGTATGTTCAACTAGAAATAAAGCTGACTGACATGATGTTCATTTGAATCCGCAATTTTGTTTGAGGTTGATGCTACCATTTTGCATTCTTTTTCAACATGCTAGCTGTCACCCTGAGAATTTCCACATGATATTATTGATGCCATTTATAAAGACATTAGTTATTATTCTTCAGTTTTTAATCAGCACCTGTATTTTGTTGGTCTAACTCAATTGATATAACCAATGTAATTGCTTGGATTTATGAAGTTCGGTCTTAAATTTAGATTTTTTTTATCAGTTATTGCTGCATCCTGAGCTTATATATGTAAGCAACATACATGTAAAATAGAATTTATCATTGATGAATAGTTTAGGAAAAATGTTATTTACTTATTCTTTAAATTTAATTATATATCAACGAAAATGTTAATTTGCTTGTAATTAATTAAATTCTAATAATCAATATTATTGTTAATTATATATATATATATATATATATATATATATATATATATATATAATATGACATATTTATGTAATGATACACAAATAAACTGTGGCAAGATAAATGGTTTAGAATGCATAACATATAATCACGGTTTTAAATTTGTGGTCATAACCAAACCGTGGCTATATCTTGAACCAAAACTGTATCGTAAACGTTAAATTGAAACCGTGGCTCTACCATATGGCCACAGTTTTGCAGTCATGGCAAATACAAACCGCGGCCTTAATCAAGCTACCTAAACCGTGGCCTAAAAAAGCCACGGTTGTTAAAAAGGCGTGGTCTATACCAAAAAACCGTGGACTTTACTTTAGGCCACGGCCGCATACTCCACAGTTGGATTTCCGTGGCCAAACCGTGGCCTCAGCGTTACGCCACGGTTATTTTGCATATAGCCTCGGTTTCTTGGGCGTGGCAGGAGACCTTTTTTTTGTAGTGTATCAGACTCTGAAGACATTTTATCTTCTTCAGATCACGTGAAAACTTAGTAGAAATCTGCAAAAGACACAAGGAATCCAACTGATAATTCCTTTTATAAAAAAGGAGTTTCAAATGGCCTCCCAACGATATTAACCATATCAGGAAGCTTTCCAACATCTTTGATAATGCTTCTCTCAAATACTCTCTTGTGCAAGAAGTCGTTGAAGGATAGAAAAACACTTAGAAAGGGGGGGTTTGAATAAGTGTAGCTTTAAAAACTTGACAGATAAAAATAAATTGCACAGTTATTTTTATCCTGGTTCGTTGTTAACTAAACTACTCCAGTCCACCCCCGCAGAGATGATTTACCTCAACTGAGGATTTAATCCACTAATCGCACGGATTACAATGGTTTTCCACTTAGTCAGCAACTAAGTCTTCCAGAGTCTTCTGATCACACACTGATCACTCCAGGAACAACTGCTTAGATACCCTCTAAGACTTTTCTAGAGTATACTGATCCACACGATCACTCTAGTTACAACCTGCTTAGATAACTTCTAAGACTTCCTAGAGTATTCTGATCCACACGATCACTCTAGTTACAACCTGCTTAGATAACCTCTAAGACTTCCTAGAGTATTCTGATCCACACGATCACTCTAGTTCCTTACAACTTAATGTAATCAATTCTAAGAGTATTACAATTGCTTCTTAAAAGCTATAATCACAAACTGTGATATTTCTCTTAATCGTTTAAGCTTAATCTCACTAATATATTACAACAGCAATGTAGTGAGCTTTGATGAAGATGAAGATTCTGAGTTTTGATTTGAACAGCGTTTCAGCAAGTTGATATTCACAGAATAGATGTAGAATTCGTTAACCTTGCTTCTCATCAGAACTTCATATTTATAGGCGTTGGAGAAGATGACCGTTGAGTGCATTTAATGCTTTGCGTGTTCCGTACAGCATCGCATTTAATGTTATACGCTTTTGTCAACTACCTCGAGCCTTGTTCACGCTGTGTCTACTGACGTAGCCTTTAGTAGCTTTTAACGTTCCTTTTGTCAGTCAGCGTAGCTTGCCACTTGTACTTTCTTCTGATCTGATGTTTGTGAATACAACGTTTGAATATCATCAGAGTCAAACAGCTTGGTGCATAGCATCTTCTGATCTTGTGACCTTGAAGTGCTTCTGAGCGTGATACCATCAGAACTTCAGTGCTTCTGTTCTCTTGTTCTTCTGATGCTTCCATAGACCCATGTTTTGATTCTGCTTCGACCATCTTCTGATGTCTTGCCAGACCATGTTCTGATGTTGCATGCTGAACCCTTTGAGACAAAGCTTCTGAGCGCTGAATTATGCATACTCTTTATATATTTCCTGAAAAGGAAATTGCATTGGATTAGAGTACCATATTATCTTAAGCAAAATTCATATTATTGTTATCATCAAAACTAAGATAATTGATCAGAACAAATCTTGTTCTAACAATCTCCCCCTTTTTGATGATGACAAAAACATATATAAATGATATGAATTTGCGATCAGAAAGAACAGACGGCAAAAGACAAATTACACAGCTATAGCATAAGCATATGAATATGTCTCCCCCTGAGATTAACAATCTCCCCCTGAGATAAATAATCTCCCCCTGAAATAAATACTCGAAGAACTTTAATAAAAGACTTCCCTGATTATTTCGGTAGAGACGATCATATAAGCTTCTGTCTTTAGAGAATTCATAGCTTCTGACTTCTGCTTCCATTGGACAGCTTCAGAACTAGAATTTCCTTAGATCCCTAGAACACTCACAGCTTCTGATTCCTGCTTCCATCTAGGACAGCTTCAGAACTTGAATTTCTTTGATCTTCTGAACATTCACAGCTTCTGATTTCTGCTTCCATTCAGGACAACTTCAGAACTTGAGTTTTCTGGATCTTTAGAACATTCACAGCTTCTGATTTTTGCTTCCCTCGGATAGCTTCAGAGCTTGAATTTTTACCAACATCACTTCATGCTAGATTTGTATCAGAACATTGTTGAATGTACCAGAGCATCATCAGAGCATCTCTACATCCTGAAATGTTACAGAACAAAAACTAAACGACAAAAGTCAGCATGAACGAGTCAGAACATAAAATGTATATTTGAACACATGATATGTATCAGAGCCATATAGGCTAAAATAATGTATCAGAGCAAATAGAATTTTGTCAGAACAAATAGACAAATATGGATCAAATTCTATTATCAGTGCTTCTGATTTCTGAAGCTTGATAGCACTCAGCTTGCTTCAGTTTCCATGAGCTTATTCTTTTTACAGAATAACCCTTCTTATGGTTTTGCTTCTTGTGTTTGCTTTGAAGATTCTCTTCACTGCTTTATACCTGCAAAACACTTAAACCATATAGAACTTGCAGTTCTTGTTAGTAAATGTGTGGGAGATTTACCCAGCAACTGATAGATTAATCAAATCATTTATCATCATTTATCTTCTCCCCCTTTTTGTCATAACATCAAAAAGAATATTTCAAAAGATTCAGAACGACAAATAAAATCACTGGAATGTAAAAACAAAGAAACTTTTCATTGATAATCAAAAGATATTACATGAGAAGATGTTTAACAAGCAGATGCAAAAAGGAAAGAAAACTACTAAGACCAAAACCTAGGACCCTAGCTAAGACAAAATCTGTGCCAGCATGCCATGAAGGAGTGAAACGCATCACTGACTGCTTCTTGGGCTTCCAGGCGAGGGGTTAGGGAGACTTGGTTCTGATGCAGATCTTCCACAATCTTTATCAGAGACAGCATTCTCAGCAGGTGAAGATGAGGAGATTTCTTTGGAATGGGTTGAGGGAGAGGAAAGGTTAGATGAGGAGGAAGTTGAGTCTTGAAGGTAGAAAGATGAGGAAGAAGATGGAGATGATGGAGGGCTTTCACCAGGGGGATGAAACACACGTCTAGAATAGTTTCCAGATAACATTGCTTCGAATGGATTCACCTTGAGAGGATCATAGGTGATTTTTATCTTTTTGGGTTTGGAAGGAGATGTTTCAACAGCTTTTCTCTTGTTGTTTTGATCATTTTCATGATTTCCTGGGCTTGATGAAGAGTTCATGATGGATTTGCAGATAATGAACAGCTAGGGTTTGATATGAATGCAAAAGGATAGGGAAGGAAAACAAGGACAAAGTGTAGTAGAGAAAATATAAGAGGGAAAGAGAAGCGTTTGAAGAGTATTTAAAAGAAAATAAAATGAAACGAATGATGAATAGCATTTAATGTTACGTGACATGAGGAGAGATAATAAAGACAAATGAGGTGACTAGCACAGTTACCTATGGTCGGCGTCCCTTCAACTGCACGCACGCTTATCCATGAATAGTAACGACAGGTTTACCATCCCGAGATAAAACGTTACAGCTGTTTTGCTTTAAAAGAGGTTCTGAATCAACTTAGACAATGAAACGTTAGTAATAACCGAATCATAATTTCTAAAAGATTTCAATCAGAACTTCTGATTTAAAAAAAAATCACATTCATTTCAGAAGATACTCATACGTAAGAACTTCTCATCTTCTCATTCTGGGCATAAATCCATACTGATGTTCTTCAGAATGAACTTAAACCTATCTTCAGCCAGGGGTTTTGTAAAGATATCAGCCCATTGATGGTCTGTATCCACAAAGTTTAAAGATATAACACCCTTCTGAACATAGTCCCTTATGAAATGATGTTTAATCTCAATATGTTTAGCCTTTGAATGAAGAATAGGATTCTTAGATAAACATATAGCAGAAGTATTATCACAGAATATAGGAATGTTACTCTCATATATCTGATAATCTTCTAACTGACTCTTCATCCAGAGCATCTGTGTACTACAACCAGCAGCAGCGACATATTCTGTTTCTGTTGTTGATAGAGCAATAGTTGCTTGCTTCTTGCTATACCAAGAGATCAAATGACTTCCAAGAAATTGGCAACTTCCTGAAGTACTTTTTCTTTCAATTCTGTCTCCAGCATAGTCAGCATCGCAGAATCCTACTAAGTTGTATTCTTTATATTTTCTGTAAACTAAGCCAACATTAGTAGTACCTTTCAGATACCTTAGAATTCTCTTAACAGCAGTTAAATGAGATTCTCTAGGATCTGATTGGAATCTAGCACACAAACAAACACTGAACAGAATATCAGGTCTAGAAGCAGTCAAATATAGAAGAGATCCAATCATACCTCTGTATAACTTCTGATCTACCTTCTTACTTACCTCATCCTTACCTAGGATGCATGTTGGATGCATAGGAGTTTTAGCTTCTTTGCAGTCTAGAAGATTAAACTTCTTCAGAAGTTCCTTCACATACTTGGTTTGGTGAACATACGTTCCTTCTGATGTTTGATTTATTTGTATTCCAAGAAAATACTTGAGTTCTCCCATCATGCTCATTTCAAACTCAGCCTGCATAGACTTAGCAAACTCCTTTCCAAGTGTAGCATTAGATGTTCCAAAAATAATATCATCTACATATATTTGACAAATTAAAATATCCCTTTTAAAGGTTTTACAAAAGAGAGTAGTGTCCACTTTTCCTCTAGTGAAACCATTATCCAGAAGGAAAGAACTTAAGCGTTCATACCAAGCTCTGGGAGCCTGTTTCAATCCATACAATGATTTCTTTAATTTAAAAACATGATTAGGAGACAGAGAGTATTCAAAACCAGGAGGTTGATGGACATAAACTTCTTCATCTATATAACCATTTAAGAAGGCATTCTTAACATCCATCTGATAGAGAGTGATGTTATGTTGAGTGGCAAATGAAATTAATAGACGAATAGATTCTAACCTGGCCACTGGTGCAAAGGTTTCTGTATAGTCAATCCCTTCTTGCTGACTATAACCCTGAGCCACCAGTCTAGCTTTGTTCCTTACCACTTCACCTTTCTCAACTGAGCTTGTTTCTGAAGACCCATTTTGTACCGATTATATTGAATCCATCTGGTCTAGGAACAAGATCCCAAACATCATTCCTTGTAAACTGATTCAGTTCTTCTTGCATAGCAATTATCCAGTCTGGATCTTCTAGAGCATGATCAACAGAAGTTGGCTCGATCAAAGATACAAGACCTAATTGACAGTCTGCATTGTTCTTAAGGAATGCTCTTGTTCTGATTGGATCATCCTTCTTTCCAAGAATGACATCTTCTGAATGACCAGAGATGAGTCTGGATGATCTTCTGACAGATGGTTCTTCAGAAATGCTTAGATTCTCCAGAGAAGCTGATACTTGATCTTCAGATTCTTTGCTTCTGAGAAGCTCTGCTTCTGATGCGTTGCTTCTTGGCTCAGCAACTTCTGATATATCAATATCCCAATCTGCAAAATTATCAAACTGCTTTGGTTTTTCAGAACCAAGCTTATCATCAAACCTGATATTGATTGATTCTTCTACAATCAATGTTTCAGTATTGTATACTCTGTAGCCTTTTGAGCGTTCAGAATATCCAAGAAGGAAACATTTTTGTGCTTTGGAATCAAACTTACCAAGATGATCTTTAGTGTTCAGAATAAAGCATACACATCCAAAAGGATGGAAATATGAAATGTTGGGTTTTCTATTCTTCCACAATTCATAAGGAGTCTTATTTAGAATAGGTCTGATAGAGATTCTATTCTGAATATAGCATGCAGTGTTTATTGCTTCTGCCCAGAAATGCTTAGCCATATTGGTTTCATTGATCATGGTTCTGGCCATTTCTTGCAGAGTCCTATTCTTTCGTTCTACAACCCCATTTTGCTGTGGAGTTCTAGGACAAGAGAAATCATGGGCAATACCATTTTCTTTGAAGAATTCTTCAAAGGATCTGTTCTCAAATTCACCACCATGATCACTTCTAACCTTTATGATTTTACACTCTTTTTCAGATTGAATCTGAATGCAGAAATCAAAGAACACTGAATGAGTCTCATCCTTGTGTTTCAAGAATTTTACCCAAGTCCAGCGGCTATAATCATCTACGATGACTAATCCATATTTCTTCCCTCTGACAGATGTTGTTTTGACTGGGCCAAACAGATCAATGTGCAAGAGTTCTAATGGCCTTGAGGTAGAAACAACATTCTTGGACTTGAATGCAGGTTTGGAGAACTTGCCCTTCTGACATGCTTCACAAAGAGCATCCGATTTGAATTTCAGATTAGGGAGTCCTCTGACCAGATTCAGTTTGTTAATCTGAGAAATCTTTCTCAAACTAGCATGACCTAAACTTCTGTGCCAGACCCACTGCTCTTCAGAAACAGACATAAGACAAGTCACCACCTTCTGACTCATAAGATCTTGCAGATTTGTCTTATAAATGTTGTTCTTCCTCTTGCCTGTAAATAGGATTGAGCCATCCTTCTGATTTACAGCCTTGCAAGACTCTTGATTAAAGATTATATCATAACCATTGTCACTCAATTGACTGATAGATAAGAGGTTATGTGTTAATCCTTCTACAGGAAGTACATTAGAAATGGAAGGAGAGTTACCAGACTTTATAGTTCCAGAGCCAATTATCTTGCCCTTCTGATCTCCTCCAAACTTGACTTCTCCTCCAGACTTAAGCACCAGGTCTTGGAACATAGACCTTCTTCCTGTCATGTGTCGTGAGCATCCAGAGTCCAGGTACCATGACATGTTGTGCTTTGTCCTTTTTGCAGTCAAGGATATCTCTTCAGAATCTGATTCTGATGTAGATTCTGATCCGTCATCTTCTGTCGCCATCAGCGCACAGTTGGCCTGCTCATCTTCAGAGTTTGAATCATCTTCTGACTCATCCCAGGTTGCCATAAGACCTTTCTTCTTATGAAACTTCTTCTTGGGATTTTCCTTCTGAAGATTTGGACATTCATTCTTGAAGTGTCCAGGCTCATTGCATTCATAGCACATGACCTTCTTCTTGTCAAATCTTCTGTCATCAGAAGATTCTCCATGTTCAAATTTCTTTGAACTTCTGAAGCCTCTGAACTTCCTTTGCTTGGTCTTCCAGATTCTGATTCTTCAGGATCTTCTTCTCTAGCCTGAAAAGCGTTAGTGCATTTCTTGATATTGGATTTTAATGCAATAGACTTACCTTTCTTTTGAGGCTCATTTGCGTCCAGCTCTATTTCATGGCTTCTCAAGGCACTGATAAGCTCTTCCAGAGAAACTTCATTCAGATTCTTTGCAATCTTGAATGCAGTCACCATAGGACCCCATCTTCTGGGTAAGCTTCTGATGATCTTCTTTACGTGATCAGCCTTGGTGTATCCCTTGTCAAGAACTCTCAATCCAGCAGTAAGAGTTTGAAATCTTGAAAACATCTTTTCAATGTCTTCATCATCCTCCATCTTGAAGGCTTCATACTTCTGGATTAAAGCTAGAGCTTTAGTCTCCTTGACTTGAGCATTTCCTTCATGAGTCATTTTCAAGGACTCATATATGTCATAGGCCGTTTCCCTGTTAGATATCTTCTCATACTCAGCATGAGAGATAGCATTCAGCAAAACAGTTCTGCATTTATGATGATTCCTGAAAAGCTTTTTCTGATCATCATTCATTTCTTGCCTTGTCAGCTTTACGCCTCTGGCATTTACTGGATGTTTGTAACCATCCATCAGAAGATCCCATAGATCACCATCTAGACCAAGAAAGTAACTTTCCAGTTTATCTTTCCAGTATTCAAAGTTTTCACCATCAAATACCGGCGGTCTAGTATAACCATTGTTACCGTTGTATTGCTCAGCAGAGCCAGATGTAGATGCAGGTGTAGACTTTTCACTTTCATCAACCATCTTTTACTAAAGCAAACAATAAGCAATAACATAAACACACAGATAAACAAAATAGGCTAAACCCACTTAAGAAAGTCCCCAGCAGAGTCGCCACTTTTCTGTAGCGGCGGAAAATTTGAGTTTAAGTCATTGGTTAACTTAAATCGTTAAAAAGCAAGAGTCGCCACCGAACTTTTTTAATTCCAAAAGAGGAAAGGGAAAAAACTCGAAAAAAAACCACAAAGAGAAATTTGGGTACGGGGGTTGGTTATGTAAGGGGAAGGTGTTAGCACCCCTCACATCTGTGGTACTCCACAGGAACCTTTTGAAAATCTGTGTTTATGTTAAAACCATTTTTTGTTTGCTAAAAGAAAAAATGAGAAAAGAAATATATACAAAAGAAAAAGGTTATTTACAAAAGTTTGCTCGGCAAGACGTTGTGTCTTGTGCCTACATACCTCCTCAGTGCAATGGAGAAGTCAGAGCATTTGTAGTTCTGCTCAAAAGTTTTAAAAAAGAGATTTTATTGAAAACGGTTTTAAAAGAGAAAGAGTGCAAGTGCACAAAAGCGTTTTAAAGATCACATGACAAAAGTCGAGGTTTTATTATGAAAAGGAGTTTTGAAAACAGGTCGATGGCGGTGCGCAAGGCACTCGACTTACAAAGAGTTAGTTGGGAGCTTGGTATATGGACCAAGTAATGCGGGGGTGAAGATTTTATTTAAAAAGAAGAGATGGAAGAAGTAAATGGAAACACATAAGCTCATACAGGTAAAATCCATACAAACAAGCATACAAGTTCAAGCATAAAGGGATGAACGTGAAAGAGGTAAAATAAGAGTGTACGTGCAAGTGTGCATGTGTAAGTACGGTTGATGGCGATGCGTGAAGTGCGATCGACTTATGGTAGAAAACGGCTAAGATCCTAATTTTATTTTGAAAAACGGTTAAAAGCATGCAAGCAAAAATATGATAAAGCGATAAAGGAAAACAGTAAAATTATTACAAGGCCTCGGGGATGGGGATTACACACTTAAACGAATGGGGATGAAAATTAACTACTAATTATTACAACCCAATTGAAAATTAAAGCAAAGATAAAAGAATAATATGTACAAAATTAAAATGAAATATTTAATGTCCACAATAAAGTCCAACGCCTCAATGATAGTAGTACCTCACAAAAATCAAGCAAATGTTAGCAACGGGTATATATATAGTGATGCATGAATAAATGACAAAAATATACTAACAAACATTAATCAAAATTAACTAAAGAAAAACATAGAAATAAGCATATTAAAAGGAATTTAAAATAAACAACATATTTTTGTGTTTTTTAATATGAGAAATTAAACTAACATATTTTTGGTATTTTTATGAAAATGCAATCTAATATTCTAATGCTTTTATATTTTATCAAAAAAAACAGAAACAAACGAGCAATTGCACTAAAATTAAAAAAAACAGACAGTAAAAGGGGGTGCCTTGGAGAAATGGGCGCTGGGCTTTAGAGATTTAAACAGTAGGCCCAAAGTCACAAGGATAGTGAAGATCACAATAGGGTGCAGCATGAAATGGGTGATGTGAAGAGCAAACCGAGTTGGGTTTTCTAACATTAAGCCCAAAATCAAATTAACACACACAAAGAAACCCTAAGGATTAAAACTATCGGCCTCCCTCTTTCTTTCCCAGCCTCACGTCTCTCACTCTGTTTCTAATTCTCTCTCAAAAATTCTCACAACAATAGCATAGCAACAGTAATAACAACAAATAACCTCTCATTCAAACTCTCATTCCTCCAAAACTCTCTTCTCAGATCGATTCAAGTTAAAAGCAACGACAAAAGTTATCAACACAATTAGTTCAGTCATGGCAAAGATTAACATAGGCGACAACAACAATGGAACTCTCACAGATTCTAATTCTCAAATCAAACATCATCTCCCACCATAACTCTCTCACTCGGTTCTTTCTCTCTTTCTCGATTCATCACACAAATCAATACAAAGATTAAACAACAACAACATCTCTCAAAATCATGTTATATCAACCTAATTCAAGAATCAAACAAAACATGGAAAGGGGAAATTTAACGGTGATACAAATCAACGGAGACAACACGAAATGGGAATAATACCTTCGGAGATGTTCCTCCGGTGATGATCCTAAATGAGAAGTATGTTCGATTTACAAGCTACAACAGATTCTTCAAGAAATCAGTTCATCGCGAGTTACGGAAGTGTGCGTCGGAGTTGTGATTTGCAGATTTGTGTTGATGTTGTTGCGAGCGGATTAGATCGGAGAGTGCCAACGCGTCGGATCTGCTGCTGTTGTTGTCTTGGATCCACTACGAGGTTGAGCGTGAAGCTGAGATGATGTTGCCGTTTCCGTTCTGAGCTGCCGCGTTGGTCTTTGAATCAAATCGTGTTAAAACAGTTGAAGGTGCAGAAGCTGTTAATGATTACTGCTCTGAAGATGATGGGAATCGGTGATGGAGGTGGGTTTTATGGTGAAGGATGAGGACTGAGTTTTGTGTTCATATGAAGATGGTGTTTATTTAAGTTTTTCTGGTTTGATGAATGTTGCAGGTTTGGTTGTATGAGGATTATGAATGGAGAATCGGTTTTGATGAATTTTGGAGGAAGCGTGGTTTCATTTGAGCAGAGTTTCTTTGCTTTTTCTTCCTCCATTTTCAGTGTGGTGAATGGCTTGTTATATAGAGAGTGTGAGGTGAGGGTAGGATAGGAAATTGAGGGGAATTGGTGAGGAATGTCTGAAGAATTTTAGATCCACTTTTTCCGGAGTGAATCAAAACGCGTGAGGAGAAAATGGAGAGGTAGCAGAAAGTTTGTTTTGCATTTTTGTGGGAATTTCACGTGAAAGGTGGTGAGGAAATTGAAGATATTTTTCTCCTTTTTGTCTGTAGTGCAAGCTTTGGCAATCTGTTGAATTCACGAAGATACTGCTTTTGCTGAAAATAAATAACGTGACTTGCACACTCTTGGTCCCACTACTTTTGGCTTCATGACTATCTTCAAAATGGCTGAAAGAATATGGCTAAAAAAAAATAACATGGGCTAGCATCTTGAATCAACATGGCCCCTCTAATTGAATTGTAAAATGGACCTCCTTTTGATTGCACCTATTAAAAGAACAAAACAAAATAAAAGTAATAATAATAAAAACACAAATAAAATTGTTTTAACATCTTAATAGAAGTTCAAAATAAATTGAACCAAAATTAAAATATTAAAATCATGCAATGGTTAGCCTATATAAAAACTATAAATTGTAAGATGATGTATGAAATGAATGTATTATATATTTTTTCGATTTTTTGAATGAGAATGATGCAAATGAGTACTACATATAATTTTTTTTGGATTTTTGAGATAAAATAAGAATACTAAATGTAAATGATGTAGATAAAAAGTCGGGGCAAAATTTAGGGTACAACAGATGCCCCTATTTAATTATCTTTAGCCAAGTAACTTGAATGACTTAGTCATCAAGATATCAGGCAGAAGGTAATTAAATACTTAAAAAACCTGAATTTTGCCCCCTTGATGCAATGCTATGTTATGCCATGAATGCAGGGACTTTTTTTTTTGTTTTTTTGTATGATATGATATGAGACAGACTCGAATCTCTGTGGGGAATAAAGCGCCACGAGAGACAAACTATTGATGGAGAAACATGGTACACGACACAAGAACTCCGCAGGGGAATAAACAAAAGGAAAGAGTAATAGACTCGACTAAAAGAAACAGCTGGGGAAAAGATAAGCGTACCCAGGAATAAAACTGGACTTCGCAAGGGAAAGAGACAGTCAACAGAAGCTTTCAAGAGTAAAACATGAAAGGAAATCTGGACAGAAGATCAACAGAGAAATTCAGAATGAAAGATCTCTGAAACCCACATCAAAAATCATTCAAGAGTAAAACGAGAATGAATTTGGAAAGGAAGATACACAACAAAGGCAATCAAGATAAAACATGATCGGACTTCGAGGAGAGAATATATGAGGCATTCAAGATAAATCATGAATGGATAACGTTAAGGGCAATCAAGATAAAACATGATTGGATAACATCCAGGACAATCAAGATAAAACATGATTGAATGGCATCAAAGGTAATCAAGAGTAAAACATGATTGAACTTTGAGAAGAATGTATCAGAGACGTTCAAAATAAAGCATGAACGAAGCAACATCAAATGATAATCAAGATAAAACATGATTGAAGGTAACTAAGATAAAGCATGGTCGAAAGCGGTCAGGATAAAGCATGATCGGAGGCAATCAAGATAAAACATGATTGAAGGGAACCAAGATAAACCATGGTGTAAGCGATCAGGATAAAGCATGATCGGAGGCAATCAAGATAAAACATGATTGAAGGGAACCAAGATAAACCATGGTGTAAGCGATCAGGGTAAAGCATGATCGGAGACAATCAAGATAAAGCATGATTGAAGAGAACCAAGATAAAGCATGGTGGAAATCTTTCAGGAATGGCACTGAAAGAAGGAAGAATCACAACACTCAGGAATGGCACTAAAGGTTGAGGTAAGAAATCACAATATCCAGGAACAGCACTGAATAAAGTGAGAAATATCTTTCAGGAATGGCACTGAAAGAAATAAGAATCACAACACTCAGGAATGGCACTGAATGAGGTAAGGAATCACAATATCCAGGAACGACACTGAATAAAGTGAGAAACATCTTTCAGGAATGGCACTGAAAGAAAGAAGGAAAAGACATCTAGGAATAGCACTAGACGGAGAAGACAAACAAGTATTTGATTTGGATAGGTGCCAAGTAGGTTGGACTTTGATCTTAAGGTGAAAATGTTAATAGCAATAGAACCTCGGAAAATGCAAATGAGCATGAAATTTGTTTCTATGCATGATGTCAATTTTTTATGCATGATGAATGATCAATGCAATGCAATTGTGTGTGACAACTGATGGAGACTCTTTTGTGAGGCAAGATTGGGACTCTGATTCCTCAACACGGGAACTCTACCAACTCTGCTTGGGAAGAAGATGCTTAAACAAACTTCTATTACACTGGTAATTATATCAAACTGATGATCCTTTTGGGAAGGACTGATAAACTGCTTGGGGATTGCTGAAGAAGATTGCCCCTGATTCACTAATTATTGCAAGTTAACTGATCATGGCTTCAGTTGAACCGTACTGGGGATGAACTGATCATGGCTTCAATTCTTGAAATACGTGTTGGGATGGCTTGCCCCAGTATAAGTCTTAAAACGATATTCTGATCATCTGAACAACAGGATCTTGAAGTAACGTGCCCCTGATAGGATCACTGATCAAGTTTCTCGACTGTTTGAACTTCCTGAGTGTTTACTTGCAAATAAAATGTTCATTCAAGAATGGTAATTTTAATGCAATGCTCCAAACATATTTTTGAAATCAAAATCATTATTGGAATGATGTTATTGATGTAAAGCAAATGGAATCACTGGTCAAAACACAAAGGTTAAGATAATCAAAGTGATGGATAAAGCAAACAAATGATATCAAAACAGATGATTGGAAAATCTCATGGGAGTCAGGTTACGCAACCTTGTTGTAGTATGCTTTCAAACAAACCTTGCTTCAATTAGGTCTTTTAAAGGTTGTAACGTGGTCAGGTTCACGGTTTCAAAAACAAAGGATATAAGGCTCAAAATTTGATTGTACCCACCCATCTTCGTAATGATCTCCAGTCCTAACACTCAATTAATTCAACTTATGCATTCAAGTTCCAAGAGACTTCTGGAATTGCACCTTTGATAATGATGATAGTTCACAAGCAAAGAGAACTCTAGAGATGGCAGTCACTTCTTCTTATTGATAATCACAACATTGTGTTATTCAGGAATTTATTGACTTCTTTTTTTTCAACTTTTTCTTTTGATATCCCTAACTTTTGCCTGAACTGTTTATTTTTGAACTTACAGTCAGCGGGATGACCTTGTTTTTGCCTAAGTCACTTTTGGTCTTGACTTAGCAGGCTTTTCTTTGATTCTATTTTTTGATACCCTTTTTTTTTTTTTTTTTTTTTTTTTTTTTTGAAAGATAGCAACCGCCTTGCTTAATGATTGATGAACCATCATTGGCTTTTGATTGACATCTCCAACATTTCTTTGATGTGTGCGGAGGAACGCTTGCGATTGAAACCTTTGTTGAAAGGTGTACTGAATGATTCTCTTAAAATAGAATGCACAGCCAAATTAACTGAGAACTACCCTGCCCCAGGTTTAAAATGCGGGTTTTTTCGTACAGAAAGAAACTCCTACTTCGAAGGCTCAAAGGGGTTGACAAGGGATTAACTTCCTTATTTCTCCAGTGTTTGGGAATTGAAATAATGCCTGTACATCATCAACAAAGTTTTATTTGAAAGCATACAAATCAACAACTTGGGTATTTTGTTGTCATCATCCTCCCTCCAATCTTTGCACAAAACACAAGTTTGATAGAGAAAGCAAATGGAAGAAAATTTTGTAAAAAAAGGCATAAACATAGTAGTAGATGTGAATGAATTCAAAATATGCAATGCTCATTTCATTAAAGTTAACATTCAGGAACAAACAAAGATTGAAAGCAAAATATACAATGAAGGAAATGCAAACAGTAAAGAAACAAAGGCCTAGTGATTAATCAGCAACAAGGATGAGCTATCCTGTCTGAAACACTTGGCTTTAGGAGACCATCTGGCTTTGACTTGTCTTCAGCCACTTTGATCTGGCAAAGGATTAGTGACAACGTTAGGACCCATATCCCTGAAAGATAGCATCCTTGATCTAACCAACTCTTGCACCAAGGTCTTCAAAGCATAACAATGTTCTAAATCATGGCCAGCACCACCCTGATGAAACTCACAATGAAGATCAGGCCGAAATCCTATTGAGGGAGGGTTTCGAGGAGGAGGCATGGCTCTTGTTGTAATTAACCCTTTCCGGACCAAAGTAGGATACAGTTCAGTGTATGACATAGGAATAGGATCAAAGTGAGTCCTATCACGATTCCGATCTTGTTTCTGCTTTTTGTTACCTTGAGAAGGAACAGACAATGGACGTTGATGCAGAGTCCTACGAAGCACTGATTGAGGAAAGCAAACAGGTGTTTCCTTCTCTACTCCAAAATATGAATCACATGACATAACAGATGGTTGCCCTTGATTTGAAGTAGCAACGGAAAAGGCTAAATGAGTATCGGAGGAAAGTTGCATTCTCTCTTCAACAAGACTTGCAGGGTTTCCATAATCTGATCCATCTGTATTTTCAACTGGCTAACCTCTGCTCTTAGCAACTCTTGGTCTTGTTGAAGTTCTTCCATACTCTTCAGATACATGTTTCTAGTTCAATGTGTCGAGGAATCAGCTTGACGGTAGACAGACGGCTCTGAAGATGGAGACAGACAAGAATAAGTTTTCTGGACAACCTCGATAAATGCATGAAATATGCAAATGATGCAATGCAAATGCAATGTTGTTTTTGTTATTGTTTGATTTTCGAGGAATTCAAGTTATTAATTTGTAAACATCAAAGCATGAAGGAAGTAAATCCTAAATTTGATGAAAGCATTGATCAAGTTATCATCAAGATCAATCATCCATTTTGGTGGATTAGGGTTTTCACCCCATCAACACCCAAGATCCATTGAGTTTGATGAAACTTATGATGTTTACAAAGAAAGACCTATGAGTTCCTTGGAAATCAAACGAATGCATGGTTTATGTATCCATCATAATCAAGGTCACACAAACAAGGTTCAAAGTCACGAGCATGGAGTTATGGTTAAGAACCACCCACAAAGGTATGTACTAGGGAATTTTGTACCTGCCAAACGGGTTCTATAAAGGTTCCCAGAGTTTTCAATCTTCTATCGGATACTACCAGCACACACAATTGCTCATGGGCACCAATAATATTCCTAAAAAGACCTCGTCTGAGCGTAGCATCGCATGACAACAAGAACAAATTGGTACTTGAACTTGTTTCTGCGCTACATCCTAAAAAAGGCTTAGATGGGTTAAAAAGGTTCTAGGTCATTCAGCTTCTACGGACACTCACTATTGAAAATAATAGCGTTCTTACGATAGCTCGTAACAACATCTACTACCTTCCATGAGGCCTCCACTGATTGGGGTTCCACCATATGATGCTCATGTTAAGGATCGCTCCTGACATGTAACTATTGGTCTTACCGCCTCCTATCTCAAGTTACTCACAAAAGTCCGGGTTAGAACTTTATCTCATATCACAAGGCATCACCCAAGTAACCACATAAACAGATAAGAATATATACAAAATAAGATATATACAAAAAGAAAAAGCAAACAATAAGCAATAACATAAACACACAGATAAACAAAATAGGCTAAACCCACTTAAGAAAGTCCCCAGCAGAGTCGCCACTTTTCTGTAGCGGCGGAAAATTTGAGTTTAAGTCATTGGTTAACTTAAATCGTTAAAAAGCAAGAGTCGCCACCGAACTTTTTTAATTCCAAAAGAGGAAAGGGAAAAAACTCGAAAAAAAACCACAAAGAGAAATTTGGGTACGGGGGTTGGTTATGTAAGGGGAAGGTGTTAGCACCCCTCACATCTGTGGTACTCCACAGGAACCTTTTGAAAATCTGTGTTTATGTTAAAACCATTTTTTGTTTGCTAAAAGAAAAAATGAGAAAAGAAATATATACAAAAGAAAAAGGTTATTTACAAAAGTTTGCTCGGCAAGACGTTGTGTCTTGTGCCTACATACCTCCTCAGTGCAATGGAGAAGTCAGAGCATTTGTAGTTCTGCTCAAAAGTTTTAAAAAAGAGATTTTATTGAAAACGGTTTTAAAAGAGAAAGAGTGCAAGTGCACAAAAGCGTTTTAAAGATCACATGACAAAAGTCGAGGTTTTATTATGAAAAGGAGTTTTGAAAACAGGTCGATGGCGGTGCGCAAGGCACTCGACTTACAAAGAGTTAGTTGGGAGCTTGGTATATGGACCAAGTAATGCGGGGGTGAAGATTTTATTTAAAAAGAAGAGATGGAAGAAGTAAATGGAAACACATAAGCTCATACAGGTAAAATCCATACAAACAAGCATACAAGTTCAAGCATAAAGGGATGAACGTGAAAGAGGTAAAATAAGAGTGTACGTGCAAGTGTGCATGTGTAAGTACGGTTGATGGCGATGCGTGAAGTGCGATCGACTTATGGTAGAAAACGGCTAAGATCCTAATTTTATTTTGAAAAACGGTTAAAAGCATGCAAGCAAAAATATGATAAAGCGATAAAGGAAAACAGTAAAATTATTACAAGGCCTCGGGGATGGGGATTACACACTTAAACGAATGGGGATGAAAATTAACTACTAATTATTACAACCCAATTGAAAATTAAAGCAAAGATAAAAGAATAATATGTACAAAATTAAAATGAAATATTTAATGTCCACAATAAAGTCCAACGCCTCAATGATAGTAGTACCTCACAAAAATCAAGCAAATGTTAGCAACGGGTATATATATAGTGATGCATGAATAAATGACAAAAATATACTAACAAACATTAATCAAAATTAACTAAAGAAAAACATAGAAATAAGCATATTAAAAGGAATTTAAAATAAACAACATATTTTTGTGTTTTTTAATATGAGAAATTAAACTAACATATTTTTGGTATTTTTATGAAAATGCAATCTAATATTCTAATGCTTTTATATTTTATCAAAAAAAAACAGAAACAAACGAGCAATTGCACTAAAATTAAAAAAAACAGACAGTAAAAGGGGGTGCCTTGGAGAAATGGGCGCTGGGCTTTAGAGATTTAAACAGTAGGCCCAAAGTCACAAGGATAGTGAAGATCACAATAGGGTGCAGCATGAAATGGGTGATGTGAAGAGCAAACCGAGTTGGGTTTTCTAACATTAAGCCCAAAATCAAATTAACACACACAAAGAAACCCTAAGGATTAAAACTATCGGCCTCCCTCTTTCTTTCCCAGCCTCACGTCTCTCACTCTGTTTCTAATTCTCTCTCAAAAATTCTCACAACAATAGCATAGCAACAGTAATAACAACAAATAACCTCTCATTCAAACTCTCATTCCTCCAAAACTCTCTTCTCAGATCGATTCAAGTTAAAAGCAACGACAAAAGTTATCAACACAATTAGTTCAGTCATGGCAAAGATTAACATAGGCGACAACAACAATGGAACTCTCACAGATTCTAATTCTCAAATCAAACATCATCTCCCACCATAACTCTCTCACTCGGTTCTTTCTCTCTTTCTCGATTCATCACACAAATCAATACAAAGATTAAACAACAACAACATCTCTCAAAATCATGTTATATCAACCTAATTCAAGAATCAAACAAAACATGGAAAGGGGAAATTTAACGGTGATACAAATCAACGGAGACAACACGAAATGGGAATAATACCTTCGGAGATGTTCCTCCGGTGATGATCCTAAATGAGAAGTATGTTCGATTTACAAGCTACAACAGATTCTTCAAGAAATCAGTTCATCGCGAGTTACGGAAGTGTGCGTCGGAGTTGTGATTTGCAGATTTGTGTTGATGTTGTTGCGAGCGGATTAGATCGGAGAGTGCCAACGCGTCGGATCTGCTGCTGTTGTTGTCTTGGATCCACTACGAGGTTGAGCGTGAAGCTGAGATGATGTTGCCGTTTCCGTTCTGAGCTGCCGCGTTGGTCTTTGAATCAAATCGTGTTAAAACAGTTGAAGGTGCAGAAGCTGTTAATGATTACTGCTCTGAAGATGATGGGAATCGGTGATGGAGGTGGGTTTTATGGTGAAGGATGAGGACTGAGTTTTGTGTTCATATGAAGATGGTGTTTATTTAAGTTTTTCTGGTTTGATGAATGTTGCAGGTTTGGTTGTATGAGGATTATGAATGGAGAATCGGTTTTGATGAATTTTGGAGGAAGCGTGGTTTCATTTGAGCAGAGTTTCTTTGCTTTTTCTTCCTCCATTTTCAGTGTGGTGAATGGCTTGTTATATAGAGAGTGTGAGGTGAGGGTAGGATAGGAAATTGAGGGGAATTGGTGAGGAATGTCTGAAGAATTTTAGATCCACTTTTTCCGGAGTGAATCAAAACGCGTGAGGAGAAAATGGAGAGGTAGCAGAAAGTTTGTTTTGCATTTTTGTGGGAATTTCACGTGAAAGGTGGTGAGGAAATTGAAGATATTTTTCTCCTTTTTGTCTGTAGTGCAAGCTTTGGCAATCTGTTGAATTCACGAAGATACTGCTTTTGCTGAAAATAAATAACGTGACTTGCACACTCTTGGTCCCACTACTTTTGGCTTCATGACTATCTTCAAAATGGCTGAAAGAATATGGCTCAAAAAAAATAACATGGGCTAGCATCTTGAATCAACATGGGCCCTCTAATTGAATTGTAAAATGGACCTCCTTTTGATTGCACCTATTAAAAGAACAAAACAAAATAAAAGTAATAATAATAAAAACACAAATAAAATTGTTTTAACATCTTAATAGAAGTTCAAAATAAATTGAACCAAAATTAAAATATTAAAATCATGCAATGGTTAGCCTATATAAAAACTATAAATTGTAAGATGATGTATGAAATGAATGTATTATATATTTTTTCGATTTTTTGAATGAGAATGATGCAAATGAGTACTACATATAATTTTTTTGGATTTTTGAGATAAAATAAGAATACTAAATGTAAATGATGTAGATAAAAAGTCGGGGCAAAATTTAGGGTACAACACTGATACCAATTGAAGGATAGAAAAACACTTAGAAAGGGGGGGTTTGAATAAGTGTAGCTTTAAAAACTTGACAGATAAAAATAAATTGCACTGTTATTTTTATCCTGGTTCGTTGTTAACTAAACTACTCCAGTCCACCCCCGCAGAGATGATTTACCTCAACTGAGGATTTAATCCACTAATCGCACGGATTACAATGGTTTTCCACTTAGTCAGCAACTAAGTCTTCCAGAGTCTTCTGATCACACACTGATCACTCCAAGAACAACTGCTTAGATACCCTCTAAGACTTTTCTAGAGTATACTGATCCACACGATCACTCTAGTTACAACCTGCTTAGATAACTTCTAAGACTTCCTAGAGTATTCTGATCCACACGATCACTCTAGTTACAACCTGCTTAGATAACCTCTAAGACTTCCTAGAGTATTCTGATCCACACGATCACTCTAGTTCCTTACAACTTAATGTAATCAATTCTAAGAGTATTACAATTGCTTCTTAAAAGCTATAATCACAAACTGTGATATTTCTCTTAATCGTTTAAGCTTAATCTCACTAATATATTACAACAGCAATGTAGTGAGCTTTGATGAAGATGAAGATTCTGAGTTTTGATTTGAACAGCGTTTCAGCAAGTTGATATTCACAGAATAGATGTAGAATTCGTTAACCTTGCTTCTCATCAGAACTTCATATTTATAGGCGTTGGAGAAGATGACCGTTGAGTGCATTTAATGCTTTGCGTGTTCCGTACAGCATCGCATTTAATGTTATACGCTTTTGTCAACTACCTCGAGCCTTGTTCACGCTGTGTCTACTGACGTAGCCTTTAGTAGCTTTTAACGTTCCTTTTGTCAGTCAGCGTAGCTTGCCACTTGTACTTTCTTCTGATCTGATGTTTGTGAATACAACGTTTGAATATCATCAGAGTCAAACAGCTTGGTGCATAACATCTTCTGATCTTCTGACCTTGAAGTGCTTCTGAGCGTGATACCATCAGAACTTCAGTGCTTCTGTTCTCTTGTTCTTCTGATGCTTCCATAGACCCATGTTCTGATTCTGCTTCGACCATCTTCTGATGTCTTGCCAGACCATGTTCTGATGTTGCATGCTGAACCCTTTGAGACAAAGCTTCTGAGCGCTGAATTATGCATACTCTTTATATATTTCCTGAAAAGGAAATTGCATTGGATTAGAGTACCATATTATCTTAAGCAAAATTCATATTATTGTTATCATCAAAACTAAGATAATTGATCAGAACAAATCTTGTTCTAACAGTCGTCTCCAACAACTCTCTTATGTTCCTCTATATTAGGAACTAAAAACTTGGAGAAACTACAACATTGTTCCTTGACAACTAAAGAGTTGTTACTCTGTCAAAACAATTGCACAAGCTTACCTTAGGATTTCTTAACACTTGTATATTCTATAAATTCCTAATTTTTAGATTTTGTCTATGTTATATTCTGTTTACACCTCTTATTGTATATCAAATGTAATACTTAAACAATCTTTCTTTTTCAGTTAGATCGTAGAAGTCACTTGCTTGTGTCCCTGAGCGTTTGAAGTCTCTTGCTTGTGTGCTTGAGAATTTGAAGTCTCTTGCTTGTGTGTTGGATCATCTGAAGTCTCTTACTTGTGTGTTTGAGCAAAGAAAAACTCTTGCTTGAGTGATTGAGCAAATTATAATCAGTTATCTTGTAGTACAAGGAGACTGGGCAACCCCTGATTTGTGGGAGGAACCAGGATAGTTACGTGTCTCTCTCTTGCTTTTCTCCTAACCTCTAAAGTGTTTTATCCACTGCTAAATATTAACTATGAATCAGATTCTCTACCTAGTGTTCAAAATCTAACAAAATATTTCAGAAGAGAGAGAAAAGGAGTGTAAAAGTTAACACAATTCAACCCCTTTCTTGTATTTTTCTCACCTTCATCCAGTGCAGCGGGGAATGGTATTTGGATTCTGGTTGTTCTACGCATATAACAGAGAGGAAGGATTGGTTTTTCAAAATCAATCAAGCCATGAAGAATAAATTGAAACTCACGAATGCCACCATTTTAGCGGTCGATGGGATCAATGATGTTTTGATCAAAAAAAGGGATGGTGGAAATTCCTTGATCAAAGATGTATTGTACATTCTTGGAATCAATTGTAGCTTTTTAAGCATTGCGTGATTGCTTGAGAAGGGTTATAAGATTTACATGGAAAATAAGACATTGCGCGTTATGGATGCAAACTGGGTTTTTATCCTTAAATCTCTTATACATGTCAATAGAACTTTCAAGGTTGAGCTGAAGGTCATGAAGCATAGGTGTCTTGCTATAGTTGCAAGTTGAGAAGAGTGAATATGACACTATCGTCTTGGGTATTTTAATTTTTGAGATTGTAATGCATTACAAAAGAACGAAATGGTAATTAGGTTTCCATTCTTCAACATACCGGCTGGAATTTGTGAAACGTGTGTGCAAGAGAAGCAACACAAAGGTAAATTAAAAATGATGCAAGTTATAAAACTAAGCATTGCCTTAAGGTGTATCTCGATGTGTGTGGGTTGATGCAAGTTAATTTGTTTGGTGGCAATAGATATTTTGTCATATTTATCAACGATTATAGTAGAAAGTTATGGACATGCCTAATCAAGATAAAGGATGATGTATTTGAAATGTTTAAGAAGTTCAAGTCCATGGTTGAAAGGGAAAACGATCACAAGCTCAAAATTCTCAAAACAGATGGTGGAGGAAAATATGTCTCAAATGACTTGAGAACTTTTATGATCAAGAAGGGACAGTACATAAGGTAGTATCATCTTATACACCGCAACAAAACAATGTTGCTGAAAGACAAAATTGATCGATTGTGAACATGGTGAGAAGAATGTTAAAGGGGAAGAACTTTTTGAAAGAGTTATGGGGAGAAGTGGTATTCATAGCTGCCCATTTGTTGAATAGGTGTCCTATAAAGAAGCTTGAAAAAATAACACCGAAAGAGGCTTGGTCCAGATTCAAATCGAATCTGAACCATTTGAGAGTTCTCGATTTCGTAGCGTATCAAGATGTTCCAGGACAACTTAGAAAGAAGTTGGATGATAAGGAAGAGATAATTATACTTGTAGGCTATCACCCTATTGGAGGTTACAAGTTGTTTGATACTGCAAATAGAAGGATTATGATCATCCGATAAGTATTGGTTGATGAATTGAAGCAAACACAACATACTGTAACTGGTTATGAGCAAGTAGTCTATAATTGGTTACCAACAGCCTGTAACCGGTTACACCATCAAAATTTCAGATTATGCAAAAACGGGAAGTGCATAAGTGCCGCATGTCGAAGCCCAGAATGATAAGAATGTACGAAGGCCAACTAGGCAAAGAGGTTTGCCTCAAAGACTCCAATATTGTGAGATGTTCTGTGACAATGAAGACAGATCACCATCAATCCAAACCTGTTAAGAAGGAAGAGACCTTGAGTGATTCAAAGTGGATTTATGCTAATAGATCTATAATCTATGAATAATGGATTGCCAATCACACATTATAGAGCAGCATACACAAAACCCAAATATTATTAAGAAATAGAATAAGGCAGAATCGAAATACCTTTACAACTAAAGCCATACTAAATTAAAAGGTTATAAATAAAAAAGGGCCGAGGATAAGCCCTTACTTGTTGATTAAAACTAAAACTAAAATTAAAATTAATACTTTATTTAGACAAAATTTATTAACTATGGTCAAACTGAAACATCTGATTTTCAGGTACTCCCACCAATATAATTGCAAGCATTGTAACCTACAAAGAAAAGAAGGAAAATCGAGTTAGACAACAAAATTTATGATGTTTTTTTTATTGGTAACCTACAAAGAAAAGCATCATTGAAACAAAGACTTAATCACGAAGGAAAAAAGTGTCAAGAGAAAAAATTTACTTGGATTTTGGGATGTGAGTGTTGCTGTTTGAGAGAAATCACAGTTCCATTGATTTCTACCAAATGTTTGGTAATAGAGATTCATTACATAAGCAGCATGGGATTGTAATGTGTTGGGATCAAAACATACCCCTCCTGGTTGTATTGGTCTACAATCTAACCCTTGGCTACATGCATAATCAATATTAGCCTGCAATTGAGCATCAGAAACTCCTGCTTTTGGAATACACCATGTAGTGCTAGGTGTTGGAGTAACTGGACTAGTTGGCGGTGGTTTCTGTGAACAATAATATACGACACTCAGCGACCGAATTAGAAACGAACATTATATGACTAATGACTTAAAGAATAGTGATTTGCTCACCTGTTGGCTAGATTTGGCCAAGCCGACATCATATGACATGGTAAGATCAGTTTTGAAGAGGCCAAAGGCGCGTTCGGATCCCGGGCCGGATTTGAGGTTTTCATCATAGAGTGCAAAAATGTAAGTGTCTACAGACTTTCCAGGTATCAAAGGTGTACCAACTAATGATCTAAGATGAGTAATAAGGTTTCCATTATAGGCCTTGGCATTTTCAACACTTGGTCCTACTTCATGACTGTCCCCACTAGAAGGCCATCCTGTTTCAGCAACCACAATCTCAATGTCATCGTACTTCATTGCACTTAGAGCAGAGTGCACAGCATCAACCTGCTCAAAAAAATCATCAAGAAAGTTAAATACCTTGTTTCTCCAATTTACCAAAAATCAGATGTACAAGTGGACAAAAACTAGGGTGTTAATTTGGAGAGTAATAGTACTAATACTTCTATTGGAAACTTGTCTACCTCTTTATTCAATGAGATGAAAAAAGGGTAAGGGTCTACCTACCATTATTACCATATTGTTTACTACTAGTATTACTATGGGTCTATTTTCTTTACTATGTCTAAACAATTATTGAAAGTTTGGAAGGATTGGTTATATTTGTGACCACTTTATGTGTGCCAGCCTGTCTACAATCAAAGTTCATGACATGTAATAATCATCTATGGACTCATTATTTTTCGGTGGAAAACCAAACAAATGAAACAGAAGACAGCATTCTCAATTATAGATAGATAAGAATAATTTCATTTCTTATTTGAAACTAGGGTTACACTAGACTACTAAACAAATAGTAGTATTTGTTTGCTTTATGTCCACATCTAACATTTCCACAAGTTCAATAAGAAGAGTTTAAGTCATCTAATCTCAAACAAAACATATTTTGGAATAATTTATGACTAATGAGGCCTCTTCATATTCCAAAGTATGTAGAAACGTAAAAATAAAGTGCATGTGCGCAATTTTTTTCATTAATTAATTCTATATAATAATTTTTGTTTAATTACACATTTATCATGATCGTTATCACAACAAAAAAAAAAAGACCAAAAAGGAATATTAGACTCTTCGTAATTCTGGCAACACGTGCGAATGTAATGTGGAAAAACAGAAAGCTTGTCTCTTCGATACTCTCACGTAAACTTTTCATTTAAGAACATTAATTAATCAATTAATTAAACAAAGAAAAAAAAAGATTCAATTTGGAAAAAGGAAAAAGAAGAGACATCGCGTACCTGAGCATCGAACATATTCGTATAAAGCTTTCCGTTACCCGAATCAACCCGACCCGAATTAGGTTGAAATAAACAAAACGCAAGCGTTTCGGGTCTCGGGTCACTCTGATAAGCGAAAAACGGATACGGGTTAACCGCAAACGGTGATTTATTATCCTTCAGAAACGCTAATAACTGATTCAGTGTGTTTTGTAAACCCGGGTTAAAAGATCCGGAAGAAGGTGGATCCGAGCGAGACAACACCGCCATGGAATGCACGGTGGACACCTTCACCTTTCCGCCAAGCGACACCGAGCTGAGTGCAGTTTGGACATTTCGAATTGCCGGCACGAGCTGTGTCACAAGTCCCTGATCACCGGAGGTTAAAACCTCGTTACCGACGGTGATCAGAATGATGTTACTGGCAGGGTAATAAGGCAAGACGTTCGTGTTCACCCACTGTTTTGCTGCGTTTTGATCAGAAGCGAGAATCGGAATATCGCTGTTAGCGGTTCCGATGACAATTCCGATGCCGGTGTTAGCAAGAGATTTTATGATGGCAGGATCGGCGCCGTAAATACGAACTTTCCCGATGGTGGTGGATTGGAGAAGTTTAGCTGAGACTTCCGGTGCTGGAAGATTGTTGGCGATCTGACCGTAGTTAACTCCGATGAAGGACTGCGAGTCTGCAAGAATATGAAAAAAAGTTAAAGAAAGTTAGTTTCCGCACTTTCCCAAGAAAATTTCCATTAAAGAAAGTAACACCGGGTTTTAAAAAACGGTCTCGTTGCGGTCGTGTAAAAGCTTTTCAAATTTCGATCAGTATAGGTGTGGCCACATAAAATAGTGTTAAATTTTTTTATTTGAAAAGAATGATAGTAGTGTTATAGTGTTACTAATGGTTAGAAAAGAAAAGAAGAAGAAAGTAACCTGCAATTGCGAATAGAGTAAGGAGAAGAAGGAACGAAGGAGACATGGCTTGGATTAGAGTTACTAGTAGTAATAATGTTGTAATTGTAATCGGAAGGAATGGATGATGGTGTTATAAAGGTAGCTTAAAAGGTGAAAACAAAAAGGTTTACTGTTTTTAAGGGGAAGAAATAAAATAACGGATGGGAAGACAAAATGAAGAATTGTAATAACGGTAGAAAGAGGGTGTAAGTCAAGAGTAACTTACTCAGTCCAAATGCTTAAAGTGCATTCATGTTTGACGTGTTATTGTTCTACTATACTATTCCCTATGTTTTTTTTTTTTTTTTGTAAGAAACGTAATTTACAGAGTAATTAATTAATAAGAAACTTTTGAATATATCAATAAAAATTAATGAGAGAATGAGTCATCTTTGTAAAAGGTTGGACATTTTCACTAGATTGTCTCCTAATTAGGTTGTCTCCTAATGAGATTTATACGAGCGTTCTTAAAATAAGTGTTTATATTTTTGTGATAATCTCCCAAAACTCTTACAATTTTAATATTTGGTTATTCACTTTATCCGTTACCATTTTTTAGTCTACTTAAAAATTCACTTCATCCAAATTGAACTAATGCATCTATTTGATGGCTGCTAGAAGGCCTAAAGTCTCTTTTGTATCAACCTCGATAATAAGTGACATCCACTCTGTTCGAGCTACCACAAATTTCCTTTCTTCATCTCGAACACAAATACCTATACTTACATTGTTAAAATTCGTTGAGAAAGATGTGTCTATGTTACATTTGAGACTACCCGCATAAGGCTTTCTCAAGTCATATGTGTTTCATTTTGGATAGAGCTTCTCGCTTGGAGATATTGAGCATTTCTCCATCCTGATAGCGGGGTAAGGGGCACGATCATAAATTGTTTTCACCGACTCTTCAATATGATTCCAAATATGATTATCCCTACCCTTCCAAATACTCCAAATAATGGTTGATACCATAGTTTGTTGGTTTTGACCTCTGGAAAAGAGAGAAAACAATAGATGTGAATAAGATATTATCTCTCGCCACCTATTGAATAATATACCATAATCTTACTAGTTCCCAACACACAATACTTTTTGGACAATAAAAGACAAGGTACTTATCATCTTCTAATCTTTCTCCACAAGCACCACAATAGGTCGGGCACTGAACACCTTTATCTATCAATCACTTTCTAGTTGGCTTACAGTCCTTACAAAGACGCCAAAGAATTTTTTTTACCCTTGGAGGGGTTTTAATTTTCCAAAGGAGATGCCAATTCTCACGGACCCTAAGATGGTTTTTTTCAATAGCCACTTCTACATAATAACAATAGGTACTACGAACTATATGCATGTCATTTTTTTCAAACTTCCACACTATTTTGTCCACCTAAACTACTTCAAAAAAGAAAGTTTTAAGAAATTTTTCCGCTTCTAATTCTCCAACAAGATTATGAATCAAATTAGAATTCCATCATTTACCATATGTATCCATCAAATCAGAGAGCTTTAAATTTTTCTACTATCTGCATGGATCACCAATGATTCTCCAACAATGAATTATCATACAACCAATTGTGTCCCCAAACCAGAATATATTCTCCCAATCTAATAATCAACTTATAACCTCCTTGCACAACAAACTTAGAACTCTAAATACTTCTCCATACATGATTGTGGTTATGACAAATAGTTGACTCGAAAAAATCACATATGAAAAAATATTTAGCTATGAATAAATGTGTGATCAAATTAATTGGACTAGTCATAAACTTCCAAGCTTGTTTACTAAGCATAACATAGTTGAAGGTGCTTAAATTTTTTGAAACTCATGCCTCCATCATTCTTATGTATAAATAAAACAATCCTAAGACAACCAATGAATATCCTTAGCTTGAGTCCTATTGCACCCCTACCTATAAGAAAATACACATGACATAAGAAGGAATAAATTGAAGAACATATTTAATAAGAGTCTCCCTTCATGCTTGAGAAAGGCACTCATTACTCCAAAAATTTATCTTTGTTCCAAACTTGTTCTTGTGTAAAAACTTAAGGTAGGTAGAGCTTGCCCTTAGAAGTAAGGGAAGTTATGGAACACAATGATGTTGTGATTGACTTAGGGGATTTGAAAGCAGTGTACTGTACACTTTGTTCCAAGAGAGGTGTCTTTCTTAACCCTTTGGTGGGAGTCCCTTTTTATAGCCTTAGTATAGTCCTTAGAACCTCATTAAAGAGGCGTCTTTGGGACTTCTCTCCGTTACAAACGTTCCTACGTCTTTATGATCAAGCCAATCAATGACATATTTAAGCAGCAGTTACAACCGGGTTGTGCTTAATGACTAGGAATTACATCCGAGCTGTGTTGTGACCACTCAGGTGCCCTAGGTACGCGACCTTCTTATATACACGGCTTCCTCTTGCCATCTGACTAGTGTATCGAACGCTGCCCAAAGGGTAGTCCTCGGTTGACTTTTGTAGATATCTTTCCGTCCATGGTTCAGTCCAGACCGCGTCCTAGCATGCATCCCGAGTATGGAGCAAAACTCTTTGCTTAATAATCTAAAATGTGAATTTTCTACTTCTTTCAATCACGGAAAAAAGACCTGGATATTTGCCTATTCCTAAAACTTGCTGAACCCCTAGAATATCAGCTACCCCCTTGACATTATTTGAGACATTTCTGCTACATAATATTTCTGACTTTTGAAGATTAATGGCTTATCTCGAGGCTTCTTCATAAGTTTCAAGAACATTTTTCAACACATTCGCTTCATTCACACCTGCTCGAAAGAAAAAGAAACGATCATCAACAAATAAAAAATGAGATGTAATAAAAGCATTCTTACAAATTTTGATGCCATGTATCCCCCTAGCTTAAGATTTTATAATGAGTGTTGAGAGACATTCAAAATATGGAATGAAAAGATACAGAAATAATTAATTTCCTTGCTTTAAACCATGACCCAAAACAATAGGTCCTACCATAACACCATTCACAGTCACATAATAACCCACAGTTTCCACATAAAGCATAATCCATCCTATTCACATATGACTGAAACCCATTGTTATGGGAACATCCCTAAGATGATCCCAATCAATTCGGTCATAAGCTTTGCTAATATCAAGTTTAAGAGCCACCTCTCTAACTTTGCCTCTTGTTTTAGCCATCATATGATGAACCACTTCAATAGCTGTCATATCATTGTCAAGAATATATCTATCTGGAACATATGCAAGTTGGTTTTCCGAGATGCACTTGTCCATACCTTTTTTAAGTCGATTAACAAGTACTTTAGCTATTACTTTGAACAAAACATTACAAACCGCAACCGTTCTCCAATCCTTCATGGAAATATGAACTTCACCTTTTCGAATTAAAGAAATGTTAGTCATGTTGAGACTTTTTGGACAAACACCAGATTCCATCCATGAACAACAATAACAAAAAATTTCGGGACCATAAGTCATAGAAATGCTGATAGAATTCTGGATTGAAACCATCTAGATTAGGACATTTGTTAGCCTGCATAGAAAAAATGGCATCCTTAAGCATTCAACATATCATTATCTCCTTCAAAGATGGTAGAACTCAATGCATGAAGAACATGCTCTCGTTAACTCAATTTTTTTTTTAAATAACTCCATAAAATAATCTTTTGCAATCATGCACATACCACCATTTGAAGTACATACTTTCCCATTTGAATATGTCAAAGATGTTATAATGTTAAATTTATTTTTGAAGTTGTTGCGGCATAATAAAATCGAATATTCCTATCCCCATCTGTGTACCAGTGTTCCTTTTCCTGTTGCTTCCAAAATATATCATCTTTAACAAGAAGTGAATTCATGTGCTTTTAGAGTGCTGTAAAATAATTGATATCCCTTCATTAACATGCAGAAGGGGCATAGCAATGGGTTTCAGAGTGCTATAAAATAATTGATATCCCCTCATAGACAATATGGGACTTTAATCGCTCACATTTGCACCTAATATTCTTCCCCACAAATGTGAGTCACCCACATCCTATAATAAGATCCTACACCAGATCCACCTTCCGCTCCCCCACAAAGTTGAACCAAGCTCTGATACTATTTGTTGGCGCAACAATGAGGGGGGGTCAAACGGGGAGCATATTTATCTTTGAGGGACATTCCTTTGAGAAACACACCTATGTGGAAGAAACATCACTTGTCCACCTACAACCTTAAGGTTAAGGGTGAGTATGTGACATGTCTCTCACAAAGGTGTTTCCCAAGTTAAAAGTGTTCCATCGTTGATCCCTCGAGTAGCCTCCAACAGTGGTATCATGAGCCGTTGGTTTCGAGTGAAGGGATCAGACTGACTTGTATTAAAAGTACTCCCCACGAGTGGTGGATAGAAGGTGTCCCGTTAAAGAGTATTAATTGCAGTGAAAATGTATGTGGAAGAGCTTCTACTTGAGGGCTACCAAGCCAAGAAGAAGATTCCACTATCAGTAGTACTATTTTATGCAAACAACCCCCGGTTTACAGATAAACAACCTCCGGTTTACCTAGTCACTGCCCAATGAAACCTTTATCTTAGAAACCCATCCAAGACAAAAGAACCTCCGCTCACTCCTTAGTGATACCTAACTGTTACAACCCAGTAACAACTATTTAAACAACAACCAAAAGACACACTTACAAGACAATACCTAGTCAAGCCTCTTGACTAAGAACACTAACTTGGAGTTGCTTAAAATCTTCCTCCAAGAACAATACACCTTTTGCATACGGGCTTCAAGGGGAACAATATGTCTCTTGCTTCATAGCTTCGAGACAGACATGGTGACCTTCCCCCAACCCGAGAGGCTCACCCTTCCAAACCCTAGGATTCTACATCTTCAATCCTTATCGACCTAGGTTACAACTCGTTATATTAATAGCTTAAACATAACCTATACCCAACTGGACTTGGGTTTCTAATCGCATCATATTTGCTGTTACAAATAAGTAGTAACTTCTGCTACAAACAAGACCTTCAATCTTTAGCTTCCTAAAATGTCTCCATATTTAGAAACTCTATATTTTTCGAATATTCTGATTGATTCTTTGGACCTTTTAAATAAATCATGCCTTATATGATTTACACAATATTCAGGAATATTCTGCACTCTTCTGTAATAGTTAAATCATAACAGATTCAACTAAAACTCTTCACTCCAGCTTAGGCATGATGTCGTGACATCCCATGTGACATGTTATTCCAGATGTTGAAATACTTCAACATAACATGTTTTAGCATTTCAGTGGGACTTCTTATTGTACATGTTCTTCTATATTATAATTTACATTATATTATTCCTGCTTTTATTTATTTTATAAAAATTACTGCCAATCCTAAAACACAAGAGCTAACAACAACACCACCCCATTCACAAAATTCAATATTCTTTAGAAATTTGAAGGCTATTTTAGTCCATTCTCATACACTATATACACTACAATACAATCTATTAACCTATTTCATACACTTTTCATATACTCAAAATTATTATATTTCCTCCATTTCAAATTTCAATATCATTCACTTTTCTTTTGCATTTTCTTCTCTCTCTCTAACAAATGTATTTTTTGTTTGCAGGAAAACTGAAAACTCTTCTCTATATCAAATCTAACTAGCAAAATTAAAGGTAAGTAAACAAATACTTATGTTACTTATCATTTTTATTTCTCATTCTTATCTTCCATGTTCTTCTTTATATTATTTAATTATTTGTTGCATTTTCTTCTTCTAATTTTTGTACCCTTCTCTCATTCTCATTTTCAATTCTATCTTCTCTAACAAATACATTATGCGAGATTTGAAGAGCTGGAGAACCAATACCTGAACATAGACATCAAAAGAAGACATCTTTTTCAAGCTTGCTCTTTTAAAAAATATACTTCTATATAATTTGTTTTAATCAATATAAATTATTTCCCAAAGCGAAATTTTTAATTTTTTTATCTCTTTCTCCCTTTTTTTTTCATTCAATTTTGAGTTTTTGATATTAAAAAATTCAATTTATATTATTTATAATAATTTACTAATTATAAGTTTATTTTTTAAAACGAAATTACTATAATTTTAATTTTAAAGAAAAATTCTTTCTATTTGATCACTGTATGCATAATAATGATAAAATATACAAAATAAAAATTAATTTAAAAATAATTATACAACCTATTGAGATAATTATAATATAATATAAATACTATTTAAATTAAAAAGATGTAATTTCTTAGTAGAGAAAGAAAACTTATATTTTGAAAAAACTCTAAATGTATTTTTTTTTTTTAAATAACACTTAAGTTAAAAATTATTTTTACGGAAGATAATATTCTAGAATTCTCTTACAAAAATTTCACTAAAATCGCCATCAATAAAATTGTAATAATAATAATAATAATAATAATAATAATAATAATAATAATAATAATAATAATAATAATAATAATAATAATAATAATAATAATAATAATAGCAATAATAATAAGTTTTTTATTTTTTATTTTTTATTGAATAAAATATGATATTAGACCACTGTTTTTTATGTGTGTAATAAATATTTTTATAAATTCATATATGAGTTTTTACTATACCTAATAATGTTTTAACATTTTAACTTAAGTGTTATTTAAAAAAAAAATGCATTTAGAGTTTTTCCAAAATATAAGTTTTCTCTACTAACAAATTACATCTTTTTAATTTAAGTATTATTTATATTATATTATAACTATCTCAATTGTATAAATATTTTTAAATTGATGTGTGACCCGGAATTAACTTTAAAAAGTTTCATTTTGGTCCATATTATACCTAAAATACAACTTAATATTTATGAAATATTAAAATTATATATATATATATATATATTTTAATCATCACTCTATTATATTTATTTATTATTTATAAGGATAATGTGTGACTCGTACAAACGCAAAGGTAGATGACTACTTACTTATTTCTTTTATTCTTTTCTAATAAAATATACTTTTTACTTACCGAGACTACTTAATTTGTATAAATTAATATATTTTTAACCTTCACTGTCCTTTCATTTATTAATCTCTTTGTTAATTAAATTAAAAGTTTTAAACTAGTAAAATATTAAATTTATTAATACATATGAACATATATATTAATTCACTGTAGAAATCATTTTTTACTCCATTGTTAATACTCTTACAAGTAAATGTGAACGTATCTATAAAATATCTACTGTAGGTTATTAATTTTGATGTTATCTTTTAAATTTTTCTTTTCCTTCTATTTTATATAATTGAAGTTAGAGAATCAGATGTACCGTTTATTTGAAGTACAGATCAATTATTCGCACGGATTTTTTAATATATATATATATATATAACTCAACTTATATTTTAATTATTATTCATCCAATCAAGAAATTTAATTATTTATATAAAATATATATAAAGAAAATGATAATGAATCGTGTAAACAATTCTTTTTCCAATTTCACCTTTCTTTTATTTATATCAATATTAAACCTTTTATTTATTAGTTTATTTTCTATATAGAACAGAAAATAAAATTGAATGTCCGAAAAAAATCATGCACATTATATATCTATATGCTAGTAGTATAAGATTATAAACAAGATTGCAATTCACAAGAACATTACTTAATTTTTGAATATATGAAGGCAACAAACTTGTTTATTTAAAGATGAGTCCATCCAAATACTTTGGCTTTATTACAACGAGAGAAATTGACTTGCATATAATAATAATAAAGGATCAAATTCCAGCAAACTTTTCCAATGGAGACTCTTGTGTTCCAGTTGAATGTTGATAATGGACATACTCATCATAGTTAAATGGACGGTAGCGGCGAGGGTAGTTTTCATCATCCACAAGCTCAGATGGCCCATCAATGATGATACCTTCCCTTGGCACTGCAAAAAATACAAATGCATATCTCACTTCATCCTTTGCAACCACTCTGTGTGTGGCTGCCTCAAGTCTCCCATTAGTCCATGCCTGTATTAAGCATTCAAATTAAACTCATTCTAAATTTTAATGAATTTTTATAAATTTTATAAAATTATAAATGAATTTCTCTATTCTAAGTTTATATTCATTACCTGCAATATATCACCAACAACTACCACAAATCCATTGGTGGGAATATTTACGTCAACCCAATTGCCTGTTTTGGGTAGCAACTGCAGACCTTGGACTCCATTGTCACTTATGAAGGAAATGGTTCCTTTATCGGTGTGAGTTACCAAGCCAATATCAGAACCTTTGGTCTCTTCAGAAGTTGAGTACTTAGTCATTCGTGCATCATTGTAGCGATTCAACTCTTCAACATCTAAGTTGTAATGTTGTGGAAGTTCAAAGGCTTCCACAACCAATTTCAAGATAAGTGAACTTAGTTCACGAGCTTTTGAAGTATAGGAACTTAGCGCCGCACTGCATATATATCACCGATTTTTCACATTATACAACCAATTAATAAATTAACTTGAAACTAAACATGCTAATGTAAATTAAGAATATAATTTATAATATGTAAGTGAAATTATATAATCAAAAGTCCTACATGCCTAGCAAATTTATACATGTGTTGTGGGTGTATGATATATGTTAACAAAATAAAATATTAATTACTTAAGAGTTGGATTTCCTTCAGGCCACATGAGATGAATGAAGTCTTGTAGAGCCGTTTCTGGATTACGATCATTATCAATTCCAAAGCTTTCAGAATAGGGAATAACACGAGTTTTTGCAGTGTATCCCCTATAAGCCCTTGGGCTATAGAACTTCTTCTTAGTTTCTTCAGGTAAATCAAACAATGATTTCACGTTTGCAAAAAATTCATCATGTAAATCATTTGAGATATCATCACACCTTATGAGAAAGCAACCATGACTCTCAAATGCTTCTTTCACTTTCTTGCTCATTTCTTTCCATCCTTCACCCCCTTCTGCTAACTTCACTCTAATGCTCTCACTGAAGTCCAAAATTGGGACCTCATTCTCACTACCCATTTTTCTTTTCTTTTTTTGGTTTGCACTATATATTTTTATTTAGATTGTATCAACAGAGGCACACCTATATATATACCGAAAAGATGAGTCACTTATGTAATTTGATATCAATGTAAGTCAAATTTTATTATATTTTTAATTTGTTTTATTTAAAAATTCTAATTAATTTGTTTTTATCTAGAAGCTCTAATTAAATTTTTTATCTAGAAATTCTAATTAATTTATTTTATCTAAAAACTCTAATTAAATTTTTTATCTAGAAACTCTAATATATAGATTAATATGAAATTTGATATCAATTTAAGTCAACTTTTATTTTATTTTTAATAAATACAAAATAGATAAGAAAAAAAGGAAATTATTTTGTTTTTTATCATTAACATGCACACAAAAAGATTTCATACTCAAAAGAAGCGTTGTAAGATGGAAGAATTTGCACTAAAATTTTGAAACTGTGTTGTGAAATGACAATAAAATTGTGAGAACCTACTACTTTTTTTTTTAATTGAACCATGCATGGAAGAAAGATAAGTTTCTGGTTAATTGTATTAGTATTGGATATGAAAATAAAAATACCTTTCTTTTGAAATTGGGAATAAAAATTTTATTAGTATTAAAAATAGAAATAAAAATCAGATGATAATAAAAAAAATAGATTTAAATTCACTTTTAGCTTACTTATTTTAATTTTCTAAAACTTTGAGTCATCTTTTTAAAAAAATTCAGCCTTTCAATTTATCTATTTAACTTTTGTTTGGATTATTTGGGTTAAATATAAAAAATCCCCTGAAATGTTAGCGAGTTTTATTTTTAGTCTCTGATAAAAAAAAATTTGCAATCCCTTCCTTGCAATGTTCAAATTCCTTCAAATATCCCCCTGACTGTCACATGCAACAAAGATTCTCTCTTGCTGCCTACGTGGCAGTCCACATGAATTTTTCTTTTTTTATTTAATTATTTTATAATTTCACGTGGAATAAATTTTTTTCTTAAATTTTTTTCAAAGAAAATTAATTTTTTTAAATAATTTTGTTACTGCTTTTATTATGAGAGGTAAATAAAAATTCGCTAATATTACAAGGGGGTGCAGTTACCGTGCATAGATAAAAATCTATGCACCATGTATAGATCATTATGTACCCTTGGATCAAATTCTATACATCAACTGTTATTACTCAATACTCAATATTCACCACTTAATACTCAATACTCAATACTGGATTAAAAACATGATCCAATGACTTATGTAGCTTATGCATGGTGCATAAGTGAATCCTTAAGCATATTAGCCAAAGCTCTTAGGTATTCATAATAAAAACAGTAATAAAATTATTAAAAAATAAATTTTTAAAAATAAAATTAATTTTTTTTTTAAGTATTTAAAAAAATATATATTTTCCAAGTGAAATTTTAAAAAAATTAAAATTAAAATGAAAAATCCATGTGGACTGCTACGTAGACAACAAGAGAGAATCTTTTCTGTAACGTGGCCAGTCAAGGGTCCCTAGGGAAATCTAGAAATTACAATTTTATTTGCTTGACGTCTAATTTTGTGACGTGCCCCCTAACATGGCATTGTTTATATTAGTATGTTGACCCGTACATTAAAATCTTATTATATAAAATTATAATAATATGAATAATAATTAATTACATGTTTAAATAAATTTATTATAGGTTAAACTCAGTATTTATAAGGTTCGATCTATCTTATTTTCACCTTTAATTAAGAGTTAGTCAGAGAGTTTATAAGTCACTCAATATTTAATATATATTAAATACAATAAATGAATATAAAAAAAGAATAATGCTAAATGTTACGACAGTATTTTTCGTGGAAACCACACGACCGTGTATTCAACCATGCAGTTGTTTTATATTTTTTTCATTTATTATAATTAATATTTGATTTAAAATAATAAATATTTAGTCAATAGAAAGAATGTAAAGCTACATACATATTCGTTGCTTTCGTTGATGAAATATTTCGCACACTATAGCATCACTCATAAAAAAAATACTAAAGTAATGCCAAAGTATAAATATAAATAAAGTAACCTTAAATAAAATAAAATAAAATTTATAAAATAAAATAAAATTTATAAAATAGTATTTATTATAAGTTTTCAAGTTAAAGTAAATTTTTCGGAAATAAAAAAAAATTATAGAAGTTTATGGAAGAAAGTTAGTTTTAATTAAATAAGTAAAATAAATATAAAAAAATAACTAAAAAGTGTTGCTTTTATTAATATATTTTAAAAATAAGAAATTAGTGATAAAATGTTAATTTTTGTTAAATGATTATAAAAATAAAATTAAAAAAATATAAGACGTAATGTTTATTATAAGTTTCCAGGATAAAGTTTACTTTTACTCAGAATAATAATAAATAAAGAAGTTAGAGGAAGAAACTTTGATTTAATTAAATTAATAGTAAAGTAAATATCAGAATTTATTGAAAAAAAGTTTCTTTTATTATTTAATTTCAAAATTAAAAAGTTTGTTTGGGAAAATTAATTTTATTAAATAATTAGAAAATAATTAAATAAATATAAGAAATTAGTGAAAGAAAGTTAGTTTCTTTCTACTAATTAACTAATAAAATACAATAAATTTTTTGGTGGGGTGGTTAGGTTGGTTTTATAATACGTGCAAAAAATTTAGGTAAATATTCTGGTACCTTTGAGTTTAGTTGAGTACCCGTACCTCCAACCAATCAAATAGAGGAATTCAATGCCACGTCACTCTTATATTTTATTTTATTTTAAAATAAATTAAAATTTAAATACAATTTACACTAAGGGTACTGGTACCCAACTTAAACTCATAGCTATCAAAAAATTTGCCAAAAAGGTATATATAAAACGAAGATGGTAGTTAAGTTTAGGACGATGGTGGTTAAGTTTTAAGAAACATGGGTATGTTTAAACAATAATTAAATAAAATAATAATAAAATTAATAAAAAAGAAAAGAGTTAGCTAATAAAATACATAAATAAAATTAAAATTATGAAATTATAAAATTACCCTTAATTTTGACTCCAAAATTATGAAGAGACTTAACAACTTTAACTAATAGGATTAAACGTCCACCCGTACATCGTGCGGATGAGTTTTATTAAATGAATAATAAATATTATAGTTTAAATTAATAGTTTAAACTATAGGTTAAAAATAAATCATAGATTAAATATAGTAAAATTAATAGAGTAAAACATATTTAAAATATTTTCGTTGCTATTAGTATAAAAAAAATCTATATACTACTTAACAACCAATGATTTAAAAAAAACAAATGTAGATATTATAGGTAGTATATCATAATAAATTATGAGTTTGTAATAATTTTAATAACTTGAGTTATTTGTTATCATAATAAATCATAATTTTAATAATTCAATTTGTTGTTGTTCTTTTTTACTTTACATTTTAATAATTTTAAATTATTTCAATTTATATTTGATCTTGATCCGATAAAAATATATGGTCTTCTATTTTAATTTAATACATAGATAAAACAATAAAAAAAAGAAATTAAAAATAATTTAATTGCTTGTATGTTTAAAAAGGATAACAATATATATTTACACTAAAATTTAAAAAATGAGGGAAAAAACCATAAAGTAGATATAACATAAGAGAAAAAAATACAAACAATAGAAAATAATTAAAAACATATTAAATTGATTAAATAAAAATATTAAATATCTCTTGATTTCATATGCAAATTGCAATTCCTTCATCCATGTCATGCTTATAAATGATGTAGCACCACCACCAACAACAAATTAAAGAGTATTATAATACTGATATAATAGAGCGTGCGATTTAATAATTTTCCATCCATGAAATCTTTATATCTCTGCAAAAACTAAAAAGAAAAGAAATAGTTAAATATAAATAAAATATAAATAAAACAATAAAAACAAATAATAATAAATAATTGAATAATATAATAATATAATAAATAGGATGTGGATTTTCATCCTTTATAATTGTAAAACATGGTAGAAAGATTTAAATCAATTTTTGAAAGCTAAGGTGTTAGCATTATGAAAATCAATAGTCAGTGAAACTTTGAAGTTTGTTAGGTTGGAAGAATTTTGATACTAAGAAAGACAGGAGTGAAGAGTCTGAATAAGGCATCTCTAACCTTGATGTTTTTATTACTTGGAAATTTCTCAAGTCCACTCATAAAGGCATATCTAAGTGTGTTTGGAAGAAAACTATTCATATGTGAGGCTGGTCCAAGAAGGAGTACTCTATTTTCAAATAAATTTTTTTGACATAAAAGTGAAAAGTTTTTTTATGAAAAAGAGCATTCTTTTTGTTTCCAACTTTGAAGAAACTTGTGTTTTGATCTATTGTGAAGAACTTCTTATAGCTTTTATGTTCCTTTGAAGGCAATCCTACTAGTTATGTTTTTTAAGGAGAAGATTGGACAAATGTCATGAACATTAGTTCTAACATTATCATGTCTATGTTACTCTAGATGAAGCTGGAGCTAGAGGTGGAATCTAATTAATGTCAAACATTCATTAAAGTGAGTGTAAATAATTTGGATTCTTTTTGGAGCAGAATGTCCTACCTATCTCAAAGAACAACTGTATGTGTTGATTATTTCTTGGTTTAAACGAGGGATGTGTTCCTGATTTTATATCTACCAAGGATGTTACTGGTATGACTGGAAGATAGATTTCTAATAAGGATTTTTGTTTTGAAGATTTCTTTCTTTACAAGATAACTGATTCATTTAAGATTTATGCATCCAGCATAAAAGGTTGTCAACCATGAAGAAGACTGGAGGTGACTAATTCTTATCTTATTCTAAGAGAAGAAATATTTGTCTACCATCTCTTTTCTACAAGATGAGGTAATTCTATCAACTTTCATACTTGGTATCTTAATCAGGCCAGTAAGGATAGTATATCTCAGGCAAAGTAAGTTTCTCAAGTGGAGAGATTATTGGAAACCTAGAAGGAAGTAGGTATTCAAGCTATTATTAACAAGAAGAACTCATGTGATAAAAGGTTGTTCTCATCAAAGGCAAGTTGAGTAAAGTATGTTGTCAAAATGTTGTAACGTTGTGCTAAACATCTGGATACTCTAGCTATATATAGATACTTGCACTGAAGAAATCTTCTTTCTGGTAGGAGGAGTGCAACAGGTTCTTTTTCAACTTCTCTAAGGTTAAAATCAGCATTGTTTAACCAAGCAGTGGTTAAAACTTGGAGAAGTAATAATTGCCTAATTTCCCATACCTATCTTGGATCTTCATCTAAGATAATTGGTATTGTGACTCCGTCTTCTCCAGACACTTGACTGTAGTAAAAGTGTTTAACTGGTGGTTGTGTAGTCTCAATCTACCAGTTTTTATTTGTTTTGGTGATATTGAAAGGGGAATTAAGGGCATTGGATGACTGAAGATTACTGAATGGAGTATCTAAGTTTTAGTAATGATCTTCTCACTAAAGGACTAATGACTTCTGTGATAAACGTAAGTTAACTATGTGAAATCCAAAGGTATTGTCATCATAAAAATGGTGTTTTATCTCTGATGAGATATATGGAGCTCTTGAGAGGATTTAAGAATAATTGCTATTTGTGTTTATCACAAGTATTTAGTTGTTTATTCTCTTACTGGGTGTTCAAGGAAGATGAAGTAAAAAATATTACACTAAATGGTGCAACATCAGACTATTACAAAACTGTAAGATCTACTCTAATGGATCTGACCAAGTCTAAGGCAGGGTAAATACCTCGCTGGATAGAAACATGTATATTCTTTTTCTTGTGAGTTTTATGAGAAAAAATATATTATCTAAGAAGTTTTTAAAGATTATCATTTTATCCTAAAAGGAGAATAAAATATGCTTCTGAGTTATTCTATTGAGAGAAGTACTCTTAGTGATAAACCCGGTTGGTGAAGAAAAAAATAGGTTGGTTTTCAACTAAGCGAGAAAAAACCCGGTTGGTGAAGAAAAAAATAGGTTTAAAATTGCATAACTAAATGAAAATCCATTTTCAAGTGATAGTTTGGTTGGAAAAAGTAACTTTTGGACTTAATTTATCCCTATTTTGGAGATGTGGCCAAATCAATGAGAATGGTAGAAAAGAGTTTTCAAAAACAATTAATTTTCTTATATTATTGATTATTGATTGATTATGATGAGGTAGGATGCTTACTTTACAAATTTATTACACCTTAATAGTATAAATAGTAAGGTAAAAAATTGTAGTGGGTATACAAGATCATTGAATAAATAATATAAGCAATATTGCAGCAGTAACATCTTTATGAAGACTGATAAAATTGATTTATCATGAGAGATATTACATATTTACAAGGCTCGTTTATTCACAAAATACTGAAATACAACTAAATATATTAAGATCTAAAGAAATATAACTAAGTGGTATAAAATATGCACAATAATGGCTTCTGACTTTTTTCATAACAAGTTGAACATCACTAGAACAAGTAATTCATAATCCACGGCTGCCATGACCATTTCAACAGACAATCATCTCCAGCTCTCTTTATATACGGGCTCCACGTGCCTTGTTTGATACAGAACCTTTTTCGATTCGTCTGCCTGAGAGGGAACATAATCTTTCTCCCTAGTTCGAAGATCCTATCAACAAGGATGAAGAGTCAGCAAAAATTTATGGCATTGAGTTATTGACATTAGAATATGGCATTTAGTTTCAAAACTATGTATGTGCGCATAACTTATGTGCTGTCTTATAATATGAAGAGGCTGAAACTTAAGGCTTACAGAACGAAAAGGAAAATCATCTGCCTCGAGCATATGAATAATTTGACCCATCTTTGGTCGCTTATAGGCATCCAAATCTATGCAACGCAGACAAACCAGCAAAGCACGCTTCAGAGATCTTGGAGAGGGCTGAATCTCAATAAAAGGATCTACTAGCTCATCGCCGCGACGACTTGCTACCATTCCTTTGAACCAATCAACCAAGTTCATCTGAAACACATTAAACAAATAGAGGCATAAGACTTGTTACAATATCATGGGATACTGTAACAAAGAAATCATGGATTCACCTCTGCAGGTGGTCTAGAATAATCAATGGGACTTCTTCCTGTAACTAGCTCCATGAGTAGAATCCCAAAACTATATACATCGCTGCTCTCATTAAGCATTCCCGTGCTTGCATACTCGGGTGAAACATATCTGCAGAAAAGTTGTTTGTGGAAAGAAATTATTTAGTAAAATATCACTCATACACAGTTAAGAGATTGTTACAAAATAACTTAGGTCTAAGAAAGAAAGAACTAACTAACCCAAATGTCCCCATTACACGGGTTGTAACGTAGCTTTTGCCAGAGCCTAAGAGCTTGGCAAGTCCAAAATCTGATACTCTGGCATTCCATTTTTTGTCCAAAAGAATATTGCTGGATTTTACATCTCGGTGGACGACTTTGGGTTCTAAGCCTTCGTGCAAATAGGCTAGCCTGTTGTAAATACATTTGACGGTAACATGGGTGATACTGATACTTTAAGACATAAAATCAATAAAATAAACAGTGAACTCAACAAACATACCCTTTTGCAGTGCCAACTGCAATCTTCATTCTTATATCCCAAGTCAAGGGACTAACAGGTCCTACATCACCATGCAACCACTGCTCTAAATTTCCGTTGTCAACATATTCATAAACAAGCATCCTGTATAGTCAGTGAAATCGCTTTAGACAACATATGTAAGAATTGTCTTCATTTGAAAGACCTTAAATCAAAAGAAATACAGTCATGTAAACATAATATTTACCTTTGAGCACCTTCTGCACAATATCCAACTAACCCAACCAAATTCTTATGCCTCACTTTTCCAATGGCTTCAACCTCCACCTTAAACTCTTTCTGAGCTTGACCCCTTAATTACAATACAACAATAATGTTTAGTAAACTTTTAATATACCATAGCAGAGCAAAACATTATCAATATTTCCAGGTAAATAAGTTTATGAAAAATGACATAAATTGTTTTGTTAAGATCTCCCAAACAATATCAAAGAATATATGTTAGTAAATAAGTTTAAATAAGTCAATCCTAACAGACTCATAGTATAGCAAAGTATGTAAAATAAAAATCTGCACAATTTCTTCTCTTCCAATATTTCTTATTTTACCATGGAGATTTCAAGTGTTAGCAATTACACAAGCTCAAATTTCAAGTGAGCTAGTGAATCATCAAAAATAAGAAATTCTTGTTTTTTTTTTTAATACTTCACCCCTATACCAAGTTCAATGACAGTGACCGACATCAATTTATGCAAACATAACTCATAGTGTGTGATAATAATAATTATGCTAAAGTTTTCTAGGGAGGAAGACAATATTAATATACTACCATGTAAAGAAAAAGTTGAGATATAAAAATCATAAATAATATAAATATACTACTACTAAATAAATATAAGAAAAGTAAAAGTATATAAAGAGAGAAAAGTAATAAAAAAAAAAGTAAAGAAGAAGAACTATTCCTAACCACCTTATTATAGTAACTGTTTTTGCTAGAAGTTAACACGTAAGCAAATTATTAACTATAAGCAAATTAACCATAAAAAAATGAACAGAACAGAAATAAAATTAAGCTGAAGAATGAAAATGGAAAATGTGATTTAGTACATACTTATTGTTAAGAAGATTCTTGACAGCAACCACAGAACCGTCATGAAGAATTCCTCTGAACACAATTCCGTAACCTCCTTCTCCGATCACGTTCCCTTCAGAAAATCCATCCGTCGCATTCTCCAATTCCTTCAAACCATACCACCGCCCCCAACCTATATTCTCCGACGAAGACGACGGAGACGGAGACTCCACCGACACACTACTATTCACTTCGATCTCACACTCCATTTGCTTCTGCATCTTCGAATCATCACCAATAACATTTCCGATCTTGATCACCTCCACGATCTCCTTAGAGACGAGCGGAATTGTGCCGGAGCTATGCTTCACTTTCACTCGCATTTCGCTCTTGTTCGAGTTTCGGTTCCGGCGAATGCAGAGAAAAATGAGGAGAGAAATCGTAACTGCGATCACGATTGAGAGGAAAATGAGGATTAAGACGTAGAGTTTGAGACCGGCGACGGAGGTTCGGTTGTTTAGCAACGGCAAGGAACCGCCGGAGGAATTGGCGGAAGTTGCCATTGCTAATGCTATGCTAGCTCCGGTGAGAGTGAAAATGTGAGAATGTTTGGTTGGTGAGAAAATGTTGAAGGAAATAAAGAAGAAAGAAAAGGGAAAGAGAAAAGAAAAGGAAAGGAAAGGAAAAGAAGAGAAGAAGGGAAGGGAGAATATTGAGAAAAGTGAAGTTTCAACTTTCACCAACGGATAATTCAAAAGAGAAAGGAATGTGTTACTATTACTGGAGTTGTTAGTTTTTTGGGGTTGGATGAGAGTTTATTTACTAAAGTGCCACTTGTATTAAATTAAGATTTAGAATGAGTGCCCAGAGAGTTGGGGAGCTGCGTGAGTGTGACGTGATTGAGGGGAGTGGGAATTAAATTTATGAAACATGATGAGAACATGTGATATGACATGGATATTTTATGAGTTTCACTAAGATACTCTACCTCTAGTACAAAGTGGGGTAAAACTCAATCTGAAAACATCGCAAAAGCTAGCATTCTCATAATTGTTATATTCGCCGAGCAGTGAGATTTGAAAATATTTAAACTAAAATCTTGAAAAAAGAAAAATTATTCGTAATAGTAAGATTAAAGTATAATAGATTTGAGTTTGAGTTAGATTTGGGTTAAGTGAATGTTGGTTATAAGGTAATACAATTTGAGTCAACTTAGTTGAGTTTGTAAATTACACCGCAAACTGAACCGAATCGAATCGGGCGATTTTGTTAAAAAATGACTCAATCACTTCCAAACTGAATGCGCTTTTTACGGTTTTTGATTTGATTCGATTTTATGATTTTGTATTGGGCCGATTTGATTTTGAACACCCCTAATTTTATAATCTTTAAATGAGTTTAAGATGTGCATAATATTTTTTTAAAAATCTCTAACTTCTCCAACTCATATGCCTCTCCATAATCATTCATTATTTATCTTGATCTAGTTCAAATTATTTTAATAACAAATATTATTGGTATTTATTTATTAAATTTTTACATTTCTTTTCTTTTGTTAGATATTGAATCTTAAACTTCCAACTCTTCTAATTTTAGTTTAAATCAGATGAATTATTCCTAAACTAGTTTAGTTGCTAGGTGCGCTAAGTAGTGATAATATTCCCTTTTCAAACAAAACTCAACAATTACATTTAAAAATTTTAAAACAAAATAGTGTTCTAAGTAACAACATCTCGAAACAACGAGTATGAGAGCAAATATATATATATATATATATATATATATATATATATATATATATATATATATATATATATATATATATATATATATATAATCAAATCAGTTATAGAGAATATGATAAATAATATGAAAAGTCTTTTAAAATGGAAATGGACAAATTTAATTCTTAGATTAACGAATGGACAAGAAAGAAAATACATATGTTAATCTAATGACATCTCAATCATCCTAAAATCAAACATAGTATGCCTAGGGATTTATGCAATTGATGACCTATACATTATCATTTTTATGACAAATAGAAACTAAAAGTTTTAAAACTTTCAAGGTTGTGTTACTTAGTTTGAAAGACGTTTGAGTTGACAAACATAAACTAGACACAACCATGTCACTGAATCACGTAGTTCTCTAAGAAAATCTTGCTTGAATGCTCCATGAACCCAAAACCCCTCACCATACTTCCTCCTCTATAAAAATCTTCTTTTGATCATTCATGCCCCCCAAAATCCCTCATTTTACATTGGCCCTTATAGAAATCCTCTTTGGATCATCCATACCCCTAAAGACCTCATCTTACCTTAGCTTTTATGGAATCCTCTTTAGATCATCTATGTCCCAAAGACTCATCCTCTTACCCAACAATACCTCCGCCCTTTTCATCTCTATGAAAAATCTTTTTTGGATTGTCCATGCTTTAAAGACTCCTTGTCTTATTCCAAAAAACTAAAATAATCCTCTTCGGATTTTCAACCCCTCAAAGATACCCCATCTCATCTTGATCTTCAGTATATTGTTGTTCAAACCAATCTCATCTTGACACAAAGTTAATTGTTGAATACCCACAATGTGAATGTTTTAATTTGGGATAAATCTTAAATTGGTTTTCGACCATCGACATCAAGTCCCCACTTTTGACCTCTCAAAATAAAGATTTTATAGACAACTGTTTTGGACTAAGCTAAGCCCACCCATTATCCAAAATAGGCACAAATATCATCCAATAATGGCGGATCAAAAGTTAACACTGAGATAACGTCCACTACAATTGGCGTTAAGGGTGGGAATATGCTAGGCTAGGCTAGGCTTTATAAGGCCTGGGCCTGGCCTACGATAAACTTACAAGGCCTGAGTCTGGCCTATGGCCTACTATAGGCTCGTTTTTTCAGCCTGGCCTGGCCTTTTTAAAAGCCTGGCCTAGCCTGAAAGCCTATTTAAAAGCCTCTTTCTTATTAATATTTTCAATTCATTCATATTACTTAAGAAGCCTTATAGGTCGCATATATATATGAACATTTAGACCGATCTACTTAGCATTTTTTCTAATATATATGCATATATAGACCAATCTATGTAACACTTTTTTTAATACATATGCATATATAGGCCAACCTATTTAGACTAATTTTAATATATGAAAATATTGGCCGGCCTACAAGGCTTTATAGGCTTTTTTAATAGCCTAGGCCTGACCTATTTTATTAAATAGGCTTTTAAAAAAGCCCAAGCCTGACCTTTTTATCAAATAGGCCTGGCCTGACCTGACCTTAAGTAGGCTAGGCTATAGGCCCCTGTAGGCCGACCTGGCCTATTCCCACCCCTAATTGGCGTGAACCATGGAGGACATCAATACTCATAATGTCCTCATAACTCCAGTCTCTTAGGAACTTCTATATAAAGCCTTTAAATCATATTTTAAGGTACACATAAGTTATATAGTAAAACCTCTTATTTCTTCGATTATTTATTTGAGTGTCAAAGTATTTTCAAATACTTTGTTGATTCCAAATCAAAAAAGTCTTCCATCCACACAGCTAGGGGTGGCAAAACAAATTGTGACCTGCTGGGACAGTATGCGCACCCGCAAAAAATGGCGGGTTTGGTTGGGATTTTAGGCACGCTGTCCGCCAAAGCCTAATTGTTCAGTCCATCTAGCCTTAACTCCGCCCTTTTTTAGTTAATTCTAATAATTTTAATTCTTGATGGTTTTATTTTATACATTTATTTGTGAATATATGCAATACTTTTTTAAGTAAATTTTTAAAAAAAAAATGCTTTATAAAAAAAATTTCTAAAAAACAAGTGAAAAATCTAATTGAAATGTAAAAAAAAAAAAGAAAAGAAAAGATATTAATGTATTAAAAAACAAAAAAAAAATAGGCGAGCAAGCCCGTCGCCCGTCAATTCGCCACCTTGACGAAACGGGCTAGATTTTTATGTCCTTTTCCATTTGGTAGACTTACTCGTCTCACTCTTTTTTTGACGGATTTAAGACGGGACAAACGATCCGTTTTACCACATCTACACACATCACCCTTCCGAACCATTCCTATGGATCCTACTTTGTTCACATGTTTAGATCAAAGAAAAGTTTATCTATATAAATCAAATTTAATTTTTTTTTACCAAATTTTACAAATACTTAAAATATATTTTAAGTATTTTAATAATGTAATCGTCATTTCAATAGTCAAATACACCTCTCTTCAATAAGATGAAAATGCAATTTTTCATGCATATTTATTACTTTAGAGTTGTTAACAAGTGCTATTAGGACTTTTATTAATATATGCGATTCTTCTTTTATTCAAGAATTCTAGATAGTAGTTTGAAATGTTTTTGAAGTACTACATTAAATTAGATGTAACTAATTACACGTGCATGTGTTTATATATTAATCTTGACATTTACAAATTGAATGTCATGTTTGTGGTATGTGAAGTTGATCCTCTAATGAATACTAGATCTTTGAATTTAATTTTAAGTTAATTTAGAAAATAACATTTAGGGTCTGTTTGGTTCAAATGAGGGGAGGGGATGAGAGGTATTTTAATGGAGGAAGGGGAGGGGAGGAGAGGGATTTTTTAAATTATATATATGTTTGGTTCAAACTAGGGGAGGGGAGGGAAGAGGGGGAATTTTGGTTAAAATTATATTTGGTTCAGGAGGGGAGGGGAGAGATTTTATTAATAATTTACTTTTCTATCCTTATAATTTTATATAAGTGATATGATATTCAAAGGTGAAAATTTCATAAATAATTTTTTGAAAATAATATTTATAATATTAAGTGATTAAAAAGTCATAACTTACCACATAACGTTATAAATTCAGTACACTTGATTCATATTATAATTTTTTACATAAATTAAACTATGTTTGATAACAACTTTTAATTACATAAAATAGCTTATTATTAAATATTATATATATATATATATATATATATATATATATATATATATATATATATATATATAATAGAATACATAATAAAGTTAATAAAAAAATTAATATAAATAATTATAAGAATAAAAATTATAATAAAAAATTAAAATATTGCAGTGATTATAATTTTTATTAAATAAAAATTTAATTTGAAATTAAAGAATAATTATAATAAATTAATAGAAGCAATAGAGAAAAACCACAAAAAAGAAAAGCAGAAACACAAAAGGAAAAAATAATTTAAAATAATAAAATAAAATTGAGGATATTTAAGTAAATATATCAATTTATTAAATATTAAAAGTGACATTTCCTCCCATCCCCTCCGATTCCCCCCAATTCGGGGGAACGTAAAAGGTGTGATTTGGAGGAATTTTGCTCCCCTCCCCTACTCTCCCCTCCTAAAAATTGAACCAAACACATTTTGTTATAAATATCTCCTCCCCTCCCCTCCCCTCCATCTACCTCCAACCAAACACATCCTTAGACAACACGAGAGGTGTCAAAAGGGAGACAATTAAGTCCCAAAACTTTTATGCGTATGTTTTCTAAAGAAAATATTTAAACCCAAATCAACCTACGCTAAAATTGTTTATTCAATAAAAAAAATTAAAAATGGTATACAATTAAATACTATTTGATATTTTTAGTGAAAATCATTCTGATTAAATTTTGAATTAATTTTCAAAATCAAACCAAATTATGTATATATATTTTAAATATTTTTTCATTGATATCAAATATTATATTGATAAATTATTAGTTGATTTTTTAACTATTTAAATATCATTTATTTTATTTTTTTACTATTTCAAAGAATTAAAAGTTAATGGTCATTGTTTTCTTTCGATTACAAAATCTAAATTGGTGTTGATTGATGACGTAGGACTCTAGAATTAATGATGTTGATCTATGGTACGGTGGCACGGGATAGATCTACAAGGTTATTACTTCAACACTCAAGTTAGTTACAAAGTCTAAGATCAATATAGTGAAAAATGATTATCAGGAAAGTGTACCTTAGATCTCATGAGTGTTGATTTTATATGTTGGATAATCTTTATTGGGCTTGTGTATGATTAGACAATTGTATTGGACTTTAGGCCGGGTTAGAACATATGCCCCCAAGGCTTGTCGGGTGTGTACTAGCCAAGAAGTCTTCAAAGTCGTGGTTGGCCCCTCGTGATGGTGTCCGACCATGGTGAGAAGCAAAAAAGTCATGGATCAGTTGCAAAAATTAATGGAAGACAATCGATTAAATTTTTTTCCAACATTGAGATATTTTTCCACTTTCTTCAAGCGTTTGGCCCTAGGTCTACAAGTTAGGGTGTGGTTTCCCTACATATGGTGTTCAAGTACATATGAACCATCAATATTTCTCAAAAGCGGTTGATCCACTACCCTTAGATTTTTCCTTCAGCTTCTCATCTGGGATGTTAATTTGCAATTGATTTTATTATAAAAGGTTGGCTCATTCTCAAGCATCTCTTTAGCTTTGTTAATTATTCAAAATTTCCACCCTCCTCTTGAGTTCATTCTTTTGTTCGCGTGTTTTGGCACCCTAAGCCTTTCATTGCCTCTTCATTTGTGGGTCCTTTTTCTTCCCGCGTCTTCTTCTCAAGGTATGCTACCGTATTTTGCTTGTGTGTCATTATGGTTAACACAATAGATATACCCTTAAACAATGCTCTTGGATTGATAGTGATGAGTCCTCGTCGTCTATGGTGGTTGAGAATCTAAAATTCGTGGACATTTGCTACAAGGTGGACTCTCTCATTCATGCGTAGAATGTGCCCAGTGGTAGCTATGGGTTAGGGTTGGATAAGTGATGAGGATAATTTGTTGAAAGGGGAAGTTGTCAATCGTGTTGATTTTCTCCCTCGAGCTGAATTCATTTTAGGTCTCATTTTATCTGAGATAACGGAACGTGAATACAATATAGGTATGCTTGGGCTTCTGTAAGGGTGTTCCAATATAGGTATGAAAACAAGGGGAAAATAAGTTATGCTTCAAAAAATCTCTTCTTTCACCTTTTTTTCTGTGAACCCTCCTTCAAGGAAAGGGTCTGGTCATGGGTTAGTTTCCCTTCGCCAAAATGACGATAAAATGGTGCAGGTTTATACTAAGAGTTGGAAGAAGTTCAATCATAGTATATCCTGGAAACCCACATTTCATCCATATCTCACTTGTAGTCTTTATTGATGTTAAATTGCATTACACTTACCCTTTCCATCTTCTTGCTTCCTTTCAAATGAAATCAAGAGAGAGGAAGAAAAGTTTTCCTATTTTTCTTACTCCGGTTCAGGAGCCTACCGTGCCCGTGAAAGAGGGTGAAGTTGAACCAATTGATGTTGGAACCCTACTGTCCTCGGAGATAGTAAGCCGCCACGCGAGCGGCGAAGTAAGAGAAATAATTATAGGCCTACTGCTTTGGCTAAGAACAAAAGAAATCGCGGCAAAGCGTTTTCTCGAGGAAGCCCTACAAAGAGGCTAAAGTCTTCTGGACAAGCTCTTTTAATTCAACTAGTTGATAATGTTGGGACCTCTCCCTTTCAATTGCCTCATGTATTTGATCGTCGGATGCCCCAGACTTTCTTGGAGATAAAGGTGTGTGTTCTAGTTGTTCATAATGCTCACGCACAAGCTCTCTAACATAGGCAAGTCAGGGTTGATGGTAGAATCTACCTTCCAAATGCTGATGATATCTTCCATCACGATGGTAGTTAGTGCAAGGGACATGGAGCTCTTAACCCTTGGTCCTCTTTTCCAAGAAGTGGAATCTTTACGAGTACGACATGACCTGGTTGATTTGAAAGTCCTTCTCTACCAAGGACATTCTTCTAGGATTCGCCAATGTATGGATCAAATTTCTCCTTATCTAGACAAAGTAGAATTATATGGAACTCCCGCAGAATTGGTCGACCAGGAGGCTAAAATTGAGTTTACGCTTGAAAAGGAAAAGAATGTGTCTCAATATGTGGATCTTTCCTTAGAGACGTCATCTCCATGTGTCTTGGTTGCTGGAATAGAGCTTGAAGAGGAGAAAAAGACCCATCTAGAATAATTGAATGTTTTCCAAGACAAGTGGTACGGTTTTGGGAAACAGCTACTACGTCTTTCGATGAAGGGTCTAGAAGACATTGCTTTCAAAAATGTCATGGATTAAATGGAGCTATTTGTTTCAGAAATTCAATCTCTTCGTGATGCGTTTAGATTTGATCATGGAAAGATTTAATTTGTAATGTAATTATTTTTCTCCTTGTAAAAAGAAGAATGTGAGTTGCATTATTTTGGTTGTCGTATTAGCCTTTGTTGTTTTGGTACGATGTTTTTTCTATTTTCCAGGCACGTCCTCTTCCTTTTTACCTCTGCATATCCCTTTTATGGGAGTTGGCATGTTCTGGTAGTGAGGACCTTGCGGTTGGTCGTCCCCATTACGAGGAGTCGAGCAATTTCTCCACGTCCTAGAGAACTGTCCCCAACCAAGTGTTGGGCCCCAGTCCCTTATCCCGAGTTTCAACTAGAATCAAGGTGGACTTCTCCTAGGTTCCATCACATGCAATCTTGGAGTGGAAAGCTCCTAATAAGGGTGCTCTAACCGCGGTATCAGACACGTAGTTTTCTCGTTCCTCGCTTCCCATCAATTTAAAGAAAGGACACAAGTGCTACAGTGGAGTCGATACCATGCATTTCGTTACCTTGGCCCAGAGAAATGGCAAAGAGGTCATTGTTATCTTTAAATTAGATGAATGTTTACTTTAAAGTTGATTTATGTTTTACCATAATATTGAGTTAATATGTGAGTGATTAATTTTTACATTATTTTTATATATAATTAGAATGTTAAATTTATAAGAGAGGTGATTCATATACTTATGTCTTAATTTTTTACGGAGATATAACATCTTCCCTTCTTATAATTTTGAAGTATTTGATTCATGGTTTTTTTTACCTACCCAAACTCCAACAATTTTTTCTAATGATAGATTAATGTGATTTGAAAATTCACTCTAATACTAAATATTCACTTATATGAGTTTTATAAAAACATTTATAATTTAAAACGGAAGTAGTACATAGTAAGTTGTAATTATGGAGTCTCTTCCTTTTGTTGACCGGATAGAGTCCCTTTCTTATGGAGAAAATAACTTTAGTTATAGAGTAATGCAAAATGTTTCCTTCACAAGTTGTTGAGTGTTTAATACAACATCATACATGATACATTAATTAATGGCAAATGCTAACAAGTGTTTTAAGGTACTTGTAACACTTGTTAACTCAATCTTAGCCATCAACATTAGTGATAAGATCAACAATTATTTCAAAGCCACTGTGAATATGTCATGCTTTAAGGCTTTGATTTGGAACCAATGAATAAATATCCTTAGGAAGTTGAAACGTAATGATCCATTGAGATTTGGTGAAAGGGTCAGAATTTGGCTCTATATATGTTTGTCAAAGTGATTGAATCAGGATTCTACGTAAACGTGGTTATCCAAAGTAACTTGCCACCAAACGATTTTGTTACGACATGCTATTGCTATTTGTTTCACCAACTAACCTAGTTCCACCCTTAGCTCCTGTGTTGGATTAACATTAACAGCCAATGGCCTAGAAATATAACTGATTTTTGAATCATGGATTTGCTCCATTTATTATTGAATGAATTTAGGATTATTGTTAAAATGTGGCATTTAATTCACATGCCAAAATTTTATAAACTTTTTTATAAAAATGTTTTTAGTAGTTGCATCTTTCATTTAGGAGGACAATTACACTCATGGGTAATTGCAAAAATTAGTAAATTAAAACTTTTGCAAAATATTTATGAGCATGGACACAGATAATTACTCACTAAAATAAGAGGGTACGACTTAGAGATGTCAACTGGACAAGAAATGGCAGAAAATGCTTCTCCACTCTCCGTCCTCAATGTTTTTTCATATCCATTCTCGATCCTTGTCGCGAGGGATATTTTTTCTCATCCCCATCTCCAAAAAAATTTACAGATAATTTGAGATCTATGGAGATCGAACTTAAAAAAAAAAAAACAGTTTTTGATCAAAACTATGCCACTAATATTTCGTTATTTTTTCTTATATTTTGCATCAATAACAAAAAAAAATGCAAAAACACATGCAATTATAAGAACGTAACCACTAATTTACTATTTAAATGAAAATTGAATTGCAAATTGAAGTTGAAGAGTAATTGTCATAAATACAATGAATAAATGAGAGATGTTGTGTTGATGATGAAAAGAGAGGATATGGGAAATGAAGAAAATAAAGAGAATTGAAAAAAGAAAAGAAAAGGAAAATGTGTGGACTGGTTGTCTTAATTTTTTGAGGCCCTATAAAATGTTGTCACTGTTCAACCATGACAAAATAATTAGATGTTCTATTTAATTATATTTTAACAATGACAAAATTATATGGAATTCTATTTAAGTACAATTTAATCTCCAAGATTTTTAGATCTCGTGTAGTAGTTTATCTTCCACGTCTTCAAAGACGGCCATGTGTACAATGCATATATTACGTGCATTTTCTTAGAATTGAGTAATTAGATAGTGAAACAATACATTATAAATAAAATAATTTACTAATGACTCATTTCCTAATATATTAATTATTTTTTATAAAATAAATATACAATATACAATATAATTATATATTATTTATACAAGTTAAATAGTATGCAAAATAATATATTATATATGAGTTTAATAGTTATTCACTGACGGAAAAAAGTTTTACACTGTCATCCAATTAGAATATAACGTTCTGCCATGTCATACAAGTTTTTTTAAATTTTCAGTCTGACTTGTCCTGATTCATGATCGTCATTGGCTGACAGTGTAAAACTATTTTACACTGTCAGTGTATATTTTTTTTCCATTATATATTATATATAAAAGTTAAATACATTATTATTAAATCGATAACTCAGCAATAATATTTTTAAATATATATATATATATATATATATATATATATATATATATATATATATATATATATATATATATATATATATATATATATGAACATATACAAACATTTATATCCACTCAAATATGAATTTAAATATAAATAATTTTTTATTATAAATAAATTTTAATTTTTTAGATTCATTGTGTAAATGATGTATCTATATAATTTAAATATATTATATATTAAATAAATATTAAAAAAATAAAAATGACTTATAAAATAGAAGGGAGGGTATACATAAAAAAAAAGTTTTTGTAGAGGAGGGGATAGCATCATACGGTACGAGGTTGGAGTTGGACGCGTCTGAGTCTGAGAATAAATTGTACATTAATGAGCAGGTCGGAATACGTGAAATATATAGGCTCCTTGTTTTCTCAGCGCTATTGGTTATTCAATGTTGTCAGATTTAAATTCAAGTCTCACTTCAATTCTGCTACTTTCATTGGTCACACTTCATTGCTACAACTTTCAAAATGTTGCAATTCAATTCAATAGAGAGCAAGTCTTCCATAGTGATTACTAAACTATTGGCACAAGTTTTAGCCACACTATGAATAAAAAAAAGGAATTATTTTTAATATTTATTTAAAATAATTTAAAAAGTTAAAAGTAATATTAATAATTTATGAATGTTTATGACAGATTTATATTTGGTCTTTTGACTATATAAAAATAGAAATTTTTTTTATTCACCTCTCTATCTTCTTGGTGATCTCTGGTGAAAACTCTTAAACGTTCTTATACTTCGGAAATGCATTTTCGAAGTGCAAAAAAATACTGTTTTCGGAGATGCATCTCCAAAAACACAATTTTTTTTTTTAATTTTTTCTTATTTCGGAAATGTATTTTCGAAAACACCATTTCGGAAGTACATTTCCGAAATACTGCGCGTTTTGCAGTTTAAACATAACAGCCCCTCCCCCCAAATCATTTACCCTAAACCAATTTCAAACTCAACCCCTCTGAGATTTTCTACAAACCAACTTCCAAGGCTACATCAAAGGCTTCATCTACTTGTTCTACTACATTCAAAAGCATCTCAATCACCTTCAATTTGTAAGTCTCTAAAGCTTTAGATCTATGATTGAAATGCATGTTAGGGTTGTTAGAAATTAGAAAAATGATATAGGGGTAGGTTGTTAGTAGTCTTTAGGGTTGTTTAGAAGCATAAAAACTGGTTTTGAAGTGTGTTTTGGGGTCTGCCATTAAACCTGCAGAAATGGTGTTCGCAGGGGTGTTTCGGAAGTTCATTTCCGAAAACACCTCCCTGACCAGTTTCGGAAATGAACTTCTGAAAAGTGCCCGGAAGTGTTTTTTTTTGTTTTTTTTTAATTGTTTTGCATTCTTATGGATTTCAATTGTTTCAGGAATATGGCAGGCAACCCAACACGTATCAGACAAGGGAGAGAGACACAGACAGTGTCGGCTAGATGCGAGCGTGCGGCGCAGCTTGCATCGACGCGGGGACGGGGTGGAGTACGAGCACCCGTACAAACAGATAAGTCTGGTTCCTCGTCTGGATCGAGGAGTCGGCTGGCTCGGGTATCTTCTTCCCGTCAGGAGGAGGAGGAGGTGACATACCACGAGGAGGAGGAGGAGGAGGGCTACCCGGGAGGGCCTAGGGACACGTCTGTGCTAATTTCCTACCACGAGCATGTCGCTCGACGTGTCTGGGATGGAGAGGTATTTTTTATAATTTATCCGACTTTATTATTTAACCGTTATTTATTTAGCTTTTTATTCCACATTTTCTTAACGGTCTAATTAACAATGTTTTTTGTTTTTGTTTTTTTTGTAACAAGAAAGGCCGACTTTAAAAATGGTGAATCACACGCGGAAGGTTTTTGGTCTCTTTAAACCAGAGGCGCAATGGTTTAATGATGCGGTGACTGCTTCCGGGCTTGGTGGGTTGTGCATGACCGGGTATACCACCATCAGCCACGGCATGCAGGGGGCCTTTGTGGAGCGGTGGCATTGGGAGACGTCTTCTTTCCACTTACCGGTTGGGGAGATGACGATCACCTTGCACGATGTGTAGTGTCTTCTCCACTTGCTAATTAGGGGGATGCTGCTGAACCATTCCCGGATCCAAAGGGTCGATGCGATCGACTGGATAGTGATCTATCTGAGTATGGACCCAAATATGGTTGATTTTGAGTGCCGGACGACAAATGGGCCTCATATCCGGTTCTCCACATTGAGCGATTATTATGAGCACCACTTGGTGGCGGAGGCCGAATCCGAGGATGCGGATAACGGCCTATTTATGGAGTATCACCGTGCCTGCGCTCTCCGGTGCTGGTTCATGTTTTTGGTAGGCACTACACTCTTTGTGGACAAGAGTGCAAGATACGTCGATGTGACCTACCTCCGCTACTTCATGGACTTGACTACCATTCACCAGTGGAATTGGGGGTCAGCTATTCTGGTATACCTATACCAGAAGCTGAATGAGGCCTCCAACTGGAGGACCAGGCAGTTGACCGGATCTGCCACACTCCTGACGGTACGTTTCATTTTAATTGTTTCATATTTATTTATGGTTCATATTTATTTTTAATACATTATCGTGTTTGTGTTTCAGGGCTGGATCATCTCCTACTTCCCCCGCATCCACGGCTTCCACATTGATCATGCGTACGAGGACGCCATGCCCAGGGCCGCCCGATAAGTTCTCCAAAGGGGGAACAATGCAGTGGGACCATATCGTAGGTACCTCGACCGCACAGCTCGCGATGACATTCGTTGGAGGTCATTCAGTGACTACACTACTGTTGTCGCCTTTGACCGCATCGCGTTATGTTTTGGCTGGGTGGCATGCGGGACCAACACCATGGTGAGGTATCTCCCTGAGCGGTGCATGCGGCAGTTTGGACATGTGCAAATGATACCGAGGTCACCGTTTGAGGCTGCTCCCCACACAGTTACCCGAGTGGAGCTCACTGCCATATTTGCATACTGGGAGTGTCATGTGGTCCCGGAGGAGTATCGTCGCATGCAGGTCATCCAGGACTGGCATTGTGTAGAGGGGTACGTCACATGGTTCTATCGGGTGTCACATCCTCTGATGACAATCGACGCTCCCGGCGCTCCTAGGCCAGCATACGAGGAGATCCTGGAGAACCAGCAGGCTGAGGATAACCATGCCATTGATCTCCTACCGATATGCCAGCGGATAGAGATGTTTGGGCGGGACGCGTTTGAGCGAGGTATCATTGATCAGGGCAGTCCAGAGGCAGTTGCGTGGGGGAGAGGATGGTCGGTGATGCGGGCCGTGCGGCGGCATACAGGAGGGAGAGGAGGTCCCAGGGAGAGAGGGTTAGGCATACACAGTAGGGGTTCCGGATTATTTTTCTTGTATTCGACTTGTATTTCGCACACTATTACTATTTTATTCGGCTTGTGGATTTTATTTATTATACTAGTATTTTCTGTTGACATGTCGTTTATTTTATTCGGAGTTTTCGTTTAATTAAAAATACGGGACTCTTAAGAAAAACATTAAAAAAAACACAATTTCTGCATACTTCGGAAGTGCATTTCCGAAAACCCCTAAAAATGTGAAAAAGGTGTTTTCGGAAGTGCATCTCCGAAAACACCCCCCCCCCCCATTTGGTGTTTTTGAAAGTGCACTTCCGAAGTCTGGAAAAATTTAGAAAAAAAATACTTCGGAGATGCATCTCCGAAGTAGGGGCAACTTGGAAATTTCGCTGGGAGTCACTCCCTAGGGGGGTCAATAAAGAAATTCTCATAAAAATAATCCCTCAATCGATTTAAATATGTAGCTATTATTTCTTAATTGACCATGATATAAGTATGTTTTTAATGTAGTTTGTTTTTTTTGTCGGTAGATGAAGTGATAATAAATATTTAAAATTTATATGTATTAAGATTTGAATTCTGGTGATGATGTTCAACCTATCAATATTGATTTCTTTAAATTGAGTTAGGATTTGCGGAAAATATAGTATGATTTTTAAATGGTAAAAATTAATTTTAATTAGTCTCATGGTCAATAACTTAATTTATGATTTTGTTTTAATCTTTTGTATAGTAAGGCTCTGTTTGGTAAAACTAGCTGGTAGCTGGTAGCTGATAAATTAATTTGAGTGTTTGGTAAATTAGCTGTTATACTAGCTGATAAATACAAAATGACTTAAAAGGACATTCTTAATTAAGAAATTGATAGTCTCATTATATTATTGTATTATATAATTAAATTAATTTTATAAAATAAAAATACATATATTAGCAATCACATGCAGAAAAAATTAATATATATTAAAATTAAAAATAACATCAAAATATATCGAACTATTATGTATAAATTTTTAAATGAATTTACATAATAAAATTTATATATAAATTTAATAAAATATATAAAATAACATCATTACGATTTTGAATTCAATTATACTAATTTAAAATAATAATCTCTTAATATTTCACAAATTTAAAAATTAGCAACACTATCTCTACATTCATTATAAGACATATAATTTTAATGTCGTTAAAAAATATTAAATATTGTATTTTTTTTTGTTAATCGACACGAATATAATTATACAACGCAAAAACTATTTTAAACATATATATATATATATATATATATATATATATATATATATATATATATATATATATATATAAGGGTAAAATTGTATTTGTTAAAATAACATGGGTATAAATGAAATAAAAAGTCACAAGCTAAAAGCTAAAAGCTCAAAAGCTACTTTAAATAGCTTTTGAAAAAAAAAACTAAAAGCTAATAAAAAAGCTAAAAGCTAAATGATAGTTACCAAACAGAACTTTTTTATTAATATGAGCTGAAAAACTAAAAGTTAAAAGCTCTTTTTTTAGTGTTACCAAACAGACTCTAAATGTTACTTTTGTATCACTGTAAAAACATTTTCATTAGCCAATTTGACTATTTCTATCAATATTTTTAATAAAAAACATTAATTTATATGTTTACGTGGTAACTCGGTTGGCAAAATTGAATGCCAGTAGTAAATCGGCAAATCTCCATAAAAATTGTTCTTCCACTTTCAAAGCTCTTATCTCGTTAACATCAATTCCTATTTTCTAGGACTCCCTCGCAATTTTTTAAAATTATCCATTGATTTCTTCTCTATTTACTTCTCGAGATTTCTTCTTCACAAAATTTCAATACAAGTTGTTATTTTTCTTATTTTGTTTCAAACTCTATTCTTACTAGGTGTCATACCCTAATTTTTGACCCCCCTGAGATGACATATCTTCAGGATTTTCATCAGGTCACAGCAAGTACCCAGAGCAGTCACTTCTTCATCTGGCATTTAATCAAGGATGTTCAAAGACAAGAAAACTCAGGCAAAGGATCAATCAATAGAAGGATTGGTCTCTAACACAATCATAGGACTCAAAAGCTTCACTTTTATATTCACCTATGATTGATTAGACACCCAGTCATCTGAGTACAGGTTTACTCAGGTCACCAGACTAGGGTTTTTGAGCCTATCAAGGACTGAAATCAGGGATCACCTTTGGGAAACCTTAAAAAGCTCCAAGACATCTATTAAAGACTTCAATCATCTTCAAATGATCCATACAATAAGATCCACTGGACATCACACCTCAATTCAAGATCCACAGTCACCAATTTCATCTGGTCGACAATTAGGGTTTTTAACCTAATTCATCTGGATAGTTGACTTTTAATCAGGGCATGGATCCAAAACTCAAGACATGATTCAAGAACCTCTACTACCTCAATATAACCCATTTACATTACTCATTTGAGGAGAAGATCTTAATTCCACACAAAAGTCCAAAATCTCACTTTATCTGGAAAAAGTCAACTGTATGGGATCACCTTTGACTTTTAAGATTTTTGGTCAAACCATGACTTTCAAAGATCAAAATCATCAATATATGGATATTAAAGTCATTTGACCAAAGAAATTCAAGAAGAATCATCAAGGAGCAAAAAGTCGGGAATTAGGGTTTTTGAGGGCATTGTGGGAACTCAAAATTTCACCTACACAACTCAAAAAACTTCCAACATGAAAGTTGTAGATCTTGCAAAATAAAACAACATCTTACACAGGAACTTTTTTCAAAAGATCAACCATTTAAGAGATTTGGAATTTTCAAGCTTTAGGTTATAAAAACTTAGAAATTTTTCTCAGTGTTTTAACCTAGTTTTCATCCAACTTTGGGCTCATTTTTCACAATTTTCCCAAATGATTCTGAAGAAACCCCAAACTAATGATTTGAAGTAGATGTTTAGGGCTTTCCAAATTATGCTCAACCTTCTCCAAATTCATTTTGAGCTAGGAGTTATGCTTATTCAAAGTTGGCCTCATAAGGTGAAATTATAGGTCATGTACAAATTGGAACTTTGCAATTTTGTGCAATTAGCTTCACTAAGTGATGCTACACGACCTCTAATACATCTGCAAGCATGCCATACATCAATTTCCATCATTGCATAAGGATTGAAGAAGATTCCCAAAAACAAAGGCATGCGATTATGTAATGATTGCATTTTTGAATTTATGGCAGATGGTGAATCATCAAGGAATCTTGCTCTAAGCCAATTAGAACTCTCCTCTGCATCAGAAATGTTCCCTAAGATCATACAAGATCAATGGTTGGGGAAGCTAGCCCGAAAATGCATCATTGCATTTGGGATATTTTCAAAATTTCTTCATGGCTAAGAAACCAAACTCACTTCACTAAGCAAGCTTGCTATGTTCAACTACTCTGAACCATTTGCCTATAAATAGAGGGGTCTTTCTCATTCAAAAAACACACCAAAGCAACAGAATTCTTGCTTTCTCTCTTCTTTCTTCATACTTAGTTTTTTCAAAGGTCCTTTGGCAAGAAGACTCGGATTCTTCAAACCAAAGCTCTCTCTTTGGAAGTAAGTATTCAAACACATTGGGGGAAGCATTTAGAGGTGATCCAGACCTCTGGAATACTTCTGGGCGTGGAGAATCATCATCTTCACCTCTCACTTGGAGCTGTTGCAGTTGGGGTCGAGCAAGAGGTTCTGGGCACTTTCAGTCCAAGTTAAGCATCTCAACACCTTCCAGGAGGATCACTGAAGCTATCTGGATCGTTGCAACAACTCTGCAACACACTTTGATCAGAGCCAAATCTTCATTTTTCAGGTAAGTTTCAAGAACTTCAAACTCTATAATTCACGCATGATAAATTAGAAATGAAGTTACCAATTGGTTTCTGCACCTTTAAGGATCATTAGCCCTCAATCAATTGCATCATATCATGCATATAGAGTATTTCATGTTAAATTTCAGTTTTGGGGTTCTTAGTGCTCATGCGTGCGGATTTTGAGTTACAATGAAAATAAATGAAATTAAAGGATACCATCATGATCCTCGTTCAAAAACGAGCAAAATCCATGTTTACATCTTTAAGTTTGGTTGAGAAACGAAGGAGATAGCAAAATTTCAAATCTTGAAGCTTGAGGTTGAAGATGAAGATGGTGGCGCCATTTTTTTGAATTTCCCAGAATTGAGTTTATCTTATTTTGAATTATAGCTGTGTCATATATGAATGAATGGTAGTGTCCCAGTGGTTACAGCGCGCGTCCAAAAGCCTTGCCTTGCCTTAGGTCTGGGGTTCGATCCCCCTCTCAGACCTTTTGTTCATTTATTTTCTTTTTTAGCTCATTCATTGCTTTGTTCTACATATAATCATATGGGCTCCCTTCTTAAACAAGCCACGCGCGTGGCCCAGTTGGTATTTGTTTTGTTTGGTAACCTATAGGGCGTGGGTTGAAGCCTTGAAGGAGACAAACCCAATTTTTTACCACTATTTTCCTTTGTTTTATTCACAAACTTCACATAACTATTTAACCTATCAAACTAATCCATTTTCACTTCATTTTTCACACACTTGTCATTTAATATACCTATTTTATAAATGATCAAAAAAATCATAAAAATATTATTTATTTCATGTATTTTTATTAGGTTTAAAATAGTATGTTTTAAGTGTTTTCTTAAATACTTTAAATATACATTTTTATTTTGTTTTGACCTAATTATTCTTGTGAATGATTTTATGATAAAACCCTAATCATTTAGGTCTTAATTAGGTATAGATTTTATCTTTACCTTGATTAAGTTGACTTTTGTCAATTTGCAAAACTGTTTTCAATCTCCGATTAAACGGATGATTAAGGTTTTCAAACAACAAAACCTTATATCATTTCAATCATTTTCAACTGTTTCTCATAAACAAGAAAAAACATTTTCAAAGGGCCTCTAATAGAGTGTAAGTCCCATCACCTTTTTCTTTTCATAGTTTGTTTTCAAAAACTGTATTTACAAAATCTTCTTTCTGTTTTCAAAATATTCTTCTGGTATTTGAAGGGCATTATTCCCGGTGAAACTCTTCAGATACCTATGTGACCTTTGTCCATCTTCACTTCTTCTGTTTTCAAAACCTTTAACTGTTTATAATAAATATTCAACTGTTATCAAAATAACAAAAATTACTGGTAAGGCTTTGTACATACTTCTTCAAGGGCCTCCACTCCATCCAGGTTAGGCTTTACAAGCTTTCAATTTACAGTCTTTATTTAAATTACTGTCAAATATAAACTGTGCATATATTTGTTTAGAACTACGTCTGAGTGTAAACCTTAGGACAGTTAAACTATATATATATATATATTATATGAATATGACCTAGGATTGAGAATGTCTTCCCGGTGAAGGCTCTTTCCTAATTAGAGATCTGTAGTTCAAATCCCCAAGATGAATTATTCCCGGTGAAACATCTTGGCAAAAACCTTAGAGTCCAAAAAATAGGACACATCTACCCAAAGAGGAATTATTCCCGGTGAAACCTCTTACCCATTTGCTTAAAGCCAAAATAAGTTCAAAACTACATAGCTTTCTCTTGTGCTATAACAAGGACCCTCGATGACCCTCGATTAGCCTCCTCTTGGGCTTTGTACAAGGACCCACAGGCTTCTTAAAAGCATTTCCAGCTTCCTCTTGAGCTTGTATACAAGGACCCACCAGGTTTCTTATAAACATAGGAACAGGTCTTTAGTCACCTTTTAACCTACCTTGGTGAGTTTCTTCCAATTTAAACCAGACTTTAAACAAGCTAAGTTTGTCTCAATTTTACATTGAGTACACCTTTTGGAATGAGAGACATGGACAGTCTCTGTCACCCTTATCTTCATCAATTTTCCTTAGCAAAGTCTAGGACCCATGTTTGATTATCCTCAGCAAGAGTCAGCCTTCATCTTGGGCTTTAAACAAGAAGTCTCCACTAGATAATCTTTCTGCCAATCATTTTAACAAAAACCCCTGGAAAGGGTTAGCCTCCAAAATCACTTCTTCAAAAACCAAAGATTCATTTCTCTTAGGAGATAATTACCCCAAAAGAATAAAGACCCCTGGAAAGGGTTAGCCTCCAAAGTCAATTAATAAAAACCTGTTTAAAAGAATAAAACCCCTGAAAAGGGTTAGCTTCCAAAAATCATTCTTTTCAAAAGATAAACTCACCAGCTGAGTCAAAATCCTTGGAAAGGGTTAGCTTCCAAAAAAATCAGTCTTTTAATAAATAAATCCTTCAATAGAGTCAAAATCCAACAAAAATAGTTAGCCTCAACCTTGGGCTTCATACAAGGCACCAAAACAATAAAACTCCCCTGTTAATAGTCAGCCTCAACCTTGGGCATTGTACAAGGCAGATAATAGAGTCTCCCCAGTGAGTCCTTCATCATTCAGGTAGCCACAACCTTGGGCTTTGTACAAGGCAGATAAACCATACTTCATATGTCAAAGATTCCTAACATCTAGGATCTTTTCCCTATTAGAGTCATTCATACTCAGTCAGCCACAACCTTGGGCTTTGTACAAGGCAGAAAATAATATTTTTTCTAGCTAGAGTCAGCCGCAATTCTGGGCCTTGTACAGAATACAAAAATTCCTTGTAATTAACCCCCATTGGAGTTATCTCCTAGAGTCAATAAATAATACATCAATCAAAAGCCTCAAGCTTGGGCCTCATTCAAGCCAGCTAAAAAATCAAATCTTTTATACAGTAGATAGACATAGCTTATCTCTATAGAGAGATCTTTCCTCTATCTCACCATATTCAAACAAACAAACACTACATTTCATTTTAATCAAGTCTCCCATTTATGATTTTGAAAGGTATGAGCTGGCAGTAAAACCCAGACATGTGGTAACTTTCCCTAATTTGGACGAGCATCTTTCTTTCATTTAAGAGATACTAGCATACTTGCAAACACACAAGTAAGGTCACTCTCTTAATGAAATGAATTCAATCATTCTGTCACTCTTTAAAATGTTTGTGGTGGAATAGTAGAAATACCTCTCTATAAAGATGACTTCATGTCTCTTTACTGTAAACAGAGATTTAATTCAAGCTTCAAGCAAGGCACCCAAAAATAATTAATAATTAATTAGTTCCCCAAACTACATTAAGCTCTGACTTCCATTAGGGATATGTAGGCATGAGGTTCACAAGGAATCTCAGCGAGCTAATAAAATACCAAAAATAGTCAGTCAGTCTGTCTGTCTGTCTTTCTTTTATTTAATTCAATTCCTTCTCCTAACACAAAGGAGAAACTTTCCCAATAATCATTAGCAAACACAAACACAAATGACACAGAGAAGGTTTCTGTAGAGTACTACAGATATGTAGGGTGTTTAAACACTTCCCTATGTATAACCGACCTCCCGGACTCCAGAATTTCTAGTCTAGGTGAATCCCCACACTTAGCAAACTCCTAGGGTTTAGTTGAGATCTTTTTTTCCCTTTCCTACTCGTAGGACAATAAGAAAGTTCGTGTGATATCGTAGGAAGAACTGAAACAAAATTCATCCCACCACGGGCGCATTCTCCTTCCAAATTTCGCGTGAAGGGTCTAGCGTGCCGTCCTCCCAAGTGAAACGGGGAGGTAAAAAAAACGACAACCACAGAAAAATGGCGACTCTGCCGGGGAATTAAGTGTTAAAAACCTTGGTTTTTCATCCAAACCAATGGTTGACCTGTTGCTGGTCCAGCCCCAATGAGGAATTAGGGATGCCAAATTCCCCCTCAAACAAGAGAGGTCATGCCTAACCTCTGTGTCATTTCATGTGTTTGCTGCATTTATATTTGTTTATTTTGTTTATTCTGTATCGGGAAAGGGCTTGATTCCCCCTTGTGGTGAGAAATCCTATACCCGGATTTGAGTGCAACATAAGATAGGATGGAGGATGTCTTCCCGGTGAAGACCCTCTAATCTTGGTTCACAATTCTACTCTTGGGATTTGCCTGGCTGGTTGTGATTAACTGCGCCACTGCATTTCGAGACTGATTTGTACCAGGAGGACCTAGAAACACATTAACCCCACTTAAAGCCTTTTTTAGGACGTAGAGCGGTGATTATGAAAGTAATTGTCACGCAGATACTACACTCCGAGAAAACTCTCTTATAGATACCAGTCAACGTATCTTTAAGGTTGAGCAAAAACTATGAGACCCCTAGAACCCGTTCTACAGGTACAAAAATCCTTATCCTTAGTTTACCATTGGGGCGAGGTTTGCGTTTTGATTTCATGACCACTATACCTTTCAACGCCATGTTTGTTTAAAACTCTTGTGTGTGCATTCATGCATTCATGCATCATTCATTAATAACAACTAAAAACAAAATAGTCTTTTTCGAGTCGTTTTTCAAGGAAACTAAATAACGAACGTTTTGAACTTCATAGAAAGAGAGAAACGGAGAAAGGACTTAAGGATCTATACCATGGATTATGGGAGAAAGAGAGCTAGGAAATACACCTTCAAGATTCCCCAGGTCGAGGAACTGGGAAAGTTCGGAAAACTGGTGGTCAACCCCCAGGCTTTCAAGGAGAAGTATGGAAAACTTCTGCCTTTGCTCAATACCAACATTGTGGATGGGATCCTTCCCACCTTGGTACAATTTTACGATCCAACGTATCACGGCTTCACCTTTCCAGATTATCAGCTCATGCCTACGTTAGAGGAGTACTCTCGTCTGATTGGAATACCCGTGTACGCGCAAGATCCGTACTCCGGTTTGGAAAAGAATCCTAACGACATTATCATTGCTGCAACTACTCCTTTGAATGTAGTCGACATCAGAACTCATATGGTGAGTAGAGGAGGAATTCAAGGATTGCCCTCCAAATTCCTGTTTGATCAAGCTCGGTACTTCGTCAGCATCCAAGATATGGGCGCTTTTGAGGAAATCTTGGCTTTGCTTATCTACGGATTGTTTTTGTTCCCTAACATTAACGATTTCGTCGACATCAACGCAATTAAGATCTTCTTAATTGGAAATCCAGTTCCAACCTTGCTTGCGGATGCTTATCACTCTATGCAATCAAGAAACCTGCAGTGAGGAGGATTAATCACATGCTGCGTACCGTTGTTATACGAATGGTTCGTTTCGCACCTGCCGAAGTCTAGCACTTTCTGGAACATGAGGGACGGCCTTTACTGGTCACAGAAAATCATGTCCCTCACTCATACGGATATTAAATGGTGTAGTCCTGACAACGACGAAACCAAGATCATCTTCAGTTGCGGAAGTTTCCCCAACATACCCCTTATTGGAACTAAGGGAGGAATCAGTTACAATCCAGCTTTAGCCCGTCGTCAATACGGCTATCCCATGAAAAATATACCAAGTAACATCCAATTGGAGGGTCTGTTCTTCAAGAACATCGACGATCATGGCAACATGCTGAAGAAGGAAATTGTCCAAGCCTGGCGTCTTGTACACAACAAAGGGAGAAGATTGTTAGGAAAACATCTCTGCATCTCCTTAGATCCTTACCTTCAATGGGTACGCGTCAGATCATTCAACCTCAGGATGCCATATCAACATCAAGAACCTATTCCCCTAAGGGAACCAATTTACCTTTTCTCCACCGATGTTGAAAAATTACAAGCGGCATTAAACAAGGTATGCCAAGAAAGGAATGCTTGGAGGAACAAGTATCGAATCGTCAACACGGAAAATGTTGAGATTCAAAACATCCTAAGAAGGAAGGATGAGTTACTTGAAGTGCTCGATCGACAAGTGACACAAACGTCACTTTCTCATCATATCCCTCCTGCTTCCTGGATCATCGATCAGCTCACGTCAGAGAATGCTCAGCTCAAGAAACATAAGAAGATGTTAGAACGTGAAGTCGGCTCTTCATCAAAGTTTTAGAGTCCTTTCTCTCAGTTTCTCTGTATTTCTTTTTCAAAGTGTGTAAAAAACGGCGTTTTCGCTTAATTAATAAAAGTTTGATGTTTCATAACGTAATTATGGTGTTTCCTTGAAAAATATTAACTTAATTACATATCATGCATCGCTTTAGTCGTACGCACTGACACGAGAATTGTCGCGGATCTAATAGTCACTTTCCTTTCTCCAGAAAGAGAGGAGGAGAAGGAGGTGAACCAAGACTTTCAAGCTGTCTCATCCATACAACACTTGTTCAAGTCGCAAGAAAAGAATGGAAGACTTTGAGCAAGAGAATGGAGAACTCAGAGAAGAGATTAATACTCTCAAGGGTACTGTTGAAAGGCTCAATAGCATGGTAGAAGCCCTGGTAGTTGCACAGAATCGACCAACGCCAGAAGAACCACAAAGGACTGTGGTTTCCGGGATTGTTTCTACTCCCATTCCTCAGTATACCATGCCACCCAACCGACCTTGGGGCATGCCGTATAACTTTATTCCAGAAGGGTACATACCCCCAGTTTCTGAAGTTCCAAGAGCTACAATGGAGATGCAACCACCGGAGGGTTACAAACCTCTGGAAATTGAAGTTCCAAGAGCAACGGCAATGGGTTTCGCACAACAGAATGCTGAGATTCCAAGATCTGCTGTCATGGCTTCTCCACAGCCCATTATGCATACTTTTCCTCCACAGGGCGGACAAGTATATCATCACGCTCCCAGTGAGGATGCTGGCGTGTATGAAAGATTGGACGAGTTCCAGGAACAGTTTCTGCAAATGCAGAAGGAACTCAAGACTCTTCGAGGACAAGATTTATTTGGAAAGAATGCGGCGGACCTCTGTCTGGTTCCAAATGTTAAGATTCCTCACAAATTCAAAGTACCAGATTTCGAGAAGTACAAAGGGAATTCATGCCCACAAAGTCACCTCGTAATGTACGCTCGAAGAATGTCAACTCAGACTGATAATCAACAATTACTCATTCATTATTTTCAAGACAGCCTGACAGGTGCTGCACTCAAATGGTACATGAACTTGGACAGTTCAGAGATTCGTACTTTTCGAGACCTCGGAGAGGCCTTCGTCAAACAGTATAAGTACAATCTGGATATGGCTCCCGACAGAGATCAACTCCGGGCCATGACTCAAAAGGATAGAGAAAGCTTCAAGGAATACGCTCAGAGATGGCGTGAAGTTGCTGCTCAAATTTGTCCACCACTTGAAGAGAAAGAAATGACAAAAATCTATCTCAAAACTTTGAGTCTATTTTACTACGGACGAATGGTTGCAAGTGCACCAAGTGACTTTACCGAGATGGTAAACATGGGTGTACGTTTAGAAGAAGCAGTTCGGGAAGGACGCTTGAACAAAGAACCAGAATCTTCTATTGGTCCAAGGAAGTATGGAAGTTCTTTCCAGAAGAAAAAAGATCAAGATGTCAGCAATGTCTTGCACAAAATCAAGAAGAAATTTCAACCTCAAGTTGCAACAATAACTCCGGTTGTTAACTCGGCGCCAGCTTATCAACCTCAGGTCCCGCAACAACAAATTCAACAAAGGTCGCAGCAACCTTAGCAGCAGGTTCGACCTCCAAATTACAACAATCGGGCTCCAAGGTATCCTACCTTTGACCCAGTACCAATGCCGTATGCGGAATTGTTTCCAACATTACTGGAAAAAGGACTCATTCAGACAAGGAGTCCTCCAAATCCTACAAACAGTTCCTCACCATGGTATAAGGCTGACCAATCTTGTCCCTATCATCAGGGGGCACCAGGTCACAATATTGAGAACTGTTTCCCTTTCAAGATTGACGTCCAACGATTAATGAAGAGCGGAATGCTATCCTTCAAAGATACTAGTCCAAACGTCCAAGCAAATCCTTTGCCGCATGTCATACCCCAAAATTTGCCCTCGTATAATTATAAGTGTCATTTTATTTCGATTAAATGACACGGCGCAATTGGTAAGTAGGCAAGGTGGGTAGACATGAGATCACGGGTTCGAAACCCATTACTGACAATCTTTTTTTTACTTCTAAGTTTCCTTTTATTTGATTTATGATTTTGTTGCTAAATCCTTTTTTTTTAGTTAATTAGAATATCCTTTTTATTTTTATTATAAAAATTATAGAATATTAAAAGAACAAAGAATGTTTTTTAGTGTTTAATTAATATTTTAGTATAGGTTTTTTTAAAATAGTTTTTTAAAGTATATATTTGTTAGTTTTTTTTTTGTTGTTTAATCCAAGCCCATTTATTTTTTTTGTTTTAACCTAACATTCATCTTTATAAATAAGAGAACAATCCTAACGTGAAAAAAAAAAAAACGGAAACGACACAGTAACGATTAATCCACTGTAATCCTAACCTACAAATATTCTCACATGTGGACAAACTCAAAAACCTCTTCCACACTTTTGTTTTGTTGAAACTAACAACTTCCACCCCAAGTGAAGATTTCGCCGCGGATTCAAGCGTAACCTGCAAACCGGCGAAACAATACAACCAGATTCAAACCAAGAAGTTTCAATCCATTTATCAGTCTCTATCAATTTGGGAGCAAGATTAAGGGGGGAGTATTGTTGTCATTCTTCTACAAATTTCTATGCACTAATTTTGTTGTTATAAATGCATTGTTGATGAGCCTAGTATGAACTCTGAATTTGAATTCACTTGATTATTCTCCATCCTTGACAGATTTGGAACATGTGTTTGTTGTAACAGGTTATTCAAAAGAAAGGGATGGATTCAAGAACTTGGAAGAAGAAGTAGATCGGGTTAGAGCAACACTGAACCTTTGGACTTCCATCCACGGCCGACGATAGCTACCGACATCACCGGCAACCATAGATTCGCAAAGCCTTATGTTTACAGCATCACGACAAAAGCACCGTAGACGAACCGACGTCGTTCCAGCGCAGCCGCACGAATCCGGCATCAAAGCTGTTGTCCTCGGAATCACCCTTGCGTCAATCTTTGCGCGCAACTCTTCTCAAAATCGTCTCCATTTGGATTCTAGTCGGTGAGATCCCTGTTTGTTTTCCGAATTATGATTGAAATTCGCTTTGTTTTTATGTTTTAAGAAGCATGATGTTGTTGATCTTATCTTTGTGAGAAGAAGAGCAAAATAATATATTGTGAGAGGAGAAAGAAAATGAGAGGCCTTTTATCATAGATGTTGCTTGGTGAGTCAAAGATCATTATAGATCTTTCTAAACGTGGGAAAGATGTGGGAGTGCCTCTTGCACGTTTTTTTTAATTTTAATTTTATTCTATTACTTATGTTCTCTTCATTTTTTTATTAATATTATTAGGAATATATCAAAAATACAAAAAATACACTAGTTACTTAGAGTTTTAATAATATAAACAAAAAATGTCAATATATTTGTTTAGTTTAATTATAATTTCTTTTAAGAATTTTAATGTGCATTTTTTTAATCTTAGGTTGGTATTATTAAATATTTCTTCATTATTATTCATGCATCATTTTATGTATGTCAGTTACTACCATTTTTCTGTTTACTGCGAGGTACATTCGAGCTATTTATCTATTCTTGGGGATATTCGCAAATTTATCCTCAATCTCCCACACTGAATCAAAAGGGTTAGCACCAGTGTTTCCTCCGACTACGCGCCACGCCATTTACGAAGCTAAGTCCCGACTCTATTTTCTATTTTATTATTTATTCCTTATTTGCATTATAAAATTGTTATTAGGGTTTCGTCCTCAAAAGTCAATGGACTCTTTGTGCACTCACTGCTTCCTATTATCTTCTATCTAATTCTCAGATGATAGAATTCTCAGATGTTCAGAGTCAATGCTTCAGGCAAACCCCGACCATCAACCTTCATCAATCGAAGCTAGTATCTTTACCCTTTTTTGTATTTTTACTTTTATTGATTAGGGTTAGCTTCGTTCGCTTCCGAACCGATAATGCACTCACCCTATATTTTGCCTTCTTGTTTTTCCGCCTTTTCAGGGTTTGTCAAATTGCCAAGGCTACGAACGTTGGTAACCCTAAACTCTGTCTCAATTATTACTTATGTTAAACCTTTTATTTTTATATCCCGCTGGTTTCAATTCCCCTCTCCTCCGCTGGTTACAATTTCCCTTCCCCGTTATTACTGTTTATATTATACTGCTGGTTACAATTTCCCTTCCCCGTTATTACTGTTTATATTATACTGCGTGGTTAGTAATTCTAGGGAGTGACAACTTTGAATTGAATCTAGCATCACTGATTACAAGATAATATAACTGAACATAATCACGTGATTGGTGCACCCACGCACACTTTTGGGTAACCCTCTCTGTTGCCTGCTCTCTGTTACCTGTTGCCGGTTTCCTTGTTGCTTGTTGCCTTGTGTTTTTGCAGAATAGCCAGTCCCTCGAATATGAGGGTACCTAAGCCATGTTGCCTCGATTAAAGATCATGGTCCCTAATGATGCTGCCTTCGATACACTAAACATGATCTCGACCCTCGGAAGTTGCCTACGAAAAGGCCGAGGTATCCTCTGGATGCCTACGAAAGGCTATTCTGGTTCTTTCCTTAGACTACCTGCCTCTCTATGGCATGGGACAGTCTTATGGCGAACGAACTCTCGATGACCCTTCAACCTCCAAATGAAAGGCTTCCTGCCCTCTTATGGCATGGATAGACCCTTTCATCCTAAAAGGCTAAAAGAACTGTTTTCTACATTACTAAGGTAATTGCCCCTAATTGCTTTGCCTTGCTCTAAAACCTTTTTCATATTCTTTCTCATAAACCTTCAAAATGGCTACGCTCATTTACGAGCTAAAGTCCATATTCACTTCTTCTACATTTCTGAACGAAAAAAGAGCAAAGCAATTAAGAGCCCATGGAAAACCATGGATGCAAAGGGTGCCTTACACCTTCCCTTTGCATAATTACCCCCCGAACTCAGTTTTTTTTATTTAAAAGGTTTTTCCTGTTCTTTTAGCCTTTCTGATTTAATTTGGATAAAATAAAAGTCGGTGGCGACTCATGCTTAACCGTACATTTTTCGATATAAAAGTCAGTTCACCGTATTACACCGCAGCATAAAGAAGCTTCAGTAAATCTGATAGATCAACACCCTAACGTCATTCAAATCTACGACATTCGTCAGATAGGGGAAAATCTTGTCAAGATGCACGCTAAACAAGCCGGGTACGGCCATGTACCACCTCACAACTACTTCACATGCGATATTTGTCCAAAGAATAATCAAGGATGTGCCGTAGTTCAAGCTGCATTACAAGAACAAATGGACTTAGGATGGATTCAACATATCCGAGTCAGAACTGAACATGACATCAACATGGTTCAAGGATGTCCAGGAGAATACAAAATCTACAAAGTTGAAGATCTTGAAGGATCGGTAGTCAGGTTCCATAAAACTTTAAATGGACTTGCCTACTTTGGAACAGATTTCCATCCTTACAGTAGGTGCAGAATCTGTCGAAGAAATTCACGAGGATGTTTGCGTGTTCGCAATGACATTCAAAAACTAATGGATGATAATACCATTACAGTTCTTGCCAACAGAGAAGATGATGAAGTCTTTACCGTATCTCCTCAAATTAATCAAGTTGAACCAATGCAAGTTAAGTATGATAGCAGGAAGACAGCAGTTGCTCCGCTAGTCATCTACTTACCAGGTCCTGTACCGTATGAGTCCAGCAAGGCTATACCATACAAGTACAATGCTACATACATTGAAAATGGTAAGGAAATACCATTACCGTCTATTGTCAACATTGCTGATATTAGTCGAGTCACCAGAAGTGGACGAGTCTTCAACAAAACAACATAAAATATGGAGAAACCTTCGGAGGAAGTACCACATAGGCAAGACAATCATCCGACCAATGCTGTTCGAGCGAAAGAAAATGATGAGATATTGAAGTTAATCCAGAGGAGTGAATACAACATTGTAGATCAATTACTACATACTCCATCTAGGATATTTGTTCTCTCCCTGCTATTGAGTTCTGAAGCTCATAGGGAAGCTCTACAGAAAGTTTTGGAACAAGCTTTTGTAGAACCTGGCGTTACAATAAGCCAATTCAACAACATCGTTGCCAACATTTCCGCCGGAACTAACCTAAGTTTCTGTGACGAAGATCTTCCTGAAGAAGGAGTAGACCATAATCTTCCACTTCACATCTCAGTTGGCTGCATGGGTGATACACTCACAGGAGTCCTAATAGACAATGGATCCTCTCTCAACGTCATGCCGAAATCAACATTGTCAAGATTATCCTTCGAAGATTACCCTCTGAGAAAAAGTCATGTCATCGTCAAAGCATTTGATGGATCAAGGAAGTCAGTTTTTGGAGAGGTAGATCTTCCCATAACTATTGGACCTCAGACGTTCAAAATCACTTTCCAAGTTATGGATATTCCAGCACAATACAGTTGTTTGCTAGGTCGCCCGTGGATTCATGAGGCTGGGGCAATTACTTCAACACTTCATCAGAAACTGAAGTTCATAAGAAATGACAAATTGGTAACCGTATGTGGAAAACGAGCTCTGATCGTCAGCAACCTGTCATCATTCTCCGACATAGAACCAAAAGAAGTTGTTGGAACTAAATTCCAAGCACTTTCCTTGGACAAAGGAAAGGAGAAAGCAGCGTCTATTTCTTCCTACAGAGATGCAATCCAAGTTGTAAAGGATGGCACTACCAGTGGTTGGGGGCACATTAATATTCCTACCAACAACAAGAACAGAACAGGAGTTGGATTCTTTCCAACATCATCAAAGACTATTCCAGGAATTGAGGTAGTTCTTCCAATTCAAGAAACTTTCCGCAGTGGAGGTTTTCTTCAACCTGTTCAACAAACAGTCAATACCATCGGTACGGAAAACACCGATGAAGAGGAATGACTATCCTATCTTAACAAAGCAGGATACATAGCCCTATCAGAGTCTGAATCACCTTGCTGTTATCCGACTAAGGGATCTGAAAGTAAGACTCAACCAAGCAGTGACGAAGTTACAAATAGATTCACCACCGGAAATCATGGTTCATCAGAAGAAGTTCCTCCTATCCCCGAAGAGACTTGGGATACATTAGGAGAACCAAGCGGAAAATTCGACTACATGGTGAAATACTCCGCTCCTGAAAGCTCAAAAACCTCTTTTGAAGATATCATTCCAACGGGATGGGACATTGATTACGAGTACCTTACTCAGCCAAAAGAGATGTATAACCCTTGCTATTCATCATCATCGACTGGTGAAATCATCATTGAAGATTATATCCCCAAGTCACCTTCCGAGGCTACTGATTTAGAGTTCACATACCTAGTCAATGCCATCTTGGGAGAAGAGCAAGACCAAAATATAGAAGAGGATGATCTCGAAAGTGTCTCCGACAACGAGTCTCTCCATTCAGAAGATTGGAAGTTTCCTCAAAAGAAAAACCGACATACTCCACTTGGAAATGGGTATGCTCACACCGCTCAGTCTGCTGAAGTAGAAGAAGATCGTCTGAGTGTTGCAAAGACAATGGTTGGTAAATCAAGACCTACCATAGGCCAGTTTAAGCCTAAGGTTTCAGATTACTTAGTGCACAATGGGGTTCGCCACTATTGGACAGCTGTTGAAGTTACAACTGTTGTTCGCACTCCTAAGTAGGAACTTTCACCGTTATTTTATCCTCTCACCATAGCCCAGGGTGAAGAGATGTTTCATAGGGCTTTGCATTTTACTATTTCTTAGGAAAATGTCCCTCTTTGCTTCGCCCAAAGCAATAGAGTTTTGTTTTATAGGGTCTTTATTTCAAGAAATGACTGTCAATAAATAAAAATGTCATTTTGTTCCGTCGTTAGTTTTTCCTTTTCTTTTTTTCGGAAATTGGTAATCCTAAAAAACACCCTTAAAAAACATCAAAAATTCCATTAACTGCATACACCGAGTCTTCCCTCGTTGTCTAAATAAAATTTATCACACATATGCAGATTAATCATAAAATACCCCGTTGAAACGTGCGATCATATGACTTCTCCAAGCTTTGAGTTTCCTGTATTCGAGGCAGAGGAAGAAGAAGACGAAGAAATATCAAAGGAAATTTCACGATTACTCCAACAAAAGGAAGAGGACATTCAACCATACAATGAGCCTCTAGAGATCATTAACCTCGCTTCCGATGGAAACAGAAAAGAGGTTAAGATTGGAGCTTCGCTCAGTTCAGAGATCAGAGAGAGTTTCATACAGCTGCTCAAAGAATTCTCAAATATCTTCGCTTGGTCTTGTCAAGATATGCCAGGGTTGGATACCAGTATAGTGGAGCATCACTTGCCATTAAAAGCAGAATGCCCTCCGGTCAAGCAAAAATTGAGAAGAACTCATCCGGAGATGGCCATGAAAATCAAAGAGGAAGTTCAAAAGCAGATCAACGCAGGTTTCCTCGTCACTTCAGAATACCCTCAGTGGTTAGCTAACATTGTTCCCGTTCCTAAGAAAGACGGAAAAGTCCGCATGTGCGTCGACTACAGAGATTTGAACAAAGCTAGCCCTAAGGATGATTTTCCTTTACCACATATTGATATGTTGGTAGACAGTACAACAAAATCCAAAGTTTTCTCATTCATGGACGGATTTTCAGGATACAACCAAATCAAAATGGCACCTGAAGACATGGAGAAAACAGCTTTCATCACCCCCTGGGGCACGTTCTACTATCGTGTTATGCCTTTTGGACTAAAGAACGCAGGGGCAACTTATCAAAGGGCCATGACTACGCTTTTCCACGACATGATGCATAAAGAAGTGGAAGTCTATGTGGACGACATGATTGCCAAATCAGAAAATGAAGAAGATCACATACAGAATCTGACAAAGCTATTTCAACGCTTACGGAAGTTTCAGCTTCGCCTGAACCCCAACAAGTGCACCTTTGGTGTCTACTCAGGGAAACTCCTTGGTTTCATTGTCAGCAAACGAGGAATTGAAGTAGATTCAGACAAAGTCAAGGCAATTCAAGAAATGCCTTCACCCAGAACCGAGAAACAAGTTAGAGGATTTCTTGGACGTCTGAATTACATCTCGAGATTCATATATCTCATGACTGCAACTTGTGCTCCTATTTTCAAACTTCTACGGAAAAATCAAAGTTGTGTCTGGACAGACGATTGTCAGAAAGCGTTCGACAGCATTAAGGAATATCTGCTCGAACCACCCATCTTGTCCCCTTCAGTGGAAGGAAGACCTTTGATAATGTACTTAACCATCTTAGAAGATTCCATGGGTTGTGTCCTTGGACAGCAAGACAAGACGAGAAGAAAAGAGCATGCCATTTACTACCTAAGCAAGAAATTCACTGACTGTGAATCCCGCTACTCCATGCTCGAGAAGACGTGTTGTGCTTTGGCCTGGGCTGCCAAGCGTCTCCGCCAGTACATGATTCGACATACTACTTGTTTGATCTCTCATATGGATCCAATCAAGTACATCTTTGAGAAGCCTGCTTTAACTGGGAGAATTGCCCGTTGGCAAATGTTGTTATCAGAATATGACATTGAGTATCACGCTCAGAAAGCCGTGAAAGGAAGTATCCTAGCTGAGCACCTGGCTCACCATCCACTCAATGGTCATGAATCAACCAGTTTCAACTTTCCAGACGAGGACGTCATGTACCTCAAGATGAAAGATTACGACGAGCCACTACCAGACGAAGGACCTGAGATAGGATCCCAGTGGGGCTTAATCTTCGACGGAGCTGTCAATGCTTATGGACGAGGAATTGGGGCAATCATTGTTACACCTCAGGGTACCCATATTCCATTTACCGCCAGATTAACTTTCAAGTGCACAAACAATGAGGCCGAATATGAAGCTTGCATCATGGGTCTCGAAGAAGCCGTGGATCTAAGAATCAAACACTTGGATGTATACGGAGATTCTGCTTTGGTCATCAATCAAATCAAAGGAGAATGGGAAACACGCCAACCAGGGTTAATTCTTTACAAAGACTACGCGAGAAGATTGTTACCATTCTTCGACAGAGTAGATTTTCATCACATTCCTCGCGAAGAAAACAACTTGGCTGATGCATTAGCCACACTCTCTTCCATGATTAGGATAAATCATTGGAATGACATTCCTCGGATCGATGTTATGCGCCTGGATCGGCCCGCTCATGTTTTCACAGTAGAAGCAATCATCGACGACAAACCGTGGTATCACGACATCAAGAACTTTCTTCAAAAGCAAGAGTACCCTCTTGGGGCATCAAAGAAAGATAGAAAGACTTTGAGAAAGTTAACTTGTAGATTTTTCCTAAATGAAGATGTTCTGTACAAGAGAAACTTCGACATGATTCTGCTCAGATGCGTTGACAGAAAAGAAGAAGAAGTACTCATGAGAAAAATACATGAAGGTTCCTTTGGTACTCACACCAATGGACATACCATGACAAGGAAAATACTGAGAGCAGGATATTATTGGCTGACGATGGAGTCAAATTGCTACCAATACGCAAAGAGGTATCACAAATGTCAGATCTACGCCAATAGAATTCATGTGCCACCATCTCTTCTCAACACACTCTCTTCCCCTTGGCCTTTCTCCATGTGGGGAATCGACATGATTGGAATGATCGAGCCAAAAGCGTCCAACGGACATCGCTTCATCTTGGTAGCTATAGACTATTTCACCAAATGGGTTGAAGCAGCTTCATATGCAAACGTTACAAGACAAGTTGTCGTCAGGTTTATCAAGAATCACATCATCTGTCGCTACGGCATTCCTAGCAAGATAATCACTGACAATGGGTCAAATTTGAATAACAAAATGATGAAGGAACTTTGTGAAGAATTCAAGATTGAACATCACAACTCATCTCCTTACAGACCAAAGATGAATGGAGCTGTAGAAGCAGCTAACAAAAACATCAAGAAAATCGTTCAGAAGATGGTCATCACTTACAAAGATTGGCATGAAATGCTCCCGTATGCTCTTCATGGTCACCGTACATCAGTACGTACTTCGACTGGAGAAACTCCTTTCTCCCTTGTATATGGCATGGAAGCAGTCCTACCCATAGAGGTTGAGATCCCATCAATGAGAGTCTTGATGGAGGCGAAATTAACAGAAGCCGAGTGGTGTCAAAGCAGATTCGATGAATTAAACTTGATCGAAGAAAAGCGCATGACAGCTTTATGCCACGGTCAGCTATATCAACAAAGAATGAAGAAAGCTTTCGACAAAAAGGTTCGACCTCGCACAATCAAAGAAGGCGACCTTGTACTCAAAAAGATTCAATCTTTTCTCACAGATTCGAGAGGGAAATGGACTCCCAATTATGACGGCCCCTACGTGGTCAAGAGAGCTTTCTCAGGAGGAGCCTTAATACTCACGACTATGGATGGAGAAGAATTCACCCGTCCTGTGAACGTCGACGCAGTCAAGAAATACTTCGCCTAAATAATTAAAAGAACAGCTCGCTAAGTTGAAAACTCGCAAAGAGCGACTTAGGCAAAAAAGAGCGTCTCGGTGAATCGAAAACCCGAAAGGGCGATTCAGGCAAAAGTTAGAGACATAAAAAATAAATAATCAATCCCGGTAGACTTAAAACCCGAAAGGGGTAGTTTACGCAAAAGTTAGGGATATATGGCAAGTAACCGTGTTCAGGACAAACTTGATCATTCAAAAAATCCATAGCGGAGTATTCATCAGCAGTAGGTCATCTTCTACGAAGCATGAATGCAGCGCAACCCGGAGTGGAAGGGAAAGATAACGGTCGTCACGTTTCATCGTAGCCCTTTTCCCAAAAAATTACCAATTTCCAACTTTGTAAATACTCCATGGAATCAAGCATTTGGCTGATTACCATTCCATATATAATAATTTGAGCCTTGTGCCTTTCTTTGCAATCGAGTCTTATTCAGTTTCTTGAAATGCATTTTAAGATTAAACAATCATTTTCTTGAAACAAAATGTTTTCATAAAATAAAATGAATTTACTTGCAAAAATAAAGGTGAAATTTCTTTCTAAGGTTTACAAACAATAGGAAGAATGCAAACAGCTACTTCGAGAACGGTTGAGACTCTGGGAACCAAGATTTCCCCATGAGGTCGCTTTGCGAACATCTCCCGATGACGGATCTTCACTTCAATTCATATTACTCACTTCGGACAGCGGACAACTGATAACCAGGTATCCCCAACAGAGTTCGAACTACAAGAAGAAGACATCTTCTGCTCAACAAGATTCAAGTTGTATCATAGGATTTTACATCCGCGACAATTCTATTCACATTCACTTTGCATTTCATAATCATCGTAATATTCATGCATTTTGTCTCACACCATATTTGCGTAATTAGCATAGTCGAGCCAGGTTTTGATCGTGTTAATACCCAAATTACTTGGGCATATACTCAAGATTCCTCTGCAAAGTTGTGAAAGGGTTTTCTTCTTCATGGAGAAGGTTCATACACCCAAATTCCCCAATCAAGTCAACAAATGGTAGTCTCCCTCAAAGAGATAGTTTGTTCACTTTTGGAGTTCCTCAGCCAAGATTCTCCCGCAGAGCAACACTCGACAGTCTTTCTTCAGATGAGATAGTCTATTTCGCATTTTGGAATTCCCCACAGGGTCGATGAGCGGTTCTCTTCCCCAAGAAGTGTGAATTCCCCGACATAATTGACAAGTGGTAGTTTTTCCTCCTGGAAAACAGTTTGGTATTTCCCAAGCAGGGTCAAGAGATGCCACTCTTCGTCAAAGAAAACAGTTTGGTATTTCCCCAGCAGGGTCAAGAGATGCCACTCTTCGTCAAACAAAACAGTTTGGTATTTCCCCAGCAGGGTCAAGAGATGCCACTCTTCGTCAAAGAAAACAGTTTGGTATTTCCCCAGCAGGGTCAAGAGATGCCACTTTTCATCAAAGAAAATAATTTGGAATCTCCCCAGCAGATCGACAAATGATCCCCAGCGGAGTCAGTGAATGGCAGTCTCTTTCGGCAAAAGACAGTTCACTCACTTTTTGGGACAAAAATAACGAATGGCAGCCTTCTTCATGAAGACAGTTCGTTTCGCTTAAAGATTCCTCAACAAAGTCAGCAAATGGCAGTCTCTTTCGACAGAAGACAGTTTGCTCATTTTCTTTCACGGCAGGGTCAACAAATGGCAGTCTCTCCCAGTAGAAGACAGTTTGTTCCCCTAGCAATTGGCAAATGGCAGTCTTTCCCCAAGAAAAGACAGTTTGTCTGTTAAACATTCAAGAGATCGACAAATGGCAGTTTCTTTAAACAGTTTGTCTGTTTCTGGGATGTTTCATCCCATTCAGAGTCGACAAATGGCGGTTTCTCCTCTTAGGAAAACAGTTTGTTGGTTCCCTGGCACAAGTCGATGAATGTGGGTTTTCACCCCGAAAACAGTTCGTCTGCTTTCAAGCAAAGTCATTAGCCCCTCAAAAGATCATGAGGCCATATGACATTCTTTCAAGACGTCAAGTCAAAAGGGAAGATGGTGAAGTTTCTTTATTACCATCAAATGGCGTCTCATCTCCAAGTGCTGATGAGAAGTTTGATGAGGAAACAAACCTTTGAAGTTTCTTTATTACCATCAAATGGCGTCTCATCTCCAAGTGCTGATGAGAAGTTTGATGAGGAAACAAACCTTTGAAGTTTCTTTATTACCATCAAATGGCGTCTCATCTCCAAGTGCTGATGAGAAGTTTGATGAGGAAACAAACCTTTGAAGTTTCTTTATTACCATCAAATGGCGTCTCATCTCCGAGTGCTGATGAGAAGTTTGATGAGGAAACAAATCTTTGGAGAATTTCTCTTTATCTGAGATATTGTCCAAAATCACAACTTAGACCAGTTTCGAGATGCCGACATCTGAAACAAGGGGAGGTTGCTTGCCTTTTTCTAAGTGTCAACACTTAAAGAAGATGGATTGCGCATCCTACATTGCCATCCATTCACCAGAATCCACATGACGTATTCCTACAGGAGTTTGTCTCCTCATTCCCCGTTAAGTACGATAACGGGATCAGTTCATGTAAAGATTTTATCAATTACAACATCTCAGGAGCGTCCAAAATTCGGGCATTCTTTGATATTTAAGTCTCTTTCACGCAGGAGAGATCGAGATATCAATCTCTCTCCCCCCGGATAAAAGAAACTTAAATAGGGGCATCTGTCATACCCTAATTTTTGACCCCCCTGAGATGAAATATCTTCAGGATTTTCATCAGGTCAAAGCAAGTACTCTGAGTAGTCACTTCTTCATCTGGCATTTAATCAAGGATGTTCAAAGACAAGAAAACTCAGGCAAAGGATCAATCAATAGAAGGATTGGTCTCTAACACAATCATAGGACTCAAAAGCTTCACTTTTATATTCACCTATGATTGATTAGACACCCAGTCATCTGAGTACAGGTTTACTCAGGTCACCAGACTAGGGTTTTTGAGCCTATCAAGGACTGAAATCAGGGATCACCTTTGGGAAACCCTAAAAAGCTCCAAGACATCTATTAAAGACTTCAATCATCTTCAAATGATCCATACAATAAGATCCACTGGACATCACACCTCAATTCAAGATCCACAGTCACCAATTTCATCTGGTCGACAATTAGGGTTTTTAACCTAATTCATCTGGATAGTTGACTTTTAAACAGGGCATGGATCCAAAACTCAAGACATGATTCAAGAACCTCTACTACCTCAATATAACCCATTTACATCACTCATTTGAGGAGAAGATCTTAATTCCACACAAAAGTCCAAAATCTCACTTTATCTGGAAAAAGTCAACTGTATGGGATCACCTTTGACTTTTAAGATTTTTGGTCAAACCATGACTTTCAAAGATCAAAATCATCAATATATGGATATTAAAGTCATTTGACCAAAGAAATTCAAGAAGAATCATCAAGGAGCAAAAAGTCGGGAATTAGGGTTTTTTAGGGCATTGTGGGAACTCAAAATTTCACCTACACAACTCAAAAAACTTCCAACATGAAAGTTGTAGATCTTGCAAAGGATTGAAGAAGATTCCCAAAAACAAAGGCATGTGATTATGTAATGATTGCATTTTTGAATTTATGGCAGATGGTGAATCATCAAGGAATCTTGCTCTAAGCCAATTAGAACTCTCCTCTGCATCAGAAATGTTCCCTAAGATCATACAAGATCAATGGTTGGGGAAGCTAGCCCGAAAATGCATCATTGCATTTGGGATATTTTCAAAATTTCTTCATGGCTAAGAAACCAAACTCACTTCACTAAGCAAGCTTGCTATGTTCAACTACTCTGAACCATTTGCCTATAAATAGAGGGGTCTTTCTCATTCAAAAAACGCACCAAAGCAACAGAATTCTTGCTTTCTCTCTTCTTTCTTCATACTTAGTTTTTTTCAAAGGTCCTTTGGCAAGAAGACTCGGATTCTTCAAACCAAAGCTCTCTCTTTGGAAGTAAGTATTCAAACACATTGGGGGAAGCATTTAGAGGTGATCCAGACCTCTGGAATACTTCTGGGCGTGGAGAATCATCATCTTCACCTCTCACTTGGAGCTGTTGCAGTTGGGGTCGAGCAAGAGGTTCTGGGCACTTTCAGTCCAAGTTAAGCATCTCAACACCTTCCAGGAGGATCACTGAAGCTATCTGGATCGTTGCAACAACTCTGCAACACACTTTGATCAGAGCCAAATCTTCATTTTTCAGGTAAGTTTCAAGAACTTCAAACTCTATAATTCACGCATGATAAATTAGAAATGAAGTTACCGATTGGTTTCTGCACCTTTAAGGATCATTAGCCCTCAATCAATTGCATCATATCATGCATATAGAGTATTTCATGTTAAATTTCAGTTTTGGGGTTCTTAGTGCTCATGCGTGCGAATTTTGAGTTACAATGAAAATAAATGAAATTAAAGGATACCATCATGATCCTCGTTCAAAAACGAGCAAAATCCATGTTTACATCTTTAAGTTTGGTTGAGAAACGAAGGAGATAGCAAAATTTCAAATCTTGAAGCTTGAGGTTGAAGATGGTGGCGCCATTTTTTTGAATTTCCCAGAATTGAGTTTATCTTATTTTGAATGATAGCTGTGTCATATACGAATGAATGGTAGTGTCCCAGTGGTTACAGCGCGCGTCCAAAAGCCTTGCCTTGCCTTAGGTCTGGGGTTCGATCCCCCTCTCAGACCTTTTGTTCATTTATTTTCTTTTTTAGCTCATTCATTGCTTTGTTCTACATATAATCATATGGGCTCCCTTCTTAAACAAGCCACGCGCGTGGCCCAGTTGGTATTTGTTTTGTTTGGTAACCTATAGGGCGTGGGTTGAAGCCTTGAAGGAGACAAACCCAATTTTTTACCACTATTTTCCTTTGTTTTATTCACAAACTTCACATAATTATTTAACCTATCAAACTAATCCATTTTCACTTCATTTTCACACACTTGTTATTTAATATACCTGTTTTATAAATAATCAAAAAAATCATAAAAATATTATTTATTTCATGTATTTTTATTAGGTTTAAAATAGTATGTTTTAAGTGTTTTCTTAAATACTTTAAATATACATTTTTATTTTGTTTTGACCTAATTATTCTTGTGAATGATTTTATGATAAAACCCTAATCATTTAGGTCTTAATTAGGTATAGATTTTATCTTTACCTTGATTAAGTTGACTTTTGTCAATTTGCAAAACTGTTTTCAATCTCCGATTAAACGGATGATTAAGGTTTTCAAACAACAAAACCTTATATCATTTCAATCATTTTCAACTGTTTCTCATAAACAAGAAAAAACATTTTCAAAGGGCCTCTAATAGAGTGTAAGTCCCAGCACCTTTTTCTTTTCATAGTTTGTTTTCAAAAACTGTATTTACAAAATCTTCTTTCTGCTTTCAAAATATTCTTCTGGTATTTGAAGGGCATTATTCCCGGTGAAACTCTTCAGATACCTATGTGACCTTTGTCCATCTTCACTTCTTCTGTTTTCAAAACCTTTAACTGTTTATAATAAATATTCAACTGTTATCAAAATAACAAAAATTATTGGTAAGGCTTTGTACATACTTCTTCAAGGGCCTCCACTCCATCCAGGTTAGGCTTTACAAGCTTTCAATTTACAGTCTTTGTTTAAATTACTGTCAAATATAAACTGTGCATATATTTGTTTAGAACTACGTCTGAGTGTAAACCTTAGGACAGTTAAACTATATATATATATATATATATATATATATATATATTATATGAATATGACCTAGGATTGAGAATGTCTTCCCGGTGAAGGCTCTTTCCTAATTAGAGATCTGTAGTTCAAACCCCCAAGATGAATTATTCCCGGTGAAACATCTTGGCAAAAACCTTAGAATCCAAAAAATAGGACACATCCACCCAAAGAGGAATTATTCCCGGTGAAACCTCTTACCCATTTGCTTAAAGCCAAAATAAGTTCAAAACTACATAGCTTTCTCTTGTGCTATAACAAGGACCCTCGATGACCCTCGATTAGCCTCCTCTTGGGCTTTGTACAAGGACCCACAGGCTTCTTAAAAGCATTTCCAGCTTCCTCTTGAGCTTGTTTACAAGGACCCACCAGGTTTCTTATAAACATAGGAACAGGTCTTTAGTCACCTTTTAACCTACCTTGGTGAGTTTCTTCCAATTTAAACTAGACTTTAAACAAGCTAAGTTTGTCTCAATTTTACATTGAGTACACCTTTTGGAATGAGAGACATGGACAGTCTCTGTCACCCTTATCTTCATCAATTTTCCTTAGCAGAGTCTAGGACCCATGTTTGATTATCCTCAGCAAGAGTCAGCCTTCATCTTGGGCTTTAAACAAGAAGTCTCCAGTAGATAATCTTTCTGCCAATCATTTTAACAAAAACCCCTGGAAAGGGTTAGCCTCCAAAATCACTTCTTCAAAAACCAAAGATTCATTTCTCTTAGGAGATAATTACCCCAAAAGAATAAAGACCCCTGAAAAGGGTTAGCCTCCAAAGTCAATTAATAAAAACCTGTTTAAAAGAATAAAACCCCTGGAAAGGGTTAGCTTCCAAAAATCATTCTTTTCAAAAGATAAACTCACCAGCTGAGTCAAAATCCCTGGAAAGGGTTAGCTTCCAAAAAAATCAGTCTTTTAATAAATAAATCCTTCAATAGAGTCAAAATCCAACAAAAATAGTTAGCCTCAACCTTGGGCTTCATACAAGGCACCAAAACAATAAAACTCCCCTGTTAATAGTCAGCCTCAACCTTGGGCATTGTACAATGCAGATAATAGAGTCTCCCCAGTGAGTCCTTCATCATTCAGGTAGCCACAACCTTGGGCTTTGTACAAAGCAGATAAACCATACTTCGTATGTTAAAGATTCCTAACATCTAGGATCTTTCCCTATTAGAGTCATTCATACTCAGTCAGCCACAACCTTGGGCTTTGTACAAGGCAGAAAATAATATTTTTTCTAGCTAGAGTCAGCCTCAATTCTGGGCCTTGTACAGAATACAAAAATTCCTTGTAATTAACCCCCAGTGGAGTTATCTCCTAGAGTCAATAAATAATACATCAATCAAAAGCCTCAAGCTTGGGCCTCATTCAAGCCAGCTAAAAAATCAAATCTTTTATACAGTAGATAGACATAGCTTATCTCTATAGAGAGATCTTTCCTCTATCTCACCACATTCAAACAAACAAACATTACATTTCATTTTAATCAAGTCTCCCATTTAGGATTTTGAAAGGCATGAGATGGCAGTAAAACCCAGACATGCGGTAACTTTCCCTAATTTGGACGAGCATCTTTCTTTCATTTAAGAGATACTAGCATACTTGCAAACACACAAGTAAGGTCACTCTCTTAATGAAATGAATTCAATCATTCTGTCACTCTTTAAAAATGTTTGTGGTGGAATAGTAGAAATACCTCTCTATAAAGATGACTTCATGTCTCTTTACTGTAAACAGAGATTTAATTCAAGCTTCAACCTTGAGCTTCAAGCAAGGCACCCAAAAATAATTAATAATTAATTAGTTCCCCGAACTACATTAAGCTCTGACTTCCATTAGGGATATGTAGGCATGAGGTTCACAAGGAATCTCAGCGAGCTAATAAAATACCAAAAATAGTCAGTCTGTCTTTCTGTCTTTCTTTTATTCAATTCAATTCCTTCTCCTAACAAAAAGGAGAAACTTTCCCAATAATCATTAGCAAACACAAACACAAATGACACAGAGAAGGTTCCTGTAGAGTACTACAGATATGTAGGGTGTTTAAACACTTCCCTATGTATAACCGACCTCCCGGACTCCAGAATTTCTAGTCTAGGTGAATCCCCACACTTAGGAAACTCCTAGGGTTTAGTTGAGATCTTTTTTTCCCTTTCCTACTCGTAGGACAATAAGAAAGTTCGTGTGATATCGTAGGAAGAACTGAAACAAAATTCATCCCACCACGGGCGCATTCTCCTTCCAAATTTCGCGTGAAGGGTCTAGCGTGCCGTCCTCCCAAGTGAAACGGGGAGGTAAAAAAAACGACAACCACACTAGGGTTCTACTCCATCTTTAATTTTGAAAATGTCAAAGATTTTCAATAGTAGTTCCAAGTGAAACAATCAAAGTTTTGATTTTTTTAATATATACTAAGAAGACATGGGAATCGGGAATGTTATTGTCAAGAGGAATGTATTTTTCGTACTGTGATAAACATAACTAATTTAAACTTTGAAAAATATTAAAGTTGTAGAAATTACATAAATTATATAGATAAGGGTTATAATTTCTTCAAGTGTTTAGACGATGGCATTGTAGATGAAAGGGATTTAAAGATTGAATGAAAAAAATTAAATAATAGACTTGTTAACATAAGAGTAAAGGTGGGAAAACGGGCCGCCGCCCCGCCTCGCCTTAAGGGCGTTAAAAAAATAGTGGGTTGCACAAACCCGCCAAGTTGGCAGGCTTGCTCGCTTATTTATTTATTTATTTTCTTTTTTTGATAAATCAATAAACTTTTTTTACTTTTTTATAAAACATATATTCATAAATAAATACATATCAAAAATTGATATTACTAGAATTAACTAAAAAAAGACGGGCTTAAAGTGGGACAGATTGAATGAATAAGTGGAGGGTTTGACGAGCGGCGAATTTTGACAGAGCGGACTTTGGCGGGCAGAACCCAAAATTCTAACTCATCCCGTAATTTTATGGCGGGTACGTGGGCCGGTTCGGCGGACCACGACCTGTTTTATCATCCCTATATAAGAGGATGGTTGAAAATGTCAATAATGTTTGAGCTTTTTAATTTAGAGATGAACTTAATGTTTAAATTTTTTGATAACGTACTTTAAATAGGTATATTATTAGCAAGCTTGTTGTAAACCTTATTTGAAATAAGTAAAATTTATTTTGACAAAAAATTGTGTTGGAATAATTTTGTTACACTATGTTGGAATAACTCTGTTACTATGATATATTTTGGTTAGACTAATTATAGTGTTAAATCTAGGACTAATTGGCGACAGGAGGGGGTCGTAATAGCATTTTTTCCATTGAGCCACTAAAATCAGGAGCACTTTCAAATCCTTCACTATCCTTAAGAATGGAGCAGATACCCTATACTAACCTTTTGGTTTTTCAAGATCTTTCCATGCTTGGCGATAATATTTCGAGGTTGATGAACGACAGCATGAATTCTCTTCTCATTATCCTTCCGTCTTTAGATGAGATTTCAACTACGGCATTTTCTTTTAACAAGGATAGTTCCCCAAGGCCTGCAATGAAGCGGTTTTGCAGTTTTTCTCTACTGGTTGAATTCTCCTAAGCTACAACTTTAATATCATTGTTCTTATTCCCAAAATTAAAAATGTATATTATATTAGGGGTGGTATTAGCTTACACTATTAGTTTATTGTTATTAGTTAATTAGTTACTGCCATGTGTCTTGTTCTTATTGGCCATAACTCCTTGTATATAAACTATGGTTCACTCATTTTGTAAGTTTATCCAAATCAATAAGACTTTACTTTCATCTTGCTCTGAGTTCGTTTTCTCTTTGCTATGAGTGTAACAGAATTCTGTTACATCTTCTCCTTCCCTTGGCATCATTCATGGAGTGTGAGTTCACATTCTTTCATTGTTAATATGGTATCAGAGCTCATACAGCTCTGGTAGCCATTGTTGCATTGTTCTCCTTCTCTTCGTTTAGCATCTATGCACTCTTTTTTCTTCTTTGCATCTACTCACGATTCTTGATTCGCTTCTTTGTTTTCTGAGAGTTGCATCCATCCTTTCGCATCTTCGTGCTTCGCGTTACGATTTTCTTCTTCTAATCAACAATGGCGTACCAGCAGTTTGCTGATTTTTCCACGAATTCAACAAATCCCTTTTATCTTCATCCAAACGAAAACCCTGCGCTGATATTGGTTTCTCCCCTTCTTGACGATAAGAATTATCACAGTTGGGCTAGGTCTATGCACATTGCTTTGATCTCCAAGAACAAGGATAAGTTCATTGATGGATCTCTTGGTAAACCACCAGTTTCAGATCCTCTTTATGCACCTTGGATTCGTTGCAATACGATGGTGCTTTCTTGGATACATCAGTCCATTTCTGAATCAATTGCAAAGTCAGTTCTTTGGATTGATAATGCTGCATGTGTTTGGAAGAATTTACAAATTCGATTTTCTCATAGTGATATCTTCCGCGTCTCTGATCTTCAAGAAGACATTTACAAGCTTCGCCAAGGTAATCTTGATGTCTCCAATTACTTTACTCAGTTGAAAGTTTTATGGGATGAACTGGAAAATTATAGACCTATTATTGCTTGCTCATGTGCTATTCCTTGTTCTTGTGGAGCTGTTACATCATATACACATTATCGTGCACAAGATCAAGTTATTAGATTTCTCAAAGGTCTTAATGAGAAGTTCACCCACTCCAAGTCTCAAAATATGATGATGAATCCTATGTCTGACTTAGATAAAGCATTTTCTCTGATTATTCAACAAGAAAGAGAGCTCAACAGTTCCAATTCTGCTTTAGTCAAGGCATCATCGAATCCTGAAGAACTTACCACTATTTGCCAAGTTCAGGTATCCTCTGGTAATCCTCATCACAAACCGAGTCAGAACTCATCTAAAGGAAGAATTTCAGGTTATGGAAAAGGCCACAATCGTGTTTTCACACACTGTGGTAGGACTAATCACACAGTGGAAACCTGTTTTCTCAAACATGGTTACCCACCAGGTTTCAAGACTAAGGGAAAGACTACACAGCCACACAACAATACTCAGTCCAATGCCAATGCCACCATCAATGCTGTTTGTGAGGCTTCTCAACAGGAATCTTCTCCATCTTCATGTACCTTCACTCAAGAGCAGTACAACAATATCCTTGAGCTGTTACAACAATCAAAACTTAATTCCCAAGTCAACTCTGTGTCCACATCTCCCTTAGCCATGAATTCTCATTCCTCCACCACTCTTGGTAAGTCCTTCCCTCTTTGGATCTTAGATACAGGAGCAACATATCATATAGCATATGACATTCATGTTTTTAGTAACTGCATCAATATCATTCCTATACATGTCAATTTGCCTGATGGATCACATCTTACAGCATCTGTGTCTGGTACATATACTATTTCCTCTACTTTAACCCTTCACAATGTCCTCTATATTCCTTCTTTTCATGTCAATCTTATATCCATTGCCAAACTAGCTAGATAATGATTGCTCTGTTCATTTTAAAGCTGATACCTGCCAAGTTATGCAGAATCATTCAAAGGCAAAGATTGGTACAGCTAGGCTCCAAAGAGGATTACATGTCTTGGATGCTATCAATGAATCTTCAACTTACACTGCCACCACCTCTGATAGTTTTCATTTATGGCATCTAAGACTAGGTCATGTATCTGATATAGGAATGCAATATATTTCTAAGCTTTTTCCCTTTATACCATGTAAAACTCATATTGTACCTTGTGATTCTTGTCACTATAGTAAACAAAAGAAATTACCTTTTCCTCATAGTATATCTCATTTTGCTGCCCCTTTTGAATTGTTACATGCTGATGTGTGGGGACCTTACTCTACCATTTCTATGTTGGTCCATAGATATTTTCTCACATTAGTGGATGACTATAGTAGATATACATGGGTGATTTTCCTTAAAACCAAAGATCAAACCAAAAACAGTTTAATTCAATTTGTAGCATATATAGAAAATCAGTTTAAAACAACACTTAAATGTCTTAGATCTGATAATGGTACTGAGTTTATGTCTTTATCCACTTTTCTTCTGTCCAAAGGTATCCTTCATCAAACCACATGTGTTGAAACACCTCAACAAAATGGGGTTGTTGAGAGAAAACATCAACATATTCTAAATGTTGCTAGATCTCTATATTTTCATTCTAACATTCCCCTTACCATGTGGAACTTTGCAGTTCAGCATTCCATCCACTTGATTAATAGAATACCTTCACCCCTGTTGAAATTTAAATGCCCTTATGAATTGCTCTTTAAGCAGCCTCCCTCCCTCATTCACTTAAAGGTCTTTGGCTGCCTTTCTTTTGCTACAACTCTACAATCTCATAGAACTAAATTCTTTCCTAGGGCCAGAAAATCTATTTTCTTAGGTTTCAAAGATCGCACTAAGGGTTATATCCTGTATGATTTGCAGAGTCATAGTATTTTTGTATCTAGGAATGTCATCTTTTATGAAAGCCATCTTCCCTTTAAAGATTCTTCTGCACCATCTACTTCTAATCCTAGTCCTACCAATGAAAGCTATTCTTTATATGATGACTTTCCTCAGTCACATTCACCCACAAGTACTACTGACCTGTCCCTTTCCCTTGATAATTATAGTACTTCTAGTACTTCTGTCAGCTCACTTGTCCCATCTAACTCTCTCTCTACTCCTAATGCTCAGCCTTCTTACTCTCCTCCTTTATCCAGTGGTCCTACTAGTAATGCTTTACTTCATCCAACAGATAATCCTAACTCTCCTGGTCCCTCTACTAATACCTCACATGACCATACTTCACCTTTAGCATCCAGTCCTTCTTTCTCTTCTTCTTCTGCTGAGTTATCTCACTCTACTGAGCATATCTCAGTTGCTGATCCTGCTCCATTAAGACAGTCCACTCGAGCTTCTCATCCCCCAAGTTATTTGGCAGATTATCATTGTTATCTTGCATCTCATGATACTTATGCATCTCATCATAATAAACAAAGCATACTTCATCCTATATCTTCTGTTATTTCTTATCATAAATGCTTTCCCTCATATAAACACTTCTGTTGCTCCATCTCATCCAATCCTGAACCAAAATCATATAATCAAGCCATTAAGTATGATTGTTGGAAACATGCCATGGATATTGAGTTACAAGCTCTTGCAGAGAATCATACATGGGATGTAGTAGATCTTCCTTCTGGGAAACGCCCTATTGGTTGTAGATGGGTTTACAAGGTGAAATACAAAGCTGATGGGTCTATTGAGAGACATAAGGCCAGATTAGTGGCAAAAGGTTATACACAACTTGAGGGTGTGGATTATTTTGACACATTCTCCCATGTTGCCAAGCTAACCACTGTGAGGGTTCTTCTTTCCATTGCTGCCATCAAGGGTTGGCACTTGGAACAACTTGATGTCAATAATGCTTTTCTTCATGGTGATCTACATGAAGAAGTGTACATGACTCTTCCCCCTGGCCTTCCCTCCTCTAATCCATCTCAAGTGTGTAAATTACTCAAGTCTTTGTATGGCTTAAAGCAAGCTAGCAGACAATGGTACTCAAAGCTATCTTCTTTCCTTATTTCTATTGGCTATACACAATCTCAGGCTGATCATTCACTTTATATCAAATCATCCAACTCTGACTTTACAACTTTATTAGTTTATGTGGATGATATTGTATTAGCAGGTTCTTCCTTTTCTGAAATTCAACAGGTCAAGCAATTACTCCATCACACTTTCAAAATCAAGGATCTTGGAAGACTCGGATTTTTTCTTGGTTTTGAGATTGCTAGAACCTCAGGTGGTATTTTTCTAAATCAGAGAAAGTACACTTTAGAGCTTCTTGAGGATAGTGGTATGTTAGCTTCAAAACTGTACCATTTGAACCAAACCTTAAGCTCTCCTTTACTGAAGGTCCACCTTTGGATGATCCTTCCAGCTATAGAAGATTAATTGGCAGACTAATCTACCTTACCAATTCCAGGCCTGACATTTCTTATGTTGTCCAACATCTAAGTCAATATGTCTCCCCTCCTTTACTTCCTCATTATCAGGCTGCTATTCGAGTGCTCAGGTATCTCAAATCCATGCCTGCTAAAGGACTATTCTTCTCTGCTTCTAGTCAGCTAAAGATATCTGCTTTTGCTGATTCTGATTGGGCCAGGTGCCCTGATACTAGGAAGTCTGTTACAGGTTTTTGCATCCTTTTAGGATCTTCTCTTTTGTGTTGGAAGTCTAAGAAACAAAAGACTGTCTCTCGATCATCCACTGAGGCAGAATATAGGGCTCTTGCTTCCTTTACTTGTGAGCTTCAATGGCTACAATATCTTCTTCATGATCTTCAAATTACTCTGCCTCAGCCTGCTGCAGTTTTTTGTGACAGCAAGTCTGCCATTTATCTTGCACACAACCCTACTTTTCATGAACGCAACAAGCATATAGAGATTGATTGTCATGTGGTCCGTGAGAAGATTCACTCCAAGCTCATTCATCTTCTTCCTATATCCACTACTGCCCAGCTGGCTGACATTTTCACCAAGCCTCCTCACTCTCCTGCTTTATCTACCATCTTGGACAAGTTGGGACTTTGTAGTATCCATAGTCCAACTTGAGGGGGGATATTAGCTTACACTATTAGTTTATTGTTATTGGTTAATTAGTTACTGCCATGTGTCTTGTTCTTATCGGCCATAACTCCTTGTATATAAACTATGGTTCACTCATTTTGTAAGTTTATCCAAATCAATAAGACTTTACTTTCATCTTGCTCTAAGTTCGTTTTCTCTTTGCTCTGAGTGTAACAGAATTCTGTTACATCTTCTCCTTCCCTTGGCATCATTCATGGAGTGTGAGTTCACATTCTTTCATTGTTAATAGGTGGCAATCAAATCCGTTAAATCAAAATTCATCTAATTCATCCACTAAATTATCCATCCAATCCATCCATTATATAAAATATTACTTAATAAATTGAATCTAATCCATCCAACAAATTTTGAAAATTCATTGGATTATTTGATTCTTTATTTTAATTTTAATGGACAACAATTTTAATCAAATAAAAATTTATTTATGTGAAAATAAGTATATATATATATATATATATATATATATATATATATCAGTATATAAATGCTTGTAACTGATTTAACGGTGTTGTTTCATCGTAAAATTCTTTTGTTGCTTTTTGAAAAAGTCAAACGCGTCCTTACGAATACAGTTGTCTCTCACACTGGAATAAAAGCTTTAGTCATTACTCTGTTTTGTAACTTTGTCTGATGGTGCGTGTAATACTAGAGGCGAAGCAGGATGCGGGGGTATAATTAGAGATCATAAAGGTGATTAGAGAGGAGGTTTTATCAAATATGTGGGAAATTGCAGTGCGGTTCTGGCTGAATTCTGGGGAGTTTTTGAAGGTTTGAAGATGACAAAGAGGTTGAATTTTCGACGAATTGAATTGAATGTGGATTCTCTTGTAGTGGCCAAAGCAATAGAAGATGCAGCTATTGATATAATTGAGTGTGTTCCGATTCTCCATCAAATTAGAAATATTATGGCGGAACATGAGATTGTTATAGTCTCGCATACTAATAGATTTTCGAATGGGTGTGCAGATATGTTAGCAAAGCGGGGCTGTACTGATAAAACTTCGGTCCTCTATGATGAAGTTCCTGAGTTTCTTGATCCTTTGTTGGCTGCGGATTCGATTGGAATCAGTAGTTATCTGTTTGATAGTTCGTAATTTCTTTCTCTTCTGGACGTAAGCCCTCTTGTATTTTAAAAAAAAAACTTTGGCTATATTTCGCTAAAATGAAATTTGTGTGTTTGTATTTAAAATTAACTTGTATTGTATTCCACCAAAAATAATGTAATCAGAAAAAAAACTTGTATTATGCTTGTTTGATTTTCTATCAAGGCCCTGAACGAGGTGTATATATATATATATATATATATATATATATATATATATATATATATATATATATATATATATATATATATATATATATATATATATATATATATATATATATATATATAATTTAGAGTTAAAAATTAGTTAAAGGAAATTTAAAAAAAAAAAAAAAATTCTTTGTAAAATAGAAAAAAATTATAAAAAATTATATAATTAATTTTATGGATGGATGGATATCCATCCGTTCAAATAGCTTAATGGATGAATTGGATGGATTATATTTTTTAATGGATGGATTGGATTTTTTAAAATAAATTTTAGTGGATCATAATGGATTAATGGATTGTTTGGATCCATCCATTAACAATCCAATCCATATCCATCCAATCCATTTATTTTGTCACCCCTAATTATATGGATCAATTTCAATCAATAGCGTTAGCAAATTTCAAGTTTAAAATAATTATTAAAATCATTACTCACAAGTTAGCTTCTTTGATGCCGCACCTTATCTCTTGAGAACAATGTAGTTTTATTCAGGATAGAAATATCAAGGATTGTATTTGTCTTAATTCGGAGACGATTAATCTTCTTGATTCAAAAGTTTTGTGTAAAAATGTTGCTCTGAAGGTGGAAATTATCAAAGAGTTTGACACGTTAAATTGATCTTTTCTCTTGAAAATGCTCTAGTAGTTTGGTTTCAACCAAACCTTTTGTCAATGGATTCAAAGTATTCTTCACTCAGCATGTTTATCTATTTCGATCAATGGTTCGCTTCATGTATTTTTTTAAGTGTTCTAGGGGAGTTTGCCAAGGAGACTCGGTTTCTCCTCTTCTTTTTTGTTTAGTGGAATATATTCTGAGCAGAAGTATAGGTCAGTTGGTTATTTTTTAGAAGCTTGATTTGATTACAGGTTCTAATAATCTCAAAGTCCCCTCTCACACTCTTTATGTCGTCGACATCTTTATCTTTTGCAAAGGAAAAATCTCTAACATTAGAGCTCTCACTTCAGCGTCTGGTCAAGTTGTTAACCGTGCAAAATCTTCTATTTATGGTGGTTCAATGTCATCTTCCAGGCTTAATATTTTGAAGGAGTTATTGGGTTTCAGGCTTTCAACAAAGGATCCACCCAGGGGTTAGTGAATTCTTACAACAAAATCAATAACAAATGATAGTTATGAGTTCGGTTTCCATCCTGCAATATAAATTTTAACCTCATAACTAACTTGTTATAAAAAAACTTAAACTTAAAAATTCACACTTAACAATGACACACCACAAATTAATAAGTTGAAAATAAATGTCTACTTTTCTAAATCTACTCCAATAACCTGTTGGATTACGTCTTGTTGACAGCTTATTCTATTTCTCAGCATACGAGGGTGTGCATATTTGAAATCCATGGACTATCCCTCAAAAGACCAAGGTTTGATCTATGGATATGGCAGATTAGTTGGTTTCTTTTGTATAATACAATTCAATTGACACATTTCATACTATTAAACGTATTTGAAGAAGTAATTTGTAATGGTCGGCCGATAATAGTCATGATGATAGATTAACCATTTCACCATGAGACTTTTCTTAGAAAAATCACAACATCCCCTGTGCACATCTTTCGTGACCTTAAGAACGAATAAATTAGTCACAAAAAAAAAAAATAAATAATACTCTCTCTGCTCCTGAATTAAGTATTTAAAGTGATAAGGTGTTGTGGAAATATGTGTAATCGATGCATTAGAAATTGAAATAGTTGATTTTTTAAAATAATATATTTTTTATTTAATATCTTTAAAGAGTACTTCAAAAATACTCGTTAACATAACCCGTAGAAAAAATATGAATATTAAGACAATTAATTGACAATTTGTAAAATTTTACTAGTTTACCCTTTAAAAGACAAAATTAGTTAATGTTTCAATAAGCGTATTTATTAAAAATTATAAAAAGATGCAACACAATTAAGAATGTGTTTGAACATAAATAACTAAAATACTTTAAAATTTAAAGGAAAAAAACTTATAAAAAGGGACCATATATATATATATATATATATATATATATATATATATATATAATGGTCTTAAATTGAAAGGCAAATCTCATATTATATCCTTCGAACAGGTACTTAAATTGTAGAGAGAAAGTTAAGGGCATAATTTGATAAAGCAATTAGTGACTTATTTATTCAAAAAACGTTTTTCTTTTTAGAAATGCAAAAATGTCTCATACGAGAAACAATGTCAAATAAATTTATGCGAAGCGATAGTTTCACAACGGTCCCATGGTCTAGCGGTTAGGACATCAGACTCTGAATCTGGTAACCCGAGTTCAATTCTCGGTGGGACCTTTTTTCCCATACTATGATCTTATTATTTTATCATACTTTTAAAATAAGTTACTCTTCAACTAATTAGATTATATTTCTTAATAAATCTTTTTTTTCTCTCTTTTTCTTAAGGAGTGTGGAGTTAATATTTTTACTTATATATGAATGGATTAAAACATAGTTTAATGTGAATTCTGCTAATTTAAAGTTTTTTTGTTTTACCATGTCAACCAACTAATTATTTTGTGTATGATATATATAATTGATTGGCTACGTAAAATTACAGGTTGGAGAGCTGAACCCAAATTTAACTCGAGATTCAAGTGAATTTCATATGGTATAAATCAATGTAATTATAAAAAAGATCAAAATGCTTAATTTGTACTATGTAAGGTTCTTTATTAAACTTATATTTGTTTTTCACTTTTTGTTTTAAAGAACCAAATAACAAATCTCAAGCATAAAGAGTGGAGAATCACATTAGGGTTATTCAGAGAAGTTTTCAAGAAAAAAATCGAAAGAACCAAATAACAAATCTCAAGCATAAAGAGTGGAGAATCACATTAGGGTTACTCAGAGAAGTTTTCAAGAAAAAAATTGAATTGAATTCCACTGTAATAAAAGGTTATTGAGTTGTCGAATCGAATCGTTTCAATTTATCTAGAATCGAACAAAATTAAAATTATTGATTTGGTATAATGATTTGAAATTATTAACTGAATTAAATTGTTAATTTTTTCTAAATCGAACTATTTGTTTTATTTAAAAATATTAATAAAAAAATTTTAAACATGCTTTTAGCATTTTTTATTTTTCAGTTTCGATTCGGTTTATTTGTCATTTGGTTTGTATCTTGTCATATCAATACACACCTTATTATACCATTTGCTATAAGATGACCCATTTTACGGAAGCACATCTATTTTCCTTTGTGTCGGACCGCTAATATAGGAATAAGAGATAAATGAATTTCATCGAAATTTCTTCTTTTTTCCCCGTAGAGTCGTGTGTATAATTATTTATGCACCTTCAATGTATGTGCGTAAAAATCGGCATCTCTTCGATGAATTGAATTTTTGGTAAAGGTGGTGAAGGAGGTAGTTAGCTAATGCGAGCACCTTTAAAATGACTTTTGTGATTTAGAAGTTGGAGAATCTAGAAAAAGTTGGTTAACATGTTCAAAATACGAAAGAGACCGCATCGTCGAATTGTCACTTGGTGTTGGTTTTACCTTCTTACGAGCACCTTTTGTTTTTAACGGTTAAGACGGTGATTTCAAATATGTGGTTTCTGGATAAGCAACCTTCCTCATTTTCTTCTTGATATTGAGTTTCATATTGTCATCGGATTTCAAAAATCTCTCTTGTATCACTTCCCATTAAAATCGGGTTGTTACACATCACACAATCATCATCAAACCTAGGCCTTTTCCAGTGAGTTATAACCTCATCCATTCGTATTAGACTATCAAGTTTCACCTTTTTTTTAAATTAAACAAACACATGGGAGACCATACGTTCCTAAGTGTGCAACCACATGTTGAGCTATCGGAACTTACGTTCTCAGCTTGTTTGACTTCGTGAAAATTAAAATTCAATCTTGCTCGAGCTATGTTATCGACCGACTGTGAATATAGAATGTTGTCTATGAATTTGTGTTCCAATACTGTGATATTGCGACCAAATGGTGTTTGTATCTCATTATGCTAATTTTGGATCATTTGGTTTATAGAGTCCCAATCTCTACACAAGTCACCATTACTATTTCCCAACCAATTCTTCAGTGTAGCATGGGCAAACTTAACTCGGTAAGTTGCTGTATTTCCAAGGTATATAATCTGATTGGTCTAAGAAGAAATAATATTCTCCTTCACTTGGTCCAGAATTGTACTTTCAACATATTTTAAGAAATGTGGATATTTCTAACACACCTTCTTGAAAAGTATAACAATATCGGCATATAATTCTTCTGCAGAATAATATATTGTATCATTACTTGCATCCATTATTCTTTCCACTATCATGCTAGCCTTGGCCAATTTTCCTTCTTCACCATTTATTTGTTTGGTCCATACTACAGGTTTAAGTCAACTTCTCACATTCTTTATGATGTGATACCTACAAAGTAATGTGTATGATGTAGGAAACACCTTTTGCAACTCAATTCATCAATGCGGTATTACGACCGGTGACAATGATCTTCAATGTTTTTTCCTTGTTCTTTAAATTTTCTGGCACACTTCTAAAGCCCAATTTGCGTTGTCCTCTTTTTTGCTTTCTAAAAATGTAAGCACGACAGAATAAATCTTTTCGGTAAAGGTAACACCAACAATTTTCAATAGTGTAAGTTTGTACTTGTTGGTCTTATATGTTGAACTAATGATGAGTACAGTGGGAAATATGTTGAACAACTTTATGAAATCATGATGAGTCCAAAATATATCTCGAACGATTTCTCCATCCTTGCACACTCGGTACCTAGATACATAATTTTGATCATCCATAAGTTTCAACAGTTGCGGCATTTCAGTTTTATCGTCCCTTAACACCTTATTGTTAAGAACATGAGTATTGTATACTTGCTTAATATTTAAAATATTTCCGGGTCTTTTACGTTTAAAAGTTACAAGAATGTATTTGAGCTGCACTATATTCAATGTCATGTCAAAAACGATTTCATTCTCTTCAGCCATAATGCAATATGCAATGGGATGGTCAGCTAATTTGTCGCACATGTCATGGTAATGTAAACTACAAATCACATTAAATCTCCATTTATTTGTTTTAAAAGATAATCACACAACTTAAAGAGGTACTCACATTTTCTCAAACCAGTGTCATCTCGTTTCAACTTCTAGATAAAAGTATTTGCCACTTTTTTTTTACATTTTAGTGTCATAAATATAATTCTTTTATCTAAACCATTAATAGACCTTCTGATTACAACACCAAGCCCCAATTTAGATGCCTTCGTGGAGATCCATTGGAGCATATGATCATGAACTTCAAACTCTTATCCATTTGTAAATTGGTTGCCAACATCTACCTTCTTGACATCAACACATTTGGCATCCGTAAACACAATAGGTTTACATATAACATCAGGGTGCACCATATCTAATGCAAACAATAACAAAAAATAGGCAAAAACAACTTGAAATGAATTCTGAACAATTCTGAAAATGCACTTCTGTATTAACTTGTCTAGAATCCAAAGGTACATTTTTGGATACAATGTAACTTTTTCAAGTAAGAAACTAGATTAATATGAGCAATAAGGAATGATATACATGAACTTTACCTTGAATTTCAGATTCTTTTGTTCATTTTGAAGTGTAAAACTTGAATGAGAATGGAAGGATATTTTTCAAGGGTTTTGAAGGAAAATGTGTGTTTGATCATGAAGAAGAAAAACATGCATGGTGCTATTTTATTAAATTTTCTTCTTGATATTTTCGAAAATACACTTCCGAAATCGTGACTGACATGCAAAGTTGACAATTTTTAAATTCCCGCTTCACAAATCTGAAAGTATACATTGGGATTTGTCTCAATGTTGTTAAATTAGGAAATCCTTCATGGGATAGGTCCAGAGATGCATCTTTGGACTAAATTTTAGAAATAAATATGGGGTAAGACTCACTTAGGACGTGTTTTGGGGTAAAAAAGGTGTGTTTGGAAATACACTTCCGGAATCTAAAGGGTATTTTTAGATTTCTTTAGGGTGTTTTTCCACCACTTAGAGGGGATTAAGAAATTCCCTTTTATTTGAGTGGTTGACGGACAAATTTGGTCACTCTTTGGCCTAAATTTGAGAATTGATCCGCCCATACGAGCCTTTTACAAACTGCATTTTTTTACTGTCACTTAGATCCATTTCAACCTAATTTCTAAGAGACTTTGACCTGTCAACCCACTCATATCTGGCACTCTTATTTTTGGTATCGACCAAAATGCCTTTCTCATTATTTACTTCTCAAAATAACATTTGGTTAAGAAAATTTAATCTCAAAAAAGCAATTAAATTTAAAAAATCTGATAGTTCATATCAAACGCGCCTATAAAAAATGAAGTTAACACTATCATATTTTTTTGAAAAATCTGGTAAAAGTTCATAAAATTTCCCAAAAATCTGATAAGAACTCATAGATCCCCTCCAAAAATCCGATAAAAACTTATAGATCTCCCAAAAATCCTAAAGCATATTTGAAAATTTTGGAAATTCAGATCGGGTAAAAAAATATGATTTTATACTGATTTTAAAAAATCCGATATAAACTTGTAGATTTTTTAAATATTCGATAAAAAGTCATGAAATTTTCCAAAAATTCGGTAAAACTAAAATTTTTCTCAAAAGCAAAACATAACTTTTTAAAAAACATAAAAAATCACAAAAGAATATTATGATGTTAAAAAGTACATTATATAGAAGGTCCAATTATGGATAATATCTCAATCCACCTCATAATGTTCTTAGGCACTTGGCAAAATTTTATTTTTCCCTCCGAAAGCAATTTTTTATTTAAAGTTGAATTGTTCCGTAGGTAGATTTACAAAACCGTTTAAACAACGTTAAATAAAAGTTCTGTAGATGCACTTACAAAATAAATTGACGTTAAATAAAAAAAAGTGTTTTCGAAGATATACCTCCGGAAGCAGAGAATTTTTTAAAACGCACATGATGTGTGAGAAACCCTAAAGAATGTGACAAGAGATTGTTCAATTATGAGGGGAGTGATATGACAAAATGTCAACTTGTAAGAATAACTGAACAAATTTCTTTATTTGTGGGTTGTTTCTTTTTTCTCACCTCTAACTTGACCGGGGTGACAAATGATTTAGTACACGGGCTTCATGAACTTCCAATTATTGAGTTATGCGACTTGATGGATTAGCTCGAATTTCAATATTACTCTCTCTTTCTTTGGTTTTATATATTTAAAAATAAAATTTACTTTTAAAATACAATGAATGATCAATGTATTTGAACAATATATACATTACATATTTAATAAATTTAAAAAATTAATATTATCTTATAAATAAAACTAGAGGTGGTATTAAATAAATAAAAAATCATACAATGGATAATAATCGTACATATTCACATATCACATATTTTTATAATTTTAATTTTTTTAAATTTTAATAACTAGCTTTACGATCGGCTAATTTATAATCTTAATTAAATAATCTTTAAAACATCAATCACATCAGTAGTATTATAAAAGATAAATACAACAAAAATATTTATGCAAAAGTAAAAAATATTTGTCATAGCCTATAAAATGCTTTTTTTAAGGACAATAAAATGTAGTTCTACATTATAAAAATTATAAGTCTAATAGTTCAAATATAAAACAAAATAAGTTATAAAATTTTCTTGACCTAAATCTTGATTACTTGATTACGTGCGCAAACGAAAAATAGAAGTATAGAAGAAATTACAAAACTATCATTTTTTTTAACCTTCTCTTCATAACCACTTGAATAAAGTTTTGGGTTAAACATTGTTAGAGTTTCTGTAAATAACTCTTAATCCAATTTTAATTCTTATAAAAATTTATTTAAATATTGGTCCTTTTAAAATTTTTCGTCCATAGCATCCACAAGTTTAGGACATGTCATTTACTTCCTCTATCGAAACTGGCGTGACACATCACATAAAAGATTTTTTGTGACTTGACGTACACGTACCAATGACGAAATGACAAAGATGTTGATGTGGCATGCCACGTCAATTAAGGTCAACAACACATTTCACTATAAAATACGCGTTAGATTGTAGGAGTTACAAATCTCTTTAAAATAACTGAAACCATGATAACTGTAAGAGGATTGACTACCTAAGTTATGAGAGCTCTGCAATACTTCCAACAGTAATGCTCCCAACAATACATAGCCAGAGTGGTTCTTCAATTGTATGTGGGATTGTAAGTATCCAAATGGTTATGTAATGTAGACAGAAGAACAATCACTCTAGCTATGTGGCTATGTACTATCGAGAGAAGTACTGTTGGGAGTATTTCAGAGCTGCTCCTGACAGTACATAGTCAAAGTGATTTTTCTTTTATCATAGGAAGTAGAAAATACGTTACTTATTGATTTCAAAATATATGCATTTTTACTGGATTCTAAAAGACATGTACCTATTTTTATACATTTTTATCGCTTTTTTAAAAAATCGATAAAAACACTTATCAGATATTTAGTATGTTGACCGGTTTTTCTTGTTTGAGAGTAAAAATTTTGAAAATATTTGACAAAAATAAAAAATGAGAAAGATATTTTTTAATATTATTAGAATATGTTGGGGGTGTCATGTACACTTTGGATGTATAGCTAGAAATGCAGGCCCAATGGATCACTATCATATTCCGAATCCATTTTAATCATTACTATGCAATAAACTATTCTTTAAAGCTACCGGTTTAGTCTTGCCAAAGAAAACCATAATGTGTGCATAGTAACAGATTGAATGAAGATTCCAAAACCAACTTAGAGACTCATCAGTACCCATAAAACCAGTAAAACCTGTTTTCTCATTCAGTCTCTGAACTTTTGACCCAGAATTATATCAACTATGATTTGAATGAAGAATAATAACATCTTGCACATTAAAATTAACGAATCTATTTTCTTCAAAATGAGGATGTCACTTTAAAGTATAAAGTAAGTAATATCAACGATTGATAAATAAACCAATAGTTAATATCACATGTACATACATGACAAATCACAAGAATGCTGAATTATCAACCCTTGATTTTCTCATTAATGGTTGAGATTACTTACTTTACTCTCTACTCACTTTAGACGCGCCGAATCCAAAATGTACATTCACTAAAAGACTCGGAACAAAGGGTAAAAAAATTCCAATTACAGGTGAAAAAATGGAGCTTGTCTCTGTCCAAAACAAGCAGTCAAAGAAGTATCCATATCTACCATACCAGTTGCCAATTGGTATTCTCTTCACTCTACATCTATCTCCACAAGTTTGTGTCCGAAATCACTGAAAACAAAAACAATGTTCCCCTTTGAAAGGTATCATGTGTTCCATGTATGAATTTACTGCCAATTTGTCTGTTCAATAAGAGCACAAGGGTATTTAGGAACTAGAAGAAGTAAAAAGTTTAAAACTTAAGCCTCTCTTCCTTCATTCTCCGGCCTCTCTAAATCATGTAAGCGAAATGATGGCTCAGGACATATCTCATTTGAATGACGTCTCCGCGAGGATGAACTACTTGTTGCCGAAAGCTTCAAACTACTTGCTCCTTCTATTTTTGTACCAGAAGCTGCGGGGTTTGTGGTTACATCAGACGAGCTCTGACGCCAACTACCAAACAAAGTAGCATTCCAAGAGCCTCTAGAAGAGGTTGCTTTAAGACGCGCAGAACTCGAACTTTCTTCTCTTACAACTTTTAAAGGGTTTTCCAAAGCCTTGAGAACATATCTCATTGGGGGTCGTCTTGAAGGTTTCGGGTTTAGGCAAGACCTGGCAACAATGGATATTGCCCACACTTCCTCTAAGAAATCCTCGTCCACAACAAGAGACGGGTCAACGATTTTTGTCACGGGCTCCTTGTCATACATGCTTATGCAAGGTAGAATCTGATCAAACCAATCCTTCAATTCAGCCTCACTTGATGCACTAATACCCAGCTTACCAGTCACAAGTTCAAGTAACACTTTCCCAAAGCAATAAACATCATAGGCACAAACAGATGTCGGTAAACCTGTTTTCACAGTACACAATTTGTGTCAAAATAAGAATTAAATAATTATTCTTCCTAGCTCAACATATATTCCTCACGTTACCTCAAGTCAAAAAAGGAGACAATACAATTACCACAAGCATATAAAACAAACCAGGAGATCAATCACACAAATTATTCATAAAAAATACTCAATCTTGCAAGCTAGCACTCGCAACAAGGTATTCGTTTCAAGTTATCTATCATCTCCCAGAATAACTTTTTCAAAAAATTGATGATGGGAATGTTATTCCTAAGGATTTTCGGAAAGAAGTGTTAGGCTAATGTTATGACATTCTCACAAATGTTAAGGATGATGGGAATATTCATTAATGCCATGGTTTAGATACTTCTGGGAATGTGTTTAGGTTTAGATACTTTGAAACAAACACACCACCCTAAAGACAAGTACAGACCACCCAAACTGGCATGAGCTTTTAGAGTGCTTGTCTGGAACAGCAAAGCTTCTCATTCTAACATGCAAACCCAATACAATATATTTTGTAAATATAGATAACCAGAGGGACATCCAACTGCCTCTCTGAAAATGCAAATCACTAGCTCAAAACAACAAAAAAGTGGAAAGTTTCTTTTCTGATACTGATATTCCTATTTCTACTTTGTGGTTCACAGAGACAATTCAGTGATGGTCTGAACACCATTATATACCAACCAATATTTGGGAATTTCTCAGTCCCTAACACCATGGTCAAAAATCCAATGGTGTGTTTGGATTAGCTTATTTTCTGTTCAAAATAGCTTATAAATTTTACTGATACAGCTTTTAGGGGAGGGGGCGTTTTTTCCCCAAGTAAGCAAATCCAAGTATGCACCAAATATTTGTAAGAAGGAAAGTGCAGACTTATGTATGATACAGACAAGAAATCAACCAAGGAATAAAATTGACTCCAAATCCATTCTGAAAACTGAAAACTGAACTTAAGTTTCTACTTACCAGATGCACCTTGTTCAGAGGACCTACACATTAAAAATAGAAATGAGAAATTAGGTGCGTGTTGTTATAGCAAATAACATGCATTTGCAAATATGGCATGAAAACAAGTTAAACTCATAATACAACTCAACTAAAAAGCAATGAAATACAAGAAAATATGAAAGAAAGAGTAGGCTAGAAAAGGGTTCCATAGTTGCAAAGGCAAGAAAAGTCAATGAGTAGTGATTACAAAAAAGCAAATGAGCAACATTCATAATTGAAAACACACGCATACAGACCGGCAAGACAACACATCTAAAATATATAAAACAATTCTAATATCAGTAGAAAATTTCAAAGCATAAGCATTTTTCCCCAAAAACAGCCTAAGTGATTAAGCCCTGCAATATGCACAATGACCAATTAAATATAAGTCTCATGGCATTCATTATATACAACGTTGGTGGAGTACTTACTGAGGCAATCGCAGAAACCGGGTGATTTTACTTTGATGGGTATCACCTTCTTGAGTACAGGCTTCACTTAGACTTCCTAACCGAACTTCATACTTGTCATCGAGAAGTATACTGCTCGCTTGAATATCTCTACAATAATTACAAGACATACTTATTAAGCTTGAACTAATATTAGGTAAACATGTTACTTCTCCATTCCAATCAATTCGAGAGAATACATTCACAAGTTGAACTTGTTTCCAACTTAGTTTTTTTCAACTCTTTTGAGTGACAACTAGCAAGTGGATAGTAACACACTAAAATAATGACAATATTTCTTAAAGATGTCACAAATGCACAGTCACCTTAAGGATATAGAAACAAAACCAACCTTTATGACAGTATCTTTTATAAATAATTAGTTACGGCGATAATAAACCAGGTATCGTATCAGTTCTCAAAATGGAATAGCTTGCCAAAACAGACAAGAAATAATAAAAACAAGCAAGAGGGGGAATCCAAAAATACCTGTGAACAATAGGTGGAATACAATCATGATGCAGATACGATATGGCCTCTGCTGCTCCAGTAGCAATCTTTAACCTGGTTATCCAGTCCAATGACTGCAAAGAACCATCTTCAGATGTGGTGTTTTTGAAGAATAAGCAATTAGACAAGTCCCCTTTTGGCATAAGTTTATAAACCAGGAACTTCTCATTCTCGTTTTCTAAGCAGTGACCTAATAAGGGAACAAATCTCGGATGAGAAACCTTATTAAAAAAGTCCAATTCCGATAGGTAAGAGTCCTTTTTCATAGATCGCATGTCGATCCTTTTGATGACAATCGGAATCCCATTTTCCAAGACACCATTGTAGAAATCCCCGGTGTGGCCTTGTTTTATAAGATTTGCATCATTGAAATCTCCCGTTGCCTGAAGCAACTGATGATACGTAAACGAGTCTCCTACATTTGCAAGGTTTATCGATACACCAGGAGGCGGAGGACTGCCTGCAGTAGGAGCAGGGCCCACACCATTTCCCCTTGGACTTGAATTACCCCTTTTACGAGCGCACAAAAGCAACAGTACCACTAACAAAACCAAAAGTGCAAGTAAACCCAGTCCACCTAAAACTGCCGCTAATATAATCTTAGTTTTATTACTTTTCCCAGAACCTCCTGTGGAATTTGTCGTATTCGGTTGTCCAAAATTATCAAAACTGAGCCCCCTATTCACATAAAACGACGCACATTCCACCGTTGACTTCTGATTTGTCGCATCCTGGAGACAGTTACTATCTAATGATACGTTATGCATGAAATCCAAAACCTTACCCTCATAATAATTGTTTGAAAGATCAACAAAACTGAACCTTCTGAGCACAGGTGTAAGACCTCCATAAAACATATTATGAGATATATTTAGAACAGCAACAGTCGAATCGACAGAGGAACTAGAATTCGGAAGCAAACCACTGAAGTTATTGGAAGACACATCTACGAACGTCAACCTCGGCAGCGACCACAACTCAACAGGCAAAGAACCAGTAAAATTACTTTTCCTCAGAACTACAATCTGCAAGTTCCCCAACCCTTTCAAATCCGGAAGAACACCGCCGGAGAAAGAATTCTCACTAAGATCAAGGTCAACCAAGCTAACAAGACCTCCCAATTGTGCAGGCAAAGAATTTAAGCTATTACCAGAAAGGTTCAAGTACTGTAACCTAGAAAGAGTCCCTAAACGCGAAGGAACAGGCCCGGAGAAAAAATTCCCCGACAAATCAAGTGACGAAAGATTCGCAAGAAACCCAAAAGACTCCGGTATAATCCCCGTAAGAGAATTCCCTGCGAGATCAAGAACCGAAAGCGACGAGAGTTGACCTAAACTATCAGGAACATTTCCAGTAAGATTATTATCAGCAAGATAAAGAGCAGTAAGCCTAGTCAAATTCCCAACAGAATTCGGAATAGCATTTCCAATGGAACAAGAACGAAGATCAAGCACGCGAAGCGAACCAAGACTAACCCCAAACAAATCAGGAATAGCCCCAGGAAGGTAAAAACCAGAGGCATTAAAAGACTCCAACAAAGTGAAATTAACCAAAGCATCAACAGAAAACTGAGGGTTTCTCCTACCAATTCTTGTTCTTCTAAAACCCGAGATATTGATCCCAACAACACGGCCATTCCGACACGTTATACCAATCCAGATTAAGCAAGGGTCGGGTTTTCTTGGCCATTCTTTGGTTCTCAAACCTAAAGAAGCTCGAAGTTGAAGAAGTGCTGCACGTTCTGTAGGTGAACTCAATGGCTTAATCTCAATCTGTTCCAATGTTAGCTCAAAAGACAGAAACAATAGCAATAAAGCAAACCAAACTGTGAATCTTCGATCCACCATTGATCCAATCTTGATATTAAACCATTGACCTAAGTGTATGAATCAGAATTCAGTATTTATGCATTTTAATATTCAACATTTTAGTATATAATATATAATTGAAATAAAAAATAAGAACAAGTGTAAATAACCTGAATCAGAAGAGTGGTTCTATGTCTTCAATGGTTGTTGTTGTTGTTGTGTTTTCTACCTACTCTTTTCTTCTTCTTCTTGTTCTTTGGGCAGAGGGAAAATAAAGAAGAAATTTAAATTTGGAGAAAATAAAAAAGAAATTTATTATTAATAAATAAATAGGGTGGGTTGAAATTAAAAATTAAAAAAAAAAAAAAAACTATGTGAGAGAGAGAGAAGAAGAAAATGATAGTAAGAGGTAGGGTGATTGTGATGGTGGTGGTGGTGATGGTGGTGGTGGTGGTTGTTGTGGTGGTGGTGATTTTTTTCTCTCTCTTCCACGCACCACCGCAATATGTGAGTGAGTGAGGGTGAAATGGGAAAAGAAGCGATAATTCCGGTAAGTACAGCTAAGCTTACACATGCACTTCTTCTTCTTCTTCTTCTGTGTGTGCGTCTTGTTGAGCTGATTTTATGTTTTAATGTTTATTATTTCTTGTGTGTGTGTATAGTATACCCCTCTTTACTCCACATTACCACTTTCTCTAAACCTTCTCTCTCTCTCTCTCTCTCTCTCTCCTCTCTCTAAATCTTCCTTTCTCTCTCCTCTTTTTTTCTATTTAAAAAATTGATAAAAAAAATTTAATTGAATTAATAATCTCTTATTTAACTATATTTGAATTTTTTATTTTAAATTTATGACATGGTAATGACACAATTTCTCACAACTATTTGTTGTTTATCTTCTATTGAATTCTTTTAATATTTTATTTTAAATATGAGTTGATAGAAGAAATTTCGAAAATCTATCATCTTTAAATATGAAAAGGTTAATTTTATTAAGAAAAAAAATTATTTTGAAAATGTTGTCTTTAAATGTGCCTTATCAAGTTAAATTAGTAATAATAATATCATGTTATAGAAAAAAGATGGACCAAAAAGGTTATAAAATAAGAGATAAAAGAAATATGATGTTAGAAAATGACTAATTAAAAACTCATTTTACCAAAATAATTAGATGTGAGATTCGCGCATGTAATTTTAATATACACTTTAGAATGTCAAAAAAATTAACTTACAATGTTTTTCTTCTTTTTATATGGTTGAAAATAATAATATTTAATTTTGTATTGAATGTTGAAGGTGAGCTTTTTAACACATGTTACACATCTATTTACATTAATAATTTCTTTTTACAAACTATTTTCATTAACTATTCAATATATATATATATATATATATATATATATATATATATATATATATATATATATATATATATATATATATATATATATATTTTTGTCTCTATAAGTATCTTAACCTTCTTTTTTTAGTCTTTATTAAAAAATAATATATTTTATTTTCTATGAAATTGTTATGCATGTAATTTTAATTTCTTCTATTAAATTAATGTATATTTTTGAATAAGACATGTTTAGTCTCTTTTGTTATAGGAATTGGATAAACATATAAGGAACTTTGCTTGGAGTGATGATCTTGTTTCATAGAAAACTTGTCACAGATAGGGGAAAGAGTGAAAGAGTTATATTTGAAATATAACTTAGTAATTTATGATAAACTTTATTTCAAGTATTAAATAGTTGAATCTCTTAATTATTTGGTCAAAATTTTGATGATTGACTTGTCCAGTGCATTAAAATATATATATTGAAGGAGATGAATTATAAATAAATGTAAGTATCTTATATGCATAGTTGAGACACTTGTTTTTTAAAACAATGTGCTAACAAATGCCCCTACTATACTAATTAATGAAATAATAAAATGGTATTTATTACTAAAAAATTAATTATGATATTAAATGGAGTATAAAAGTTAATAATTGTTTGTTTTTTAATTCTCAAAAGCATTCAATTTTAGCTATAATACAGTATTAATATATTTTAAGAAATTACCTTTTAACTAGTGTTAAAATCAAATTTTTAAGACTACAGAATAATTTGTCATTACAAATATTTTTATATTGAAAATTGTATTTTTATTCCAAAAATAAAATATTCAATCATTAATATTTAATAATATATAAACCAATTATTTTTAAAGAAAACCTTTTATGTTATATAAAGAAAATCTTTCTAAACAATGATGCAAAAATAAATTGACTTAAAAGCATGTTGGATAAGAAAAAGAAGTTTTTTATCTTTTAAATTTTGTTTTTAATATGATAGTTTCAAAAACAAACTATTCAACATTTTCCTAGAAAAATTAGTATTTATCCTACAAAGATAAATAGATGAATGATAAATAGTTAATATTCTTTTTCAAATAATTTAATAACAAAAATCACATACCTAAAATTAAGGATGACAACGGGTCGGGTCGGGTGCAGGTTTCGCACTATCTAAACTCGCACTTAAAATCGGTATCCGAACTCGAATTCAAACCTAAAAGTTGTTCGGGTGGCAAAATAACACGCCCACACTCATTGAGTTCGGATTTTTCACCCAAACCCACTATAAAATATATAAGCGGGTGTGATTTTGGGTTTCGGGTGCGGGTTTCACACTACCCAAACCCGCACCCGAAATATCTGGTGGCACTCGAATCCGAACTCAAACCCAATCAACTCATATTTACCCGTTGACTTAGGTTCGGATGCGGGTGCGCCCCGCGGGTTTACGTATGCTTGTCATCCCTACCTAAAATGTGAGAAATATTTTTTTTGTCAGATAATTTAATAACAAAAATCACATATTAAATGTGAGAAATCCAAAAATTATAAATTTCAAATTGTACTCTAGAAATTGATTTCTTGATTTCTCACATTTTTAGAGAGGTCAATTTTTGTGCGGATTCTCTGGCCAATTTCGGTTTATCTAGCAAAAAGCTTCACTTGGTTCACTTATATTCTTAATGACATTTATTCGGATTACTTGCTAGACAAGTCGGGTACTCCTAAATTTAGGATTTGTTCTTAAGAGATTTTTTGGCCTGGTCGCCCTCTTGTGTATCTTGTAATCTTTCCTTTCCTTTTAATATATTTTGAGTTTATTTAAAAAAAAATTGTACATCAACGCATCATGAATTGATAAAATAGTAAATAATCTATAATTTTGTTTAGTTAAATCAAATCACTTGATAGTTTTGCAAAAACATCACATTATAAAAATGTGAGTTTGAATTCGTGACATCATAATTATTTATTTTTAAAAGATAAATTTTCAGTCATTAAATAACTTGACTAATTAAATAAGGTTTAAATATATTTTTAGCCCCCTATTTTAATATTCTTAACTTTTTGCATCATTTAAAAAAATTAACTTTTTGATTCCCATTTTTTCAAATTTCTTTTTTTTTTTTTTGGTCCTCCAAAACAAAACAGGATTTTAATGATGTGCCAGGTACATATGTGTCACCTACTATATTTTTACGCCATGTCATTATATTTTATTATTTTAAAACAGTTAATTATTTTTAATATTTAAAATAATTTAAATTAATTCTTATTTTTCATTTAAATCAATATTTAATGAAATAACTTTTCTATTATATCACTTTCCAACTTGCCATCCTATTCTGTCGTCTGAAATAATATTTTGGGTAAACAATAGTTTGTAAACAAATTAATTTATTAATATTATGTGTAAATAATGTAACGAGTTTTAAAAAAATCATCTTACCCCTTGATTTTATTGATAAACTGAGAGGTATGATGCACTAGTTTTAAAAATAATTAAAATGGAGATGTTGGGATTCGAACTCATGTACATATAACTTAACCCCTTGGTTATTTATTAATTGAGGGATAAAGTGACCGTTTTTCATAACGTCATTCGTTACCTCGCTTCTTTAACCAATGTTAAATGCATTTTGCGTCCGTGGTGAAACATGTTATTTGTCGTGCATGTTGCGTTACAATAAGGCATTAGCCGTGTAATATTAAAAATGTCACTTGTAATGCCAAATCAACAAAACTACTTAACGTTATTTACCAAAAATTGACATAAATAATTTCATAAACTAGCAAAGGTGTATTTGAGAAACTAATAGTAAGATTTACGGGACAAAAACATCAACATGAAACAAACAAAAGAGACCATATATCTGATTGAGACTACTTTTTACGGAGAGGTTAATATAAAAACTCATGTTTTTGTTAAACTTGATATTCGGTCCTATGACAGACTAATTTAAGGAAGACCAATTTCATCCTCCACCATGTTGCGTCATAACAAGGCATAAGACATGTAATATTAAAAATGTCACTTGTAATGCCAAATCAAATAAACTTAACATTATTGACAAAAAGCTAACAAACGCTTAATAGAAAGAAGAATAAAATTAAACTCAGACGAATTAGTAGCTATAGAATGAATGCCTTGAGTAACCACTTGAGAGTCACTTTGGAATATCACATAATCCAAGTTCATGGTAACAACATGTTGAACAACTTCTTTCAATGCTAAAGACCCAGCTTCTATAGATGACATACTACCTATATCCCAAGCAACTCCTGCAGTAATGAATTTACCGATGTTATCATGAAAACATCAACCTTTATTAATAGAACGATGAAGTTTGTTGAAATCGGCATCAGCATTACACTTCACTCAACCTTCAGCTGGAGGAGACGCACTAAAGAATTTTGATTAATATTATTCCTTTCATGAGTATCTTGGACTGCGAACCCATCCTGCCAATTAAAATAGGCTTGCAAGCCTAATCTAAAGATACCCTCCCTTACATAATTCCAAACTATATTGTTACGGTTCTTCCAAATCACCTCTACCATCATAGCAAAAGTACATGCATCCTTCCTATCTTCTATATTGCTGCCTGCCAACACTGAATAATGGTGTTACACCCGAAAAACACATGTCAATTCTCTTCTTCATTGACTTCGCAAATTGGGCATTCCAACGGACATTGAACATAGTGTTGTCTGAGTCTAACCCGCGACAGCAAGAAACCTCTACAAATTCTCCACAAAAGGTGTTTAACTCTAGGCGGAGCCATAATGTTCCACAAATTCTCCCAATTACCGACAACTTTACAATTAGAGTGATAACCAAGCGAGTTCCTCCAGAGTCTATAACCTGTACTGACACTATACTCGCCATTATTATCTTCGTTCCAAACCAGCCCATTAACTACCATGTCCTCAACCAAAGGAACATTCAAGATCTCCTTTGCAACTTGAGGATACGGACCCCCTAAACGAACATCTTTACTTCCACGAATCCCAGGCTCATTTAATACCCTAATTTGGCTACCATCTCTAATACTCCACCTACACCCCATCCACAAAACATCTCTTGCTTTCCAAAGACTTGCTTTGAAGAACCTGGAAACTAAAGAGTGGGGCTTGGTCAGCAATTTCCACCCTTGTTTAGGTACCATAGCTAAGTTAAAATTTTTTAAAAACTCAATATCCAACTTTATGACCGACTAATATAAAGGAGATCGGTCTCTCATAAATTTAAACTTGAGATATTAAGAGAACCACATTCACAAACTCTTATCATCAAGACTTACTATCCGAGAATAGTTAATAAACGGTATGCTTTTTATTTTTGTGAGAATGATTTTTACTATAAGTAGATTAATAATGAAAAACTCATATTTAGAATGAAAGAAATTTTCCTTTTAGAATTGTTAAAAAAAAGCTTTGTGTTAAGAAAGAATGTTGCACGAATATTATATTATGTGTTTTATATTTTAGTTATAATAAAATGCTTTTATATATTTTTATTGTTTATTAATGGGATTTTAATAGTAAACATTATTTTATAGTTTAAAATCGTATGTTGGTCACTATAAGTTAGCGTATTTTTAGTCTCTAATTTAAATTTTTTCTAAATAATTTTTTAATATTAATTTTTTTTAGTTTTAGTCTTCAAGTTAAAATTCGCAGGAAATCTACTGATTTTTCTGCGAATTTTAAATTTAAGGACTAAAAGCGAAATTTTTTAACCTTTGAGGGCTATTTTCAGAAAAACCCAACTTAAAAACTAAAAACAAAAACGCGCTAACTTGGAGGGAACAACATACTATTTAGGTCTTATTTTTAATTGTATTATAATTATATTTCAAAACATATATAGTATATAATAAAGGTAAAACCACATTTTTCGTCATTTATCTATCTTTAAATCTATAATGATTTTTTAACAAAAATTGACTGAATCAACTATTCAACCATTGAGAAAGTAAACAGTTGTATGGATCAATTTCTATTTATTCGCAAAACGAATATGTAATCATGATGAGGTTTTAATTTTACCAATTAAAGAAAAGATATTTTTAATGACTTTATAGATGAGCTATTATTTTCTAGCAGATACGAAGATTTCAATTTTCAACTACTTGACTTATCTTCTTTAAAACCTCTTTAAGAGAACATTAAAGATGATTAATCATAACCAAATAAAATAGGTAGTTTTTAACTTATGATTTGATTGATTCTTTTATTTTATGTAATTTTTTTCACCATCATCATCATCATCTTCATCGGTATCAGTCGATTGAATCGTTTAATCTGTTTAAGAAATCAGTTATGATATCAACTAGTTTTAGTTGTCTCACAATCGCAGTTGCAGAAGATCGAATCGCGATCTTCCTTATCAAGTTTAATCTCAATCACCACTGGATTAATTAACTATGAGTTATTTCAGGGGTGACAAAACGGATCCGGTCTATTGAGCATCTCTGTTTTGCTCGTATTTTAATGTGACTGTCCCGTCTCGTATTTTATGCGAGTTTTTACAGACACAAACATTAACATAAATTTTTTGTATTTTTAATCTTAAAAAATATAGTGTCGGCAATCTTATCCCGTCTCACCCTCACTTTTTGTGGGACGGGTCAAAGTATTAAGTTCGCACCATTAACTATGTCAGTCTCGCCCCGTCCATTTTTTTTGTTGGTTTTTGCGAAATAGACATGCCCTTTTGCCAGTCCTAATTATTTATACTATAATCTTATGTCAACAGTGACAACACGTGCAGGGAGTGTAGTCTAATATATATTATTATTCATTAGTAAGTGGCTCAATCAATTATCAAATAATCGACTACTTTCTTTTTGACCAAATATTTATCAAATAATAATGCTGGTCTTTTCTTTATACCTTTTTAATAATTAAATTAACAACTATACAAGCATTAAAATAGTCAACTCTTGATTTTTGAATGGGTCTAAAGAAAAAGAAGAGATTAATTAAAATGTTAAATTAGGAAAGTATTTTAGATTTTTAGATTAGTGATATTAAAATTGAATGGAGGTGCAGGAGTTTGGTTTTTCTGCCCGAATGTCTGCGGCAATAGTCATTTTCTCAACTACAAATTGATAGATATCTGCTGCATCATCATCCGTTTTCTTTCTCAAGTTTGCTTGTGTATAACGTGAAGTTTCCAACTTAGTACTAACTTTTATCATTAATGTGATTATGTGAAGTTACTTTCAGTTTTCATCTTTGAAAAATATTGGCTACAGAAATATAATAAGATATAGATATAATAAAAAACAATTTTTTACAAGTAATTAATCAAACAATTTTGGTACAAAAATTTGAAAGTAATTTTTTGTCTAAACCCATTTTTAGAAAAGATTTGATTCTTTTTCCTAAAAAACAATTTTTTTAGAAAACTAAATTCTGAAAATATATCATTAGATTTTATTATAATATCAATGAGAACTTTTATACATTTTAACACATACCTTCCTTATTTCTTCTAAACATGGTTTGCTCTAAATTCCATTAATTCATAAACTGCTACCATTTGGTTTATGATAACTTTTGCTAACAACTCACATACTAACATGATTCTTATTAATATTTCTTATTAACTAATGTGATTTTAAATATAAAAAATTGCATCCTCTCAACATTTCAGATTTTACCATATTTTATTAATTAATAAAATTATGTTCTATTTATTTAAAGTATACTATAAAATTGATAATTTTTTTAAATAAAGTACAAAATCTTATTAAAAAATTATCTAAAAAAGAAAAAATATTAAATAATGAATAACAAATGTGATTTATAATAAAAAAATCGCATCTTCCCAACATTACAAAAATTTCACCATATTTTTTAGTTAATAAAATTATATTCTTTTTATTTAAAGCACACTATAAAATTGATAATTTTTTAATAAAGTTCAAAATCATATTAAAAAGCTATTTAAAAAAAATTAAATAATAAATAATGAGTGAGTTGTAATTATTGTAAATTGAAAATTTTACATAAAGTAAACAATACAGCTAATACGTTTTCTCTCATTTTTAAACATTTTCAAGAAAACTTCATCTTTTATATATTTTTTTCAATTCACAATCAAATTATTATATAATGAATAGTCATTATTTTTTATTGGGTTAAATATGTTAGTGGTCCCTATAAATATGACACTTTTCTCTTTATGAAAAATAATTTCTTAAACTCCTAAAATTATTGTTTTTTAGAAAAAAGAATCAAATCTTTTTTTAATTTTCAGAAAAAAATTATTTTCAAATTTTTGTACCAAAATTTGTATTTTAATTTTCAGGAATTATTTGATATAGACAAAAAATTATTTTCAGATTTTTGTACCAAAATTGTTTGATAAATTGTTTGTGGGAAATTATTATTTTTTCAGTTATTTAAAGGGGGTTTAAAACCCCCGCAATCTTCCTCTTTTTCTTTAATTCTACCTTTGTCTGACGTGGCGAGACATGTGTCATGCCATGTAAGCCTCCGTTAGAGCAATCTAACGGGAGGGACCAAAATTTGTGACGGAAAATTTTATGAGGACCAAAATTCGACGAAACTTTTTGTAAGTACTAAAAGTGAAAAGTGCCATATTTATAGGGACTAAAAACTTATTTAACCCTATAGATATATGATGTCATATTATTTGTTTTCTTTGATGCTGTAATGGCAAACATGATAAATGACAAAGTTATATGTGTGAAACAATTACATTTTTTTCATAAATTAACAAAATAATTACGAATAGAGATTAACGGATATACATTGTCAGTGTAAAAAATATTACATTAACAATATATTATTACCATTAAAATAGATTATTTTAATAAAAATTAAAATAAAAATAAAATAATTTTAACAAATTAACAGTTGAATTCTGTGTAAAATATCTTTACACTACAATTAAATTTTTCAAATAAATAAATAATTTTACATAGTTTTGAAAATTATTAATACTAATAAACAATTTCAAGTTTTTAAAAAAATCACATTGAGCTTAGCAATTCTATTAAATATATATTAGGTGAGATAAATAACAAACATGTGATTATATTATATATAAATGACAAAATTATTCTTATAAAAAGTTATATTAGTTTATAAAAAAAGATTAACATTCATATTTGTGTAACTAAAAATAATTTATTTGTCAGCACAATACCAATCAAAAGAAATTTTAAAGAATTTGACTGCGCGCAGTAACATGGTAAGAAGTATAGAGACGAAGACTTTTAATATCCTTTTATGATACAAGAGATCTTGAGAAGAGCCCTTAACTTTTAAATTTTGTTGTTGATTCAAGCTAATATGACTAACTTTGTCGTATGGAAAGTTCAAGTAAAATAAGGAAGTTCGTGTGATATCATATGTCTACCTTACATTAGTTGTTTGACTTTACTCCATCTTATCTACTCTTCTTAACACATAATATTTTCCAAGGTAAACATGATCAAACTAGATGTTCATTTTGACAACGTCAACATCAGCAATAAAAATAAAATGAAATATACAACAACATCAACAACTAAACCCTAACCCATTAAATGAGGTCAGTGATAAGTGTCAATTTGTAGTGCTTTTGTATATATAGTTTTGTGGCACTTATCGTGTTTTTGTGTAAATTCTGTTGAATAATCCCCTGTTTAGTGTGTAAATATGTTTAGTTTATTTATACTTGTGTTTTGATTCATTTGTGTACTTTTTGATAGTTTTATATTCATTTTGTAGGTATTGATGCATATTTGGAGCATGAGCAATAAAGTGTCGAAGACACGACTTCAAATGCGCGATTTTGAGCAACGAAATCAACACATCAACGAATAAGGCTCACAATCAAAGAATAAAAATCATCAATTTGGTTGATATTTTATCATTGTTAGATAGGAGATTGAATAATCTTTCTAATGCTTCGAACCAGACGCAAATCGGAGTTACGGTTCTTAAGTTATGATCGAAATAGTGCATAATTTTTTGTTGTTTCTGGTGTAATTCGCGGAACGAGCCGTAACGATCCAAATACATGAATAAGTTGCTGTATTGAGCCGTCGGGCGAGCCGTTTAGTCGTCGGACGAAGCGGTCCTGATAGAAATACCTTTTAAGGGCCAAAAACACAATTTTTAGGTTATGTTTTGGGTACTTTTGAATCCCAACTCATCAACCTTCATTTTTTGGTAGATTTAGCTTGGAAACAACATTTGAGACTTGCAAATAGATGATTCGGGAATTGATTGATCATCAATCGGCGATGATAAATCGGGAGATGTTTGGTTTTCTTTTTTTCTTTTCTTTGTATTTCTCTTTTGTTGAGTTTGTATGTAAATTACTCTAAACACATAGATGATTGTTACTCGTTCTACTAGTTGCATAAAGTTTGCTTTACAAATCTTAATCGGTGTTTTTATGATCTTTTTGCTTAATCACTCCGGAGTTATGTTGTTATCGAAATATGCTTCGTGAATCTTGATTAGGAGAATACCTGTTAGTTCTAGATTCTAGACATAGGGTTTGGGGTTAACATCCACTTAATATCAGAGTTTAATGCTTTTGTGTTGTTCGGTCGGTTGAGACATCGTCGAAAGAGCAGTATAGTTGAACTTTTGTCGGTGTTGCAGAAATGGACATTGATGTGAGGGATATGTGGTGATTCTGATGAGTATTGTAGATGAGTGCGGTGGGGTGATAAATCTAAGTTTGTGAGGAGTAGTTTAGATTCAAACCATATAAGTTATTCTCTATCAAGAATGTATTTATTTTATGTTCATATATTATATTTTCCGTTTTTACTTAAACCCATTTAATCCAAACTCATATCTTTGGAAAGGCAAAATACTCTTTTTGGTCCCATAAATTTACCTCAAGATTCATTTTGGTCTCTTAACTTAAAAAATGTTTATATTAGTCCCTTAACTCTTCAAATTGTTTCATTTTAGTCCTTTTTGTCTAATTAGTGACGAAAAAACTCAGAAATCGGCCGCTAAATTCGACGCTAATTAGACGAAAAGGACTACAATGAAACGTTTTAAAGAGTTAAAGGATCAATATGAACATTTTTTAAGTTAAGGGACAAAAATGAACCTTGAGGTAAACTTACGGGATAAAAAAGGATATTTTGCCTTTTGGAAACTGTTGAACGGCAGTTCAATGCACTAGTCCTTGTGGAGACGATAAATTCCCGGATAAATATTTCCAAATATTTTGTTGCTTGCCACTTTACCGCTTCAACAGTCAGCTAGCTACATAGATAAATTATTGTCATAATGTTCTATCTAGGACCATGTTTCTATCCAAATTGTTAATCTCGAAATCTTTCTTAATAACTTCTCTAATGATTTTTCTAGGTCCACCTTATCTTTAGTTGTTTCACTTTTCTCCATATGATCTACTCTTCTTACCACATAATCTACATGTCCTCTATTTATATGTCAAAACCATCTAAGTCTATTTTTCACCATATTTCTCACTATAGGTGCTACCTTAACACTCTCTAATATTATCATTTCTAATCGTATCATGTCTAGTCTTACCACACATCCAAATCCTCATATGTGGTATACTTACTTTATTCTCGCGTTGATTCTTAATCCCCAACATTCTGTCTCATACAACATCGCATGTTTTACCACAACTCGATAAAATTTTCCCTTCAACTTAAGAGGTATCTTTGTGTCACATAAAACCCCTAAAGCCCTCTTCCATTTCTAACATCGAGCTTGAATTTGATGATTTACATCCCTTTCTATTTGCCCATCATTTTGTATTACAAATCCAAGATATTTTAACAAAATGACTTGTGGTATGATATGGTCTCCAACTCTCACCTCTATATTAGAAACACTTCTCCTTTGTTGAACTTACATTGCATATACACTGGTTACTTCTGCTTAGGCAAAATTCGTACATTTATAAAGCTTGTCTCTAAGTCTCCAATCTCTCATTTAAATCCTCATTTGACTCTCAATAAAGGCATATACCATATGTGAAAATCATGCATCTCGGTGCTATCTCTGGAATGTGTCTTGTGAGTACTTACAAAATTAAAGCATCGAAGTAGGGGTTTAAGGTTGAACCTAGATCTAAATTTGCAGTAATGTGAAAATCGTTTATCTCTCCACCATGTGTCTACACACTAGTCGATACCTCTTCATACATATCTTGAATAGCTCGAATATGTGTAACCCTAACATTTTTCTTCTCTAGGATTTTCTAGAAAATCTCTCTAGGTATTTTATCACACGCCTACTCCGGGTCAATAACAATTAAGTGCAAGTTTTGTTGTTCCGTCCGATACTGCTCCATCACACGCTTTCTCCAAGTCAATAGAACTTAAGTGTAAGTCTTATTACAAATTGGACAAGAACAATTATGAACGAAAACATCTACAGATTCAACAATAGACATAAAAATGGATGAAAAGCCCAGATAAATGAAGATGATGAACACATAGCTCACACTAAAAAACATAATGATGAGTTAACTAGCCTTGTTTCGTTATGTTCACACTCTTCAAATTACTAAGTCGAAGATGATGAAGGATTTCATTTTTAAGGTTTGTTGTGAAGTAATGAAAACATTGAAAGAATAAAAGAGATTTTATTTAGCAGGAAAAAAGAGATCAAAAGAGAAATATGCAGGAAAAAAAGTGAAACTGAAAAATATATTCTTTCGGTTCAATTTTTAAGAGACAATTTATTTTTTAATTCACTCAATAATATATATATATATATATATATATATATATATATATATATATATATATATATATATATATATATAATTTAATAATAAATCAAATACATAGATTATTTAATAAATTTAAAAAATAAATAATCTCTTAATTAAATTGATTATTATTAGATATATGACAATACATCACATATATTTTCACACACACATGTGAATCACATTAACCATCAAACTTAGCATAAACACTTATTTGATCGATGTTAACTAAATTAATAAATTATTCAACTATTTTGTAAAACTCAAAGACAAATTTGATTCGTATACACAAGTTTGAAGACTAACAAACCTATCAATATGATATGTCAATTATATTGTAACTTAAAATTAATAATAAGAATTGGTAAAATAAAGATGTTTCTTAATCTCTATCCATAAAGGTGGAATATTCCATATGAAAGTGACACAACTATTGTGAACAACAAAAGTTTATTAGGACGGGGCCGCTATATTTTAATTTAATTTTATGTTTGAAAATGCTATTATTGAACGTTGAACTCCTACTTGGATTACAAATAGTATGATAAGTTCTAAGGTCAAATACATTGATATAGTTGAAAGAAATCAATTCAATAAAGCCTATATAACCTTTTTGTGATAGAAAAAAAAACCTATGACTTTGACTTTTATTCTTTAACGTTTGTGTATAACTCTATCTCATCGTACACATAGTGGGGGTGGATGAGTTCGTCTATTTTCATAATCGACATCACAGCATAGATCATGATATCTCAACCGTATTTTATTTTATATCTGTTCGTTTCAGACATACAGTTAATATAATTCAAGTACCATCATTTGTGTGTCATGTTAGGACCATCAATTTTGTGTCATGTAGGTTTTCTGTTGTTGTTGGTTTGATAAATTAATAATAGTGGTGAGAATTTCACTATTTAAAAATAAATAGGTGGTAGAGTATTACATATTCAAACTTAATTTCTGCTATTTGATGTCATGAAGCTAGATCAAACTTGTTTAATAAGACGTATGGAGATTTGAAAGTTAGTTGAAAGAAATATTTATCTTTAATATTTAAAACATGTTGAATTTAATTAATTATATTAAAAAGAAATTCAAAGAAAGGTTTAATAAACTATTGACTATAATAAAATAAAAATAATTTGAATTTCTTTTTAGTAATATTGTTGTTGGGAAATGCCGGGGAGTTTGACGAGAGCATGAAGTGTCAATGCCCTTAATGTTTGAGATCTAAGAGATTTTGACATCACATATCTATATAAAATTTTAAGGCGGATGGAGTATGTGTCTTTTCTCTTATATATCCAACATTTCATCTATTTTTAATCGATGAGATACTTAACCACTCACACTTGAATCCAATAATATATCTCTCATAAGTGTGAGTCACCCACATAACTAGCCTTCATCCATATTAGGATTTCACTTTTGCCCCCCACCAAGCCTAACCATGACTCTGACATTACTTGTTGGGAGAATCTGGAAAGCTCTGAAAGTGTCAATGAGCAAAATGTTCGCGATCCAACAAACCTTAACACTTCGTATCTACTCAAAACCTTAAGGCAATAGGGGATATGAGTCACGTCTCTTATATACTCAATATTTCCTCTATTTTAATTCAGACTTAACCACTCACACTTGAATTCAAAAAAAATCTAACAAGTGTGATTCACCCATATCACTAGTCTTGATCCGTACTAGGATCTCACATGTGCTTCTCCACCGAGCTTAACCATAACTCTGATACCACTTGTTAAAGAGTCTGATGAGTGTCGAAAGTGTCAATAGACAAAATGTTCAAGATCCAAGAGACTTTTACACCACATACTCACTAAAAACTTTAAGGCAATGGGTGTGCGAATCACGTTTCTTATATACCCAACATTTGCTCCATTTCAAATTGATGCGAGACTTAACCTCTAATATTTGAATCCCAACATGAAAATACTAATATCTAGTTTGATTTTTTTTAATATGAATATTTTACAAAGAGTTTAAAGATAAATAATATTTATTCGTAAAGAAACGAAAATAAAACATATAAAAATTGAAAAAAAATTATCATTTGAAATGATAATATTAGTAATTATTTTATAATTTAGTTTGAATAAGTCTCATAGATAAATAAAAAAGGATTAAAAAAATGATATGGGGATTCAACCATACTCTATAGAAGAAAATAGGAGAAGAAGAGAAAAGACTATGTGAACTTAAAGTTAGGAAGGCCTAACTTGTTTCTAAGTAGGTCTTTCCTAATTGTTAAAGGTGGATTGTTCCACCATTAAAAATCATGAAATGACAAGTCTATGGAGACAAATGTGTCACCATAATGATTTTCCTTTATATGAATATGAGTGAAAAGAAAATTGGAAGACCAAGTGTGTCGCCTTGAGGAGCTTCGGTGCAGTTATTGAAGAAGAAAAATGGTAGTATGAGGTTGTGTGTGGATTATCGACATCAGAATAAAGTAACGATCAAGAATAAGTATTCACTTCCGAGAATAGATTATTTGATGGATCAACTAGTGTGTGCATGCGGTTTCAGCAAAATCGACTTAAGGTCGGGTTACCATCAAATTCGAGTGAAAGATGAGGGTATTAAGAAGACGACTTTTAGGATTCTGTATGGACATATGAATATTTGGTGATGTCGTTCGGAGTTTCCAACGTACCTGGAGTGTTTATGGAATATATGAATCGTATATTTCATGCTTATCTGGATCAGTTTTTGGTAGTTTTCATTGGAGATATTTTAATCTATTCCAATTCAAATGAGGATTATGTCGAGCATTTATGAATTGTGTTGCAAGTGTTGAAAGAGAATAAGTTATATGCAAAGTTGTCAAAGTGTGTGTTCTGGTTGGAAGAAGTTAGTTTTCTTGGACATGTCATTTCAGGTAATGGTAACATTGTGGATCCGTCCAAAGAAGATGCAGTACTACAATGGGAGGCTCCAAAGTCGGTTACTGAGATTATAAGCTTTTTAGGCTATGTTGGTTACTACCACAGGTTTATTGAAGGTTTTTCTAAGTTAACACTTCCATTAACCAACTGTTTTGTAAATGTAAAGCGTTTATTTGGGATGTTCAATGTGAAGAAAGTTTCAGAGAGCTGAAGAAGAAGTTAACTACGACTCCAGTTCTGATTTTTCCAGATCCTAATGAGCCATTTGTAGTGTATTATGATGCGTCTAAGATGGGTTTAGGCGGTATGTTGATGCAAGACGGAGGAGTGGTGCCTTACACGATAACTGACGGTTCATGAGAGAAACTATCATACTCGTGATTTAGAGTTGGCTGCAGTATTGTTTGTGTTAAAGATTTGGAGGCATTATCTTTATGGTTCCAGATTCGAGGTATTCAATGATCACAAGAGTTTAAAGTACCTGTTTGATTATAAGGAATTGAATATGAGGCATTAAGATGGTTAGAGTTTCTAAAGGATTATGACTTTGGCTTGAATTATCACCCCAGTAAAGTTAATATTGTGGCTGATGCTTTAAGTCGAAAGTCCTTGCATATGTCTGCTTTGATGGTCAAACAGTAAGAAATGATTGAGTAGTTCAGAGATTTGAGTTTGGTCTGCAAGCTAACACCACAAAGCGTGATGTTAGGTACATTGAAGGTAAACAATGATTTTCTTACTAGTATTAAAGAGATTCAAAAACTAGATGTGAAATTGGTGGATTTGATAGTTGTGAGTAATCATACCGAAGAGAGTGGTTTTAAAGTGGATGAACATGGTGTGTTGAGATTTTGAGGTAGGATCTGTATACCTGATAATCCTGAGTTGAAGAAGGTGATTTTAGAAGATAGTCATAGGAGTAACTTGAGTATCCACCCAGGAGATACTAAGATGTATCGGGATCCGAAAAAGATATTTGGGTGGTTGGGACTGAGGTGTGATGTGGCGCAGTTCCTATATGCGTGTTTGACTTACCTGAAGTTGAAGGTTGAGCACTAGAAGCCTACAGGAATGATGCAACCATTGGACATTCTAAAATGGAAATGCTATAGTGTTTCGATGGACTTTGTGACTGGATAACCGAATACTCCTATAGGACATGATTCAATTTGGGTGGTAGTTAATAGATTGGAAAAATCGCCGCATTTTATTCTGATTAACATCAGTTTTCCTATGCAAAAGTTTGCAGAGATATACATCCGAGTAACTGTGAAGCTGCATAGAGTTCCGTCAAGTATTGTTTTTGATAGAGACCCGAGGTTTACATCTAGATTTTAGGAGAGTTTGCATGGTGCTTTGGATTCTAAGTTGAGGTTGAGTTATGCCAATCATCCACATACAGATGGGCAGAAGGAGAGAATTATTCAGTCCTTGGAGGATTTGTTTAGAGCTTGTGTTCTTGAGCAATGAGGTGATTGGGATATTCATCTTCCACTGATAGATATCACTTAAAACAATAGTTTCCATTCTAGAATTAGAATGACACCATTTGAGGCATTGTATGGTACAAGGTGTAGGACACCTTTGTGTAGGCATGAATCTGGCGAGAATGTAGTGTTTGGGCCTGAAATCGTCCAGTAGACTACTGAAAAGGTGAAGTTAATTCGATAAAAGATGAAAGCTTTACAGAGCAGGTAGAAGAGTTACCATGATAAGAGAAGGAAGGATCTTGAGTTTCAAGAGGGGGGTTATGTATTCTTGAGAGTCACTCCGGTGACTGGTGTCAGGCGTGCCTTGAAATCGAGAAAGCCTACTCCTCTATTCATCAATTCATATAAGATCTTCGAGAGGATTAGAGTTATTGCTTATAGAGTGGCGTTGTTGCCCAATCTTTTGAATTTACATTATGAGTTCCATGTCTCACAACTTTGGATGTATGTTCCAGATCCGTATCATGTGATTCCAAGGGACGGTGTACAAGTAAAGGATAATCTTACCGTTGAAGCCTTACCTGTAAGAATTGTATACCGTGAATTGAAGAATCCGAGGGGAAAAGAGAATGCTCTCGTGAAGGTAGTTTGGGGAGGCGTTGACGGTGGGAACATGACATGGGAGTTGACGAGTCGGATGCGAGAAGCGTATCCAAAGTTGTTCGCATCAGGTAAATTTTCTAGGATGAAAATATTCTAAGTGGGGGAGAGTTATGACACTCTGACTTTTATTTAATTAGTTTTCGTAAATATATTATGTGTTTGCGTGTGTTTGTTTATGATTTGATACATTAAAGGAACCCTTGGATGAGGGATATTAGCCTTAGAAATGTAGAATTTAAGGTGTTGGAGTGTATGAGTAAAAATGTAGAGATTTGGGGGTGGTAGAAGTGGAACTAATTACAATTAGTTGATTATAATTATTTTAATTATTTAAATAATTATTTAGTTGGGAAATATTTTATTTTAATTAGTGGAAATAAGATATTAATTAGAAATAATATTATGATAAATAAGAAAAAGGTTATTAGAGAGGTAGAACTGTCAGTACGTGAAAAAGAGAAGAAAAAGGAGAAAGGGGAGCTAGGGCATAGGAGAAGAAGAACCTCTACTAAAGAAGCTTCAAATTCAACATCTAAGGTCAGGGTGAGACTTCCTTTTGTATAATGGATTGTATGATAACATGTGGGTGGGTGATTTAGTCTTCTGGTAATTGATTTTTCTCTTCTCTATATTCTGAACAGTTGATGTGTGATGATGTTATTATGTGTATGTTTGGATGAATTGGGTGTTTGGTGAATGATTGGAATGTTGTGTGTTGGAAATCAGAGTGTGGAACTTGGGTAAATAGCTAGAAAGAGAGTGTTGTTTAGTACTATTTTTCCTCTGAATATTCAAAATATAATAAAATAATTATTTCATACCAGTTCTCTCTCTTTCCAACTATGCATACTAGTACATACTACTATTTCATCTTTATTTTTTAAAAATATAATAAAATAATTATTTTTTGAAAATAAAAATAAGTAATAATAATGATAATTAATCCTCTAAAATCAATATAAATAAAAATCAATATGGTATTTTAAATACACCACATAAAAAGTAATAAATTAATAAGTTTAATGTTATGATTTAAAAAATATTTTATTTATCCATCATAATTTTTAAGCATACATATTTTTTATATTAAATAAATCAGTATCTGCGTCACTGAAATAACGCTTGTTCCATTCCGCGTTTCCGTTCTGTTCCAATATTTTGGAGGGTCGCGTCGCGCCGTTATCTGAGTTTAACAACAAATGTTTGGCGGTTGTATAGGTGTGATACATTGATTAAGGTGAATATCATTGTACATTTTATTGTTGTTGTCTGTCATTTGTGAATCATGCATCACAGTGTTTAGACGGTGATACGCTTTTGGTGAGCCTCAATCCTATGGCGGGGATTGGGTGCGAGTAACTGGTTCTAGGTGGGAATCGTTGAAGCGTTATATATGGTGATGGTAACGATTTTTGGTGTGATTTTATCCTATGGTGGGGATTAAGAGTGAAATGAACATGAGAGCTCATATTTGGTACCACATGCATTGAAATCACATAGTTGCGTCTCATTCAATTGTATTGTATATATATGTTGTGTTATGTTAGTGGAATGTATGGAGTGAGAATTGTTGATTGAGTAATTATATATGTGATATTGGTGTGATTACATATTATTATGAAAGTTCATTATATGATTGTGATTTCCCACCTCTTATGTTTGAATGTTGCCTTTACATGGGCATCATGCATATAATCTGCAATAAAGGCGTGGAAGTGAGTGGAAGAGGTTGCTTTTCTTTATGTTTTATTAAGTCAGTGTCTGCTCTGATATGTAACACTAGGGGAGAACGCTTGTCTTTACTTTATGTTTGGTGGAGATATGTGAATCTTCGACGTTTAATGATTCATTTTATGATTCACTTTTGTTATAATTTCATATTGAGAATTTGAAACTATTCGATTGGTTAACGTCTTTCCGTTGCTAATAAAATAATTGGAGTTCAGACTTGTATTATGGTTTCTATTATCTTTAAATAAGGTATGTGATACATATCTTATTGTATGAGCTAGTTGAAGTTGGATGTGGCATTCTAATTGCTTAATTGTTTTTAATTTACTCTGATTTTTATTTTCAAATTACACCGAAAAAATTAGGGTGTTATAGATAGTGTGTGGATGATCAATATGAAAAATGAGGAACTCCATTATATTCCAACAAAAAAACTTCAACTCTGTCTTTCAATTGAAAAACGTCAAAATAACATCATGATTATAGATGCAACATAATGAATGAAACTTTGATTATGATTTATGTATCGTTGAAGGATTAATTCTTTAAGGTGTCTAATATGTTAACATGAAATTATGAGTGTGATGTTGGATATGTAATCTTATTTATTTTTAAAGTAAATATGACTCACAACTCAACTTTGCTAACTAACATAATTAACTAAAAACTATCAAATTATAAGTTCTTCAAAAAATCAAAATCATCCTAAAATCATTATCATCACAATACAAGAATCTAAAAAGATGTTGATCCATCAGTGATACTGCAAAATCTAGTCCCAACTTTTCATTGATACCTTATGAAACCAATTTCCTTGACCATGATATGGATGCATTATCTGCAACACCTGAGTCTGAACTTCCTGATCAATCCATGAAAGTTTCCATACACACACAAGGATGTACAGGAACTAGGTGCATAGGTTTTACAGTTAGAATCCTAAACATTAGAGTGACCCGTGACTTTGCGATTAAAGAATTATAGTACCACAACATAAGTCTCAAAAAACCCTAATCACACACATGTATTCTTACTTATGAATATTTTTCTATTGTACATTTTATGCAAGACACTAGTTTAATTTGAGTAATAATAATCTGTTTATTTTTTATTTTTAAATAATAATAATAATTAAAAAAAGTTAATATTATTATGATTAAGTTTATTATTGATTTTGTTGTTTTACATGCTTACTTTTCATTTGAGATATTATATACTTAGATACAATTTATGAGTGACAAAAAGGTAGAAAAATATTAAATATGTTTTAACAAAGAAATCTTTTATACAATTTAAATTTTGAAAAAAAAATGATAAAATAGTTTTTTTTTTTGCCATAAGGGCGTTGATAGTGTTCAGGATTAAGACTGTTCGTGGTGCCGTTCGTGAGAAAATTGAACTGGACCGAACTATTGTAAAAATTCACTCGAACTGAACCGAACTAAAATCAATGATTTGGTTTACCGTTTCGAAATTCCGAACCGTTAGAAGACAATTTTTCTCAAATTGAACCGTTTATTAAAGAACCAAACCGTTAAGCTATTTTTCAAAAAATAAAATAAAAATTAGCTTGTTTTAAGTATTTTTATTTTCAATTCGGGTTCAATTTCGGTTCGATTTTAAAATTGTTTGTTCAATTTGGTCTGATTCACTAATCAAACTTAACGGTTTAATTATTTTAATTTTAGTTCGATTCCGTTTGACAGCTCAATTATTGAATTTTTGAACAATCATATCCAAAAGTCTTCATTTATACACCACCCCTTAAATGTGATTTATCCCTTTTATATTATTTCCATAAGAAAATTAAATTTTATTGATTGGATAAAAAAGTTGATTTGATTTCTTTTTATTACTAAAAAAAAGTTGATTTTTTTAATACTGAAACTGGATCAAAATTTCTAGATCAGCAAGCGAAATTTTCAACAAAATAATAACAGTTCAAACATTTGAAAAGTAAAAAAATTGGATTTTGAAACTCTCATTTTTTTAATTTTCTAAAATAAAATTTAATGCTGAACCTTTGAAAATCAAAATATTTAAAATGTAATTTATATTCTGAAAATTTTGAAAATTGATTTTAATTGTTAACATTAAAAAATTTAGGTGAATTGAGTTTAAGAAATTTAAAAGAGTCAAAGATTGGAACATATTTTAACGTTCACAAGTTGAATATTTGTTGTTAAGTGATATAGGTCAATTATTTATAAGCTTAAACAATCTCCATTTCTTAAAATGTAACTTATAATACCAACTGTTTTAGTTTTAAAAAGTTATTGAATGTGTTTTTTTTCCATACATTTTAAAAAATAATTTAATATTTTAATAAATTTTGAGGGGGTAGAAAGTACAAATGGAGGGATGATAAGTAAGTTCCAAAAATAGATTTCATTCCAATTAAAATCCAATTTTGCGAAAATAGATTTTCATTCTAACCTAAAGCCCAATTAGAAAATACATTACCATAAAAAATACACAAATATCCTATAAATCTAACATTTACTTTTTTAAAACATATACAAATCTTAGGATATAATTGTCATTTAAGTTTTGTAATTTTTAATTAGAATACTGCTATCATTTAATTTTCTATAACTTTTATTTATGCTATTAAAAAAAAAAACTCTTTCTAATACTATTTGTCAATTTATATTTTTAGTCGTAATAGCATCTAAGGTGAGAGTTCAATTTAATCTCTCACCGATAGAATTGATTATGAATTAAACTAACTCAAAAATAATTTGAAATTCGATTCAAAAATTAAATCGTTGAACTAGGTTCATGAACCAAATGAGCTGAATATGAGTTAAAAATTAAGTTCGTAAACTAAATGAGCTAAACTTACTCTATATAGTTCGACTCGTTAGGTTCATGAGTCAATTCGATTTTATATGAGATAGATTATATTGTCTTTAAGAGTAGGTTTAAAGATTTTCTCTAAATCTTAGTATCATATTTTCTTTTAATCTAACGGTTTTAATTGATAATTTATATTCTCAAGTGAGCAAAATATTTCTACAAATAATTATACAAATAAAATTAACATCGTATAAATTACAATCTTATAACATTTATTTTATTTATATATTTTTTATTTAAAAAATATTAATTTAAAATGTCATATATATATATATATATATATATATATATATATATATATATATATATATATATATATATATATATATATATATATATATATATATATATATATATACTTTAAAAAATTGCTTTTAAGTTTGTAAAATAAGCGAGTTGAACATAACAAGATAAATCTAACGAGTTGAACCGAGATGTTCGTGAACTCGGTCAATTCTTAACGAGTCGAGTTTGAGCTGAAAAAAGTTTGTGATGAACTCGAATTTGAACTCGGCCAATTCTTAACGAGTCGAGTTTGAGCTGGAAAAAAAGTTTGTCATGAATGTTAGAATCCAAAATGTGGATAATTGTTGATAACTTTTGTGGTATTTTGATAACTTTTCTCAATTCTTGTCCATTTAATTACGGTTCGTAATCGTGTAAATAAATAAAGCCGAGTTTAGTAGTAAATATATTATTTATAAGCTTTCCTTATGTTTTTTTTGTAGGTTTTATGCATTTTGGGAAGTATTAGGAGGTATTGAGACATTTTGGAGCAAGTTTGGAGGCCAAGGGAAGAAGTTTTGTTCAGCAAGGGCCGCTCAGCGGCCACTAAGCGCGCTTTCCAGGGGCGAAAGGGAAATCTGTGTTCAGCAAGTTCCGCTAAGCGGCCTCAGCCCGCTTAGCGGCCTCCAGCGTGGAATCAGATATTTTGTGAAGTCCGCTTAGCGGCCGTCTGGGCGCTAAGCGGGGGTACTTTTTCAAGTGACTACTTTTAGGCACTTAGAGATATTTTGTGGGGAGCTTATCTTGTTTTTTTCATTCTTACCAACCATACACTCTAGGGCAAGAGAAGAGGAGAGAAAAACTCATAAATCTTCAAGATTTCTCAAGCATTTTTCATCATCATCATCTTTGAATTTCTATGCTAGGAGGTCTTGTGTTGATGTTTGTTGTTGAAGCTATGGATAGCTAAACTCCTCATGTGTCAAGATTAGAGGTAGTTAGCTTGTAGAGTATGTATTTAGTTTGATCTTTTGTATATGAACCTTGTTGGTGATTAATATATGGTGAATATATTTGTATTCATGTTTATATGTTGTTTGGATACACTATTGAGAGATATGTTTCAAATCTTAACCAAAAGGGTATTCATCTATCAACAATCAAACTCTAGAGATAGATTTGTGAGTTGATAATCACTTGTATCAAACTTTAAAGGTTATTATGTCAACTGTCGGCATGAGAGATCATCTGACGGTTAATATAATAACAATCACGACACTGCTTTAGAGATAAACAGTATCGAGAGGATACATGATTGTATTAATCATTGATATGTTCATATACATGATCATCAGAGTATATACAAAAGCAAGCTAACGAAAACTAATCTTGACACAGTTTTACCAAACCGTTTTTAAATCCTAAATTATTGTCGTTAATTTCTTTTCATGCTATTTATCTTTCATGACACTAAAAATATCCCGAATCTTAACTCAAAATACACTAAGCTGTAGAACGGCGATAATATCGCATCAATCCCTGAGGAGACGATACTAGAAATATTTATCCTATACTTTCTAACAAAATGGCGCCGTTGCCGGGGATTGGCGTTAAGATATTATAAGCATAGCAATAGTTTTTGTGTGTTTTGAGTATAAATATTAGTATTATTGCCTAGTCTTTGCTCACTTTTTGGTTAGTGTTTCAGCTCTGGTTTATGCGTGGGAGTGTACCAGCAGATCAGCTTCTTTTTGATCCAAAAATTGAAAGAACCGCAAGGAGATTGAACAGTAAAACTAGGAGAAGAAGGAAACTAGCCAAAGAACGAAGATTAGCCCAAGAAGCTACTACTTCATCAGCACCACAAGTTATAGAAGAAGAGATGGCAGAGCATGGAGAACAGGACCCACCGCCACCACCACCACCACCACCACCACCTAGAGCACCATGTGCTAACAGTCCGAGAAGAGCAGCCCAATTTGCACGAAATGACAACAATGCAAGAAATTCTGAAATGAAGACTGGCATTCTTCAGCTACTTTATGCTAGTCCCTTTGCAGGACTTGATCATGAGGACCCATATACACACTTGACAAAGTTTTATGAAATTGCTGGAGCAGTCGGAGCCCCTGAAAGAGAGGAAGAGCGGGTGTTTAAGAGATTATTCCCTCACTCCTTGATCGGCAAAGCAAAGGATTGGTATCTAGACCAACCCACTCAAACCATGACAAATTGGAATGAGTTAGAAGAAAAGTTTCTTGATAGGTTCTTCCCTCAGTCACGGTTACTTGAAGCAAAAACAGCAATTTCAGTGTTCTCTCAAGGCGTGAATGAAACTCTTAATGAGGCATGGGAAAGGTATAAGTCAATGTTGAGAAAGTGTCCTAGTCATGGATTTGATGAACTTACTCAGATTCACATTTTTCGTAATGGCTTACAACCACAACCTAAGCTTCTGCTAGATGCTACAGCTGGAGGTTCCTTGATGGCTAAGACAGCAGAGGAGGCAATAGAGATAATTGAGAAAATGGCCAGAAATGATCATCAGGTGCAACATAACCGAGGAGTTGTTCAAAAGAAACCGGGGCTTATTGAATTAGGAACCAATGATGCTATTCTTGCTCAGAACAAGCTTCTTTCTCAACAAGTGGAGGAGCTTACAAAACAAATGGCAAGGTTACCTCAACAACTCAAGGAATTACATGATCCTAACAAGAACAAACAAGTTGCTTCGTGTGAGCTTTATAGTGGAGACCACCCTACCGGATATTGTCCACCGGTGAATGAAGTGAATTACATGGCGAATCAAAATCAAGGAGGCTATCAACAAAGACAAGTTCCTTACCAAAACCAAGGTGGATACCAACAAAGGCCTAATGCACCACAATATAGCCAAGGGTGGAGACAAGATAATTATCAACAAAGACAAAGTCCTTATCAACAACAACCACCTTCTCAAGACAAGCCTTCAAAGTTGGAGGAGACTCTAAATCAATTCATGCAAGCATCAATGGCGAATCAAAAGAGTAATGAAGCGGCAATAAAGAATTTAGAGACTCAAGTCGGCCAACTTGCGAAACAACTCGCCGAGAAGCAAACCGGACCATCATTCATGGCAAACACTCAAACCAATCCTAAGGAGCATTGCAAAGCGGTTGTAACTAGGAGTGGGAGGGTGCTTTAAAGTGAAGTGGAGAAGGAGGTTGAGGAGGAGGAAGTTAGGATAGAAAAGGAGAAAGAGGTAGAAAGTGAAGTAGAACCAAAGAAAAATGAGGGAGTCTTAGTTGAAAATGAGAGTGAAGAAAAAAGTGAGGAAGAAAAAGAAAAAAATAGAGAGAAAAAGAGAAAGATTAAAGAAGGGAAGAAGAAAGTTATGAGTCCTCCCGTTCGTAATTTACCTTACCCTCGTGCTCCCTCGAAGAAAGATAATGAGAGGCAATATGCTCGTTTTCTTGACATATTTAGGCAATTGCAAATTAATATTCCTTTTGGTGAAGCTTTAGAGCAAATGCCAAAATATGCCAAGTTTATGAAGGACATCCTCACAAAGAAAAGAAGTTACACTGAGCCCGAAACGGTTTTCCTAGATGCTAAATGTAGTGCCATCATTCAAAGTACTTTACCAAGGAAGGAAAGAGATCCGGGAAGAGTTACTTTGCCGGTTACTATTGGTGACATTCATATTGGAAGAGGCTTGGTTGACACGGGTTCAAGTATCAATTTGATTCATTTATCCATGGTCAAGAGGTTAGGCATTGTTGATATGAAAAATACAAGAATGACACTTCAATTAGCCGATAAGTCTACAACTATGCCTTTTGGGATAGCGGAAGATTTGCTTGTGAAAGTTGACAAGTTCTTCTTTCCGGTTGATTTTGTTGTCATTGATATGGAGGAAGATGTTGATACCCCATTGGTTCTAGGAAGACCTTTTATGAAGACGGCAAGAATGATGATAGACATTGATGATGGTTTGATGAAATTGAGGTTCCAAGATGAGGAAGTGTGTTTTGATCTCTTGGAAGCAATGAAACATCCAAATGATACAAGTGATTGTTTTAGAATTGATGCTATGGAGGAAGTTATCATGCAAGTTGAAAGTCGAGCTCATGTGTTCAATCCTCTTGAGAAAACATTAACCAAAGCTCTTGATGTTCTCAATGAAGAAGAAGAAAAAGATTGAAGAGTGTTTGAGAGATCTTGATGTTTTTGAAGAGATAAGTCCTTTTGAAGCAAAGATGGAGGAGTTGAAAGATGAGCTAAAGGTGGAGGAAACTAAGTTAGAATTGAAGATGTTACCACCCCATTTGAAATATGTTTTTCTTGAAGAAGGTGGTAAGAAGCCGGTGATCATTAGTGGTTCATTGTCAAAGAAGGAGGAAGAGAAATTAATTCATGTGTTGAAAGCTAACAAGGAGGCGATAGGATGGGTTCTTTCCGATCTAAAAGGAATTAGTCCGGCCTATTGTATGCATAAAATTATGATGGAGGAGGATTTTAAACCGGTAGCTCAACCTCAACGCCGGTTGAATCCTACAATGAAAGAAGTTGTAAGAAAGGAAGTGGTGAAACTATTGGAAGCCGGAATGATTTATCCTATTTCCGATAGTGCATGGGTGAGTCCAGTCCAAGTGGTACCAAAGAAAGGAGGAATGACCGTGATCACAAATGAAAAGAATGAGTTGATTCCGACAAGGACCGTGACGGGTTGGAGGATGTGTATTGATTACCGAAAGCTTAACCAAGCTACTAGGAAAGATCACTCCCCTTTACCTTTTATGGACCAAATGTTGGAAAGGTTATCGGGTCAAGAGTTCTATTGTTTCTTGGATGGCTATTCCGGATACAACCAAATTTTGATCAATCCGGAAGATCAAGAGAAAACGGCGTTCACTTGTCCCTTTGGAATTTTTGCTTATAGGTGAATGCCGTTTGGATTGTGTAATGCACCGGCCACTTTCCAAAGATGTATGCAAGCTATCTTTTCGGACTTCATAGAAAAGATAATGGAAGTTTTCATGGATGACTTCTCCGTTTTTGGAACTTCATTTGATCTTTGTTTGAAGAATTTGGATGCCGTGTTGAAAAGATGTGTTGAAACCAACTTGGTCCTCAATTGGGAAAAATGCAATTTCATGGTTACCGAAGGCATAGTTCTTGGTCACAAAGTCTCTTCCAAAGGAATTGAAGTCGACCGAGCAAAAGTGGAGGTTATTGAGAAGTTGCCACCGCCAACAAATGTCAAAGGGATTCGAAGCTTCTTAGGCCATGCAGGATTCTATAGAAGATTTATCAAGGACTTCTCAAAGATTGCAAAGCCTTTGAGCAACTTGCTCAACAAAGATAAGTCTTTTGTTTTTGATAATGCTTGCCTTTTAGCTTTTAATGAATTGAAACAAAGATTGACTACCGCACCCATAATCATAGCGCCCGATTGGAAACTTGACTTTGAACTAATGTGTGACGCTAGTGATTATGCGGTAGGAGCGGTGTTGGGTCAAAGAAAAGGAAATTTTTTTCATGCTATACATTATGCTAGTAAGGTTCTTAATGAAGCCCAAATTAATTATGCAACAACTGAAAAAGAACTACTAGCTATTGTATATGCATTAGAAAAATTTAGGTCCTATTTAATTGGTTCGAAAGTTGTTGTTTACACTGACCATGCAGCGATAAAGTATTTGCTTACCAAGCCGGATTCAAAACAAAGGCTCATCAGGTGGATATTGTTGCTACAAGAATTCCACTTAGAGATTAGAGACAAGAAAGGAGCGGAAAACTTGGTGGCGGATCATTTGTCAAGGTTGGTGAATGAAGAGGTAACAAACAAAGAAGAAGAGGTTTTGGAATCATTCCCGGATGAAAAGTTGTTCATGGTGGAAGAAAGGCCGTGGTTTGCTGACATGGCTAATCACAAGGCATCGGGTTGGATGCCGCAAGATTGGAGTAAAAGTGCAACAAAGAAGTTCCTTCATGATGCCAAATTCTATGTGTGGGATGATCCATACTTGTTCAAAATTGGTGTGGATGGTGTGTTAAGGAGATGTGTGACAAGGGAAGAAGCAATGAGAATCTTGTGGCATTGTCATAACTCACCTTATGGTGGACACTATGGTGGACAAAGAACGGCGGCAAAAGTTCTTCAATCCGGGTACTATTGGCCTACGTTATTCAAAGATGCCTACTTGCATGCACAAAGTTGTGACAATTGTCAAAGAAGTGGTGGAGTGAGCAAAAGGAATGAAATGCCATTGACAAACATGTTAGAAGTGGAAGTGTTCGATTGTTGGGGAATAGACTTTGTAGGACCATTTCCTTCGTCTTTTGGTTGTGAGTATATTTTGGTTGCGGTTGATTATGTTTCAAAGTGGGTAGAAGCAATAGCATGTCCAAAGGCGGATGGAAAGACCGTAATCAAGTTCTTGAAGAAAAACATTTTTACAAGGTTTGGAACACCAAGGATTCTCATTAGTGATGGTGGCTCACATTTTTGCAACACACAACTTGAAAAAGTCTTACAACAATATGGTGTGAAGCACAAGTTAACAACGGCTTATCATCCACAAGCTAATGGTCAAGCCGAAGTTTCCAACCGAGAAATTAAAAGAATCTTGGAAAAAACTGTTTCTTCATCAAGAAAGGATTGGTCACAAAAGTTGGATGATGCTTTATGGGCTTACCGTACGGCATACAAGGCACCGATTGGTTTTACTCCGTTTCAAATGGTTTACGGGAAGAGTTGTCATTTACCTGTGGAATTGGAGCATAAGGCATTTTGGGCCTTGAAGTTGCTTAACTTTGATCCTAAGGTAAGTGGTGAAATGAGAAGATTGCAATTGCTTGAAATGGAAGAATTGCGATTACAAGCCTATGAATCCAACAAAATCTACAAGGAGAAGGTGAAGGGGTATCATGATAAAAAGATTGTGGAGAAGGAGTTCAAAGAAGGCCAAATGGTTCTATTGTTTAATTCAAGATTGAAGTTGTTTCCGGGTAAATTAAAGTCGAAGTGGTCGGGTCCGTTCCGGATCAAGGAGGTAAAAGACTATGGAGCGGTTGTGCTTGAAAATCCGACAACAAATGAAAGTTGGACTGTGAATGGTCAAAGACTCAAGCCGTATCTTGGTGGTGAAGTCAATCAAAGTTCGGAAGCCGTTCCGATTTTTGATCCGTAAAGCCGCCTCGGACCGTCGAGCTAACCGACGTTAAACAAAGCGCTAGTTGGGAGGCACCCCAACATTGTAAGTATTTTATGTTTTGTGTGTGTTGTGACTGTTAGGAAAGTCGGGAAAAATCGGGGCTTGGGGGACTGCTGAGAATTCTGCAGGAAAACAGCATTTTACTGATACCGCTAAGCGGCCGGGCCAAAGGGTCTGACCCGGCCCAGATCAAAAGAGAAACAAGTTATGAGGGGCTGAGCGGCCAGAAACCCTAGCCACCTCATTTCTCCCAAGTTTCAAGTCCCTCTTCTCCTAACCTAATCCTTGCCTCTATCATTGGAAGAAAGTTTACTTGTTCTAATCATTTCCATCAATTCCCTCTTCCATTGGTGTTTGCAAGGTAAATGTTGTGTTTAATTTCTTTGAAAAGTTTTGTAAATTGATAGTAATAGTAAAAAATGTTCAGATGTGTTTATAGTCTGGATTTTAATGGTAGATTGTGATTAAGTTTTTGTTTTTGAAAAAGAATCCCATGAATTTGTATCAAGAACCCTAGTTTTTGTGAAATTTGATTAGTTTAGTAATTAGGATAATAGGTAATGTTTGTTATCATCACTTGTTGACATTCTGATGCAGAGGGAGTGAAGAAAGTGTGTGAGTTAGCAAGTCATCAGCAGACTGCGTTTCTGCAGAATTTTTCTGAGAAATCGCAGGTCCGCTAAGCGGCCGTAACCCCGCTAAGCGGCGGATGCTGATGACAGAAATTTTTTTCTGTTTCTGGTGTGGTTCAGTCAACCTAAGTTGGGTCCAATGCAATCAAATGGCTCTGTTTACTTGCAATATTATGTGTTTAACAGTGTGGTGTGATTTTTTTTGTTGTGATTTGCAGATGACTTCTCGCCAAAGCCGAAGCAAAAGAGGACGATTTCCAGGCTTTAGTTCTGGACAAGCTCCCGTTCCCGTAGCACCCCAATTTGACAGTGCAAGGTTTTTGAGTGCTGAGAACCAAGAGTGGTTTGGACGGTTGTGCAGAAGAAAAATTTTACCGGAGAAAATCTTTAACCTCAAGCCTAATGGGGAGTATAGGCAATTTGTGGAAAACATGCACAATCGTAGGTGGGATGTTCTTTTGCAGCCGAGTACTCGTATCAATGTGGATATTGTAAGGGAATTTTATGCGAATGCGATGCCAACGGAAGATACGAAGTATGTGCGCAAAACAGTTGTGAGGGGGAGAGTCATTTCATTCAACCGGGCTGCCATTAGTTCTTATCTTGGTGATCCAATAGCCCTTCCTGAAAATGGGTGTGAGTATGCAAGGATACATAGAGCAAGGCAGTGGAATATGGATGAAGTAGCAGAGACTCTTTCTTTTGAGAGTCGTGGTTTTTCTCTTAACCCATCTGGCATACCAGTGAAGATGGACCGAGGGAACATGAATCAGATGGCTCAACTCTACCTTACCTTGCTTCTGAACAACTTGAAGCCGAAGAGCCACAACATTGATCTCACTTTAGTAACTCCTGTTTGTTATTTTCTATGATGACAGGTATAGAGATTGACATTGCTCAGATTATTTCTGAGGAGATGCGAGAGGTGGCTTCTAGTGGGCACCCTTTAGGGAGTCGACCTGCTGGTCAAATTCCTTATCCTGCTATGATTATGGGATTGTGCAGGAGGGCTAGGGTGGAGATTCCAGATGAGGTTCAGATGGCTATTACTAGCAAGGTGGATGAGAGTTATGTTGCTCGGTTTTGTTCTCCACGGGGAAGGGGTCGTTTTCAACCACAACCTGAAGCAGTAGCTCCTCCTGCCGGCCAAGCAAGGTATAATCAGCAAATGGCTTGCAGGTATAGTTGGGATTATATGGATGCTTTCCGCAGGTCGGAGGCTACCATTCACGACTCTTTGCACCGCTTGTACCTGGAGATGAGCGATCCTTCCAGTGTGACATCTTTTACTACAAATGAGCAGTATGAGGCCATTTGTAACTATCCAGAGGATAGGCCATTCTTTAGGAATGGGGGAGGAGCTAATGAAGAAGAAGGTGATGAAGGAAATCACGAAGAAGAGGAGGATGGTGATGAGTGATGATACATACCTTTTTGGTGATGTTGTTATGTTTTATTGTGTTTGTTTACTAGTACTTTAATTTTGTGTTGAATAGTTAGTTGTTGGATTATTTTGTTGCCATCCTTAGGGATCTGTTTTGTTTTGTTGTAATGAAGTAGCAAATGGTGCTACTAAGACATCTTTGAGGCATTTGCCATTGGCAATTTGTCTCTAATATATTATATCATATTAGGTGTGTGTTATATTTTGTGTTTTTGTTATAGTGTTAAGTTTGTGTAGTTATATAATATAGTTATAGTAAATATAATAAGTAGTGCTAGTAATATTATAATAGTACTAATAATATAATAGTAGTAATTATGTTTGAATATAATATTAGTAATTATAAGAAATTTTTTGTTGTTTGTCCTTGTGATGAATAGAAAAAAAACTCAAGCAAGCAAAGTCTCATCAAAGAGTGGTAACATCAAAGTTGGATGGTGATGATAATGCTCTTGATGCGGTGCATGCTAAGGTAACGATTTTCTTGCTTTGTAGATATTAGTGTGAATATGATTTAGGTGCTTTATACAAAAACTTGTCATCACTTGGCATTTGAAAGATTTTGTTCATATTTGAATCAAGTTAGGACATAACTACATAAGTGAGAGGACTTTCCATTGTGTACTAGAAACTTTTGTGTGTGCTAGCAATTGGTGTTAACTGGGACGATTCATGCTTAATCTGCTTTGTTTAAAGTGTTAGAACTTAGAAGTGATCGAGGCAATTTTTTTTTGTGTAATACGAGAAAAACCACCTTCCAAAAGGCCACATGTGAGAGTGTGATCAATTGAAACCAATTTTGAGCCTTAAATTTTGATTTTGCCAAGTGAGTTGAATGAGAACCGACAAGCTAGTAAGTAATCCCTTATTGAGTTTGTTGAAGAAAAGCAAATAGAGAAAACTTTTGACTCACTTGGAAAATATTTTCTTTGGTAGACACTTAACCCAATTACACTTAAACCTTAAATGAAGAGCATAATTGTGTTGAATTGTTGAATTGTTCAAAGTTGGGGAGAGAGGAGTTTACTTGAGAAAAAGAAAGAAAGGAAATGGTGGTATAATAGAACAATGCATTCAAAAAGAAAAAGAATAATATGAAAAAGAAAAGAAAAAGTTCAATGAGATGTAAAATCAAAAGACAAAAGAAAGAATGCATTGTAGTGTTGTTAAGTCAAAAGGGAGAAATAAGAATGTTTGTGTAAATCGTGTGATTGAATAAATGCTCTTCATGCAATTGTCCCTTTTTGATTCATTGGCCATGTAGAAATGTCACTTGTTTGGAACCGAGCCAAGTTACAACCGAAAAAGCCCTCGTGATCTTTGTTTCTATCATTTTGGTTACTTAGTTAGATGAAGGTATGAATTGTCTTGAATGTGCACAATTGCTAGGGAGAGTGATAAGTCCTTTGTGTTAACATGATTATAGCACTTTGTCCTTCATTTTTGAAGTTGATTGTAGGTGATTCAAGTTTGAACATTATTTTGAAAAATGCAAGTGTGATGAAGTGTTTGTGTTTAGAACCTAACTCATATTCATGTTTTGATCTTGTACAAGCAAGGGATGGTTATGGAGCATGCATGTAAGTCAAGTTTGAACCATTCTCTTTACGTTGCTAACCTTGTAAATATTATTTTTGTGCTTGTTGAGTTGCTCTTGTTTGAGGACAAACAAAGGTCAAAGTTGGGGAGAGTTGTTAGAATCCAAAATGTGGATAATTGTTGATAACTTTTGTGGTATTTTGATAACTTTTCTCAATTCTTGTCCATTTAATTACGGTTCGTAATCGTGTAAATAAATAAAGCTGAGTTTAGTAGTAAATATATTATTTATAAGCTTTCCTTATGTTTTTTTTGTAGGTTTTATGCATTTTGGGAAGTATTAGGAGGTATTGAGACATTTTGGAGCAAGTTTGGAGGCCAAGGGAAGAAGTTTTGTTCAGCAAGGGCCGCTCAGCGGCCACTAAGCGCGCTTTCCAGGGGCGAAAGGGAAATCTGTGTTCAGCAAGTTCCGCTAAGCGGCCTCAGCCCGCTTAGCGGCCTCCAGCGTGGAATCAGATATTTTGTGAAGTCCGCTTAGCGGCCGTCTGGGCGCTAAGCGGGGGTACTTTTTCAAGTGACTACTTTTAGGCACTTAGAGATATTTTGTGGGGAGCTTATCTTGTTTTTTTCATTCTTACCAACCATACACTCTAGGGCAAGAGAAGAGGAGAGAAAAACTCATAAATCTTCAAGATTTCTCAAGCATTTTTCATCATCATCTTTGAATTTCTATGCTAGGAGGTCTTGTGTTGATGTTTGTTGTTGAAGCTATGGATAGCTAAACTCCTCATGTGTCAAGATTAGAGGTAGTTAGCTTGTAGAGTATGTATTTAGTTTGATCTTTTGTATATGAACCTTGTTGGTGATTAATATATGGTGAATATCTTTGTATTCATGTTTATATGTTGTTTGGATACACTATTGAGAGATATGTTTCAAATCTTGACCAAAAGGGTATTCATCTATCAACAATCAAACTCTAGAGATAGATTTGTGAGTTGATAATCACTTGTATCAAACTTTAAAGGTTATTATGTCAACTGTCGGCATGAGAGATCATCTGACGGTTAATATAATAACAATCACGACACTGCTTTAGAGATAAACAGTATCGAGAGGATACATGATTGTATTAATCATTGATATGTTCATATACATGATCATCAGAGTATATACAAAAGCAAGCTAACGAAAACTAATCTTGACACAGTTTTACCAAACCGTTTTTAAATCTTAAATTATTGTCGTTAATTTATTTTCATGCTATTTATCTTTCATGACACTAAAAATATCCCGAATCTTAACTCAAAATACACTAAGCTGTAGAACAACGATAATATCGCATCAATCTCTGAGGAGACGATACTAGAAATATTTATCCTATACTTTCTAACAATGAACTCGAACTCGACCAATTCTTAACGAGTTGAACTGAGTTGAGTCGAGTTCGACTCATTTCCAACCCTACTCACAGGTAAAACTTAAAAATTATACTGTTAGATTTAATGATTATCTCAATTTAATGAGAAGATATGCACGCGCTCACACGTAATCCTATTCCTTTTCTATCTCTATATCAATAACTTCTTTCTATCTCTAGATCAACTCATTTCCAACCCTACTCACCGGTAAAACTTAAAAATTATACTGTTAGATTTAATAATGATCTCAATTTAATGAGAAAATATGCACATGCTCACACGTAATCCTATTCCTTTTATATCTCTATAGCAATAACTTCCTTCTATCTCTAGAACAAAATAAACTGCAAATTATCAAAATTGTATGGTGAAGGAAAATTCCATTCATATATTTATAGAATTGCTCTATCCAAATGTGTTTTTAATTTTTCAAACCTTGGATCTAAAAACTTTATCTCCCGTAACAAGTGAAAAATTTTAGAACTGTTTTGTTTTGTTTTAGAATTTAATATAGCATGAAAATTCACTCCTAGTGAAAGCAAAACAAAAAGGTAAAAAAAAAAAAAAAATCAAATTCTAGGCTAGTGGTTGAATGTAACTTCAGTAAGTAGCCAAATAAATAAGAGTTTTTTTAAAAATGTCCATTAACATGTTGTCTTCCTTAATCATAACAAAAGGAATGGTGCCATAGAAATTCTTTTAAGTCAAAATCAAGCCTCTTTCTTTTGGCCCTTTTGTTTGTGGGTAATGAAAGTTTAATTTAAGCAATTGACTCAATTTAAACACAAGCAAAACCAAAAAGCAATTGCAACCGTGTTTACACTAATTAACAACTTGAGTTCTATATTTTTCCATCCTAAATACTTAATTGAGACGAAAAAGATGATAAATACATTATTTTGTTAAAGAAAATTGATTTGCAGCAAAATGTTTCGTTTAAGAATTTTCCTTAAATAGAGAGATGTAGATGGGAAAGACTCACATGAAATCAGGGAAACTCAATCGAATAGGTTGCTAAAAAATTTCCCTAAATTTACTCTACCCTTATATAAGCAAAAACAATCAAATAGATCAGATCGAAAGTAAGAAACAAGTGCAAACCAACTGTCAAATTTGGATAGTATGTGGATAATCAATATGAAAAATAAGAAACTCAATTATATCCCAACAAAACGGCTTTAACTCTGTCTTTTTATTGAAAAGTGTCAAAATAACATCAAGGATATAGATGCATCATAATGAAGTAAACTTTGTTTATGATTTATATCATTGGTGAGTTAATTCTTTAAGGTGTCTGATCGATTAACATGAAATGATGAATGTGATGTAGGTTATGTAATCTTTGTTTATTTTTAAAGTAAATATAGTATCGTCTCACAACTCAAGTATTATAACTTGCATAATTAACTAAACCATAAAGTTATAAGTTCTTCAAAAATCAAAATCATCTTAGAATCATTAACTTCCCAATGCTAGAATCTAAAAGGTGTTGATCCATCAACAATATTGTAATATCGAGTCTTAACTTTTCATTGATATTTAATGAAACCAATTTTCTTGACATTGCTATGGAAGCATTGCCTTCAACACAAGAGTCTGAACTTCCTAATCAATCTATAAGAATTTACACACACACGACAAGTGCAAAACCAGGTCCGTAGGTTTTCGGGTGAGAATTCTTGACATTGAAGTAATCAATGGCTTCGACTTGCAGTTAAGGAATTGTAGCACCAATAACAACGGTCTAAAAAAACCATAATCACACACATATATTTTTGTTTTATTGTTTAAGAACATTTGTCTATTGTATATTTATGCTACATATTTTTTTTTTTATGAGAAGAAACTCCATTAAAGAGAAAAAGCAGAAAACATATATAACAAATTCTACAATAAGATAATCTCTAATCCAGATTTTCGAACCATATAGATTCTCTAATTCAACCAACTTATGAACATCATGTTAGAACATCAATCGGGGGTGTCGAGCAAGGAGCATGTTATGGGGCCATTCTTTGAGCAACACACCTTTGTGGGAGACACACCATTTCTCCAGCTAAAACCTTTTGAACAATCTGCTCACAAACATAATATTTTATGTGTAAACATTACTTGTGTTTAGGTTGAGTAATAATATTGAGTTTATTTTAAAAAAATAAATAATTAAAAATGTTAATAATATTATTAAGTTTATTATTAGTTTTGTTGTTTTACATGCTTACTCTTCATTAGAGATATTACTCTTAGATACAATATATTAAGTGACAAAAAGTAGTAAAATAATTGGATATGCTTTAACCAAGAAATCATGTACTAGTATACAATTTAAAATTTGAAAAATCATATAAAAGGGTACAAGAAACTCCTTTTCTTTTGGCTGAATGTATTAAAAACTTATTCCAGAGAGTAACAAATATATCAAAAAATGAATATATTTTATTGTATGTTTCCTGCATTTTTTCTTTTATTTTTTAAAAATAAACCTTGCATATTGTTTTTGGTAAAATAATAGTTCTTTTGGGTCATATGGGTGCTAGTGTTTAGCATTTTTCATTTATGCCCCCACCCTCTAAATGTGATTTATTCTACTTTGCCATTATGTATTATATCCATTTAAAATTAAATATTTATTAATTGGATAAAAAAGTTATATTTTTCTATACTGAAATTGAGTCAAAATTTTAGATCAGCAAGTGAAATTTTCAAAAAAATAATAATAACAGTTCAAACATTGGAAAAGTAAAAAAATTGAATTTTGAAACTTTCATTTTTTAAATTTTCTAAAAAAAATTTATTGCTGAACCTTTGAAAATCAAAATATTTGAAATATAATTTATATTCTAAAAATTTTGAAAATAATTTTAGTTTTGACATTAAAAAATTTAGGTGAATTGAATTTATGAAATTTAAAATTCAAAGATTGAAACATATCTTAAGGTTCAAATGTTGAATATACGTTGTGTGGTGATATGAATCAATATTTTATAAAAAAAAGAAATCCATGAGCAATTTGCATCTAGTTTGAATTTGAGATCTTTGAAAGAAATATATTTTTAAGACTTAAACTTTTATCACTTGGCCACACAGGTAATATTTTATAAATTTCATAAATCTTCATTTCTTAAAATATAACGTGTAATACCAACTGTTTTAGTTTCAAAAAGATACTGAATGAATATATATTTTTGACTTTAAAAAAAAAGGCAATTTTTGATTTTTTTTTCCCCAGATTTTGAGGGGTAGAAAATATAAATGAAGGGATGATAAGTACGTTGCAAAAATAGATTTCATTCCAATTAAAATCCAATTTGTGGCCCAATTGATTTTCATTCCAAACCTAAAGCCCAAATAGATTTCCTGAGTTAGAAAATTTTGCTTGATACAACAACACCTATATTTTTGCTATATATATTTTCAAGTGTTTTTATTTTCAAATTTTCATTGTTTAGGAAATACGTCTGTTTTAGCTTTTTAGTTTCATTTCCAAGAAATACAAATAGCTAAAATGTATTTGATTTGATTAATTTTTAATTGTTTTATGTCGTGGCCAATTTTTATCTATAATCTAATAAAATATTTTTTAAAATTTATTTTAATTTTTAATAAATATACTAAATAAAACCTCTTTTCTTCTAATAGATGATATAAATTTCTTACAAATGATAAGAAACTAAACACTCTTAAACATCATAGAAAATCCAAAATAAATAAAATTATTTTTCTACTGACGAAACTAACCCTTGTCATGAGTCATGATAATGAATGAGCCAAGGTGTTTTAGAATGGATCAAATCCAATCTAATATCGAATTATGTCCTAGAACTATAATCATTTACTATATAAACTAGTTTATGACTCCGACCCAAGTATGATATTCCTAATCCTAAAACCACACCTATGAAATTTATCTTCTCTGATATTCAGATTGTTTGGAGGTACATTATTTTATTAATCATGATTTACAACTTAGGAGGTTCCTAATCTTCTTATTTAACTATAAATATCCGCCTAATAATATATGTATACGCATATTTGTGGAAGTCAAACAATGCTATTATATGTACATGTGTATACATGGAAAACGATTAACAATTTAATTTCATGATGAAATGCATAACATAGATTTAATCAAAATTATACATGATTCTCTGATGATTATAAATACTTCTAATGTAGTTCGAGTTATCGAAAACTGAGGTTCCATGTAAAAAGTGACACTTTTAGGCAAAAATAAGTGTCAGCGGCGCAAAAAACACCTGAGCGTAATGAACGCTCGAAATACAACAGAGTCGCTTTCAAAGTTTATTTATTTCATAAGGAAAGGGAAATTTTCAATAAAATCCTCAAATAACGAAAATAAATGGTCTTCACAACCAAATTCGGGTTCGAGAGTCGATTATACAAGGAGAAGGTATTAGCACTCCTCACATCTGTTGTACTCAACGAGAACCATATAGTTAGTTTTGCGTGTTGGAAATCCAATAATATCTATGATGAATTTCTATCAATCATGATGAACAAGATTGTTGCTACCACACAATGACAATGAAAAATTATGAAAGAAAGAGAATGATTTTCTGCAGAGTTTATCTCTACCCACAAATTGTAGAAAATTATGTATTCACTTGCAACTGCAAATTCTGTGAATTCAACTTGATTACAAAAATAAAGATTACTCCCTCTATTTATAGGTTTAGGTTAGCTTGTTGTGTAAGTCAAAAGCCCAAAATTATAAAAAGTACAAAATACCTATTTTGGAACTAAATCAAATTTCATTAAATATGTGTGTAACTAAATCAAATCTAGTTTGACACACACATTATTCGACACTATGAATTACAATTTAACACACCACCTAATTCATTGTGTCTAAGTTATCTACATTCTTCATAGCTATTAGTCTTTTGAATATTTCGATCAACACTCCCTTCTCCATGATATCTACAATTTGATTATTAGTTCTGCAGTGTTCCAAGTTTATCTTCTCATATGCTACCTGCTCTCGAAGATAATGGAACCTCATTTCGATGTGCTTGCTTCGACCATGTGCTATCGGGTTCTTCGCTAGGTTGATAGCTGACATGCTGTCAATTTTCATGGTAACTACTCCATAATCTTTACATGTTATCTCTTCGACCAAGTTCACCATCCATGTTTCTTCACATGCACAAAGAGAACCAGCTATGTACTCTACTTCGCACGATGATAATGCCACCACTAGTTCCTTTCTCAAACTCTAAGAATCTGGTGCACCACCTAGCATAAACACATATCCTGCTGTGGATTTTCGATCCTCAACATCACTACACCAACTTGAATCAACGTACCCCACTAACTTGCACTGTTTTCCTTTATAAGCTGCAGGAAATAAAATTCCATAGTTGAGGGTTCCTTTTAGATACCTCAATATCCTCTTCGCCGCTGCTAGGTGTGATACCTTTGGCTTCTGCATGAATCTACTTACCATATCTACACTGTATGCTAAGTCAGGCCGTATATGACAAATGTATCTTAGTGACCCAATAAGTTTTCTGTATTGGGTTGGGTCGACATCATCTTCATCTGCATCTTTCGACAGTTGCAGTCTTGGTTAGAAGGTGTCGAAGTCGAGTTACATTCTTACATCTCAAACCTCTTGAGAATTTTTCCTGCATATCTTCTCTGATGCATTATCAAGCCTGTACTACTCTTGTAGAATTCGATGCTAAGGAAATATGAAATGTCACCCAGATCAGACATTTCAAATTCGTTGCTAAGATCACCTTTGAAGTCTTCGATCTCTTTCTTGAAGCTACTTGTTATCAATAAGTCATCGACAAGAGACATAGTATAAGGAATTCATTATTTTGTCTTCTTACATATACTCCATGTTCAGTTGTGAACTTCATAAATTCCTTCTCCCTTAGGAAACTGTCGATCTTCTTATTCCAAGCTCTTGGAGCTTACTTCAATCCATATGGGGCTATATGCAACATGTACGCCTTTCTCTTTTATCCATATTTCACAAACCAACTGGTTATACAACATAGACCTCTTCGTCTAAGGGTTCATTCAGAAATTCACATTTAATATCCATCTGACACATGTGTCAATTGTTCATGTTCGCCAGACTAACAACCAACCTGATTGTTTCGATCATGGAAACAGGTGCAAATACTTCATCAAAGTCGATTCCTTCCTTCTAAAGAAATCCTTTCGCCACAAGCATTGCCTTGTGTCGATTCACTTCCCCTTTGGGATTACACTTCACCTTGTATACCCACTTCACATCAATTGCCTTCTTGCCTTGAGGCAATTCGATAAGTGGCCAACTGTTGTTGTCTTTGATAGGTTTCACTTATTCATTCATGGCTTTCACCCACTTCGAATCCTTCAATGCCTCAACTGCGTTGACGGGTTTGATATCTGCGTAGAAAGCGTATGTACCAACTCACCTTCGTCATTGATCATATCATCTGATGTAACTACACATTCTTGCAACCTTGCAGGCATGTGTCTTGTTCTCTGTGGTCTGCTTGGGCATGCATCATCTATAACTTTTTATTGTTGAACTTCTTCTCTTTCAACTTCAGTGACTGGTTCTTCACAAAATATCCGCACTGGATCCTTCTTGACATTCTCAGTCTAATCTCATTATTTAAGCTCATCTATGATCACATCCCTGCTGATCACTACTTGCTTATTCACTGGGTCAAACAACTTGTGACCTCCAGTCGAATGATATCCTATTAGGATCATCTGACTCGACTTGTCATCAAGTTTTCTTCTCAACTGATCTGGCATATGTCTATATGCTATAGATCCAAATACCTTCAGATAACTCAAGCTAGGTTTCACACCAGATCAAGATTCTTCTGGCATAATTTCTTCTAGCTTCTTCGTTGGACATCTGTTTAAAATGTATGTTATCGTCAACACAGCTTCACCCAAAAACTCTTTAGGTAAATGCTTTCCTTTCAACATACTTCTCACCATATTCATTATGGTTGGAGTATTTCTTTCTGCCATTCCATTATGTTGTGGAGTGTAGGTGGCACCACCTCTCTTTCAACATAACATGTTTTCTTATCTTTTACTTTTCTAGGATTTTCATTAGTTATTTACTAATGGCTCATTTAGGAAATCGATTACCAGACATTCTCATTATTATTCTTAGTAGCTACGTAGACATTAATGATTTGTCATATCGAACTAAGATAAAGGTGATTTATCCATAGGTGGTAATACCATAAGTGGAAAACCCATGAGTGACTAACTGATAAAGTATAGAGCATTCCCTTACCAGGATGAAAATGAGACATGTTTTGGTTTTATATATGATGAAATTATGGATGCAACACTGATATATATGTTAGGAATCTTATGGAGGAATGAACGTCTCACAATGTTTATAGGTGTATAAGGCATTTTTTTAATTGTGAAGCTATTGTGGGTGATATTACATGGTAGTTAGAAGAATAATCAAGATGTGATACTCATAATGGGCATTTTTTTATCTGTTGACCATGAAACAAACATGGGAAGGAGGGCACCACCAACTCTTAGACTTCCTAAAGATGCTGCTAAATGTCCATAGGTATACGACGAAATCCTAGGGATTATGTCTTGGTACACCATTGAAGATATGCTCCCAGATTGATACAAAGTATTCCACCAGTTGACAGAAGACTTTATTATTAGTATATCGACCGGTCCAGCACGGATTGAAAAAGGAGCCTGTTCGACAGGAAGCTTTTGAAAACGCAATGCACCCAGGTAAATAAAAAATGAGATGAACACAGAGGTTAAACGAGCATCCCAAACCCAAAAGGTGCCCCACATAGGTCTTCCCCGAAACCCCGTAGCAACTAAGGTAAACAACATAAAAAAAGACGACGAAGCAACATCAATAACAATTAAATCTGAGCCTCTGGTGGCAGACCCTTTCCTGGCCCCTACAATCAAGCAACCTCACAGATGTGAATGAAAGAAAGGGCACCACATACATCTCGACCCATGTGATATTTGGTTGCTTTGTACTCGACCCATGTGATGTGGTTCGACTTGTTGCATAGATTTTGCTCTCTAGGAAGTTGCCTGGTTTTCAAATTTGTAAGTAATGCACTCCGCAAATAGTAAGGGGTTGTGTAGTTAGTATGAATGTGTAGACTACATGTGCACGAATGCTTGTTCTTTAGGATGAAGTTCATGATTTCCTTCAAGGATTTCAAACTTGGGAGTTCTTAGCTATTCAGGGATTGCCCCCTCACAACTGCACCTTGTTAGATAGGCATATCTGAAAGTTTTTTTAACGTTGGCATGAATATGAAAATAACATTCCTACACAGACGCCCTTTTTTCATTTATTTCATGTTTTAAGAATGCCTTCCTACCCTGATCACACTTAAGAGGTGATATCTTTTAAACAAGGCAAGATGATGATTGTCGTACATATGAGCAACTTTAAAGGTTTCAAAAATATATTACTTTGTTACGCCCCTTAACCATACCCATCATAAGAGCCTCTACGAAATCCCACCAAGGACCTTTGACTACATTGAGTGTTCTCCAATGCACCCTTCACCCCTTCCCCGTATTCTTATCCCAATACACCTGGCAATGATAAGTTTACGAAGTTTTAGAGGCAGAATCATTTTTTGATGAATATGGGGATGTATGTATATAAGGGAAAAAATTTATCTAGTGAGGAGGTGTGGTTGAAGAAGGCCCTAACAAAATTCTAGGATGACCTTGGTGTTGAGAATAAAGTGAGTTGTGTGGAGAATTAAGCGTGAGTTCCAAGTCTCACGTTGCTTAGAAAAGTGGAGGTTGAGCACTTTATAAATGAGAGGACCCATACACCTATCACCTTAAGGTTTTTGGTGATTATGTGGTGTCTCTCTCATTTGTTTGGGTGAGTCTTTGATCTTTAGGTGAGTGTTTGACCCGATGTGAATGCTTCCCCCTCAATGATGACCCAACACTTGGGAGCGTTAAAGAGATGGATTTTGAAGACGTTAATCCTTCCAAGAAGAAACTTGTTAATCCTTTCACAAATAATGCAACTATTATGTATTGGAACAAAATTGGATGAAAAGTTGAAGATGACCATCATGTAAAACATTAGTTGAGGCCTTAAATGATCAAAGAAAGAGGGGAAATCGAGAACTTCAAAGGTTAACACTACAACACTCAAGTTAATATTTGAGAGATGTGGAACTCTTGTAAGTGGAAGCAAGTGAATGCATGAATGCGACTAACTTATATATGAATGACGATTATAACCACTTGGTTGACGGGACTTGAATTACAGAGGACCATTAGATGCATATCAATAACTAAGATGAAAGCGAAAAATGCGCTCCTAAGCAATGCCCCATACTATCACTATTGTTGTGAATTCAATGCCAAAAACAAAGTATAATAGGGAATTAGAGAGGATAAGAAGAACACAAGAATTGGTTATAACTGCTATTCTTTCACTTTCTCTTAGAACAAGATTACAAGTTTACAAGAATAACAAATAACCTCTCTCACCCTAAATTAGGATTTGCAGCTTAGCAATGATGAGAGACTAGTATGCTATTTATAATAAAACCTAACATACTAACTAATGGGCTTTTTCAGCAAGGCCCATTACACAAGCCAACTTAATAAACAAGCTAACTTAACAAATTAGGGTTTAAACACTAAAACCTAATTTAACATGCTAACAACTCTAGAATCTTCGACATCTGCATGCTAGACCCATCTTCGACTACAGCATGCACATTTCGACACCAGCATGTGAACAATCCTTCGACTTCATGCTTAACTCTGTCGAACTGTCGAACCAAGAAGCTACCCTTCGTCAATACTAGAGTTCGATCCAATATCTCACAACTATTATAAGCAAATATTTGATTTTCAGATTCAATGAACAACTTATATATCTTGAACTTATATATTTTGTCTAGATATAATCTATATACATAAATTATTCAATAAATTTAAAAATAAAATATTTGTTTATAATAATGACGAGAGTAATATTTTCATATATATTATTATACTATAATTTATATCTATAAATCTTTAAATTTAAATAATGTTATCCTGCTCAATAACATTTTAACTAATATAAAATTTAATTTAATTTTAAATTTATATCATATAAATAAATTATTTATTCTGTTAGTGAAACTTGCTAAAGTTAAATTTTATACAATTTTATTTTGTCACCGTATTTATAAATTTTATTATTTTATAAATTTATATTCTCTATGGTCTCTTATAATAAGAGAAGACTTACTTTTTAGCTTCATAAAATAAACAACGTATTTAGTCTTTATATTAACCAAATACATTAATTATTAAATGAATAAAAAAAATAAAACTTTTCAAGATCACACAGTACAATTTATTTACACTTTTGCACACTTATTAAACCCAAATAATAATAGTATTTTTTTATTCAAATGATCGTAACTACTATTTCACCCTTTGGATTCAATAAAAAGTATTAACCTGGGGGTTAAAAAACTTCGATTATGCAGCCAAATATAACCTTAAAAAACCATTTGAATACTGAGATATTTTGTTTTTTAATTAATAAAATTTGTTTTAATTCAAAATAAAAAAAATGTACAGATCGACGGTGGTCATGAGTCCAATTTAGATCTTGCGGCTAATAAGATCCAGGAACGGACGGAGATTAACCATAGTTGAAAATATCTCCGTTATATAAGAGCAATAGGTGTTACCCTTTCCCTTCGTGCTCTCACTCACTTCTAGGTGGATTCTAAATCCTCCTTTTCTTTATTTCCCATTTTAACCCTATCCCTAGGGTTTCGTTCCGTTCTTGATCCATTTCCATGGCTGATTCTGAGTACCGATGCTTTGTTGGTGGACTCGCCTGGGCCACCGACAACGACGCTCTCGACAAAGCGTTTTCCACCTTTGGCGAAATCGTCGAATCGAAGGTCCGTTTGTTGCTGGATCGGATCTGACACCAACCGGATTTGGAATTTCTCGATCCCGTTTGATCTGATCTGTTCCGTTCTGTTACTGTTACTCTCTGATCTGTTTTCCGTTACTTGAACTATGATACTTGTTACTATAATGATTCTTTTGTTATTCTAATCGGTACGTTCATCTTCATCTTTGAATCAAAGGCGAAGATCGATCGGTTACTATCATGTTTTTTGTTATCTATTTGATATTGTGAATTTGAGTTAGATCTGATGCGATTATTTTCTTTTTTGTTGTTGTTTAGGTTATCCTTGATCGTGAAACTGGAAGATCGAGAGGATTTGGATTTGTTACGTTTGCATCGGAGCAGTCGATGAAAGATGCGATTGAAGGGATGAACGGCCAGGATCTAGATGGACGTAACATCACTGTGAACGAGGCGCAAAGCCGTGGCAGTGGTGGTGGCGGTGGAGGTGGATACCGTGGAGGAGGTGGTGGAGGATATGGAGGTGGAGGTGGTGGTTACAACCGTGGTGGAGGAGGTGGTGGTTATGGAGGAGGTGGAGGAGGTGGTGGTTATGGAGGAGGTGGTGGACGTCGTGATGGTGGAGGTGGTGGATATGGTGGAGGAGGTGGTTATGGAGGTGGTGGTGGCGGATATGGTGGAGGAGGTGGACGGGACCGTGGTTATGGAGATGGTGGATCTCGGTACTCAAGAGGAGGTGGTGGTGGTGGTTCTGAAGGAGACTGGAGGAGTTAAAGTTGCCTTGATTTAGATTTTTAGTGATTGAAATTGAAGATCTGTTCTATCTGTTATGTCTTATTGGTTATTGTAAGCGTTTTGAATTGGAATGTCGTCTGTGATTTTGAATATCTCTATTATGCTTTGGTAATTCATGTTTTTGACCTCTGTATTTGTGTAATATTTGTTCGTGGAAGAATATTTGTTCGTGAAAGAATAGTTGTCAGAAATTATGATCAACAGATACAAAAATATTTAATATTGCACTTAAAAAGTATAAAGTATAATAATGTTGAGGTTAAAGATAGGACACTCATCCTATTGAGATTCATCAATAAGCGACATGACATTTTTAAATATAAAAGTGTGATTTGACCCTTAAGATAATCGTGATCTTAACATAGTTGTGATTGATTGATACTGTAAAATTAAATATAATAGAGTGATTTGCTATTTAACATGGTTGTGATCTTAACATGGTTGTGATTGGTTTATAGTGTCTTAACATAGTTGTGATTTTTTACGGTGTATATTTATTGTTTTTTTTAATCAAAGATTGAATGCGATCGCTATGATCCCGCCCTCACAAAGACCAGAACAATAAACCTAAAGTTAAGGAAGTTAACATGGTTGTGATCTTAACATAGTTGTGATTGGTTGATAGTGTAAAATTAAATATAATAGTGTGATTTGCTATTTAACATGGTCGTGTATATTTATTGTTTTTTTTAATCAAAGATTGGATGCGATCGCTAGGATCCAGCCCTCGTAAAGACAAGAACAACAAACCTAAAGTTAATGAAGTTAAGGCGATAAAAGGTTAGCTATACGTGGCCAAAGTTTAGGACTAGTCTATCCTTTATAAACTATACCATTCGGTAAAGCCAAACCTCATACACTGTTTTAGCTAGGGCCATACGCACCAAATCTGCTCTCCAGCCTTTACCCCGATAATGCAGCAGCACCCAATTCAGCTAGGGTCTGCTCTCCAGCCTTTACCCCGATAATGCAGCAGCAGCCAATTCAACTCATACGTCAAATTACCAGGATCATGGTGAATTCCCATCCAGTTAAGAACTGCTTTCCAAATCCTTTTTAGAACCACACAATCAAAGAACATGTGATCAATAGTCTCTTCTTGGTCACAAAACACACAAGTAGTAATGTTGATCATTCCCCATCGATGCAATCTCATGCGAGTTGGCAACTTCCTGTGACAGAGCATCCAAAGCGCAAAAACTGCTATAGGCCTAGCTTTGTTGTCGAGCACCAAATTATACCACACCCCATTTGAAATGCCCCCCTGCAGCATATTATAAATCTTCCTGCCATTACATTTCTTGTCTTGTAACATAGTCATCCACAAAGTTTGCACATTTTGCACTAGATCCCTTTGCTGCAAGATAGCTTTAAACACCCCTGCATCAGAGGGCTTAATAGCTCTATTAATCACATTATCATGCTTGAGGTAATAAGAACGGATCCAACGCACCCATAGACTATCCATCTTGGCGTTGATATTCCACAGTAACTTGAGTAAGAAGATGCGATTCCACATCTCCATCTCCACAATACTGAGGTCGCCTTTATTCTTTGGCTTACAAATCTTCTCCCAAGCGACTGGACTCTTCCAGCTAGTGGTGTTACTACCTGTTCAAAGAAAAGTTCTACACAAAGCATCCACTCTTTTCAAAACAACTTTAGGAAACATAAAACATTGCATCCACTAAGAAGATATAACATTCAACACACTTTTAATGAGCTGCAATTTTCCAGCTTAGCTAAGGAGCCTTGCACTCCAATGGTTTATCCTGCTCAGCAATTTGTCCAGAAGAGGCATATAATGGTTCATATTCAGATTTTTACTAGTAATTGGCACCCCTAAATACCTAAAAGGAAGAGAAACTTCCTTATAGGAAGTCATTTGGAGAGTGGCAACTTTAATCTGGATAGGAACTCCACCAAAATAAATTCTACTTTTGGAGGGACTGACTTTCAAACCTGTGGAATCAAGGAAGATGTGAAGAGTTTGTTGCATCAGCTCAACAGACCCCTGGTCACCCCTAGCAAAAAGCAGGAAATCATCAGCAAATGTGAGGTTAGTTATCTGAAGTCTCTCACATTTTGAATGGTGATTAAAGTTGGGATTTTCCTGCATTTGAACTAGCAGTCTGTTTAGATATTCCATGGTGATAACAAATAGAAGAGGGGACAAGGGATCCTCTTGTCTGATATCCCTTCTAGCTTCCATTCTATCAGTGTAAGCCCCATTAATCTTGAATCTATATGAAATCGTGGTCACAGTTGTCATAATCCAACTCACAAACTGTCTAGGCAAGCCAACCTCCTGCAAAATGCTTTCAAGAGACCCCCAATCCACCATATCATAAGCTTTTTGGAGATCAAGTTGGACCATACAACGAAGAGTGCCATTATTCCTATTATAGTCCTTGAGTAACTCAGCTGCCAGAAAAATATGGTTATGGATTTTCTGCCCAGGGACAAAAGCTGCTTGAAATTTTCTAATAATGGTGCCCAAAACACCTCCAAGTCTGGTTGTGAGAATTTTAGAAATCACTTTGTAGAATGTGGAACAACCAGCAATAGGTCTAAATTCTTTAATTATTTTAGCTGCATTGTGTTTAGGAATCAAGGTTACCATAGTCTCATTGAAAGCTCTAAGCATCACATTCTTACCAAAGAATTCCTCCACTACTGCTATCAGATCATGTTCAATAAGGTTCCAGTTAGTTTTGAAGAATTTGGCTCCATAGCCATCTACACCAGGGCTTTTGAGATCACCAATACCTCTAAGAGCTTTCTTGATTTCCTCAACAGTGATTGGAGCAATGAGACTGGCTCTTTGGGTCATTGACAGCTGAGGGCCTTTTCTCATAGCAGTAATATCAACCACCTTAATGTTGTTCTCCTTAGTGCCCATCAAATTCTTATAGTACTTACACATCTCTTGAACAATATCTTCAGGTTGAATGATAGGGGTACCATCTTCCTTGTAAAGAATGTTGAGATTGGTGCTTTGATGCTTTGCTTTGAGGGAAGCATGGAAATAGGCAGAATTGGAATCACCCTCTCTCAACCAATGTATTTTTGCTTTTTGTCTCAAAATCTGAACATTCAACTCGTGCCAATGAATAAGAGCCTCAGTACACACTTTGACCTTCTCTATCTTGTCAATGTTCATTCTATCAACAATAAGATTGTCCTGTGCCTGCAACAAATCAGTTTTGCCTGAGCAATAGACCTGGAGATATAAGAGAATTGCTTACTCAACCTAATTATAGGGGCCTGCAGTCTCAACAATTTATACTAGAGTTTAGCCATAGGTATTCCCTGAATAGGTTTATTCCACCTGGTGGTGACAGCAGCATGGTAACCCTCCACATGGACCACACTATTGGTAAAAGTGAAGTGAGTCTTGTGTCTAATATGGGTGGTATGATCATTCAAGCATAAAAGACAGTGGTCAGAAACACTTGGGGGCAGAATATCAAGAGACACATCAATGTTTGTCTGAAGCCAATCAATGTTACCAAGGACATGATCAATCCTTGAACATATAGTACCAACAATGTGCTTGTTAGTCCAAGTAAAATAATCTCCTATGTTGTCTTTCTCATAGAGCCCTGCAATATTCATCAAAAACTAAAGATCAATATATTCACTCTCAGGCACTAGGCTACGTCCAACTCTATCCATGGATTTGATCACATAATTGAAATCCCCAATGAGGAACCAAGGTCCCTGCTGGATATTATGAAGATTCTCTAAATCCTTCCATAAAATTCTCATTTGGTCAATATGATTTAAGGCATAAATAACAGTCATCCAGTTTAGGAAATTGCCATTAATGTCATACATTCCACAATGGATTATTTGTGAGGTGATTTTCACAATCCTAACATCAATATTCTTGTCATCCCACACTATCCAAATTCTCCCTATTAGCATGGTCATGATAGTTATCTAGGAATCTACCCCTCAAGTGAAGTTGTTCCCTGATCTTATTAGATTTGTCATACTTAACTCTAGTTTCAAGCAAAATAGCAATAGTAGGGTGAAGCTGAAGAAGACGGGAGCTAATCTCCCTAAGCTTTCCCATTTTATTTAACCCCCTAACATTCCAAGCCACAGTCATTGACCACTATCTACGGGCAGTAGAGTATCATTCACAATCTCTATTGCCTGAAACACATTCTCACATTGAATACTTCTTGGTGTTGTTGTCAAAGGTTGAATACCCTTACCTCTTTTGGTTCTGCTTGTGGTGTGCCAATCATATGCTAATTGTTTTGTTTTTTATTTTGAAAGAAAGATGATTTTTTTCTTTTCTTACCCGGTAGTGATTTTTTGTTTAAAAAGTAATTTTTTATTTATTATGATATTAATATTATGGTCTATTTTCGTGTCAGAACTTATAAAAAAATTAGCTGTGTTGTAAATATGTAAAAAAAACAATTAGTTGTGTTGTAAATATGTAAAAAAAAAAAAATAGTTGTGTTGTAAATATGTAAAATGTGTATCCACAATTTCTCTGTAAAACAAAAATGTGTAAATATAAAATTTTTGAATAATATTTAGGCTCTGTTTGGTAACACCAGAAAAAGAGCTTTTACTTTATTAGCTCATGTTAACAAAAAAACTCTGTTTGATAATTGTCATTTAACATTTAGCTTGTAGTTTTTTTATTAACTTTTAGTTTTTTTTTCCAAAAGTTATTTAAAGTAGGTTTTAAGCTTGTAGCTTTTAGCTAGTAACTTTTTATTTCATTTATATCCTTATTATTGTACCAAAAATATAGAGGAGAAAAAAAAAAGAAGGAAACATAATCTTCATCATTTATTTTAAAATCTAATGGTTCAAATTCATTCTTATATTTTCATATAAAAATGTCATTCTCATATGATACGTTATATATATATATATATATATATATATATATATATATATATATATATATATATATATATATATATATATATATATATATATATATATATAGGAGGGATATTCTTACTCCAAGAGTAAGTTATCAAGACTTACTCCTCATCATAACCATTGATTCTTCTCAATCTAATGGTTAAAATTAATGAGTATTATTTTTCTCTCTCCACATTTAATTACTTATTAATTTTAACCATTAGATTGAAAAGAATCAATGGTCATGATGAGGAGTAAGTCTTGATAACTTACTCTTGGAGTAAGAATATCCCTCCTCATATATATATATATATATATATATATATATATATATATATATATATATATATATATATATATATATATATATATATATATATATAAAGCTTCTCTAGTCTCCTTGTAACTCTTCTACTCTTTCAATGGGTTCCTTCTCTAGTCTCCTTGTAACTCTTCTCCTCTTTCACTTTCTCTGTTTTCACATTCTCTAACTTCTCTATTTCCCAATTCTCTTTTCTCTCTTATTTTTAGTTAACCCTTACGAACTTTTAATCACTAATGAGCTTAACAACCACACTCCCACTATTACTCATGCTAACACAACATAGGCCCAACTAACTATTTACTCAATTATTTTATTATTATTATTATTATTATTATTATTATTAATAATATTAATATTATTATTATTATTATTCTCCAACTTCAATAAAATATCATAACCTCTAATTAACACAAATTCACAAATAAACTATAGTTCTACCAAATTATTCATAATCAAATAATTAAATAAAATAAACGGACGTTACAATAAGTGCCAAATTGTAGTTATTTTCGTATATTGTTTATGACATTTATCGTCTCTTTTTCCTCAACTTGTGCGTGAATTCGCATGTTTTTGTTAGATTTGTACATATTGTGTATAATTTGAGTTTTTGATTCATTTATGTATTGTTGGATAGTTTTTATGTCTTTTTGTAGGTAATCATGCATGGTTGGAGCATTGAGTAATAAAGACCAAAGGCTAAGCTTCAAGATTGCAATGTTTAGCAATTTATCAAAGAATAAGGCTCAAAATAAGGATGATAAAAATAATCAATTTAGTTTTCATTTAGTCAATTTTAGTTATAGAATTTAATAAGCTTTCTAACGCTTCGAACCGCGTGCAAATCAAAGTTACGATTCTCAAGTTATGGCCGAAACAAGATTTCAAGTTGCAGTAGACTGCGCTTAGCAAGCTCTCAGTGCCGCTAAGTAAGATCTGCGATTTCCAGACTCGTTAAAAAGGGAAAAAATCACATTTTTTAGGTTACGAGTTGGATATTTTTGAGTCCCAACACCATCACCTTCATTCTTTTGATAGAAAAGCTAGAAAACAACATTGGAGCTTGCATATGGATGATTCGGACTCGGATTTCTCATCAATCGGAGCTGACAACCCGTGAGATGTTTGATTCTTCTTTATTATTCTCTATGTATTTCTCTATTTATTGGGTTTTGTTTGTAAGCTTACTTTAAACCTATGTATATTTGTCGATCATGGTGTTGTATAAAACTTGCTTTACAAATCAATCTTGATGTCTTCCTTGATCTTTTTGCATTTATGTTTGGGTTTGTGTTGTTATAGACATATACCTCACAAATCTTGATTAGGGATGCATATCTATTAGTTTCTAGATTCTAGAGATAGATTTAGAGCTAATATTTACTGTGAGTATCGAAGCTTAATGCTTCTGTATTTAAGTTTCGAGCGAGAGATCGTCGACGCGAGAATACAGATGTTCTCGCAACTTTGCGTTAGAGACAATCTGAGTTGTGATCGTCTCCTTGATGCTTCAGAGATGAACACTGATGTGAGAGATACGTGATGAGTTTGACAAGTATTTTAGGTTGAGTGCAACTGATCGATAGGTCTAAGTTTGTGACGAGTAGTTTAAATTCATGCCTGATAAGTTTCTCCTCTCCAAAAAATGCATTTATTTTCTTGTTCATACGCTTTTACTTTAACCCATTCAAACCCAAATTCAGGAACGCGAGACTTGTCGAACGACAATTCAGTACCACTAATCCATGTGGAGACGATAAATTCTCGAAATAATATTTCCAAATCTTTTGTTGCTTGCCGCTCTACCGCTTCAACAATTAACGCTTCTGAATCTTTCAATATCAACAATTTTCTCCAAGTCTTCGTGTGTGGCAATCAACCCCTTGTTCCTATTGATTCCTTGAACGACGAATTGTCCGAAGATTTGAGAAAAATTCTGCCTTGTCTGTAGCCTTTCACACAGCCACTACCAAAGCAATTCGGAGAAATGAACCTCTTTCTTCTCATTGAACGTCTTCTTCTTTTACGGTCTTGGAAGATTGTGCATTTGCTCCTGATTTTCTTAACTTGTCATTTTTTAATGAACTAATTGAAGTAACTTATATTTTATCATTTTTCTCTCAATTCATCATTTTATTACCTTATTTTAAAATAATTTATATGTTACAAATTAGCTCAAAAGTTAATTTTAGCAAATATTATAAATTTAATCAAGTAGGATGTATGTTATAAAGAATTTGGACGAACCCTATTCAATATGACATGCTCCTCTCAATCAGAATGACTTTGGAATGCCTCCTTACAGGTTACATGTTATTTTAAAAATGAACATATTTTTGCTTCTAGGAGTATTAAACAACTTTTGATGGATTGGAAATTGGGCAGCAACAGTAATGAAATTCTACTTATGCATACAAATTTGTAAATCACAGTAAAGTTTTATACAGTATCACAATTCACAACTCAATATATCTGATGAAATTTGGAATATATTCCCATGTTTCAAATAGCCAGCTATAACCTTTTGGAATTTAGTAATAACTTGAAAAAATCCAAAAAAAATCAATTCCAAAAATCTAAGAACTGAATAAAATAACATAATACTATCAACTTTTTATCAGTTCAGAACATAGTATCACTGATGCTTGATAATGACTATTCCAACCTCAGATGTTTGCTTTGTCTAATCATCTAATAGTACTAAATTAACACTTACACGTAGATATTAAAAGGTAATTACATGTGTTGTTGCCACAAGGAGTGGCAAAACTAGTTCGATTCAGTGGACATATTTTTGTTTTATCGACATTTTTTCACAAGATAGATTAAGGTTATAGATTCACATCCTCTAATATTTCTGTCCCGTCCGTCGCGTTTTTTTGCCGGTGCAGAAATTAACATAATTGTTGTAATTTTTATGCTAAGAAGGTACAATATCTGTTGGCCTTCCCCGTCCCGCCCTAATTTTTTTGCGTGGCAAGCCAAAATTCTAAGCTCGCGCCTTACACAATGTCTGCTCTACTCCACCCTAATCTTTCTGCGTGGCGAGCCAAAAATTTAAGCACGCGCCTTACACAATTTCTGCTCTGCCCCATATTTTTCCAAGCTTTTGCGAGACATGATAAGGGGACGAGAATGTCTGATTGCCAATTGTCTAACATAAATGGATATCATATGTAATTATATATTGTTTTAGTACATTGAACATATTTTTAATTTTAAGTGCATGCACTTAAGTTTTAACGTATAGTCTTATGAAGCTAATCAAGGTGAGTAACTTAAGTTGTAAAATATGATGAGAAAAGGGAAAGAAGAATTGAAATCTGGAACCTGATTCATTGGAAATTGATTCTCTCATCTTGGCATGTAGTTGTACCTTTGTCCTTCTTCATTTTGTGGTTCCAATGTCGAAAAGGTCCACAATGTTTTTCAACTTTTAGCTATAGAGATTCTCTTATTAGCTACAACCCACTATCTTCAACCAATTTATATACACAACAATCATCACAACATTTTTCATACTGAACAAGTTATATATATTTTTTATATTCTCCTTCTTGCTTAGATCATTGAATTATCAATGTCTTCAAGTTGGACTCCAAAACAAAACAAATTGTTCGAAAAAGCACTTGCGAAATTCGACAAAGATACCCCGGATCGTTGGCAAAATGTAGCGAAAGCGGTTGGTGGTAAATCAGTTGAGGAAGTTAAGAGACACTATGAGATACTCTTGGAGGATCTCAAACACATTGAGTCTGGTCATGTTCCTATTCCAAACTACAAGTCCACGTGAACCATGAACAATGTTGATGAAAAAAATATATCCTAAGGTAACGGTTTCTTCATTTTGTCACTATTTTATATTCATGATTATTAATTATTTACACACTCATGATTTTATTCTTGCTTATGTTATATGCTTTTTGTTAGGCTTCTGAGGTATCTAAAGCTGAATGGATTTGAAGCAATGCAATGCATGTGTCCTCCATATGTTTCCACATCCACCATTGTAATTTTGATTATTTTCATTAATAAACTATTTCATTGTGCAAGAAAAAGTTTCTAGTTAAGTGTTTTCAATGACTCTTTTATGGCAAATCTGAAATCATGCAAAAATTGTCACTTTTAATTCTCCTAATTATGACATGCATGGTTAGAATATTAAAGTTTTATTTTAGTATATAACATCAATTATGTGTATAAATTTATAGCCGTTCTTATTATTTTATTTCTCGACAAAAAAAAAAAAGAATTTAAACCTTCTATAAATGGAATTTTAATATATATTTTTAAATTCTTAACATATAAAAATTATTAATTTGATTCTTAGACTTAAGAAGTACATTTTTATAAAAGAATTATTCAACACACATTTTCAGATTCAGATGTCAAAACGGATCATCTAAAATTAAATATGTGAGTCTTAATTGGTGTCACTTTATCAAGTGCAAATTAACATGTATATATGTTTTGTTGCTTGGATCTAACTTGTTGTTTCCATAACATTAAAGACAAGTGCAAAATTCTAATGAGTAAGATGTAATATGATTTTGAGATAGATATTGTAAAATTCATAACAAAACTAAATAATGATCTTATGTAGCAATGGATATATATAGAATTGTTATTCATTTTTGTATTTATATAGAATTGTTAATTAAAATAAAATAGGTATCGTGTTGATAGTGCTCCATAATAAAAATATAAATTTTGACATTTGAAAATAATTTTTTGTGTCTCAAATAAAGACAATTGTTAATTAAAATAAAATAGATATTTTGCGGATAATACCCCGTGAAAAAAATAAAATTTTGACAATTGAAAATAAAAATTTTGTGTCTCAAATAATTTTTACTGATTTCGCTGATAGTGGCCCGTTAGTAAAGTAGAAACTTTGACATTTGAAAATAATTTTTTTAATAATTATGAATATTTTTTTAATAATCATAAAATAATTATGTTTTCGGTTGAGTAAATTCTGACGTAATTCTCTTCATATTATGAAAAAAAGATTCAATTTATTAATTTATTTATGTTTAAAAAAATAAAAAGGGAAAAAAATTGAGGGAGAAAAAATTAAAATGAAAATATTGGAAAGAGAGAGAAATGCAAAAGTGAAACATGTGAAGTGAAGAGAGACAAAGAAAAATCTAATGGTCAATACACATGGCGGTTGGACATTTGTTTGAAAGGTTGAAATATTAGCTTGATTATGAAAAGACAAAGCAACCCTTTTAGCTTTGTAAATTTTGAATGAGTGAAGGATATTTTGGGTAGAATGGCGGCATCTTTCATTAATAGTTAGATAGTAGAGTAGATAGATAGATTGATTGTGGCCCGTAACACTTCATAAAGTATTCCATTCACATTTTCAACATTAAAGACAAGTGCAAATGAGTGATAACTCGACACCTACTAAACAACAAATTATCTTGAGAGTAAGAATGAATTGGTTATTCAATCATATTACAATGAAAATAATGGAATACATATTATTATTTAAAATATTTCATCATTGAAAGAGTCAATTTATGTATATACTTTTGTCTAGATCTAATCGTGTCTAGTGTCACTTTATCAAGTGCAAATTAACATTTATACATGTTTTGTTGCTTGGATTGTATCCATAACATTAAAGACAAGTGCAAAATTATAATGAGTAAGATGTAATATGATTTTGAGATAGATATCGTAAAATTCATAACAAAGCTAAATAATGATCTTATGCAGCAATGAATATATATAGAATTGTTATTCATTTTTTATTTATATAGAATTGTTAATTAAAATAAAATAGGTATCGTGTTGATAGTGCCCCATAATAAAAATATAAATTTTGACATTTGAAAATATTTTTTTTGTCTCAAATAAAGACAATTGTTAACTAAAATAAAATAGATATTTTGCTGATAATGCCCCGTGAAAAAAATAAAATTTTGACAATTGAAAATAAAAATTTTGTGTCTCAAATAATTTTTGCTGATAGTGGCCCGTTAGTAAAGTAGAAACTTTGACTTTTGAAAATAATTTTTTTAATAATTATGAATATTTTTTTAATAATCATAAAATAATTATGTTTTCGGTTGAGTAAATTCTGACGTAATCCTCTTCATATTATTAAAAAAATATTTAATTTATTAATTTATTTATGTTTAAAAAAATAAAAAGGGAAAAAAATTGAGGAAGAAAAAATTAAAATGAAAGTGAAAATATTGGAAAGAGAGAGAAATGCAAAAGTGAAATAAAGATATATCCGATTAAATAGTAGGAGCGGTGTTTCCGCTCCCAAACTTAGGAAAAAAAGTTATTAGTAGTTTAAACAAATAATCTTTATGTAAATCATCTGATGTTTATCAATAAAAAAATTTATGTATATATATATATATATATATATATATATATATATATATATATATATATATATATATATATATATATATATATATATATATATATATATATATATATATATATATATACACTTGTCTAAATAATTATTGTTAAATGATATATATATATCACTAGTACAAAAATACCTTTTTAGCAGAAGTTGTTAAGTCAGTTCACTTGCCACCTGACTTAAGAAGTGACGCGGTGACATTTTCGTAAATATTTCAAACTTAGTTAGGTCGGGTGCATTTGAAACTGACTTAACAAAGATTAAATAAAAAAAGGGGACAACTTTACTACCCATCACAAAAAGTTGGGTAGTGTACCTTCAACCAATCACATGATGCCATTTAAGTTTAACACATTTAATTATTTATTGAATACAACAATTGTTTGTTATTTTCAAAGCATTTTGTATGGGAGGTAACCTTACCCAACTTTTTGAGTTGGGTAAATAAGAATTCACCATAAAAAAAATATAATTCACATTAAATTTCTTAAGTCGCATGTGTTTTCTAACTGACTTAAGAAGTCTATTTATTAAGTCAGGTATCGCTCACCTGACTTAAGAAATGTTATTTATTTTTACTAAATTAAATTTCAATGTGTACCATGAAGGAATCGAACCCGGTACATTCAAAAAATAGTTTTATGTTATAATACTGATTAATTATTATTATTATTATTATTATTATTATTATATTAATTATACTATTATTATATTATATATTTTATTTTATCATTTTTCAATTATTATATTTTTCCTCAGATCTCTCTCTGTTGGAACAACTCGATTCTCTCTTTCTCACAGTAAACCCTAAATCCGTTCTCTTCCTTTCTCTCACCCAATCTACCATCAGTTCTTCTCGATAGATTAAACTCTTAAATTCCTAATCAATATCTCCATTTCTCTGATTCTCTCACTATGGATCTTAAAGGGAAACTCCAAATTAACCACGAATCTCGAGTTTGTTGTTGTTGAAGAAGATGATGTCGAAGTCGCATGTACTTTTTTCACCATTAATGGTGACTCCTTAAACAATGTATGTTTTGATTCCAACGGCGGCATTCTATTTCACATTTGCGAAGTTGAAGGTGCTTCAGTAAAGAGACATTTCGGAAACTGTCAATAGTCAGGTTTTGTAAACAATTCCATTTCTTCAGCATTTTTATTTCTCAATTATCCTTTTGAAACTGTATTAGGTTCGTAAGAATATTGAATTGTTTGTATCTATTGTAACTACAAGATTCAACATTTTTTTTTTACAATTCCCACATATATTCGCTTATTAGGTTCAAGAAATTTTAATTTTTTTCAATTTATAATTTCAATTTGGGAATTATCATTTTTATCTATCAATTATCCTTTTCAAGATTTAGGTTCGTAAGAATATTGAATTGTTTGTAAAGCTTAGTTTTTTTATTGCAATATCACTGAATTGAATTTTCTAATTTTACTAAGGTCTAGGTATAGTTGAATTTGAATTATGATATGTGATTCTCTAATGTTTTTATTTGTTAAGCTTAAGGTTAAATTTGATACTTTTTATCATTCACAAAAACATATGAGGTGCTGACTAAAGCGGTTTGTAAGAGATGAAAATGGTATTCTAAAAGGACTTGAAGTGATAGGCATTCGCCGGGAGAAGGATGAAACCGACAAGTTTCAGTTTAAGGAAATCGAGGGCAGTGAGGAGATAATTGAGGCTTACCTAGTTTTACTTCCTATGGGAGTCCTTGGCACTTAGTCGGTAAGTATTTAAAATAGCGTTATTCTTACTTTTCAAATATGTTAATTAAATGAATCTATGATATAAGTTTATGGTTGATGTTAATTGAACATAAATTGGTTGCTTATGCTAGTTAGTTTGCATGGTAATAATTCTAGCAGATAAATGAGATGCTATTAAGTTAAAGAAGTATATTTTACTAGACAATTGATAAATTCTAGCCGAGATTATCTTCCAAAAGCAGGTATATTCCAACGTATCTTTCTTATTTGGTCATTTTCTTTTCAAGACTATTGATAAACATTAATGAAAACTTAAAAGTTGTTGAAAAAGTATCTCTCCTTGTCATACACTACATAGTCTATCATAAAATATCTCTTGAAAACTTAAATGTTTATAAATGTTTATAAAACTTAAATGTTTATAAATGTTTATAAAACTTAAATGTTTATAAACCTGTTATGTTAGATACTTGAAAAATATCTCTTGTCAATAGTCTATCATAAAATGTTGTATCTTAGATTATCTTTTACAAATTGGATAATGTCCTTGTGCATCATGATTTGTTTCCTACTGGAACTCCAATATAGTATAAGGAGGTATTTGGGTCTCCGATGCCTATTTTCAGCTCTTTCTTGCCGATTACATTTTACTAAGGCTCTGTAACCGTGCATGCTAATTTGCAGGGTTTTGGAAACTCACGCGTTGGTTGCTGTGGATCTTAGGTCTTGAAAATTATTTGGTGGATTCAAAGATGAGAATAGAAAAGGTATTAGAATTAGTAATCGGAGTGAATAAAATCTCAGCGGTGATCGAATTGATTATGCTTATCTTGAAGCTTGAGTTGAGAGAGATAGATCAAAATTTTCACATTGAAGCCTGAAAAACTAGGGAATAATAGGAAGAAAACTCACCACTTTAACATAAATGTATAATAGCTAGATGTTTCCCTGTTCTTTCCTACTTTTTGACTTGTGTTTGTTTCTGGTCCCCCCTTGTAAATTTGTTATGCAAACCAATTGATATGATATGATATGATATATACCATTTCAAAAGGTAAAATTGTAGAGCTGGAAAATTCTTTTTGTTTGTCATTGTAGTGCATGTAGATAGCTGCACAGTCTATAAGATAAGAGGAGCCGAATATATATAAATCATCCTCTCATTCATTCATTCATTCATACACATTTTATGTTGGTCCCCAAGGTTTGCCAAACCATGAATAAATGCTTTAAATCATGGACTTGTTTTCATAGCACAACACTTTTTGTTCAAGTTTCTTCACAACCTGTTCAACGATTTGCATTCACATTACTATGATTAATTTTGCATTGGCGCGTGTGTGTGCAGCTAGGCAAATTGGATTTGAAGATGCAAGCGAGGTCCCAGAGTTATGCATAATTGCCCAAGAATACCTACATCCAAAGGCTGTGACCAAAACATATTTGAATATATTACCAATGAAAAGCATTGGGTATTGAGTATCTCTTTCTTATCTAAATTTTAGTTATTTAATACTTCAGTCTCAGCATACAAAAAAATTAAAAGAAATTCTATTGGAAGCTACAAGGTAATTTTCTCTTTTATGATTCCTTCAAATAATCTCAATTTTGTTATATTAAAGTGAGAATGACACTAAGTGTTGTACATTTGTCAGGAAGTATAGATTTGAGATTGTAACTAAGAACCTGAAGTTGACAAGAGTGTTCTCTACATTGGTAGCAGAGATGAGAGTAATTGACGATGACGGTAAGGGAGTCATGGTCCCGATGGACCTCAGCAAGTATCATGATCCATTATAATTCTACTCTTGTGAGTCGCGATTATCATTGTGCAATTAATAAAATGGCTTTGGCAGTTCATTTTGGTTAGGAGCATCTTCAAAGGCTGTGGTTGTTGAGGCAGATCTTCAAAGGTAGAACAATAGAGTCAAAAGCCTTACAGAATTGAGCTAGTTGGTGAAGTTTGTGATGGCTATATCTTACAGTTATTAGAGGCATTAGGTAAATATCATTGTGAATTAATTCAACTATATTAGTAATTAACATTTCCTATTAGAAATTTTTAACAGGAGATATATTATTATTCTTGTTTATGCTTTTTGATAAGACTAGTGTTATCTCCGTTTACTTTACATTTTAGTGCAACTGAACTTACCTACTAGCGCAACAGCTGTGTATATATTTTAATTAAAATGATGTTTAATTTGATATGAAAATATTTTTACTTCTATGATTTTATTTTGAAGTCTAGGTGGGATATATAGAACAAAATGATTATATGATATTGTATTATTATTTTTTTTGCCTATTGTGCTGATTGCTTTTCCAGCTAATCTTAAAAAAAAGTATGTGTCATCCAAAAGGGGGTAATATTTAAAAAAAAACAACAACTTGTTAGGTCGGTTAATTATATCAGATTTAAGAAATGAATTCTTAGGTCGGGTATAAATGTAAAAGAGCATTCTTATAGCTTATATTTATTAAGTCAGGCGCTGGATAACCGACCTAACATCATTTTCTTAAGTCAGTTCGAAATCCGACTTAAGAAGTCAAAACTTCTTATGTCGGCAATTCTTAGGTCAGGCTCGGAACTGACTTAAGAAGTCGTTTTTAACCGACTTAACAAGCGTTTTTTCTACTAGTATATATATATATATATATATATATATATATATATATATATATATATATATATATATATATATATATATATATATATATATATATATATATATATATATATATATATATATATATATATATATATATATATATATATATATATATATATATGAGGAGGGATCAAATTACATCCGAAGAGTTACACCACGAGTTACACTCGTTCATAACTTCATTTCAAATAAATATTTTTTAAAATCAACCGTTGGATTGAAACATACTATCATATAAATCAATCTAACAGTTGATTTTAAAAAATATTTATTCGAAATGAAGTTATGAGCAAGTGTAACTCGTGGTGTAACTCTTCGGGTGTAATTTAATCCCTCATATCTCTCTCTCTCTCTCTCTCTCTCTCTCTATATATATATATATATATATACTTGTAGGCGTCATAATGATATAATTATGTATGCATTAATTTTGAAACATAGGTATGGATCGTAGTTGGATGAGAGCTAATCGATTAAGTGCTGAATACGAACATGGAGTGATGGAATTTCTACCGTTTGCTGAAAGTAATGCTAAAAAAGATCTTCCTCCTCCTAAAAGTAATGCTGAAGAAAGTCTTCCTACGCTTTTTCTCTGCCGATGTGTTCGTTGTGCAAATCAAGAACCAAAACATAGTAAGAAAGGTTTGTTGTGCAAATCAAGAACCAAAACATAGTAAGAAAGGTTTGTTCTTATTTCTTAAACCATCCTTTCCTCAAAATAATGTGTAACCATTATGTGGTTGAAATCTGTAACCATGTACTGTTGTCTTGGTTAATGTGTAGGGAGTTTGTGCTGATGGGAACTCTAACTTAAGTGATGAAATTGGCATGCTTCTTAATGCTGCTCTTGGTCTGAGGTGAGGTAATTTACTTCGAAGATTTAGTAAATTTATGTTTGTATAACCTTGTTAGAAGGATGTTCTTTTGGAAGATCGTCTAATAGTAATAAAAGTTGAATTAAAATGCTTCTTCTGGTTGCTTGTTAAATTTGACTGTAATAAGAATTGTGATGGTTCTTAGGGGTTAAGTGAAGAATCAAAATGTTTTCCTAACAACTTCTTATAGACATGATTGCCTACCAATTCTTATTGTGGATTTTAAAATTTTTTTCTCAGAAGAATTATCAAATTTTAAAATCTGATCCACCGAGTGATTTCATCAATAATAGGCCCGTAGGAGCTGTGATATTTTTGCAACGGAATAATCTCAAATTGTGCTTGCGCAACTCTGATAGTGCTACCGATACTTCGGAAGTTGCTAAGGTATGTACTGTTTAGTTCTATATTTTTTTGTCTTACTTATTTGATATTTTTAACATGCTGACATTAATGAGTTTTATGCATTGTCATCATGAAGGTATATGGCGGAGGAGGTTATGCAAGTTCGAGCTCCTTCATAATCAGGATGGATGAGTATAACCAATGGATTTCAGCAAATTCGTTATGATGGTTTGTGGATTTGAGTATCTATCTAATCTTGGCTCGCTGTCATCCAAATGGGTTTCTCTTTTGTGTATCTTCTTGATTTTGGTTTGTGACATTCTTAATTCTCTGCTTTGGGGTACAACTGTAAAATGTCTTTGTTATAAGCATTTAACATAATGTGCAGCTGTTTGAATATTCTTGGAGCAAACCTCAACTTTATTTCATATTTAGATTTATATATTGCATTATGCCGAGTTTTGTTTAAATCAAACATAACTTTGGGGAATCTAGTTCATTAACTGCCAATACATGTAAATGTCTTGTTTTGAGTTAATTTTGGAAGGAGATTCTATGTCAAATTATCAACTTTAATACACGTGCATAGTATCCAAAGTTAAGGAAAACAATTTTTATATAGGGGGAATAGACAACGCTTTTAATGAAAAGCGCTGTCTAAAGTTGAGGAAAGCGCTGCCTACAAGGGGAATAGACAACGCTTTTAAAAGGCTTTTCCTTAAAAAATTTGTGAGAAAAGCGCTGCCAAAAGAGGGCCTTTAGCAGCGCTTTTTATAAAAAAGCGCTGTCTAAAGGAGGCATTTAGCAGCGCTTAAGGGGGCCTTAGCAGCGCTTTCAAGGTGAAAAAAAGCGCTGCCTTTACCTACGGCAGCGGGGGAATAGACAGCGCTTTAAAGCGCTGCCTAAAGCCAAAAAAAGCGCTGTCTTTTTACTTGTTTGGCGTAGTGAAGTTTATCCTTTTTCAATTTGAAGTCTGAATTTAAAGATTATTATTGAAGATTAAAGATTACTTGATTGAATTTGAAGATTGTTATTGAAGATTAAAGATAGTTTAGTTGTGTTTATTTTAGGATATTCCATTTTAGGGATGAGAAATTTTACAATTTTAAGATTGTTGGCTTTTCTCTTTTAAGATTTCATTCAATTTTAAAATTTAAAGCTTTCTGCAGTTGAAGATTGTAATCAATAACATATTAAAGCAAAATGCAGATTTGTTCTTCATGTGTTTCCTACAACTTTCATTTTTCCATTATCAAGGCTCTAATGACACAACAAATCATCCATAATACCTTGGCCACATTTCTTAACATTTATGAATATAATCCATGAATATCTTAATAGCTTTTTTTGTTCAAACAACAACTAATGTTTAAGCCATTTTCATGTTTTAGCACTAACAAGTAACAACAAAACAAACCCTAATGTTAATGACAAAATTGAAACACCTTTTTAAAAAAACAACTTGTTCTTAAAAACTGCAGAACCTTAAGTACTAGTACTTTTTTCTCTCTTTGATTACATTCTCAGATTGATTACAACACCATTAATCGGTCTTTAATTTCAATAACATAATCTTTAAATTGATAAGATTAGAGATGGCAGCACAGGACCAAAGACGAAGGACCAAAGTTTCAATGCAGAGAGAAGTTGAATTGTTTTTTTATTTTTCTAAAATAAAAAACAACTTGAATCATTCATAGATTTAAAATCTCAACCATTAAAACGTGTTTTGTCACGTGTCGCACATCACTTAAGTCTAATTTTTTCAGTCAATACCATATATTCATACAATTTATTTGAAAGTTCCTTTATTTGATAACAACTCTTTCTTTCGGGTTAAAAAGACCAAAGTCTTAAATTACAATTATAATAATTTGGTGATAAGAAAAACTATGGATAACGGTTTAATTCCAATCAGTCGTAGGGTGTGATCATAAAACAACACCATGAATAAAATGTACTACAATATGTAGATGCATGCACCAACAGCAACATGTAAGTCACTAAGAGAAACTTTGAGTACAAACTTTAGATGTCAGGGAATTGGAACTTGGAGCTTCAAAAACACGATCATGAAGTCAATCTTTTCAACCCTTTCCTTTAATATTTAGTTTTTAAAAGTTTATGAACAAATATTAAAATGAATGGCTTACAAACAATAACTAAAAGTTAATGAACAAATACTAAAATGAATGGCTTACAAACAATATACTCTATCGGTCATACAATGGGTTTCTTTTTAATCATTTCACACATAACAAAAGGACCATACTATTTTCTTTTAACAATGAAATCATAATAAATGAACCAGAAAAATTATAATTTTGTTAAAATTATTTTAAGAAGGATACATATGTTTAATATATATTATGTGTTGTTTCTTCACTAAAATTTATTTAAGAAAGTGTGTCTTCTATTCATTCTTATATACTTCTTGAATTATATTCACTATTTTATTCATAAATAGGGGTGGTTTATCCTAATTTATATTTTACATACTGAGAAAATGCTAGTGTTGATTGACTTGTTAAATTAAGAGTCTCGTTCAATGAAAATTTCCTTTAATTAATATTTGTTTGACTGACTCTATGAAAATTTAATTTTCAAGTACTTAATTTTTGTTGTTTTTCATTTTTTCTCATATATATATATATATATATATATATATATATATATATATATATATATATATATATATATATATATATATATATATATTGTTTTGGAGAAATAATTAGGCAAATTGAGTTAATTTCAACTCAAATTTTAAAATACTATCAGCATTTATTCAAGATTAGTATCTACTACTAAATTTTCTAATACCATATTAAAATTTAGATTAATCCTAATTTAACTTAACAAAACAAATTTTTAAAAAAAGTTTAACGAAACTAATTTGTAAGATGACTGTACTTATTTATAAATATATTTGATCTAATTCATCTTATAAAATTATAAAATTGTTAAATAAGTGGTGTCACTCTAAATAAAATATTTTAAAACTCTATCTCTAATTAATCAAAGTTTACTTGAGATTTTTTCAATATTCTTGTCAACAATCCATGTCCCCGACCTCTATGCGACTACTTTTATTAAATATATATTTGTAGGATCAAAATTTCTTATCAGCCGACTATTTAAAAAATAAAAATTATATTTATTTTGTTTGAGAGAGTGTCTTCATTTTTGTAGAACCAAAGTTCAAGGGAGTTATATATAAGTTATAAGTATGGATAGCAATTATCAGCAGACTTCTCCATGCCCTAAACTTTATATACTGGCTGCTGAATACTACGCACAACACATTTTTTCATTTATTTATTAAATGTTGGTGATTTTAGTATCATCAATGTGATTTTGGTAGTAATGTGATTTACTGAAGGGCGATGCAATTATACGTTAAGCTTGAAATGAGTTAGGGTAGTGCGGAGTGCACGCTCGTGGAGCCAAACGTACAATTGAATACGAATAATAGAAACGGGGTTCCAAGGGGCGGAGCCCCTGGCGGGGTGCGGGGCAGCGCCCCGTCGGGGTCCAAGGGGCGGAGTCCCTGGCGGGGTGCGGGGCAGCGCCCTGCCGGGGTCCAAGGGGCAGCGGGCGGGGTGCGGGGCAGCGCCCCGAGCAAAATTTTTGTTTGAATAGTTGCACCCTTTCCCAACGGACATAACCGTTTTACCGAACAGGTGCTTCGTTTCCAACCAACATAACTGTTTTAGCAAACAGGTGTGTCTGTTCGTTTCTATTATTGGTCTCCTATATAAGGAGTCTTTTGGTCTCGATTTGAAACACGAAATAATATACTTCCTCTACATTCTAATCTGTTCTCCATTGTCAGAAACAGATTGATTCTTCAAGAATTATTCCCGCAAAGATTTCGTGAACCCAGACAAGTATAAGGTCGAAATACTTTATTCGGAAAGTGAACAAACACAATTCTTGAAGATATCCAGAATTATCATACAGATCTCTAACATTAAAGATAGTGCAAGAACTATATATAGAATTCCCCATACATATATTGGATCTGCTGCTCTTCTTTTAACTGTATATGACATATCTCCCTTACCCAATTATTAATCTGCATGATCTTATATATATAAATTAGATAAGATAAGAATGTGGCTTTCCAATTATTACTTTTGTCATTCGTTCATTTTTTAAACTGAGTTTTGTAGAAGATTCTGTACCGACAACATATAAAAGAATTGTTATTTAGGTTCTTAAACCATTTCTTGTGGATTTTGATCTTTGCTTATTATTAGATTTATTCACAAAAACTATCCTGAGTGATAAAACTGATGTCTAGAATAATTAGGAATGATTTTCAAATATATTGTACGCGAGCTTTATTTATAGTTTAAAGAAACACTCTTAATAGTTTTTTTTAGAACACTAATAAATCTTGCATATAATATGTGAATATAAGACTTTTTTTTAAAATTTGAATATGTCTATATTCATTATTATCAATTATATTTATAATTATTATTAGTACTCATATAAAATTTGAAAAGAATTATATATAATTCAAAAATTGTATGAATGAAAGGGAAGGAATTATATTCTTATAAAGAATCCGTTTTTTCGATACTAAACCTTTAACCCTTACCTCTATTTAGTTGGGGCAATTCGAGGAGGTCAATATGAGGGAGCATCTTTACATTTGAAGACTTTGTTTTTCAGCAACACAATTTTGTGAGAGACACACCACAAATTTACCCAAAACCCTTAGGTGATAGGTGTGTGGGTTCTCCCACTTATAAATGCTCAGATCTTCATATTCCTAACCAATGTGAGGCTTTCCCACACTACTCACTCTTGTAAATATTTGGCAACATTCTCCATCAAGTGAGTCTATCCACAATATTCTCTCAAGTGAAAGCTCTTTTATCCACACACACTTGTACCGTTGTTGACACTTTTCAACGTGACACCTCCTACGAACATTTCGATAAAAGTAAGTTGGTCCCTTCATTCGAACTAAAGGCTCTGATACCATTTGTTGGAGGCGATTTGGAGGGTCAATAGGAGGAGTATCTTTACACTTGGGGACTTTGTTTTTTTAGCAACACACGTTTCTAAGACACACACTACATACTTACCCAAAACCATTGTTGGGTCATCATGAGAAGCATCCACATTGGTCCAAGAGCAACACACAAGGGAAAGAGACATTACATATTCACCCAAAACCTTAAAATGATAAGCGTATGGGCACTACTATAAAAAGGATATACAACAACTCCCACAGTGAACAATTGTCAAAAACCTCTTTATTAAATGGGTTCTCTTGAGTACAAGGGAGGAAAATGGTGCCTAACACCTTCCCTTTGCCTAAATTATCTACGGACTCGGATTTCACCATTTTAAGGTTTTTCCCTTATTTTTCCTTTGAAAAAAAATTAAGGTGATGACTCTCTGTTTAAACGTAAATTTTTAAAGCAGATTGCCATAATATAGGATGAAGATCTTAACATATCATCTTCCAACGTCTCTCTTGAAATTGTTTCTCTACAAAGATCACTTATGCAAGTCTCCTTCCAACGTCTATTTTTCTACCTCTATAAAATGAGTTGAAGATTTAAAGAAAGATAACTAATCATCTAGTAAGAACAATTGTGAACATATTTGAGCTAAAGTTATTTCCAGCTCAAGATCTTAAGAATTATTATCTTTGAATATCTTAGAAATCTTAAGTGTTTAAGAATCTTTGTGTGTGCATTGTATCTCTTCCATACTTTTGATATTACATCAATTATAGTAGTTGTCTAAACTGTTTGTTTACAATATAGGAAGTCTCTTTCTAGTTTGCTTGAGCAGTGGAAGCCTCTTGCCTATGTGCTTGAGCAGAAGTCTAAATTAATATAAAAATATATTATAAGATATTTATAATATTTTATTCTAATAATTAATGGGTTGGGTTTTGGACTTTGTATGTTGAGTTTTAGTAATTATAAATATGTATCTCTTTAGTATTTTACAATGTGACAATCTTAGAGTATATAGCAAAAAGGTAGAGCAAAAAGGGTTTAGGGACTTCTCAGGGAAAAACTTAAAAAAGAAAGAGTTTTGGAGTTATCTAAGGGGATTGAGAGATACTTGTTTATACTTTGGGTTTGTGTACTTACACTATTGAGAGTTGAAGGGGAATGAGAAACAATTGGATAAAAAATAGGGTTTTGTTCTTGGTTGTCTTCATAGTTGTTCTTGGGAACTTTGAAGGCGAAGATTATTTTCTTAACTTGTAACTCATATGTAATCTCTTGTAACAACTTTTCTGACTATAGTGAATTGGAGAGTTGCTCTCTCTCCAGAATAGGTATTTTGATCGAACTGGATAAACAAATATTTCACATTTTTTGCCTTATTTTAGTATATTTTCTGCTTATTGATTATTGTATTTTGCCTCAAATATCAAAGTATTGATTAAAATTGAACCTTGTCATTATCACAAGACGGACAATCATTACAATCTCATAATCCTATCAAACGGATAGAAAAATTATCTATTGAATTTCAATTTCCTCCAAATTAATTCTCACAATTTCGAAGACATGAAAAAACATTACCTACAAATAAAACTATATGTAATATTTATCAAAGGTTCCTTACAAAAATAATCACAAAAAATGATATAAAGACAATAATTTAAGATAGAATCTTGCATGTGGAACTTTATTTAAAAGGATTAACCACTCATCCGTAAAACTTTGTTTTTTAGGAGAAGAAAAAAAAACTTTGAAACAATATAAAAATATACTTAACATTAACATATTTTTAATTTTTAAAATACTATAAAAATATAAATTAAGTTTGAATAATTTATCTAAACCTTTCAAAATATAGTATTTTAATTCTTTCAATTAAAAAATTTCAATTTTTGAATAAAAATAAATCTCCCAAAATCTTTTAATATAATTCTTTTCATTCAATTTTTTCTTTTTTCAAAACTTTTCTTCTCTTTCTCTTCCAAACTCTCCAACAAAAACTAAAAGTGTGTTTGGTTGAGAGAAGAAGTTAAGAAGAGAGAAAAATGTAAGAAAGAGGGTGAAAAGAGAGAAAAAGATGAAAAAAAAGAGTAGATTTGATGTATTGTTTGATATAAAAGAAAGAAAAGAGAAATAGAAGAGAAAGAAGTGGTTCATTTTATGATAAAGACATAAATGTCCCTAGTTGAATTAAATTGATTTATAATTTTATTGGTTAAATATTTATTTTTTTTAATGTTATTAATTAATTTTCAAATGATACGTGTTAAAGAAACTGCTTGATTTTATTTTTAACTTTATAATGTTAGTTTAATTTTTTAATTAAAAACTCTAAATTTTACTATGAATAAATTCTTTATTAGTTAATACAATGAATTTTTTAAAATATATTTTAAATAATTTTAGATTGTTTGTTATTCTTATGAAAAAATAATCTCTTAAATATAAAAGAAGTATGTATAATATATATTGATTAGTAAAATAATGATTAACAAAACAGGGAAAAAATTATAAAAAAAAAACATAAACATAGGATACAAGGAGATTTTCGTCATTTTTTAGAATAGTTTCTCCTCTTTCTACTTTCTTATTAGGCATGAAACCCACATATTTATCACTCTCGGCAACTTCTCTCTCACAAACCAAACAATCAAAATTATGTATTTCTTCTTAATTTCTATTCTCTCAACTTCTCTCTTCCTTATTTCACCTATATCAAACACACCCTAATGGTTCGTTTGGAATAAGAGAAGATGATGCGAGAGAAATACCAGAGAGAGAAGTACAAGAGAGAGTAGGCATTTCTTTAGCTTGGAATAGGAGAGAATTAGTGAAGAGAGAATAAAAACTTGTGGGACCCACACGTTTTCAAGTTCTCTCCCTACTGCGAAGAAAGGAGAAGATAGAGGAAATTTTCCATTTATATCCTTTCTTATCCAACAAAAATATTTTATGTTAATTAAATATATTCTTTCTTATAAGGGTATTATAGTACTTTTAAAAATATGCAACACTTCTCTCTTCTCTATTTCTTCTCTCTTTCTCTTAAACCAAACAATACCTCAAATCTACTTTATTTCTCATCTTTTTCTCTCTTCTTACACTCTCTCTTATCTAGAGAGAGTGTAAGAAGTTGAAGAGAGATTAACACTTCTCTTGTTTGGTTTGGAAAGAACTTGAAGAGAGAGGCTAATTTAATGTGGGCCCCACCATTTTTTCATTTCTTCCCAAAACTGAAGAGAAAGAGAAAGGCGAGGCTTTTTACTTGTGAGTTTTCTATTTTACCCTTGTTATTATTATCCATTCAATTTATGCCAATTATTCCAGCACAATGAATTATTTATGCCATATTTCTTGAATGCAAAGCTTATTTTTTCTATTTTAATGTCTCAAGCCATTTTACTTGTTTTTTTCAACTCTCTAATTTAATTAATTTAACAAATAAATTATAATAAACAAATTATATGATTAATATTTTTTGAAAAAAATGTGATGAGAATGACTTTTTTAAGATAAGGACTATATTGTCAATTTCTTAAATCATTATCATTCTCTCTTTCATATTTCTCTTCTTTCTCTCTTATACCAAACATTATATCAAATTCACTCTATTTCTCATCTCTTTCTCTCTTTCCACACTCTTTCTCACCTCTTTCTCTCTTCTATACTTCTCCTCGCATCCAAAGAGACCCTAAGTGATTTGTTGTTTTTAATTAACAATATACTTTTCCATGGCCCAAACTTTATACTGGCTGCTGAATACTAAGTCTGCACCATGTTTTAATACATTGCCTCTGTTTTAAAAAAAAAAATTAAAAAATTAGAGAAAGTTTCAAATCATTTTTGTAGGACAAAAGCTTAAGTTAGAATTATGGATAGCAATTAACAGCAGACTTTTCCATGGCCCAAACTTTATGCTGGCTGCTGCTGAATACTACGTACAATATTAATTAGGGATGAAACTGCAAGAACTATACATAGAATTCCCATAGTGGATCTACTGCACTTCTCTTCATATGACATATTTCCCATACCCAATTATTAATATGCAGGTAACAGCAGCAAATTCAAAGATAAGATAGGAAGAAGGCTTTCCAATTATTACTTGTCATTGGTTCATTTTTTTAAACTCTAGTTTTGTGAATAGTACTAGTATCAGATTCTGGGCCGACTGACAACATAAAAAAATATTAGTATTATTGTTATACTCCATCCGTCCCACAATGAGTGACCCATTTGGAATAAAATGGTGTCCCAAAATGAATGATCCATTTCAATTTTCGATACACTTTTTCCAATTTTACCCTCTAATTAATAAAATTTTCATTATTTTCAATACAAAATAAGGGTAGTATAGTAAAAATATTATTCTCTCTTACTTTTAACTACTTTTCTTAATCTGTGTGAAATGGTAGGCTGAGTCACTCATTGTGAGACGGAGGGAGTAAGTGTTAAGTCATCGCGAGAGCATCTACATTGGATTAAGAGCAACACACATAAGTGAAAGAGACACTATTTATCCACCCAAAACATTAACGTGATAGATATATGAGTCATCTCACTTATAAAATGTTTTTCAAATAATGTGGAACTAACAACTCACACTTGCACACAACACCTCTTTCAAGTGTGAGTCCATCTACTATGCTCCCCCTCTAACGTCGAAACTCTTTCATCCGCATACACTTGTATCGCCGTTGCGGGCACAACAACGGAACACACACCAAATTTTAGGAAGACTTTCGATTATTGAACCATCGGCTCTGATACAACTGATGGGTCATCGCATCACGGTGAACATCAACATTGAGTCAAGAGCAACACACAAGTGAAAGAGACACCACATATTCACAAAAAATATTAAAGTGATAGGTGTATGAGTCAACTCACTTATAAAATGTTTAACCTTGACTTTTACAAATAAGATGAGACTAACAACTCACACTTACACACAACAATAACAACATTGTATAGAAAAAAACTATAAAAAACTAATTATACATTTTAATAAAATTATTATATAATTTTCAAAATAACGTTTTTAAAATTAGTTGTGGCAACAGGCAAACAATCTTGGATTCTTGACTATCTACTTGGACAATAACTTTTCCATATTGTATAAGAAAGTGTTATCAGATTTAATAATTATTGTAGTGTTTATTGTTAATTTCGACTAGTCGCTTATTTCTAAATATAATAAACAAATAAATTATGATATTTTCTTTATCATTTTCTAACCTCTTTAGATTTAGAAGTATGAGATTTCACATAACAACAATCAAAATAAAGTACAAAATAATTATGACAATTTATCACCCCACCCTATAGGTATTTGGAGCACTATCGAATTGATAAATCTGCCTCCGTGCTTCCGTAGATGCATCTCTGAAAGGTTTTTTTTTTTTTAAAAAATGGTTTTTTCTGTAAATGCATCTACGGAACTCTTAAAACATAGTAATACATGGAATTTTCTCAATTAATTGAAAAAATCAGAATGTTTCGTAGATACATCGGAAAGATTTGATAGGGTTTGAAAATAGAGTGTTTCGTAGATGCATATACGGAACTTGCGATTTTTCTAATTAATTGAGAAATTAATTTGAGATTTTTCCAATTAATTAATTTGTAACTTAATTTGAGATTTTCCCAATTAAACGGGAAAATACCAGCTTATTAAAGATTATGTAGATGTCATCACACTTAATTGAATTGAGATTTTCCCAATTAATTAGGAAAATATCCAATTAAATTAGAAAATCCTAAATTTTCAATTAATTGGAAAAAATCTTCTGTAGTTACATCTACGGAAAAGTTTGACGGGGTTTGAATAATTGAGAAAATCTCAAATTCTCAATTAATTGAGAAAAATCTTCCGTAGATACATCTACAGAAATGTTTGATAGAGTTTGATAATAGAGTGTTTCGTAGATACATCTACAGAACTTGGAATTTTTCCAATTAATTGAGAAAATTTCAAGATCCACTATATTTTATACGCTTCCGTAGATGCATCTACAGAAGCTGGGGACAAAAATGAAATTTTCATAATTATTATCCTTTGCAAACTTTAAAATAAATAATAAATTTTTTATTATTAGAGGAACATAAAATACTTTTTTTGAGTTTTACTACAACATTAAAGATAATTGTAGATTTATGGAAACTAAAGTTTCATTCATTATGAATACATATCATTACATGCTCTCTTCATTTAGAGTGGTCTCAAGAGTAAATCACTTCCAACATCAAAATTGAATCTAATAAACCTTAAACTAAACCAAACTACAACTATTTTTATTCTAACTTAAACAAATAGATTCTTATAGTGACTTTCTTCTACTTCTATCTTACATGGATATCACAAAAACTGATTTTCGACCTAAAAATATGTCAACCTAATCATATGAAAAAGTTGTGAAGGGTGTTTGTATTTTACCGTAGAGGCTAACTCTTACACTTTTGTGGCTTCTAAGGACTAATTTCAAATGTTACCGGATCACATATTTAGAGATTGATAAGTGCCAAAATTACACAAAATACATAAGTACTTATTAACTTAATTTGCAACTAATCATTGAAAATTCCCCTAATTTATCATTAAAACAAGAGAAAACATATGTATTGACTTTTTAATTGTGTATTTACAAAGTACGAGTAAAAAGATACAAGAAAACGCATAAATAACAATCAAAATCTCTCCAAGCAAAATAACGGCTCGTCTAACAAAATAGGGCAAGAATAAAGCACCTTCCAAAAGATATTCTCGCTAAGTGGGGACACTATTTCGCTAGGCAAGCAATGGTCGCACAAGATGTACGTAGTCGTTCAAATGCTCATGTAGCGATTGTGATCATGGAGTTCTATTTAATTCTTCCTATATTTTAATATCGGTGTATTTTTCATGTTTAATGCTTGTTTTAGATTAGCCACCTAAAATATATTTTCATTATTTTTATTCAATACTAAGAGATATATGTCATTTATAGATCCCAGTTTTTCTTCTGCTAGATGCTAACATATAGAGATTAATTTAGGATCCAGAACGATGAGTGACAATACTAATAGCTTATTAGAATTGCATATTATTGATCACGATCACACGTGAGGATAAGTTGATGAAATCTAACCTCAATAAGTTCTCTAAACTATTAAATCTAAATTTCAATTTACTTTCTTTTATTCCAATTTCATAACCAGACAAACTTTGACAAACCATCCTTAAAATCATATAAATCTATTCAACATTTTTGAAAATAAACCAGTCCATGTGGAGACGATAAAATATACTCACCGTTGTGTTGAAAATAGAGACAATAACATATATGGTATGTACTTTGATTTTGACAATGTGTTGGATGGTCTTAGTGATGTGATTCCAAATTTTGATCTTATCCATTTTACTAGCAAGGAAAATGTACCTTCTAAAGCATAACATGTTTTGGCGAGTGCCCAATTCAAAAAAAGTTTCAGCACATGCTCTAGATTTTATCCTTGTTGTTCCTATTGATGGACTAGACTAACATATGTCCTTGATAGAGTACCATACTATCCTTAAATATCAACTTATGATTCTCTTATCTCTTATTGATGAGGTATGTCATGTTTGTTGGAAGGCGTGCTTGGATATATTTGCAAAACACGCTATTCGTTGTAGGATGCTACCAGACTTTAAATACCGACATGAATTTATTTGTGATGTCTTATTTGATACATTTTGGCGGATTAGACTATCTGTGAAGAATGAGGCACCTTTGAATTTCTTGACAAATCCACTGGAGAGAAAATCGATACCTAGTTAAGCAGATGTTCTGGTGTACGAGTAGTAGAAAGGAAATATACATGTGTAGACTTGATTGAGATTCTCCACTAAGAGACTTAGGACTAGAGGTTTTATTGTGGGATATGCATCCCTCTAAGCTACTTTAAGTAAAATAATTTATTAAAGATCACAATTTAATCTCAACCATTCCTTTTTTAATCTAATGGTTCTTATTTATTCTCACATTCTCATATAACTTATCCATTCTAACTAGATATGCCCTCGTATAACAATAAAAAATATGGCCTTAAACTTAATTAAGTAAATGTAATTTATATCTCTATTACTTCCCTAAAATTCCAATATTCATTCCAAATACAAATCAGTTACATGCTCTTTTTATGTAGAGTTTGGTCCTAAGACTAAATAAATTTCAACATCAAATATGAGTCTAACAAACTTTAAATTAAACCAAATTAAAATTATCTTTACTCTAACTTAATTAAGTAAATGTGTATTTAGTGGTTTATTAAAGAGAAATGTAGTATTAGTCTATTTTCTCTCTGCCTTCCCACTAAAGTATAAAGAACATTCATGAACTATTGTTGTTGTTATTTGATTGGATCAACAAAATTAGGTACTGACACAACTTGTAGAAGTAGAAAGAAAGAAGTGGAATATATATTTGAGAGAGAAGAGGGAAAAGATGGTGACTTGAACCAAAATAAAGTGAAAGAAAAGCTGTTTTGAGATGGCCCATTAGGTGTGATAATGCAATTATTCATTTTTGCTCGACTTTTCCCTTCCTAATTATATGTTGCTTCAAGTTGCAAATGGCTGTGTAAATTTGCAAGCAAAGCATGACTTAGACATTTGAGTATTCATTTCAAGTGCTTGTGTGAATGTGATCACATGCACCACATTGCCCTCTTTCAAGGCATCATCATATTATCTCACATATTACTCACTAAAGCTTGCAACAACCATGAGTCTTGGATAATACTATATATCATTGTATTTATGTTCTTGAAAAACATGATATATTTACAAGTGATTTTATTATTTTAATAAAAATACAATAAAAATTGATTATTAACCTTTGTATTGTTTAAAAAGAAACCATTGATTTTAATTCAACTCTAAAAATATTATTGTCACCACTAAGACTTTGTCGATTGTGTGGACAGGAGGATTTTAATTCAACTCTAAAAATATTATTGTCACAATTGAATAATTTATTGAATATTCTTCTCTCGACTCAGCCTCGCCACTTTTTCAAAAATTCTTTTGTGTGGTGTAGGAATAAATCCGGTTTCACGGTGAGCAAGGTTGTTAAAATATCGATTTAAAACCTAAACTCTATAGATTTCACGTTTCTAAGTCAGCATTTCGTGTTAAATCGCAGGTAAAAACCTCTTTATGTAAAATCGTATTCTGGAACGATTTTACGTGATTTAAATCTTTCTAAAATCGGTGAAATCGTGTAAAATCATGTAAAATCGTTGGATTTTACTCTTTGACATGATTTTACTTTTTTTTTTTTGTCAAAGTTATAAAATCACATGTTATATTTTGGCCCATAAATTTTCTCTATGGATTTTTAATTTTATTCACATTCATATCTTGGTTATAATACTAACGAATTTTTAACATTTGGAGATGGATTTAATCAAGTCGAATATGAATGTTCTAATTAATGAAGATGATGTTGTAGATGGATTGAACTTTTGATTAAGTTGAAGAAGAAGGTGAAAAGATTTGTTTTTTTGAACTTGAAAAACTTATGAAACTATTGTTTTTTTATAATATTTTGGATGTTACATTTTATGATTTCGTGGACAATTTTGTAATTTGATACATGTTTGTGAATATTACACTTTATTATGATGATATAGTATATTTTTATTTTAATTAAGTCAAAATTTTAAATAATTAATGTAGTTAGAATATTATATTAGTATATATATATATATATATATATATATATATATATATATATATATATATATATATATATATATATATATATATATATATATATATATATATATATATATATATATATATATATATATATATCGTATATATAAATTTAATATAATTTTAATATGAGGTAAACTCCATGATTTTACGTTTCGATTTTACCTGGATAAAACGAATTAAGGTAAAAACTCGATTCTGACAATCTTGACGGTGAGTAATATTTATGACGCGCTTATATTTTGTGAATTTTTGGTGCCACCGTTGGATGAATCTTTTTCTTTAACTTTCTCCCTTTTATGGAAGTCCAAGGTTCTTAGTAGAATACATCTTTTTGGTTGGAGATTAATTTGGAGTAGACTTTCTATGAAACTGGAGTTGACAAAACGTGGAGTTTTAATCGCCTCTCACTTGTTGGTGTGTCCTTTGTGTTGTCGGATTGAAGAGGATTTGGATCACTTTTTCCTTCATTGTTCCATTGCTAGATTATGGTGGAGTAAGTTGTCTATTTGGTTTCAGATGGATGATACTTCTTTGGCCAGAATGACTTTCTTTATTGGATAATTCTTGTAAGTCGTCTTTTCGAATGAATATGGGTTGATTTTTTGGGTTGAGTTTTTGCTCAGTTCTTTAAAAATGTTAGAATGAAATCATTTTTAAAGACACTATTTTGTCTAACTTTAATGGGATGAGATTGATTAAATTCATCTCTTGGAAATGGTTTATGACTATCTTTAAAATTGATTCTAGTTTATCGCGGACGGATTGATATGTTTATTCGAGACCTTTTTATAGTTGAGGGCTTGTTGGTTTGTTGGCCGGTTTTATTCGGGTGAGATTTTTGCCTTTTTCTTATCTTTTCTTTCTCTGTAACTGTTTGTGTTAAACACTCCTAGTACTTTTAATATATCCCTTTGATTATAAAAATAATCACTAAAAATTTTGTTAAAAAACTATACACTTATTTGTATTTCTTAAACATTAATAATTTTTTACTAGTATTTCTTATTTTCATAATATTTCAGTTTTTTTATTTTCAAAATTACATAAAGTTTTTGTTTTTATTTATTCTTCTTTATTGAATTTATTGTTACATCAACTATAAATTTATCAATAATATTTTTAATTATAAATTAAAATGAAAAACAAATAAATAAATAATAATTAATTAATATAGTATAAAAAAGAAAAATTATAATATAAAACATAATAAAAATATTAGTTGTTTTAATATTCTTAAAAATTATACAAAACGGATCGATGACTATTTTAACCTTTTCATAATTAAATTTAAATTCCAAACTATTTCAATTTTTCATCCTAATCTCTAATAAAATATATAATTAAATTTCAAACTCGTCTAAAATTTTTTAATTAAATACTATATCTCTATTCCACTACCATTTAGTGAAATCAATTCCTAACCATACAAGAGACATACTTTAGAGTTTATATAATGTAGGAACCTATACCTAGGAACCTATAACAAAAATGAATAAGGAAGGAAGAAAAGAGATTACCAAAATTGGAACGGCCTAGCAACTTGCTAGTAGCAAGAGTTTAAGAATCTCCAGCTGCTAATTATCAAGGCACCATACTATACATCCCCGCGCGTAACCCTCACGTCCACTCTTTTAAAGCGGTGTATCCTACGCGCCACGTGTCTTTCTGTAGACTAATTCCGCATATCTCCACGTCACATGACACGTCATCATCTTACATGTCATATGTATTGCACAGAGAGTTGCCACGTGGACGAATCCCATGTGAGTGAAGACGTAAGTTGGACCAAGTTCCTGTCATAATTCCCGGGCCCCATTACCACCCATTCCTTTTTTATCTTTCTAAAATTGATGATGCAATTAATTAGTCTAATTATGATTAGTAAGAGAAAAGTGAATCTTGATGATGTTGATTAGTGAAATGATTACGGAGATTAAGGCGTCTCCGTTTTGCCGCGATTGGAACATGACCACGTGGCAGTCATATCATAGTGGGCCCTATAGCCCACAGACTCGTTATAGGAACACATCACTCTTCTATCAACTATCAACTCACCTTCTAATCTAATCTTTTTTTCTCTTTCTTAATAATTTCCACCACTTCTTTCTGTCTTTAATAATTCCTTTTATTAATAATTCATTTTATTAATTCTCTAGATCAAAATACAATAAGAGTTTCTTTTTATTTAACTAAATTTTTTAGTTTAATAATTTTTGTGTTTCCTCAATCATTTAGAGTTTTAGTCTGACTTTAAATATAATAATAATAATAATAATAATTTATGTAACTTTATAATTTATATATACCCCACCTAATTTCCATTTCAACCTTAAATACGTTTCAATCTATCATCACATCCTCCTTCTCTTACTCCCATTTTCCTGCACTACATATATTTCATCTTCTCTTTCAACAACAAGCTTCAACAACAAAATTAACCGCAATACACTAACACTAATCAATAATTAAAGTGATTAATTCAACATGTTGCACTGTTTGAATGCTTCCGGGAATTTACCTACTGAGAGTTGTTCATCCGACATAACAGTGCTGGAAAGACAAACCGAAAGAATGAAGTGGCAACAACAACATCAAGGCTATTTCAATGGTGCCATGTTTCCTTCTTCTGTTCAACAAGTTCAGAATTCTCAAGATTTAGTGGCTCTTCAAATTCCACCTGCAATTTCAAGAACTTTCAGCTCTCCACCTGTTCTCGTCGATGCCAAATTCATTGATTCTAGGACCGAGAAAGAGAATTGTTCTAAGAAGAGGAAATCCGAAAAGGCACATCATAATCATAAGCTCAAGGTGTGCAAGAATATTGTTCTCTTGCGCAGTTTGTTGTCTGTTTGTCTTTTATTTTGGTATAAAATTACTCTAGAAATTATATATAATTTGTTTCTTGTTGTTTAGGTTGTTGGTGAAATTGAGAACAAAGAAAAGAGGATTAAACTAGGTGCTGAAGACGGTGAATCGAAAATCACAGGGTACCATAGCACAAAAAAGAATACAAATAGCAACAAGAACAACAAAGAAAACTGTGCAGGAGAAGGTACTTCAAACTCAAAGGGAAATTCAAAAGCTTCTGAGAATCAAAAACTTGACTACATTCATGTTCGAGCGCGTCGCGGACAAGCCACCGATAGTCATAGCTTAGCCGAAAGAGTGAGTACTCATTTTAGTTTCTAAAAGAGAACATTGAGATTTAGTAACGCAGTTTGTTGTCCGTTTGCCTGTTATTTCTGTATGATCTTGATTATATATATAGGTCACTGAGAAATAAATTTTGATGCAGGTTAGAAGGGAAAAGATTAGTGAGAGAATGAAGTATTTGCAAGATTTAGTACCAGGATGCAACAAAATTACAGGAAAAGCTGGAATGCTTGATGAAATTATCAATTATGTTCAGTCTCTTCAAAGACAAGTTGAGGTGATTATTTAGAAAGTTAATTAATTAGTTAATAGTTAGGTCAATTTCATTATTAATTCTTAATTTGCCTGTCCTATTGATCATTGATCCAATCTTAACAAATTTATTTATGTTAATTTGGTTTGCAGTTTTTGTCAATGAAATTAGCTACTGTGAATCCAAGGCTTGATTTCAACATTGATGATTTGTTTGAAAAAGAGGTATAATAAGAAAGGATTTCTCACTTTTTACATTATCATCCATGGTTTTAAATAACGTTCGCGGTCGCGTTGTGTAAAGACTTTCACAATTTCGGTCTATAAATGTTGCGACACTGATCCTGCTCGTCGTGAATTAACTCAATTTGTTCTTTAACATACAAACGGTGACTAACAATATACGTATCGACACCTGTCAATACCGTTTTGTCGCGACCGTTTTTGTTATTTAAAACCATGTTACTCCTTTATCTAAGAGCTGAATTTGATATCTTTGATATTAATATATTCTTCTATTTGATTTGATTTCAACACAGGTGTTTCCAACTTGTGATGCAAATGCAACTTTTCAAGCCTTGGGAATTTCATCAGAAATGAATAATACCAATCCATATCTTCAGTTCAATTCACCACATCAATTTGTTTCTTATGGTGGATTAGAGGCTGGAATGAACCCTATAGATATGGGGCTAAAAAGGAGCATAAGCGCCCCTGTACCCATTCCTGAGACTTTTATTGATTCTTCTTCTTTCCCTGTATGTTCACTCTCTGTTAATTTATGGTTCTATTACCGTCGAAGTTTTAAAAAACAGCCTGTTACTGCAAAAACGGCTGCGACAAAACGGTATAGGATGGTGTCGATACTGAGATCAGTATTCACTCTTTATATGATGAAAAAGATATAGTGGTTAATTCACATCGTGACAACCACACTCAGTATCGTAACATCCGTACCGATCGAAATCACAAAAGCTTTTCGCGACCATTATTTAAAACTTTGATTACTGTTTTTGTTGTAATATAGGTTGGTTTTATTAATGTTTTTCTTAATTGTGTTTGTTGCAGCAAATTCTACCTCCTACAACATGGGAAGGCGATTTCCCTAACCTATACAACATGAATTTTGATCAAGCCAGAACAACATCTTTTCCTTCTCAACCTCAGTTTTTCACAGGTAGCTAAAAAATATTGTATAGTCATAAATTCACTTTTTAATTAGCTTTGTATCTTTAAAGTAGAAAGTGAGGCAAAAGAGAGTGGATTTAATACATGATAGAGACTTCACATCCCATTGATTTTGATCATACATAAAAATATCCAATACCTTTTGTTTTTCAATAATGGAATTTGTTAAAATGGATCTGTTTAATCATTCAATTGCACAGCTGTTTTTTTTTGTTTTGTTGTTTCCACTTTCCCACTACTTTACTCAATAAAAAAAGTTTAATGTTTTGTATCGAGACGCAGTACAATGAAATCGAATGTAATTATATATATGTTTCAGTGTCGTGTCTTTGTCGGACTCTGATACATGTCTGACGGACTATGATACATGTTAGACATTAGACATATATTTTTGCAATTGTAATTTATCTGCAACTTGATGAAAAGGTTGAGGCTTGAGGACCACCAATAGCATCAATCGTTTTCTTAAGCTAAAGTTGATTACAACTTATGACTGGCTTGTTTCTGGTTGACATTTCACAATCTCACATTTTAGAGACCACTTAAAATCAAGGAAAAGGATAGTCTCATGGGATGTGTGAATTGTGTAACAAATTAAGAGATAGAAACTATACTACATATGGAAATATTTATATTGTAGAATAAGTTCTTTTTATAAATTCTAAAGGGTTGTTTGGCATTTATGCAGGTCTAGTTGAAGCTAGCAATCTAAAGATTGAGATGCAGTAGACCACAGAATCTATGGCTGTATTCATTGGATTAATTAGCTTAATTACTCCAAATGTCTCTTATCAAGATTCTTTTTTTTTTCTCTTCAAAGTACATAGCCTATATATGTTAAGTGTCAGAATACTACTCCATAATATGAATAAATATCATATTAATTAATACATGTCTACTTCAGTTACCTTCTTTTATATAACAAATTAACATGAACTCTGTTTTAAAATAAGGCTTTCATGTAGATACTGTGATTGTGATACTGGGTACGGTCGTCGTATTGTGAATTAACCACAATTTTTTTCGTCATTAAAATGGTGAATAATGATATCGGCAATACTTTCCGATACTATTTGTCACAACCGTTTTTGCTGTAACGGACTGTTTTTTAAAATCTTAGCCTTATCCATTGAATTGTATGAAGGAGAATGAAAACAATGAACATGCTGAGTGGAGAGGGCTGGGATATATAGTGGACCATCATAAAGTAAACCATTGGGGACAGAATAAGAGACAGTTGATGAAGACAGTGATAGGTAAGGTAAGCCACAGAATGATGAATACATAGCTCTAAGTATGCGGTGGAGAGGAGGGGGATGGACAGACATTTTCAAATCTAAAATTTATTATAGTCGTGTTTTGTCTCTCATGTGCTCCAAAATATTTATGATTTAGTTCAATTAGAAATATCATATCTACTCATGTGTCTATGCTTAGAAGGATAGATCCTTACCCAACTTCTCAAATGTTAAGAATGGTATAAACAAAGGACACGCACCAGAAAAGGAAAAGACACACGAGTATTTTATACCATAGGCTCCGAAATTGGGCTCGAGTAACGAGCTACGATGTCTAGATTTATACCATAGGCTCATGCTTGTTTGAGGCTCAGTTATGTCATTCTATATCCTCCAAACATGAAGCCTATGAGAGTGAAATGCTTAAAATAGTGTATGGAACTTGATTGAACATTGATGTTTTTCACTTATATGAGTCTATAGAGCTCGTGTTGGGAATTAAGTGTTTCAATCGAGAGGACCGAGGCTGGAATCGTGAATGGTATCACTTTCCTTAAAGTATTTCAAGCACTCCCGAATGTCTTAGAGTTTTGATGCAGGAATACCCAGGATAATTCAGCCTTATCGAGTTTGCGCAAGACCGGCGAAAACTCGAATGCAGCGAAGAACGATCTGGAATTATTCAGAGGATTTTCGGATTTTGTGATGTGTTTTCTGAATGCGGAATCATCCTTTTATAGGCCATGAAAATATCAGTTTCAAAGGTTGCGACCCTTAATGAAATAATATATTTTCAAAAGTTATGACTGTTGCACTTGTACTGATTCATGCACCATTTGCATGGTTTCATTTCTGCATGATTTCGTGAACAGTTGTCACCTTTCCGATTCAAAATTCAAATCACGTACACTCAATTGCCGTCTACAAGCCGCCACTAGCGCCTCTACGCCCCGGACCCGGATCCGGAGTCGGAGTCGGAGTCGGAGCGGCGACACCGGCGAGTGGTTGTAGGATTGGGACAAGTGGCATAATGCTTGGGACCACCACATTTGTCAATGTGACACTTTATCCTCTTTTGTCCTTTTGTTGAGTTAATGTTATTAACTCTTTATAAAGACTTTGAAAATGAGTGAATCTTCCAATGTGGGACTTTATTACATGCATTTATTAGCATTTACTCATTTTCACCACTTTGTCATTTTAGAACACATTTGTAATAAATTACAACAAGCCCCCACTTGTTCTAATAATGACAAATCCAATTCCAGAATATAGAAGATAAAAGTGTTAATACAGTTAGGTATCTTTCGATTTGAACTTAACCTTAGTAAAGACAACGCAAAGTCTAATCGGAACGTTAGGTAGCTATGCTTTGAACCATTATTCCATGTGATCAGACCGGCATTGCTTATACACACACTTTTAAGGTTTCTTCGCCTACATGTCTCGCCTAGCACTATTTATGGCCATGTGCTTTTCCTGTTTTCATGAATTTTTCATGAGAGAAACTCCAACTCTCACTTTGAGACGGCACCATCTCGAAATTCATATAGGTGAAGTTTTATTAGTATCTCTTTAGATACATATCCTCGATATAGAACTTCATTAAGAGTTTCTTTAAAACTCAACCCTCAATTATGTAATAGTCAACATTATCACAAAATGTTGCACCAACTTACAAATCAACGACTTGTTGTTACCTATTGAATCTTAGGTTAAGATGTATTAACTTCAGATTGGGTTGCTATCATTGTCGGAACCCTTATTTAAGGAGTTTCAATCCCATACCTTTCGAGGTAGACTTTACTAAATCTCTGGCCAGTGGTTTAGTAAAAGGATCAGCCAAATTATAGCTTGTTTGTATATATGTCAGTGAAATAATCCCATCCTTTATCATTTTTCTCACGAGAGAGTGTCTAAGACCTATGTGTCTAGACTTTCCATTGTATACTTCACTGAATGCTCTAGCCAGGGTGGCTTGACTATCACAATGTATCAACACCTTTAAAACATTGTCTTTAGCTAATGGAACCTCTAATAAGAGATCCCTCAACCATTCTGCTTCTTGTCCAGCAGATGCAAGAGCCACAAACTCTGATTCCATGGTTGAGAGAGTAATGCATGTTTGTTTCTTGCTCTTCCAAGAAATCGCACCTCCAGCTAATGTGAATATCCATCCAGTTGTAGATTTATAATCTCCAACACTTGATATCCAATTTGCGTCGGTATATCCTTCTAGTATGGCAGGAAACTTACCATAATGAAGGCCAAGGTTTTTAGTCTTTGACAAATATCCAAAAATCCTTGCTATTGCCTTCCAATGTTCATCATTTGGATTGCTAGTAAATCTACTCATTTTACTAACTGCAAATGCTATGTCTGGTCTAGTACATTGCATCAAGTACATTAGACATCCAATTGCACTTGCATTTTCCAATTGTGCCATGGATCTACCATTGTTCTTTTGAAGTTTGACACTAGGATCGAACGGAGTGTTAACTTCCTTGAAGTTAAGGTGTTTGAACTTTTCCAACATTTTTTCAATATAATGTGTTTGATTAAGTTCATAACCCCCACTATTTCGTTTTACTTTGATCCCTAGTATGGTGTCAACTAATCCAAGATCTTTCATCTTGAATGTGGCATTTAGAAAACCTTTTGTTTCTAAAATTCCATTCATTTCATTGCTAATAATCAACATGTCATCAACATATAGACATATAAATATTATAGCATTTCCACACACCTTTGTGTACAAGCATTTGTCATAAGAGTTTGGAATGAACCCATTTGAAAGTATGGCAGTGTCAAATTTTTGATGCCATTGTTTTGGTGCCTGTTTTAAACCGTATAAAGATTTGACAAGTTTACATACCTTTTATTCATTTCCATGAAGTATGTAGCCTTCTGGTTGCTCCATATAAATTTCCTCGTCGAGATCGCCATTTAGGAATGCTGTTTTAACGTCCATTTGATGTACAATAAGGTTGTTCAAGGAAGCTAGTGCAAACAATATTCTAATCGTCGTAGTTTTTGCTACTGGTGCATATGCATCAAAATAATCGATACCTTCCTTTTGTCTAAATCCTTTTGCAACTAGTCTGGCCTTGTAGGTGTTTAATGTACCATTGCTGTGATACTTCTTCCTAAACACCCATTTGCATCCAATGGGTCTTGATCCCTTCGGAAGATCAACTAGTTCCCAAGTGTGGTTTAACATAATTGAATCCATTTCATCTTGGATAGCATCCTTCCAAAAAGAAGCGTCTCTAGAAGTCATTGCTTCTTTATATGTTTTAGGATCATCTTCAATTTGAAGAATAATAGAAATTTTATGAACATCATTCTTGTTATTTCCTTCAACTAGATAAACGGAAATAAGTTGAGAATCGATTTCATCTGGTCCTAGACCCTTATTCCTACGTCCCCTTTTGCCTCTTCTTGGTTCGGGTTGTGTTTCAACAATCCGCGTCGAATCATTGTCACAAGATTCTTTGATCGTGGGATTCTCTGGTTCCTTATTCTTTGTGATAAGATTTTCAAAGAATTCCACATCTCTAGATTCGACAATTACATTAGACTCTAAATTTAGAAGTCTATATGCTTTGCTATTTTGTGCATATCCTATGAAAGCACGTCTGATCCCTCGAGGACCTAATTTTGTTCTTTTGGGATCCATATTTTTGTAATATGCCACACACCCCCACACTCTAAAATAATCAATATTTGGTGATCTTCCTTTCCATTTTTCATATGGAGAAATTCCAGTTGTTTTTAATGGAATTCTATTCATTATGTGACATGCGGATAATAATGCTTCACCCCACAAATTAATTGGCAACTCTGAATGCATTAACATAGCATTAATCATTTCTTGATATGTTCTATTTTTTCTTTCGGCCATGCCATTTTGTTGTGGTGTGCGAGGCGCAGAACATTCATGTATTATGCCATATTATTCACAATATGCATCAAATTCTGCCGAGAAGTATTCACCGCCTCTATCACTTCTAAGTACTTTTATGGTAGTACTTAATTGATTTTTGACTTCCCCTTTATATGTTTTGAAAGCATTAAAGGCATCGTCTTTATGCATTAAGAGGTATACATGTGTGAATCTAGAACAATCATCAATAAATGTTATAAAATAACGATTTCTCCCACGGGTTAACATTCCATTGAATTCACACAAGTCAGAGTGCACAAGATCAAGAACATTTGTTTTTCTTTCAACATTTTTGAAAGGTTTCTTAATCATTTTAGACTTAACACATATTTCGCATTTTCCGAAATCATGAATGTTACATGATATCAATCCAGATTTAATTAGTCTATTCATAGTACTAATACCAATATGTGCTAATCTAGAGTGCCATAATGAAATAGATTCAAGCATATAAGCAGAATTAGAAATTTCATTAATAATATTATCAGTAGTACATAGTTTGATCATTCCTTCAGCAGAATATCCTTTTCCTACAAATATACCATTACGGGTCAATATTAACTTGCTCGGTTTTCCCAACAAGTCCCCACTAACAAGGTTTCTATTCATGTCGGGAACATGAAGAACATTGACAAGATCGTGACTTTCTTTCCAGAGGTGAAGTTGAGTTCGACGGATCCTGTTCCAACGACTCTTGATCGGCCTTCATTGCCCATTTGCACTTCCTGTCCATCATTGACTTCGGTATAGGTTTTGAATGCCGCTTTATCATAAGACACATGTACAGTTGCACATGTGTCATACCACCATCCTTGGACTTTTCCTTTGATGGCCATAATTTCGCTTACAGTAGCGATTATATCGTCATTGGCATGAACAGCATTAACCTTGGTTTTGGGCCTGTTGTGCCTGCAATCTCGAGCATAATGTCCGGGTTTGCCACATGCATAGCATCCATTCTTAGTACCCTTTTGTCCGCCAGAGTTTTTGAACCTGTTATGATCTTTCTTTAGACCAAGATGGTTTTTTGTGCCATCATACTTTTTCTTTCCCTTTGCAGCAACAGTATTTGCCTTTGCAAATCCAGCGGACTCGGTCTTTTCACGATTCTTCGTTTCTTCCTCGATTCGAAGGTGTTTCTGAAGTTTCTCCAACGAGAGATCCTCAAAACTATGCAGCAATTTCTTTCTGTATCCTTTCCATGAAGGTGGCAATTTTGCTATGATTGCACCGACTTGGAAAGCTTCAGGGACATCAATTTTTACGACCTTTATTTTATTCACGAGAACTTGTAACTCGTGTACTTGTGCAAGAATAGACTTGGAATCCAACATTTTAAAGTCAAAGTATTTAGATATTAAGAACTTTTTCGTACCTTCTTCTTCGGCTTTAAATTTGAATTCAAGTGCCTTCCAGATTTCCTTTGCAGATGCGGTATCAGTGTAGAGATCATAGAGACGATCGGATAATGTGTTCAGAATGTGTCCACGGCATAGAAATTCATCTTTCTTATGTTTCTTTCTCTCCTTTTTTATTTCATCGATGTCATCTGCAGTCGGTTCTGGAATTTCCTCCAAGTCAGGATCCAAGACATATTGAATTTTCAGAGTAGTCAGGAGAAAAGTCATTTTGTCTTGCCAACGGGTATATTTTGTTCCATCAAAGCGATCTAGTTTCACAAGATCCTGGTTCATGAGTTTGATGCTTAAAACAGAAGCGTCGGTGGCCATGGTTTGATATACTCACTACAACACGGAAGCCCTAAGACAACGCTTTTTTGGGCTTTTAAAGCGCTGTAAAAGCTGGCGCTGGCGTAGGTAACGAAAGCGCTTCTAAAAGCGCTCAAGTAGACCCCCCCTATAAGAGCGCTTTTCTGGAAAAAGTGCACTGGTAGGCCCCCCCTATAAGAGCGCTTTCCTGGAAAAAGCGCTCTGGTAGACCCCCCTTTAAGAGCGCTTTTTCCAGCAAAGCGCTCTGATAGCCCCCCCTATGAGAGCGCTTTTTCTGGAAAAAGCGCTCTTATAGCCCCCCCTATAAGAGCGCTTTTCCAAAAGCGCTTTCGTATGTTGCGTTTTTTTTTTATGCTTTTTTATTAATCTTTGGCAGCGCTTTTACTAAGAAGCGCTTTTACTAAGAAGCGCTTTAGTAGGTGGACCTTTAAGAGCGCTTTTTAAAAGCGCTGTCGTTGCTAAATGAGGTATTTTAATGTGCAGCCTGTAATTTAATCCTCCCAGTCGACCTGTAATGTTTTCGACCTGTAATATGTTTTCAACCTGTAATATTTTCGACCTGTAATTTATTTTCGACGATATTATTTCAGCCATCAGTAAGACAATATATATACTAATATAATACCATTATAATATCCAAAATTATATATATACATCATTACAACATCAATAATATTATAGTTCAAATCGACACAAATCCTACATGAAAAATTGCTTAATATAAAATTGACACAAATCCTCTTTTATTTCTTCCAACTTAAGTCTCGGGTACCCAGCAGCACGGAATTCGTCAAGGTACTACAAAACAAAAACATAATATGAATGATATATTTAGTTAAATGTAATAAATTATATGAAATTATCTTAAGTTATAAATTCATACCGTGAGCGGAATCTCTAATTGATTCGCCTGAAGGATTTCTTTCATAAACCTCAATACAAAGTATCCGCAATCGTAACTGTTTCGCTGTTGCGGACACTACATAGAAAAACAAATAAGATTCTATAGTTGTCTTGTTTTATCAAGTAGCATAAATATTATAAGCAAAATTGTGAAAAATAATGTACCTGCACTTGGATCCAAGTAATGTTGTTAGATTTAGTCCGGGATACCTGTGCGTCCCGTTGACTTCGGAACACTTGTATTGATCTAATTAACAAATATATAAAAGCATATGTTTAGATCAATCCCACAAATAAGTAAATATATAAATATTCACGAATATATATTTAGAACGATCCCACTTACAAATCAACGATGTCCTTCATAGCCGGATAATTGGTCCATTCACCATTTACCGAATTCAGATAATACACGACTTCCCTTATAGGGTTGATAGCAAGCAGCAACCAGTGTGCTCTATAAATTAAAACAATAGGTTATATGAAAATTTTGCTATACACAAAAGAAACAGAGATTAGATGAACAAAGAATGAGAAACTAACCCTACTGGTCGGGTATTATACGCCCAAAGATGCAGACTTTCTGTATTGCCGGTGGACATGAATCTATCGACTAAGCGCTGTCTAACTGATTCCGGTTCCGAAGCAATTGCCATTCCGCTGCAATGGGCGGAAGACACGAAACGGAATCTGTTAGACAATGGATTCCCGCGCAACACTCTGTCATACAACAACCTTAAATAAAAACATAATAAACATTAGATTATTTTCATTGAAATGTGTAAATAAATTATATTGTGGGACTAATTAAATAATATATCGGATGAGTGAATATTACCGGATGTATGAGTGCATGTTACTGACGCCTAGTTGATCATGCCTAAAAATCTCCTCCAAGTCATCAATTGTAATAAGTGACTTGAATTCAACACCGAAGACACTTTCATCCATAAGACTTTAGCAGGAGACAACTTTTTCTTATATCGAGGGGCACCACATTTAGGACACTCATTCAACGCTGCATACTCGTTTCGAAACAAAACGCAATCGTTTGGACATGCATGTATCTTATCATAGCTCATGCCAATAGAGGACAACATCTTTTTGGCTTCATACGTTCGATTGGGAAGAACATTATCCTCTGGTAGCATATCTTTCGTAAGGGCTAATAACTCTGTGAAACTTTTATCCGACCATCCATTGTCCGCCTTTAAGTTGTACAACTTTAACACCGCAGACAATCTTGTGAATTTTGAACAACCATCATACAACGGTTTCTCTGCATCGCTTACCAACCTCTCAAACATTTTGGGACAATCCGCAAGATCTTCTTCAAGCGCTTCTGCAATCTCTTCAACTCGATCGCAATCGTATGTGTCTGTGCAATCGTCGGTTGAAGCATACTTCCTATTACAACTCGACTCAGCATTCCCGTTACTTTTCTCACCGTGCATTGTCCAACATGTATAACTTCTATCAATTCCAAACCGTAGTAAATGGGATGCCAACTTATTCCCGTCAAACTTACCCCCATAACAGCAACCCAAGCAAGGACACGGCATTCGAAGCGGGTCTTTGGAGTGCGCAACCACAAACTCAACGAATTCCCATACCTCTTTCTCGTACTCTTTCGACAATCGGTTTGAATTCATCCATGTCTTATCCATGTCTTAATTAAGCTAAACAAATGCTTCTTGGTTTCTCTATCAGGTACTAAGGAATTCTGTCAAGATAATAAATAGCTATCATCATAATAGAATACCTAATCAGAATACCTAATCAGAATACCCGATTTCTTAAAGAAGACATTACCTTATTTCAAGGTAATATAAGTCCACAAACCAAAAAATTGGTTGAGAGACACTAAATTGATATTAAATAGAACCATAAACAATAAACTATAAGCAGAAAATAACAAACTATAAGCAAGAAGAAAGGGATAGTAACCTGAGTTAGACTTGATGTGGGAGATGGTAGGTTTGAATCGGCGTTGTACAAGTAGAAACCAGAGACTTCAAAGTAACTGTGAAATTAAACACACACACACGATGCAGTTAAATACAAATATCATAAAAGTTACAAGATATTTATGTAAGAGCATCAATACAAAAAGAATAAGTCACAAATCTATAACATTGACAACACTAGAAATTGTGTCAATGGAAAGCAATTAATTACCTGTATAGTAGAAAGCAACTTCTTGAATGAGATCAAACTTTCACTCTTCACAAGTAACCCCTATCTAGCAAAGATATTCCTAAAAAATATAAAATAAAAAACTTAATTGAAGAGTATAAAAATTAGGTCATAATCCATAGCTTAAAAAAATCAGCATTGTATCATTATGTCAAATTCATTCAAATTCAAGTAAACTCACAAACTAACACAATTTTCAAACCAAAAATGAAACAAGATGCAAGAAGTCACATTGTACCATGAGAAATTGGGTTCAAAACAAGTTCTAAATCCCTAAACCAACATCCCGGACAGCCATGATATACGTATAAATTGGCTCTCAAAATTCACTTCAAACAAGTTTAAGATGAAAGAAAGTAAACTCAACCATAGCCAAAAGACTAAATTTATACCAACAATGAAAATGAGGCAATAAAATCCAAATAAGATATTTTATAAAAATGACAATCCTAATCAATTTAATAGCAGAAAAAACCCAAATGAAAGGCTTATTCTTACCATTATGGTCATGAAAACAAGCAAGCCTTATTCTTGTTGGATACAAATATAATGTTAAGTAGATAAAACAAAGTATTAATTCAGCTTTATAACTGTAAAATACTGCCACACAAATCAAGGAAATTTTTCTTCAATGTTGAATTTGGGTAAAAAATTATTTTCTACTTTCAAGAATCTTCAGGCTAGAAACAACATGAATCCATATATAGCTAGCTACCTTACATTCTACAAAACCTTCAAGAATCACAGGCTAGATTCAACAGTGAGTATTCCAAGCACAACAATGCAAAAGATGACTTATATCTATCTAAATAATAGAGAATTGTTTTTCACCATGTATATACAATGAACAATAACAGGATTAGAATCGGATGTTCTTGATTGTACAATCACATTGTAGAGTAAAGCTTTGGATAAGTTAGAGTTAGCATCAACAAAACAGAACAAAAGAAAATATTCAATGAAAAACACTCTAAAGACAATACACTCTAAAGACATTTAATCAAACATGTAATATGCTTCATTCTCAAATTGAAACCCTTAAAACTAAACCCATAAATCATTCCCAATCTTAATATGAAAATATAAACTAATGGAAATATAAACTAAACTAAACTAACCGGCGGTGGAGAAAACGAGTGACGGAGGGACGCCGACGGAGGAGAGAACGACTGACGGAGGGACGCCGACGGTGGTGGCTGGCACTGATGGTGGTGGACGGAAGGGCGATGGAGGATGATACAGTGAGGGTTTTTCGGTTGCAGTGAACAGAAAACGAAAGAGAGAAAGTGAGAAACAGTAACCGGTGAGAAGCGTGTTTTTGTTTTTAATTTTTAGTAATAAAGGCTACTAAAGCGCTTCTGAAAAGCGCTCTCATAGCCTGGTCTATACCAGCGCTTTTGACTAAAAAGCGCTCTCATTAAACCCCTCTATAGCAGCGCTTTGAAAAGCGCTTTAACAGACCCCCCTTACCAAAGCGCTTTTTAAAAGCGCTCTCATACCCCCCCTTACCAAAGCGCTTTTTAAAAGCGCTCTCATACACCCCCTACCAGAGCGCTTTTTAAAAGCGCTCTCATACCCCCCCTACCAGAGCGCTTTTTTTCATCATTTTCCCTTTTTTATTAATTTTGTTTTTAGCGAACCCTACGAGAACGCTTTTTGCTAAAAGCGCTTTAGTAGCTGCGCTGCTACAGCTTAATTTTGGCGTAGTGACTTTAAGATTGTTGGGAATTAAGTGTTTCAATCGAGAGGACCGAGGCTGGAATCGTGAATGGTATCACTTTCCTTAAAGTATTTCAAGCACTCCCGAATGTCTTAGAGTTTTGATGTAGGAATACCCAGGATAATTCAACCTTATCGAGTTTGCGCAAGACAGGCGAAAACTCGAATGCAGCGAAGAACGATATGGAATTATTCAGAGGATTTTCGGATTTTGTGATGTGTTTTCTGAATGCGGAATCATCCTTTTATAGGCCATGAAAATATCAGTTTCAAAGGTTGCGACCCTTAATGAAATAATATATTTTCAAAAGTTATGACTGTTGCACTTGTACTGATTCATGCACCATTTGCATGGTTTCATTTCTGCATGATTTCGTGAACAGTTGCCACCTTTCCGATTCAAAATTCAAATCACGTACACTGAGCAAAAAGTAACACCCGTCCGAAGGCCGAGCATCGCCCGCCGGAGCCGCCTCATTAACGCCGCGAATAGCCCAATCGCTCCGATGCGACGTGCCTAAGTGCTCAAGTGCCGTCTACAAGCCGCCACTAGCGCCTCTACGCCCACGCTCCGGACCCGGACCCGGACCCGGAGCCGGTGTCGCCGGTGGCGACACCGGCGAATGGTTGTAGGATTGGGACAAGTGGCATAATGCTTGGGACCACCACATTTGTCAATATGGCACTTTATCCTCTTTTGTCCTTTTGTTGAGTTAATGTTATTAACTCTTTATAAAGACTTTGAAAATGAGTGAATCTTCCAATGTGGGACTTTATTACATGCATTTATTAGCATTTACTCATTTTCACCACTTTGTCATTTTAGAACACATTTGTAATAAATTACAACAGCTCGTTTATTGTTGAATGCTATTGTACATGTAAAAAGTACAAGTATGAATGTTACCCCTATAAGGACAGGGGTACTCAAAGGTATTAGTAGGTATATTATGATGTATGGTGGTTAGAGTTCACTAACGGCTGCGATAAGCCCTATATGTTGGTGTCTACGGTGGTTTAGAGGATATGCTCACGTGAGGCGAGAGACTCTATCTATAAGTGTGATGCTTTAGGATAAGAATACGTAAGGTGTGATATGTATGAGTTAGGACCTCTCTTTCCCCCATTGGAGGAGAAGTATTTATAAAGCCTTTTGGGCCTCGGGTTTAGGAAACCCTTAGAGGAGATTATTGACTATCTATTTCTCAAGGAGTCGTGGTACGACTACTTCTCATATAACTTACATGAGATTAGAGTATTATACATGTCATATATCCCAAGGGCGAGCCCCCCGTTGGAACAAGAAATGTCACTAGAAAGAGGGGGGGTATGAATAGTGACCCCTTTTTTAAAAACAATTTTGAGTGATTAGAAATAGTATTGTCAAGTAAGTAAAAATAGTAAAGACAATAACACACAATACTTTATCCGGGTTCACCAATTTGGTTAGTCCAATCCTCACACATAGTGAGATTTTTCTATTCCTCACGCTCTATCCTTAAGAAGGATATATGTGACAACTTTTACTAAGCCTCAAAAGGATTTTACACTCACTAAAGTTTTCTTCACTTTAGATTTGATTACACTTTTTCTTTCAAGGTTTTATATCACTTGAGGATATAAAGAATGTAATTGTTTGACAGATTGTTTACTCACTACTTGACTGTGAGAAATTTCTCTTTGAAAGGTACTTCTTAACTTAAGTTGAAATGAGATTGATCAAGATTTTTAGTGTGATTGATATTTTCTTCACAGTTTTTTATGATCTTTGTAATATGGTGTGAAAGAGTTTTTATAGCCATTTTGAGAAGGAACCGTTGAGGGTGCTTTATGAGAATTGTCCTTTGAGACTTCATGAGACTTGTCCTTTGAGGAGATAAAACAGAGAATGTGATGAAAAACTCAACATGTTTGAATTTGTTTGTAAGAGGAAGATCCATGTGTTTCCTTTACTCTGAGTAGTGAAACATCTTGGATGTTTTCACACTCTACTCAAAATGCATTGAATTACTCTTATTTTAGCATATATAAACAAAATCTTATGTGAGACTTAATATCTTGAATCAAATGATTTTGAATAACCTGTTTAAGATATCAAACATAAACTTGTAGAATGTGTTAGATAAAAAATTTGTTTTCCTCAAAACTAAGAGATCTTTCAACATTCTCCCCCTTTTAGAGGATGACAAATATAACATAGATTTTGTTTTTATAACAACTCCCCCTGCAAAGAAGACAATTTATATTTTCGAAGACTAATATTTTTATATTATACTCCCCCTGACTAGATGTTTCTTTTAAGGAAATTTTTTGGAACATGATGCTTGGTTGAGACTAAAAATCTAATACAAACGTTCCTAATTTCTTTGTCCATTAAATAGCAGGTTTACATGGTAAATAGGTAAAGAAGAAAATAAAAAACAAATACTTGGTATAACTACCAAGAGTACACAACATATAACTAGCAAAAGATAAGAATATTTAAGCTTAAGAAAAACAGAAATATATAAACTTAATTAACACTCCCCCTTTTGGCATCCAACAACAAGAAGAGGGAAGGAATATGAGTAATCAATCTTCAGTAACAGAGGTGTTGGTGGAGGTTTGCAGAAAAGGAAACTCAAAAGCCGGAATCTCGGGTGGAGGTTTGCAGAAAAGGAAACTCATAAGCCGGAATCTCAGGTGGAGGAATGAAAGGAAAAGTTGTTGGCATGAATACAAACGATTTTCAGTCAAAGAAGGCTTGGTTTTGACGACCAATGTTGACGATAGTCTTTAGGATAGCTGGGAGGTTGTCTTGAGAAGAGCTAGCAATGGTTTGATTTTCAGACTTGAAAGGATGAAAAGTAGGATTGACTTGATTTTCAGAGGTATTCTTGAAATGTGAGGAATTAAGGGACCCAAAAGGTTCATGAATGGAAGGTCCATGAGTAGTGAATTTGGAAGGTGATTCATGTGTTATAAATGGGAGCATGCCCTAGAAAATCATTCAGAGTGTTTTCAAAGGTGGAGTCAGCCTTTTAAGGAGAGGAGAACAGTGCAAAAGAGTTTTAAGTAAAAACAGACCCATCATCTGGTTGTATAGTTAGAGGAGGTGAGTAGGAATTTTGATTTTGAGGAGGTATTATAGAGTAAATGGTATCAGCATGAGGGTCAAAACCACTTGAGTAAGGCAGAGACTGAGTGTTGGTGAGTACTTGATATGTAGCGCATATAAAATTCCCCAAACTTGTAGGAACCTTGAGAATCAACAACTAATATATGACAAAAAAATAGAACAAATAAAGGCACAAAAGAACACTGATGTTTTAACGTGGAAAACCCCTTCGACATGAGAATAAAAACCACGAGTAGTACAGACCAAAGGAATATCTTTACTATAATCAAATAAGGGTATAAGAGGGTCTTAAAGTGATTCACAAACTAATGCTAACAACCGCAAATTACAAAACAAACTAGCTTACAAATAAGAATCAAGAAGTTGAAAAATTACCCCTATATGCAGCTTTAGTGCGAAGCAGATATCTCTCAGCTTAGACCTCATTTTGAAGATACGAATGGTCAAAAGTTAGATCTGACAGTTAACGAATCTGGAATCGTCGATTTAGTGAAACTGGTCACAGAAAAATGAGAATAGATTTCTCTCCTTTTTTTTTCTCTTTTTTGAATTCTTATTTTTTCTCTATCTCTTAATCATAAATTAATTTTCTCCATTTGAATAAATGAGACAAATAAACTAATTATATTTATATTTGAACATTTTTCCACATAAAAAGTACCTCAAACCCAACAATATTGTTATTCGCTAATATTGTTATAAAGTTTTTTAAGTAGTGATAGATTTACAAGATAAAGTCCTCTAATTTTTATTCTCTTAAATTGAGAGAAGTTTTCCTATTTAAAAGTTTAATGGTTTTGTTATTTAATTTTTTAATAATTATTATTGTGTTTTGAAATTATTTTCTTTAAGATTTATTTGATTGCATGTGTAAAAAGAACATACTTCACCAAAAATGTGGTATCTATTCTAGAATCTTGATTGAGCCTATTGATTTTATTAGATGTAAGGTAATATTAGTTAATTAATTAATTAATTATAGACTAATTAATTGTTTTTATTGTCTATATAAATCTTATTCCACTCCTTATTAGTTAATTAATTAATTAATTAATTAGACTAACTAATTGTTTTTATTGTCTAAATAAATCTTATTCCACTCCTTTACTAATAGTTTGTGGCATAGAGAAAGTGTAAAAAAATTATGTCAACACATTTATACTCACTCTTGAATTTAGTTGAATATCAATATTTTTATATAATAAAAAATTGATATTTAGTATCACGTTATATTTTTATTTTATTTTTTAAATAAATTAAAATTTTAAATTTATTTATCAGGGATGCCCAATCAAAAGTTAGGGGAATCAAAGAATTTACCCACAAAAAAAAAAAGAAAATCATTTAAAACAAAGAAAAGCAAAACAGAGCACTAGGAAGAGTATTGCTAAGTTTCCAAACATAAAAGCACTTACCTTCTACATGTTCATAAAACAAAATCCATAGTCACAGAATTAAAAACCACAACGTTTTTATAGAAAGCCATTCAATAGTTACATTCATGAAATGAATATTTTACAATTACTTACAAAAACAAGTAAAATTCCGACGAATTTTCAAATGGAAAAGTGAGTAAAAAACAAACCACAACATATGATGTTAGATACATCATTACAATTACAAAACAATGAAGATTTATACATAACACAACCTAAATTCATTAGACTATTGATGCATCACCAAGATCTGTCAATAAAAGAAACAAAACTCATTCAATATTCTAAATTTTATATGATGCAGACAATCAGACATCAGCCACGACACCGATAAATAATCACAAGTGTCAGTGTGTCACACGCCTTTATTAGTAAAACAGAATATTAAGGAGATAACTGGTCACCTTTTCCGGGAACAATTACAACAGGTGCTGCTTTACAATGGTGAAAGCAGTACTCACCAACACTTCCTTGTAGCACACTGAAGGAAAAAACAAACCAGAAACATATCAATTATGATTCGTAATAATGGATAATTGACGGATTTAGAGAATGATAGAGAGAAACAAAGAAATGAAATGGAAATGCACAAATACCTTTGAAACAAACTTCTTCCTCGGGTGCCAAGAACGACAGCTGCAGGTTTAGTTCTCTCTGCTTCATTGCAAATTACTTTTCCTGGTTCACCTTGCACAATCCGAGCTACTGTTTTTACCTGTTTTCATCACACCATAATAATCATTTAGGTTTAAGAAGAATCAAATAATATCAATTGCTAGAAATGGAGTAATAATAGTTGATCATCAATAAAGTACCAAATATCATCAGCAAATGGTATAGGGGAACTATCAATTTCTTTGGAGAAAATAGTTAATCAAATCTTTAATACTACTCACAATTTTTAAAATACAATCTAGACTATTTTGTCAAATTAAATAAATCTAGCTCTATCCAATTTTATTTGTCAAATTTATTATTCCAAACAACTTCATAAATAGAGGTAAGAAAAAAGGGTTACTAACCATTGCAACTTCAAAAGCCTCAACAGCTAATTTCTCCATCAGCCCCTGGGTCAAGTCATACACAATCTGATTCTTCACATCTGCAAAATATTTCATCAACAAAACAAACATATTCATAAAACCACAAATTTCAATTATTTTTAACTGAAAAAATAAATAAAAACAAGGTAAGAAAGGTTAATAAAAAGATAGTGACCGAGATTTCAATCGGTAAAGTGTCACCGATACTAATTGTACTCGTCCCTGTGCGAATTAACCACAATTAATTCTTTAATATAACGGGGAATAAATCAGCATCTGCTAATACTATTTTGTCGCGACAGTTTTCGGAGTCCCAGACTGTTTTTTAAAACCTTGGATAAGAAAGTAAAGAAACGAACCAGAAACAACATGAACTAGGTGGATGGTATCAGCAAGTCTACATAGATGAATAAGTGCCCAATCAAAAGCATGTTTACTGTTTGGACCATGATCTATAGCTATAACTATATCTCTTCCTCTTCTTCTTTCTCCTGTTTCTCTTTCAAGCTCTGGTTCAGGTACTAATGGGATCAACGATGGAAGCTTCACTTCTCTATAATTGTATTCTTCTACATCTTCCATCACCGTCTCCATCAATTAACAATCTTCACAATTTGGATTATGAGCTATTTGCTCTGCCTTTTTCAGAAGTAGTCGAATAGAATTGCTTTTTGAACAAGAAAGTCTTATTTTTAGGTTGGTGGCAGTTTTTCTTTTCTATGATTTTGTTTTTAAATTGTCGTGTACAAATTGAAAACTTATACCCGTTCAATGTTCATTGGTCACACCATGTTCAACAAGTGTTGATTTTTATTATTTTATAGTTTATCTTAAGTTGCGTTTTGTAGGCTTATTTTTTCCACCAAGTTTCGTTTCTCCTTGTATACATTGAATGTACTCTATTCGCCAAAAGAAAATCTGAGCAAATCAGCCGCGTGTAATTTAATGTGTTATAGAAACAAAAGGTTAGCCTGTTTTATATTGACAATTTGACATGTGGGGCAATTTTTTCTTTCAGTATTATATATCTATCTATAATATATTAAATCAGAAACGGCTCATCATTAAATTTACAATTCAATTTTATTTTGTATCACATTATTATGTGCCATCTTTTAATTTATTTCTCAAAAATGGCAAAACACATTTATTTTTATTTAGAGTTTTTGAGTTCAAACTTTGACTATGAATTTGCTTATTAATCTAATAATTATTTAGTATTTTTATTACATTCTTAGTGTTATAAAATTAACCAAAACAATATAGAGATGAAGGAGAGATGAAGGAGAGAAAGAGTAGAGAAAATGTAATATTGTATTATCATCTTTCAAGTAGTTCTCTTTACATTGCAAAGTGGTATCTATTTATAGGACATTAAGAAGATGAAAAATCATAACCTTACTATACCACTTAATAAGGAATATGAAGATGAAAGATAAGAATGTATATGGACATCCACAATATTTATTCATAACACTCCCCCTTGGATGTCCATTGAGGATATGCCTCGTTAAAACCTTACTAGAGAAAACCCAGTGGGAAAAATTCTAGTGAAGGAAAAAGAGTACAATATCCCTTGAATGTGAATTGCCTCGTTAAAAACCTTACCAGGAAAACCCAATGGGACAAAACCACGGTGAAGGAAAAAAGAGTGCAAAACATATGTATTTCTCCCCCTCACGCAGACATTTACATGTGAGACGATATTCTTTGTAGTCGTTGCTTAAAATGTCTTCTTCGAAGTGACTTCATGTAGTGATAATAGTTATGCAGGATTTTATGAAGTTGTTTCCATGATTTGTTTCATAGATCTCCATGAAATGGTTGTACCATCACATGTAAATAAATAACCTCTTTCTGATCTACCATTGTGAGAATCTGACAAGTAACCTGCATCTCTAAGATAACGAAGTATATGTTTGACCGCTTTCCAATTTCTTCGTATAGGTGAATAATTCTATCTTACTTATAGATTGACCGCAAATGATATATCATGATGTGTATATTTATCAAGGTGCATTAGTACTCCAATTGCACTAAGATATGGTACTTCTGGACCAAGCAATTTTTATCCTTTTCTCGAGGCCTAAAAAGATCTTTCTCCACATCTAATGATCTAACAACCATATTGGAGTAGGAAACATGTGACATTTGTTCATATAGAATCATTTCAACACTTTTCTATATAGCCTTTTGATGTACAAATATTCTTTTGTCCACATGCTCAATTTAGAAACCTAGACATATTTTGTCTTTTCTAGGTCCTTCATCTCAAAATCTTTATTTAAACAATTTGTAGCTTTTGGAAGCTCTTCAGGAGTTTCAATAATACTAATGTCATCCACATAGACAACTATTATTGCAAATACTTTTCTACACCATTTTATGAAAATACAAGGACAAATTGAGTTATTAGTATATTCGTCATTTAGTAAATATTCACTGAGGCGATTATACCACATGCATCCAGATTCTTTCAGCCCATAGAGAGACTTGTTCAATTTTATGTAGTAGTTTTCTCGAGATCCACAACTACGTGCCTCTGGTATATTGAACCCTTCAGGGAGTTTCACATAAATGTCACTATTAAGTGAACCATATAAATAAGATGTCATTACATCCATCATGTTCAAATTAAGTCCTTCATGTGTTACAAGACTAATTAATCAAAAATTGATTGAATCCACTACAGGTGAATATGTTTTTATCAAAATCTATCTTAGGTCTTTGTGAAAATCATTGAGCAATAAATCAGACTTCATATCATTCTTATTTTTCTTTTTCACAAAAACTCATTTATATCCAATTAGTTTCACACCTTGAGGTGTTCAGACTACAGGTCCAAAAGTGAGTCACTTGTAAAGTGAGTTTAATTCTTCTTCAATTGAATATATTTATTTTGGCCAATTCTCACTTAGTCTACAATCTTTAATAGACTTTGACTCATGATCCTCGTTATCATTGATCACTTTTAGCGCTATATTGTATACAAAGACATTGTCAATATTGACTTTATTTAGTTATCTCAATTTCGGTTCCATTCCATTTCATCCATGACATAATTTATCGAGATCTCTTTATTTCATATTTCAAGTACTTGATTTGTTCTTCTGGAACTGAAAATTAAATTAGATCAAAGTGCTTTTAGCATTTTCATATCCTCACTTGGGTCATTTTTAGTTTCTTTTCTTAGTAGAGGACTTTTAACATTGGAACCGACTTTCATACCACGCTTCAGGCGCATCAACAACTCATTTGCAATATTATATTATCCAATAGGAGAATCAACTTTGAGTGGAGTATTATCAGCTGATAATTTATTTCATAAACTTTGCAAATGAATAATATTTTGAACTTTTGGTTCATATTGATTTGTACGAGGATCAAGACAACAATTTATTTTAAATTGTTCATTTGAACTTCTTGTTCATGATTTTAGTTGTTCATTTGAACTTCTTGTTCATGATTTCAGCTGCTTAATCCCCCCCCCTAATATTGGGAAAATTAATTTATCAAGTGATAATCAGCCTACTGGGCTGCAATCAAGTATTTGATTATTTTCTCAAAATATATCCTCAAAATTGAGAGTCATATTAATTATATTTTTCCAATATTCTTTCGTGACTCATCTTAATGTATTATATTGGAGCAATTGGAAGATACACAACACATCCAAATATTCACTTAGATGAGAAGTATAAGAATAAATTAGGGAGGACTAAGATATAGTATACTGTTGGCTTAATGCGAATAAATATCTTAATGTCATACTTTGGGTGTTTCAAATATATAATTTAGAATTGATGATCTCATAAGTATCAATCATATAATTAACTTTAGACGTCTAAAGAATGGATCTTCGGGTCCATTTTCTTTTTATGAACATATATTACATGATATTTAATATCAATTTTAATAATATATGTGATACTTATACAGAAATTTCTAAAAAAATCTAAAAAATAAGATCTTAGTCTAATTAGTTGAGAAAATAATTTCATAAACTTTTGGTTGTGAGTAGAGACATATGCATGCTATTTTAGTCTATGCAACAATTCATATCATAAAAATGCAATTTCTCAAATTTTCATTTTCCTTTAGAAACACACAAAAATTTAATGGATTGAAGAAACTTCTGGTTCTTCAATACAAATTATTCGCATCATATTATATCCAAGATGACCCAACCGGTTTTACCAACGACACATTTAAGTAAACTACTGGTTTACAATAACATGTGCTTAAATTGTATAATATAAGTGTAGTACAAGCCCGAGAGAAAAATCGATACCTTTTCTATTATACATTTTATGTCCAAATTCATTTGTGTAATACAAAGATATTCAATACCTCCAGTATAATTCAAAACCAATATAATAGTATCTCATTATTAAACACTTTAATCAAATACATTCATATGAACATATGATCATATAATTATCAAACAGTTACCCCTTATAAAATTAAACATATTTAATCAAACAATATTATATCACTAAAATTATATCGTCATATAATTAATTTGATTCACTATCCTTCAGGGATGGATAAGTTCTTCAGGAACTATAAAAATAATTTGTTATAAACAATAATCTAAAAAATATATATAATCTTAAGTATTGAACGTTGAATTCTTCTGGAATTCATCAATTATTGATAAACACAATATTCGATTAAACTCAATCTTTGAATAATAATTTGGATTTAGTTTAATAATCTTTAGTTCTACAAATATCACATCACAAACTATTTCCATAAACAATGGTCAATAAAAATTATTCTTTGAGCAATCCTTCAGGGATATGTTATTAGTATAGATGCAATCCTTCTAGGATTCAATAATATCATGATGAAATTCTTCTAATATTATAGATACAATATTTTAAGATGTGATAAATCCTTATTTTAAAACTTTAACTCTTCGGGAATTATATATCACAATTGATCTTCGTAGTGATAAAAAAAAAATTGTGTGTGGGTAGTTCTTCAGGAACTCAATCACAATAGTTATTCATGAACTCAATCACATTTTGTAGTTCTTCAGGAATTATATATCAAACTCAATATTATCCTTCTAGGATATTTGATATGTTCTTCAAGAACTATATAACAAACTTAATACTATCTTTAATGGATATTTTTTAAGTTCTTCAGGAACTATATAACAAACACGTTATTTTGTAATCATTTAGAGAATATTGATAATCTAATAAGATATAATATCAAAATTCAACACGGATAATGAGAAAGAAAAATAATAAAATAATTACCTAATATTACCTCTAACACTTAGGACTTCAAAATTTTTTTCTTCCAAGTTTGGTAGAGCTTCGTGCTGATAACGTGTTATAAAATTAACCAAAACAATATAGAGATGAAGGAGAGATGAAGGAGAGAAAGAGTAGAGAAAATGTAATATTGTATTATCATCTTTCAAGTAGTTCTCTTTACATTGCAAAGTGGTATCTATTTATAGGACATTAGGAAGATGAAAAATCATAACCTTACTATACCACTTAATAAGGAATATGAAGATGAAAGATAAGAATGTATATGGACATCCACAATATTTATTCATAACACTTAGAATATTTATATTTGTTTTGCAATAATTTTTTATTTATAAAAATGAGGGAAACGAATATTTAATATATATCCTCTAAAATAATTTTAACTTATTTGTTTTGGAACTAGCATTAAGGTGTTCATATCTTCCCCAGTTGGGAGGTCGAGCTCATCATCTGGTATGGTCTCATCTGTGTGTGTGTAAAAATCGGAGACATTGATGTTGGGGTGGAGGCCTTCTTTACTCTCTCTTCTGACATGAGGGAGGTTGTCGTTGAGTCTTTTAACAACATTTCCTGTATGAAATGAGCTCCATGTAGGTAGGCTAATGGAGAAAGGTTGATGATATCCATCCTTCTTTAAAAGAAAGATCATGTTAGGTGGGATTTTCGACATTCTTAAATCTCAGCATAGCAAGAAGAAGATTGAATAATCACTTAGTGAAATATTGATGATTTTAGAGGTGTTTTCGATTGACATGTTAGAGATATTTTTGACATGACGACATCCAAAGAAAGACATCGAAGTCCATGGGTGCGCAGTAGTGTTTGAGACTTAACGACTTTTAGAGCAGCGTAAGGAACATTTCGACAAAGACAGCTGGAATGTTTAACGTGGCTAAGTAACTACCTTTTGGCCTTATCTGCATTACGGGGACACGTGAATACAAGATCAGAGGCGAAATGCACGCGTCAAGGGTGGTCATTCAGCAGAGAACAATTATTTAGATATTAGTATAAATAGGAATCTTAGCATTAGGATTCAGTGTGTTGAATTTCTTACAAAAACTCATTATACTCAAAGTATCTCGAGCGAAGAGAGAAACGGGTTTATCAAGTGCAATGTATGTATTCAAACACCATTTTTATTCAATGCAAAGTCTTTTACATTAAATTTACTTTTTCAGCATTTTAGTTTGTTTCCATTGAAGTTCAAATTTATTTACTTTCAGTCATTACAAGTTCATTTATTATCGAAGTCTTTTACAATTTCCAACGTATCTTTAATTTCACTTTACTATCAAGATTTCGCCTACGTCAAAATCACTGCTTTTACACACCGTTTATACCAGTTCCATAAAACTTTAAGCACTATGTCCTACGATTCACTAGTCGGTCCTGCAAACAAACTTTTATAAGAGACTAGCGGTTGTTTACCAAATTTTGTGGTAAACAGACCATTACGCCGTTAGTAAATTGAGCTCGATTAGGGGGCAATATGGATGCCTTTATGCTTCTAACAATGCTAACACTTCTTCGCACATGTTTTGGCATCTTGAACCATACACGATTAATACTACCTCATTCTGAAGACTTTCTTTACTAGGTACGTAGCTTCGAGATGTTTCTTTGAAGTATCCTCGTGTTCGTTGGCGAGCACATATGTGGCTTCTTTTCCTTCAAGAATTTTTGCAGTAGAGGGGCAGATAAACCTTTTATGTATCATGTTCCGCCTAAGACTAATTATGAACTTTCTCTCTTTTTTCACGAGGCTGACTTAGATAGGGTCAAATGGAAATACTTTGAACTGATATACATCATGAGCAGTGATATCCAAGAAGAATGGGTGTTGTCATCTGTGGCCTCCACTATTATCTCCAAAACTTCGAAATTTTTTGTATAAAGGAATTACTAATGCTCAAGTTTCCCGTGCTTGCAAGTTTAGAGAAGACGCCTTCTCCTTGTGCTTGCAGGTAGGGGTGGAAATAAGCTAGGCTAGGCTTTATAAGGCCTGTGCCTGGCCTACGATAAACTTGAAAGGCCTGAGCTTGGCCTGTGGCCTATAATAGGCTCTCTTTTTTGGCCTGGCTTGGCCTTTTTAAGAGTCTGGCCTGGCCTGAAAGCCTATTTAAAAGCCTATTTTTTATTATGGTTTAAATTAATCCATATTATTTAAGAAACCTTATAAGTCGTTCTATATATGCATATATAGGTCGACTTATTTAGCCTTTGTTCTAATATATGTGCATATATATGCTTGCCTATTTAGCCTTTTTTTCTAATAAACATGCAAATACAGGCCGATCTATTTAGTTTATTTTCAATATACATGAAAATATAGACCGGCCTATAAGGCTTTATAGGCTTTTTTAATAGCCTAAGTCTGGCCTATTTTATTAAATAGACTTTTAAAAAAGTCTAAGTCTGACCTTTTTGTTAAATAAGCCTGACCTGGTTTGATCTTATATAGGCTAGGCCATAGGCCTCTATAGGCCGGTCTGACCTATTCCCACACCTACTTGCATGCTTACTTATTTCAGAAATTAAATTAATGTAAATTTGCAATTAAAATTAAAAAAATTTACTACACACTCATCTATCACTTAAAACCATTTTTTCTTTTTGTTTTTCTCTTAGTGCAACTGTGGTGCCTTTCATTTCATACTTCTCCGATACTATTTAACAAATCCGTGTTTTTGTTTTTGTTGCCTTTTAGCATATTAGGGGTCTAAAATCCCTTTCTTTTTTCACACATGGACTTAAGAATTAAAATATAAAAAAAATTAAATACGATGAATACTGTAATACATTTGAATTTAATTAGGTATTGAAAGCGTCGTCCAGTTAAACAATCACATTTTATAAAATGTTACTCTCTCCATCTCACAATGAACGACCCAACACACAAATTTCACACAAATTAAAAAAATATATATAAAAATAAGAGAGATAATATTATTTTTAATATAGTAATGTAATGGGAATTGTGAAATTTTTATTAATTAGAGGGTAAAATTGAAAAAAATGTATTAAAAATTGAAATTGATCATTTATTTTAATACATTATTTTATTTCAAACGAGCCACCCCATTGTAGGATTTAAGGAGTACTTGTTATAATAGCTAAGAACTTGTCATAATTGGTTAATCTCATAAGTAAATCCACTCAATAATTTTCTGTGATCCACTCAATAATTTTCTTTGATAGGTAGAAAAATTATACCCTATTATGGAGAATAAATAAATTTAAAAACACTTGCTATATCATTTTTGAAATTAGTAAAACCAAACATAAATTACTGAAACCGCGCAGCCCCGAGTAGATACTCGTATGTAAAAGGACAAGACAAGTACATTCCACTCCATTCATATTCGTGAATTGAAATGGCAGAGAGTAACCTAAGCAAAATTCTGTTGATCGGCGGCACCGGCTACATCGGAAAGTTCATAGCGGAAGCCAGCGTCAAAGCCGGCCACCCAACCTTTGTTCTAACCCGGGAGTCAACTCTTACCGATCCTGCTAAATCATCCATCATCAACAAATTCAAACACTTGTCCGTCAATCTTGTTATTGTACGTACTATAGTCCTTTTCATTTCTTACTTTGAATCATTTGTTTAGTGTCCATCTCAAAATTTGAGTGTTTCAGGGAGATTTATATGATCATCAAAGTTTGGTGAAGGCGATAAAACAAGTTGATGTTGTGATTTCGACTCTGGCTCGCTCTCACCTCGCTGATCAAGATAAAATTATTTCTGCTATCAAAGAAGCAGGAAATGTTAAGGTACATGATTCAAATGCTCATTGTGGTCGTCGCTTAGTGAATTAACCACGGTTTTTTTCTTCATCATAAATTCAGTGAATAATGTATCAGTATCAGCACTTTACGATACAGTTTTGTCGCTGCCATTTTTTTGCGGTAACGGAGCTTGATAGAGGTGACTCAACCGATTTTGGATCGACTGTGATATCATCTTATAATTTAGGTTGAGCCAAGTTCAAGCTTACAAAAACGGCTTTAACGATAAGGATTGTCCCCACTTATTAAAAAAATATGTTTAGATTAGACTATTTATCATCAAACGTGATACTCTTCATAGAAATTGTTTACAGTTTTCAATGGAAACCAACAATTCAAGCAGAAATTGTTTTCTCAAGAACTATAAGTTACCCAACTTAATTGTAGATAAATGATTTCTTCACATCATTATTTTGATGTAGAATACACTGTCTTTTGATTTTTAGCATGATAAACTTTGATGTAGAATACTCTGTCTCTTAATTTTAGCATGATAAATGTCACATTATAGTTTGAAATGTGATATTGTAGTGATGACAATTTCGTTTGATAGAGGTTCTTTCCTTCTGAGTTTGGAAACGATGTGGACCGGAGTCATGCGATTGAACCAGCAAAGAGTGCATACGCCATTAAAGCCAGAATCCGCCGCGCCATTGAGGCCGAAGGAATTCCGTACACTTACGTGTTAAACAACTTCTTTGCTGCTTACTTTCTACCTACTTTGTCACAGTTTGGAGCTACAGCTCCACCAAGAGATAAAGTTGTTATCCTAGGAGATGGAAATCCCAAAGGTGAAAGAAAACTAGAGAAACTGTTTATGTTTAATTTCACTTATTATCTATCTGTCCTAACTAATGACTTTTGCTTGGTTAATTACTTATTTATAGCTGTTTTTAACAAGGAAGAGGATATTGCTGCTTATACAATCAAAGCTGTTGATGATCCAAGAACCTTGAACAAAAGTCTGTACATTCGACCACAAGATAATGCATTGTCTTTTAATGATCTGGTATCACTATGGGAGAAGAAGATCGGTAAAACTCTTGAAAGAATCTATGTCCCCGAGGAAGAGCTACTCAAGCAAATTCAAGGTTAGTACGTGTCAAACGAATCTCAAATTAGCTGCGATCCTTGCCTTGCCTTACAACCCAGTTTTGTAAGAGCTGAGTTAACTGTCATGCCTATTACTGAACATAATTTGATCTGAATAAAAACGGTAATAACTAGTTTCTTTTTGCCTTTCAGAGTCGTCACCTCCATTAAATATGATGTTGTCAATCGCTTATTGTGTGTATATAAAAGGGGATCATACTAACTTTGAAATTGAGGCACCATTTGGAGTCGAAGCTACAACTCTCTATCCTGATGTTAAATACACGACAGTAGATGAGTTCCTTAATCAATTTGTCTGAGATGCAAACCCAGATGTGATTTTTCCTCGGCGAAAACTGCACTAAATTATAAGTAGTAAGTTGATTGTACTCCATAAAGAAACTATGAATGAAGAAGCATGTGCTATGCTATGTTAGCATGACCCAACAACGAAAATCGTTTGTTCTGTCATTTTTTTACCGTAGGAAATCCAAATTCCTGAATAATTTCTTCATGTTTGAATGCCTAATGTTGTTACACACTTTCTTTAAGTAAATGCATACCTTGATCAACGATTACGAATGATAGTTCCATTACTAATATGACATCTACTCTGCTCCAAAGCCAATTCAAAAAATCCACCTCCACCAATACTAGAATTCACACATGGAGGTGCAAATTGCAGAATTATATCTCTCACTGTTATCAAACCAGTAACTTGCTCATTATCATTTATCAGAAAACTGAAACAGCTATTAGTCTTTGCCATTTGGTCCATTACTTGCTTCAGCGTGTCATTTTCCTTGTTAGTTACTGGCGAATCCATTCTGGATTTGAAGCTGTTTTTCAGGTGGAGACTTCCTGCAGTTTGATCAGCACCATGTTCATTTTCAATGATTGGTTCAGTCTCTGTGCGAAGAAATTCTTCAACCGTTAATATCCTGTCATTGCATAGAAACAAGCATTGATCGAATATCAAAATTAAACTCTTATTCTATATCTATATCTATCTATATATTCATAGGCCAAAGGCAAAGAAAGATTAGATAAGTATTTTGACCTTACCTTCTATTTCTAAAGAGTTCGTCTTTCTTTACAAGATTATAAATGTCACTGTTCCTCAAATTACCGACAAGCTTCTTGGTTTGTCGATCCACAACTGCGACTGCACAGGTTTGGTTCTGCCATAGCAGCTTCAAAGCATCTGCAACAGTTTGGCTCCCAAATACACATCTAGGATGTTCTTGGCCTTCAAATCTGTGCTAGGACAAAAAAGGGTCAGAGCCTAAACATGGTTTCAAATAAATGCAAGAAGCCTATGTATTAAAAGATAAGATTTTAAGTACCGGAAATCTGACAAGTTCTTGTTTGCAATATTATCAAACCACTCTAGTTCGCTTGATCGAAGAAGTAGTTCAACTAGAGCATTCTAGCATAAAAGCAAACACAATATCCATCTTGAATATACAGCAATTCTCAAGAAGAAACATATATGCGCTTCAATCCTTAACTCGACGATAGGTACCTGGGTAACAAAACCGATGAGGGGGGCATCTGGTTGTTGTATGACAGGCAAAACTTGCAGCCTATGCTTAGAAAGAAGTAACAATGCGTGCAGAATCGTGTCATTCAAGTGTACCGGAAAAAATGGTTCCCAGAGGAATGACTTAGCCAACTCGCCAACCTAGTAACGAATAAATCAAAACTTTAGGCGCATTTTTATCCATAGTGTTTACTATTTTCCGATTACATTTCAACACATGAACCATTTTATAGAACGCTGAAAGAACGAGAACATAGAAAACCTTGGTTTGGCCAATCTGAGGGATCTGGTCTAGGATGGAGAAAAGGTCATCATGCTCAATATCTTTAAGGTGACTGTGATTGTCATTGGCATCTTCCTTTATGTTTTCATATTCCTTCGAAACACAACATGCTCAATGAGAATCTTGTGTCATATGTGAGATACAATACAAGTATGAAAAAAGTAGTCAATATATATACCTCGAGACACCAAAGAATGATGTTTGGAAAAGAAATGAAACCGATATAGCGATCGGAAAATCTTACATCGGATGTTTCAGTATCCAAAACATCAACAATGGCTGCACCAAAGGTTTCCTTTTCGTACAACATATGAATCGCATCCCTTATAGTGTCTCCAGCTTTTATTTCCAACACTTAACATAGGAAGGAACAAAACAACGTTGGAGGGAATTAAATGACAAAAGAACATATGAATGAACAAAACAACGTTGTTGACAAACTAACATTAGTATCAATCATACCAAGTGAATTGTATATGCCAGATATTGAGGTAACAGTTATGTGATCAAGATATTGTTGGAGGGCAGAGGCAGAATCAACCTGCCCGTGCTGATCATCTTTATCTTCTTTTATTTGCATGGATTGCATGGTTTTTGTTTCTTCTTCTTTTAGTTTACTACAGATACAATTTTATGATTTAGAATATTTCTTTATTTTTCTACAACTCTCTCTCACCACTAACTTAAGTTCTAGTGATTCGTAAAAAATGGCAGAAGTTCTAAGTGTCAATCTCCCACTAACTCATCTTTTATTCACACATACTATTTTTTACATTTTCTATCTTCAAATATATTAAATAGAAATCTTAAATATGTTTGATATTTTCCTTTTTTTTTTTTTTACCAAATAAAATATTCATTCATTCCAATCGATAGAGTACATTGTTGCAATACAAATTAAGAATCGCCAAAAACAAAAAGGATGAATCTGCAAACAAACTCACAACATCCATGTTAATAGCATAAAACGGCAAATTGCATATGCCTACGAATATAACCATGACTATATTGAAATTTCTGAAATATTCATGTCTCCAGATCTGTAGCGTTAATGGCACCAAAGTCACAAATAGGATCTGCATTAGATCGAAACTCATCTGTCAACCTAAAACAAATGAACACTGCGCACAAAGACAGAAAAACAAAATACACATTAATTCTTCATCGCTGCATATTTATATAGTTTTCTTTTATACACATTAATTTATATCTAATACTTAAAGTATATGAATTGAAGATATATTAGTAATATTTACATTCAGTAAAGTTTTATCATATGGTCACAAAATATATGTTTGCATAGACACTTTAAGAAGTAATTATTATAATTTAGAAGCATGTTTAGTATATGTGGCCGACCAACTATATTCTAATTACCAGATGAATTGAGTTAGCAGAATAATCTACATGAAAAAGTCCGCCAAATCATATACACATGATGTAGAAATTGTTCACATGTAAGCAAGGAGGGTTTTATGGGCCAGTTAGAGGCTGAGGCCCAAGAAGAATTTGAGAACCAAAATAAGAGAATCTCTTATCTCCATTTCTTTGGGTTCTTACGCACTATGTATGCTTCCAAAAATATCTCATGTTTAGTTATTTTTGGAAACAATAAAGCGCGGTGGCGATTTTCACAAAAATACGAGTTTAGTCAAATCAATGACTTAGTCTCAATTTTTCACAGCTACAAGTATGCATTCCCTTTTTTCAATATGATTCCTAATAAAACGGTGTCTTTCAATGTGTTTATCCCAAAAGTTATGTTGTGAATCTTGTTGTGAATTAGGACAAAATTCAATATCAATTTGTGAGGCAAAGAATAGTAGCAACCAAAATAAATGGTCTACAGCAATAATAATTCGTACACAGATAACATAATAGAAAAAGGCGAGAAAAAGACAAAGATTTGTTTACCTAGTTCGATCAAACGATCTTCTCTAGGGAGAGAGTGGCTCTCCAATTCACTATAGTCTGAAAGTTGTTACAAGAGATTACAGATGAGTTACAAGAAAATAGCATTCAAGATTCTCAAAGAACAAACCCTATTTTAACCCAAGTGTTTCCCAACCTCTTCAACTCTCAATATAAGAATCACTCAAACCCAATGAGTTTATAAGTATTTCTCAATCCCCTTAGATAACTCCAAAGGTTTTCCAAAAACCTTTGCCTTTCTAAGTTTTCCCTTGGAATCCCTTAAACCCTTATTCTCACTTGTTGCTATAAGCTCTAAGATTGTCACGCTATAATAAAAGGAGATATACATATTTATAATAGTGACAATCCTACAAATCCATAACAAATCCCAAGAACATATCTCCTAATTAATTGTTAGAATAAAAGATATTATTATAATTTTATAATATCTCTCAAATATTAGAAATATCTTATAATATCTCCCAAATATTATAAATATCTTACAATATCTTTTTATATTAACTTATATGATCTCCAAATCATTATAAAATATTCTAACATTAATGAATGGATCAATGAACTGAATTGATTGAACCCGATACCCATAAATCGCTCAAATCAGATTACTTTTTGGCTTTCTGATTTTTGGCAATCTCAAAATATGTTTTTTTTTTCTCTTCATCAACAAAGATTTTAAGGCATACTTCAACAATCTCCACCTTGACTTTAAACCGTATTGATACCAATTTAACCATCAACTACATTGTTGCTTTCTAGCAGGTTAAAACTCTAATCAATAACATTGATCAAATTCAAACAAACCTTGAATCTTGATCTCGCCACTTGCATCCACTTGGTTCCAATTATCTTTTTATGCCTAATTTAACAAGCCTACACATATGATTTTTTAACCACCCTTGTCTCTACCTGTTTTCAAATGCCTCCCTGAAAATTTTTCTTCTTTTAATTTGCAGTCCTTTAGCCACATTAAAAACATAATATTCAAGGCTAGCATAGCCGTCCCTTTGAGATGCTACAATAACCATCCTTACCTTATCATGAGTCAAATGATAATCAGAGATCTCTGTAACCGTTCCCTCACTACTACTAGTATCTATAGTAGAAAACTCCACCTCAAACTAAGTTTTCTCCGTTATAGTTTTTACCAGGCTTTTCCCTTGGGTTTCACTATTCTCCCTCTGAAGAAATTCTCAATCAACCAAGTAAGTTGTTTTAACCCTAACTTTTCTCCAAAAACTTAATAACAACTCAGCGATAACATGCATTTTTATCCCTTGATTTCTGCAAAATTCATTATACTCTAAAACTTTCTCAAGGCATTCATAACACCTTAAACTTAAATCTCATAGTTCTTCCTTGTCATGAAAGCCTCCACTAGTTAATGATGAATGGATAAAAACATTTAAACCTTCTAAAATATATAGACCACATATTTTAGACCCTTTAATAATAATCAATTCATCACACGAAATCTTCAATACTCCATGTTCTACTCTAGTACAATAGCCTAGATCATCAAACATACTTATAGATAACAAATTTCGCTTGAGTTCGGGAACATACCTCACATTGTAAATAAGAAGTTCACGATCATCATACAATTTAAATCTGACCGTATCAATACCTTGAACCTTACTTGTTTTACACCAAGGAGAACTATTCCACCTTGCATAATCTTCAAAGTTTCAAAGTATTATATTCTTGGACACATGTGATAAGAGCAACCTGAGTCAATTATCCAACTATCTTTAATTTCCAAACTCAATACTACTAGTACATCGGCAACCTCATAACTTTCCTCACCCAAGGCAACTGCAACTAGAACATAATCTCCATTGATCTTTCTCTCAGGACAATCTCTTTTAAAGTGACTAATTTTCTGACAATTAAAACATTTTACCTTTGACTTGTCAGACCTCTTTGATTTAGACATCCATTTCTGCTCGCCTCCTCCTCTTGACACATTTAAGCCTTCACCGCTATCTTCAATCTTCAAATCTTTCGACTTTGAAAATTCTTTGGATTTCACCGCTGTCTGGACTTCATCCAAAGTAATAGTAACTTCCTTACCATAAAGAAGGGCATCCTTAAAGTGCTCAAAGGATTTGGGTAATGAACTCAAGAAGATCAAAGCCTTGTCTTCATCATCAATATTCACATCAATAATCTTGTGAAATTTTGTAAGCTGTTAAACTATGGATTTGTACCACACCATTCATAATGAATAGATTTGTGTTTCAGACATAACCTGTGAGGCAAAGACTTAGTCATATATAATAATTCAAGTTTTTCCCACATAGCAACCGCAGTTTTCTCCATGGCGACTTCTCTTAGAACTTTATCCCCGAGACACAATATAATGGCACTCTTGACCCTATCCACCATCTCGGTCTTCTGTAGTTGTGTAAGCCTTGCAGGCATCAATGCTTCACTCTTCAAAGCATTGATACACTTCTCTTGAATTAAAATTGCTTACATATTAATTTTCCACAACCCGAAGTCGTTGTTACCGAAAAATGTCTTGATCTCCCATCCAACCATGGTTCTCACTTGTAAACAATACCTTTTTGCTCCATGTTCACCGCACCAATTATTGTGAATCTTGTTGTGAATTACGACAAAATTCAATATCAGTTTGTGAGACAAAGAATAGTAGCAACCAAAATAAATGTTCTACAATAATAATAATTCGTACACAGTTAATATAATAGAATAAGGCGAGAAAAAGACCAAGGTTTGTTTATCCAGTTCGATCAAATGATCAACTCTAGGGAGAGAGTAGCTCCCCAATTCACTATACTCAGAAAGTTGTTACAAGATATTACATATGAGTTACAAGAAAATAGACTTCAAGATTCTCAATTTAAGAATCACTCAAACCCAAGGTGTTTAGAAGTATTTCCTGATTCCCTTAGATAACTCCAAAGGTTTTCCAAAAACCTTTGTCTTTCTAAATTTTCCCTTGAAATTCCCTAAATCCTTATTCTCTCTTGTTGATATAAGCTCTAAGATTGTCACATTATAATAACAGAAGAGATACATATTTATAATAGCCAAAATCCAACAAATCCATAAAAAATCCCAAAACATATCTCCTTAATTGTTAAAATAAAAGATATTATTATACTTTTATAATATCCATCAAATATTATAAATATCTTATAATATCTCTTAAACTATTATAAATATATATCTTATAATATTTTTTGGAATATTATGAATATCTTATAATATCTTTTTATATTAACTTATATGATCTCCAAATTATAAAATATTCTAAACATTAATAAATGAATCAATGAACCGAACCGATTGAACCCGATATTCATAAATCGCTCGAACAAGATTACTTTTCAGCTTTATGATTTTTGACAATCTCAAAATATATTTTCTTTCTCTTCATCAACAAAGGTTTTAAGACACACTTCAGCAAGTCAAGAATCATATTTTTAGTAGGGTTAAATGTACAAAGCCCCTCTGTAATATTAGCGAGTTTTGATTTTAGTCTCTGATAAAGTTTTTTTTTTAAAACCCCCCTTATAATATCCAGATTCTCTTAGATATACCCATGTTTGCCACATTGCAGAAAATATTCCCTCTAATGACTTGCATGGCAATCCATGTGACATTTTAAAATCCACGTGGATTTATATTTTATTTATTTATTTGTTTTTCAATTATTCAAATAAAGAAATGAAAAATGTATTCATTTAAAAAATTTGAGAGAGCCAAGTTTCTAACTTGGGAGCCCAAGGTTGTACTATGAACACCCACTCCGCTGGGTTGTAACACAATTGTGTTATACTGATTCAAATTAATTAATAATATTCAGTAAATGCTTTAGTTTATATTACTATTACTAAATGTATTAACTTCATGGATATCGGGTTCAATCGGTTCGGTTCATTGCTTCATGTAGAGTTGATTTACTAGCGATTTGGAGATGTACAAACTTTCAAGTTTCACCCATAACCCTAATGTCGTCGTCTCCTTTGATACCTGTCAAAGAACCTTATCATCAAGGCTCAATAGAATTGCGTTGTGGGTTTTCTCGATCATGGTCGTCTTTTCTTTTTCCGTTAATGCAACGTCCATAGTTGCCGCTCCCTTCAACGCTTCCAAGCAACTCTGCTGGACTAGTAGGACTTTCATCTTCAAGTGCCACAGATCGAGATTACAAGTGTTACAAGAATAACAAATAACACTCTCACCGTAAATCAGGATTTGTCGTATGCAATGATAAGAGACTAGTATGCTATTTATAATAAATCTAACATATTAAACTAATGAGCTTTTTCACAAATAATCATTACAAGTTAACTTAGGGTACAAACTAACTTAAACAATTGGACATAACAAACAGACCTAATTTAAAATACTAATAACCATAGCATTTCGATACCCACATACTAGAACACACCTCGACTACAGTATGTAGGTCTTAGATAACAACATGCGAACAAGCTTCGACATCATACATATTCTCTGTTGAACCAAAAACTACTCTTCAACCTAATAGAGTTTGATTCAATTCTCACATACACATAAAAAAATCATCAACCTAGTTAATAATAAAAGACATGATAACCAAATAGACTAGTTAAAAATACATTCAAATAACAGTCTTCCCAAAAAAAAAAATAGATTCGAATATACTTGTAGTATAACTAAAAAAGACAACAACTCGCATATTCAAAAATCAAAATGGCAATCAACTCTTTTCTTGTCTAAGTACAACAGAATACAGCCAAAAATCAAATGAAACAAAGACATGGGACTATGAAACCAGTGTCTAAGATATTGATGTACAATTGAACGGTGAAGGTTGAGTCACCAACAAACCAAACAATAAGAAGAAGACACAACATTCATGCAACTCATGTGCATCACATTCAATACTGTACTCTGTAGGAGCCAGCCAGCATAAGAATGTAGCATCATGCATTTGTTTGTTTCCTACAAAATGTTAAATCACATTCTTCCATGATAACCCTAAAAATGCCTAAATATGCCATGCATATTTCCCTCTCACTATCAACCTTATCTTACACCGATTTATGTCGCTTCATATAATAAAACCATATAGAAAAATTTGTATTTTATACCCTACACATAATCATTTCACCCCATAGTTTTTCATAAGGAAAATTAAAATTAAAATTTATTTACTTTCTATACCTTTTTGCTTATTTATTGGATTTTCTAAAAACTCAATATTTGAGTTTTTTTCGGAATTATAGAAAAAATCAACTAGCAAATTGTTTTTGACATTTTTTATTTTTTAATATAAAAGTAATTGATCTTTTACAGAGAGTTCAACCACTTATAAATAATATTGTATTTTATAGGTCTATGAGTATAACTTTTAAAATAATTAATTTTGCCATAAAAAAAAGTAGTGCAGTGTATTACTCGTTTATCTTCTATTTTATATACATTTTATTATAATGAAATAGAGTATATTAAGTGTTTGAAATGTGTATTTTTTATTCAAATATTAACACTCAAATTTTGGTTTCTCAAAAAAAAAACCTTGACATTCCAACAAACTCAACTTTAAATTTGTCGGTAGTACTTTATTACCAGAAAAATTATGAACAATGTAATGTTAAATTTGATTTTTATCTATATAAATTAACACTTAAAAATAAATAAAATATTTGTTTTTTTTACGAAAATAAAATATTTGTTAAAAACTACAAATAATTGAATTTACAATCGGTCGAACTCCTCTCAATCAAATCAAATGAAGATTAGATGAATACAGACAAATATAAAAAAAAATGTAGTTAATTTTTCTAAAGTCCACAAAATTTTACGAATATCATGGGAGTGGTAGCTTCTGTCAAAGTATATTGTAACTTAATTTGACCGACTCTTTTTCACAAGAGTTTTTTTTAGAGTTCGGCTTGAAGCATACTTGAGCTTTTATAGAATCAGCCCAATCAACCTTCAACAAACTTGAAGTTTTTACAGTGGACCAGTTCATAAACCTTCTAACAACAAACAAAGTCTTTACACAAGCTTAATTCCAGAACACTCACCATCCCAAAAAGATTTCAAGTTTGGCCTTTAAACCTTTAAATCCTTTACAAAGATATTTCACAAGAGAATCACACTCTTGAATAAAACAGATTAAACACAACACAAGTACAACTAAACTATTATAAGGACTTTTTGCCTTTTAGGACTATGACAATTTTAGGACTAATATTAATGTCTAAAACTTTCATGAAGACATAGTAGTTTAGATCGAAGTAATAAATGGTTAAAAATGCATATTATTTTGTTGTAGAAAAGCGTTTAGGTCACATTATTTCAGCTTAATTGAAATTTTTGTTTATGTATCGCGTCCACCCGATTTCACTTGGCCTATGTTGAACACATGAAGTAGTGCAGAAATTATAAGGAAAAAGGTTTGGATTGAAAGGCTGGCAAAACATTTGTATTGAATGTGAATCTCAAATAACAATGATATACCTAAATAAAGAAGAATTAATTTCATGGGACATCAGAAATAAACGATTTAACAACAAAAATCTTCAGCTAAACCTAGCATACACACATATATACCATGAAGGAAACATGTGCATAAACAAACTAGCCAATCATAGTAATGCAGTAGTATATTTATGGCATAATAAGTTCTCAAGTCCCTTAACTTAATTTAATGTTTTGCTTTGATCCCTTAACTAAAAAGCGTTAAAAAATAGTCCCTTAACTGACATTATGTTACTTGAAATGGTCCCTTTCGTTAGTTTTGCTGAAAAAACGTAAGTATTGATTACGTGGCATGACAGATAGGTAAATAGTAAAATATTGACCATGGATTCCACTAAGCATGAACAAAACTACATGTTACCTTTCATGGAAGATGAATCCATACCTAGAGCTGAAGCACTAAGGAACAATTTGGAATCAGAAGATGACAACACTGTCTCATCTTTTTCAAAAGAACAAAACTTTAAAATCCCACTAAGTTTCTTAAAATAGAATCTCTCACTAGTATTTTTTGTTATTTAACCAGTTTTTGATTTTTATAATACAAAAGAACATAAGAACAAAAGTAGGAAGTTTCAATGATATTTCTACAGATAATCAAACTAAGGAAAACATTCAAACACATCTCACTCTCCAAGACTCAGCAGATTCAATGATAACAACCAGAAACATTCGTCAAGTACTATTCTCAAAGACCAAACCACACATCAAGGACAAAAAATCTTTCCCAAAATGCAAGAAAATAGCACCTGAAATTCGAGTCCATGGATCAACAAGAATCAACAGACAACAACAATTAGAAACAAGCAACAAGTTCTTTCATTATTCAACCCTCTTCATCAACTACTAAAGTTAATGATATCAAAACCAAAACTAGGAGGTACACACTCTACAACCATAGAACCAGCGATGAATCTAATTCTAAGGGTTCCATCATCGCCGCCACCAGAGCCTCCAAAGTCGAAGAAACATAATATAAGTATATCACAACCATTCTAAACCGTACTGGAACATACATAACAACAATAACAAACCTTTAACATTTTCAATGGTTCTCTTTAACACATCCATTAGACCCTTCAATTTTTCACCATCTTGAACTCTACCCAACACCAAATTCCATCGTTTTAATTCCCAACAATAATAAAAACAACAACTTTACACAGAAAAATCATCTAGGTCCACGTTGTAAAAATAACTATTTGATTTAGTCGATGCGAGGTTTTAGAAGACATTGACGGGTTAATAGAAATGAAAGACGTGATGGATAAGATTAATAAAAAAAGGTGAAAATTTGGTGGCGAAGATTAAAGGGGAGCTATTAGATATGTTAGTGAATGAAACATTAATCGTTTTGGTGGGATATAATCGTTAAGAACGGCGTCATTTTGTGATGGTGATAGTAGAAGACAAGGAGACCTGAAACAGAGAGGGTGCACTCTCACTAAAACTTTGCCTTAATATCCTTTTTTTAATTTTAAATCAATATAAAATAAAAAAAAATTCAGGTCAGATGTTAAATGTCCAACAAAACAAAACTTAACATTTTTTCATGAAAAATTAACAGAATAGACCATTTCACGGAACTGAAATGTTAGTTAAGAGACTATTTTGTAACGTTTTTTAGTTAAGCGATCAAGGTAAAACATTAAATTAAGTAAAAGAATTAAGGAGTGATTTGATCTTCCAAACTTTAAATTCGCTTTATTTTCGAATTTTGGCTCTCGCTTGTGATATCCTCCTTTGATTCTCAATTTATTTATATTTTGTTTGTTTTTCCTCTCTTTGCTTTCAATTTCTTCTTTTTAATAGGCTAGGTCTAGCCCTGTTTTATACAATTTTTTTTTATATAAATTAGTGGTTGACTGCTAAATAAAAATCATTAAAGTTATCTCTAATTCATTTTTAATATTATATATTTTTGTTAATTTTTGAATTTTTATGATAAAATAAATCATGAAAGATTTCTAAACTTTGGTTGTTAAAAAATATCAATAGTATAACATATTATTATTTTTTCAAAATATTACTTGCAAGCTATTAATTTTTGGCACCTTTACATAAGATCCCTACTCTATATTTACATATAATTAAAATATTAATTAATTAGTTTTTAAAATACCATATAATTTCAGATATTTCAACAATTTTTATGATACACAAATATTAATATTAATATTAATATTAATGCTAGTAATGCGTGTATTGTGTGATATTGTAGTAACTCGTTGATTATTTTTATATTGACCAAGACAAAAATTAATAATACACTTTGTCATAAGATCAATGATATTTATTAATTAAATACATAAAGTATTGGTTGATAGGTGAGTTTTGATACATTATATAAATGCACAAAATGATCTTTTCGATTTGCCAAATGATAGTATTCTATTTATTTATATTAGTAATATTAAATATACTAGTGTTGTACTGAATGGGAAAGGCTAGGTATGGTGGACCACAAAGAATCATGAACACAAATAGAGGTAGATTCTTGTGGTGGGGGCAGTGAGCAGTAACAATTGTATATGGGACTGACTATGTATCACGAGAACCGTCCATTTATGCGTGTGTTTTGCCTCATTTGGAGGAGTCTCTATTGATGGGAATTAGTGGCGATTCTGAGCACATTTCAACACATGGTTTGATTTTTTGAAGAGTATGCAGAACTTAGGGGTGGCAAAACGGATGGTTCGTCGGTTCAACCCGCGCATCCGCTAAAAATTGGTGGGTTAGGTTGACATTTTAAATCCGCCGTCAGCCATAGTCCGTCCTGCCAAAATCCGCCACACGCCATAGCCCGCCCCGCCAAAGCCCGCCGCCCGCCATCTCCCGTCAAAATTCGCCGCCCGCCAAAATCTGCCACTCCGTCATAATCCGCTATTTTTTAAATTAACTCTACTAATTCTAATTCTTGATGGTTTTATTTTATATATTTATTTGTGAATATATGTAATATTTTTAAGTAAAATTTGGTAAAAAATATTTTATAAAAAATTGTTCTAAAAACTTTGTGAAAAATTCAATTAAAATGTAAAAAAATATATTGAAAAAAATGAAAAAATAATAAATAAAAAAATAGGCGGACAAACCCGCCAATCTGCTACCTTGGCGGGGCGGGCTAAGTTTTTATGCCCATTTCAATTTGTGGGCTTGTCCGCCCCGCTCTTTTTTTTGTTGGTAATATGACCCCGCCCCGTCCACTTTGCCACCCCTATCCAGGACCTAAGATATGTGGCATGAGAGAGGGATAAAAAGGCGAAGAGGTTGTCTGCTCCGTAAAAATTCTTACCATAATGGTAAATTTGTTGATAAAATTATAGATGAAATTTAAATTTAACATTTAATTTATCAAGACTAAAGATGAATAAGATAAATAGTAAAATAAATCGTGGTCCACCGCACCACGGCTCACATGTCATTCTTTTTGCTGTTTTTATACTTTCTGCAATTTTGGATTTTAAAAATTTCGAAATGTGATTTTCTTCTTTTCATTACTTAAGATTTTAAGGGATACTTCTACAATTTTTTCAGGTTAACTTTAAACCATATTGGTGTTTATTTACCCGTCAACCACATTGACTTTAAACCGTAGTGATGTCGTTTTACCCATCAACCACTTTGTTTTTCTATACCATGTTGAAATCATTATTCAACAACCTTGATCTTGTCACTTGCATCCAGTTTCTTTCGACCACTTTTTCTTGCTTAAGTATTCTAACAAGCTTTAAGTATGAGGTTTCAACCATATTTGACTTCACCTGCTTTCAAATGTCTTCCTAAAAATCTTTGTTTATGTGTTTTGCAACTCTTCAACCACATTTAAATCATATCTACCAAGGCGACAAAATTATATCTTTAAGATGATACAATATTCCTTCTTACTTTATCATGAGTCAAATGATAAACAAAAACCCCTATAATAGTTTTTTTACTACTACTAGTATCCATAACAGGAACCTCCACCTCAATCAAAGTATTTCTGCCATAGTTTTTGAAATTTTCATTTCTAATTCTTTAATTTTCCTCCAATTCCAAGACTCGTTGAATGTAATACATTTTTCAAATTGTAAAATTTAATCCTCTGGTTTCAACTTCTCACCTTTTGGATAGCCATAAAGATCTAATTCACAACCTCACCATTAATATGAATTAGTTTGATTTGATCAATAAACACAAATTTTGAGGACATTCAAAATCGAGTAGTTAGCAGGTTTCCTACTTCAAACCTCCACAAGTTTCTGGAAGTTTATTTATGTGTATGGACATATACCAACTAGGTAAGCCGCTTTGGCACTAACCTTACCCAGAAAATCAATGACAACTCAACGGTCAAATGCGCTTTTTATACCTTGTCTCTTGCAAACTCATTCAATTGTTCTAAAACAACCTCGAGACATCTATCATGTATTTATCTCAAACCACATAGCTTGGTCTTGATTCCAAAGTATTCATTAGCCGATAATGAATAAACAACAATGTAACCTTCTAAAATATAACCCACATATTTTAAAATCTTTAACCATGATCACTTCACCATGTGAAATCTTTAACTCCTCGTGTTCAACTCTAATGCAATAACCTAGATCATAAATATGTTAATGAATTAAAAAAAATTCTAACCAATGGAACATACCTCCCATTGTACGGGAGGAATTCACATTCATTAAAAAAAATCAAGTTTGACCATACCAACACCATGAACCTTGAAAGCTTTATTGTCGCCAAGGCTAGCTACTCCACCTTCCTCCAACGTCAAAGTCTCAAAGTATACTTTTCTTGATCACAAATGATAAGAACAACTTGAGTCCATGATCTAACTCTCGCTAGTCTCCAAACTCGATACCACTATTACACCAACACTTTCTTAACTATCATTCTCTAAGACAATAACAATCTGACAAGAATCTTCATTTTCCTCCTTCTGGAGACAATCCTTTATTAAGTGATCGAATTCTTTACAAATAAAGTATTTTAACCTTAAATTATCAAACCTCTTGAATTTGAAAATCCTTTTATGCTCCTTCTCTTAAGACACTCAACTTTAGACCTTTATAGACCTTTATCATCCGCCACCACAGTTTCATCATCCGTTGTAGACCTTTATGTTGCTTTCGACTTTCTACAACTTTAGCTTCTGACAGTTTCAAAATTTGATTTCTTTCTATTCATTATTTAAAGTTTTAAGACATACTTATAAAATTATTGATCGAGTGATTCTAATTTCATGACATATATATTTAGTATACCCTAGGACGTGTGTATGAGATGACTCATTTTAGACTAATGACTTGTTTCGTGTGAGATTAATCTTATTGAAGTCAAAACCGTACGATAAAAGTTAGCAGTTTTTTAATTCACTTTTCTTTTTAAAAACTCAATATTTAACCAAATAATCAACTAATCCGTAGATCAATTTCATCAATAATCTACTAGTAGGGGGACCCAATTAGACAAACCAAACTTTAATTCATCTCTAAGCATGTCACATTTATACTGATTAATTACTAAAAAGAATTATAATTATAGTAAAATGGAAACACTTTAAGTATGATGTTAACAAGATATATGAAACTCAATCAACCTATCCTATAATCATTAACTTTGTTTACAAATTTTGCAACATGACAAATAACTTCCACATACATCCAAACCCCGCCATCAAATGTCAGATGTAAGCATCCTTAAATTACATCATAAGAACCAGTAATTTTTTCTTACATAACATAAAACTACCAATACCCCTCTTTCTAACAACACTTATTATTTTTGACTGAAAGTTGTAACACTTTGTTACATTTTTACAACACATGGAAGCAAATATCAACCGCAAAAGTTCACATCAAATGAAAATGACATGTCTTGTTGTGTAATGAGAATCCCATTGCAACCTTGGACTTTTGTGAATGAATCATTTCATCAACTATGTTCCCAAAGGCAAACAAATATCAAATTAAAATAATATTTTTTTTTATGAATTTGAGGTTTCTGATTTCTGATTTTTCTCAATAAAGGCAACACCATTTCCTTCATCACTACTCAATAATTAGTTTTAGATTCACATTCTTCTCTTTATTTCTTTGGTTTTCACATTTTAGTTTACCTTAGCATTGATTCTCTCTTATTCTGTTGTGTGAGTTTGAACAAACTCAGAAAAAGCTTAGTTTTTTGAGGTTACTACAATGGCTTCTGGTTGTGTGAGCTTGAAAACCAACACCCATTTTCTAAATTCTAAAAAAGGTTCTTTTTTTGGAGAAAGAGTCAATGGAAGCTTGAAAAACAGTTCATGGGTCATAGCACAGAAGAAGATCAAACCTGCTGCTTTTTCTGCTATTCTTACTTCAGATGACCCCAAAGGTTCCCTGGTAAACGCAATTTCATTCTTGGTTTCAACTTTTGCTTCCAATTCTGAAAAAAAATTGATTTTTTTTAATCTTGTTTATGCTACATTTTTGTTTGGTGTATGATTATGATTATGAGTGTGTTTTTGAGTTTCAGAATTTGCAAGTGCCTTCATTTCTGAGACTAAGGGCTGATCCAAAGAATGTGATTTCCATTGTGTTGGGAGGAGGGCCTGGAACACATCTCTATCCCCTTACCAAACGAGCTGCAACACCTGCGGTGAGTGAGTTTTATGATGTGAATTGTTGTTTGGATTCTAACATTTTGGTGTTTTCTGATGTTTGTGATGATGGTTTGTTTGCTGTGTTTGTTTTGAAGGTTCCTGTTGGAGGATGCTATAGGCTTATAGATATTCCAATGAGTAACTGCATCAATAGTGGGATCAACAAGATATTTGTGCTGACTCAGTTCAACTCTGCTTCGTTAAATCGTCACATCGCTCGAACCTATTTCGGAAATGGTGTCAACTTTGGTGATGGATTTGTGGAGGTAATCATGCATCACCATCATGAAAATGGATGGAAATTAGTTTTCTGTTGCCTTTATTTTATTAAATATTCATGCAATAATTTTGGATGGAACAATCTTTGACGAGACTTTACTAATCTTTCGGCCTAACTCCATAGAGAAATACCGATCCGATGAAGGAGATTCTTGTTGATGAATTTCAAGTTTGTTTCTATTTATGATCCATGCAGACTAATTTAAATCCATCTAAATGTCCAAATAGGTTCTGGCGGCGACACAAACACCAGGAGAAGCTGGAAAGAAGTGGTTTCAAGGAACTGCGGATGCTGTGAGACAATTTACCTGGATATTTGAGGTAGACAAATGATTTTTGTTGTTGTTGTATATACATGTCGATAGGTAATAGATTATTTATTGTAATCGATTCTTTTGTTCTCATTTTTGAGCTTGTTGATAAGTAATAGATTCTTTGTCGTAGGATGCCAAGAATATAAACGTCGAGAATGTATTGATCTTGGCGGGAGATCATTTATACCGAATGGATTACATGGACCTTTTGCAGGTATACGGTGTTATTATTTTGAGTGGATTGTTTTTTCATTTGATGTTATAAAGTTTTCTGATATATCTATATATTGACAGAGTCACGTTGATAGAAATGCCGATATTACAGTTTCATGTGCCGCTGTTGGTGACAAGTGAGTATTATTATACTTTGTTTCATTCTAGAATGAGTGAATAAAAGAAACAACCAATTCAATAGAAACAAAATTAAAATTTTCATCGCCTGCTTTTCAGCCGTGCATCGGATTATGGATTGGTCAAGGTAGACGACAGAGGCAACATCATCCAATTTTCAGAAAAACCGAAAGGCCCTGATCTGAAAGCAATGGTAATTCCAAACATATAACATAATGTTTGCACCTTCTTTTTGAAGAGACAAAAAAATAAATTGATCATTCTCATTTTGCAGCAAGTTGATACTTCTCGTCTTGGCTTGTCACCACAAGATGCATCGAAGTCACCATATATTGCCTCTATGGGAGTTTATGTATTCAAGAAAGATGTTTTACTCAAGCTTCTGAAATGGAGGTATCCTACAGCTAATGACTTCGGTTCTGAAATCATTCCTTCAGCTATAAAAGAACACAATGTCCAAGTAAGAGGATTTCCAATACATTTGCTTACAAAAAATTTATCTGCAATCTATGACAATGGTAGCAATGAAAAAATCTATGCTTTTTTTGCAGGCATATTATTTCGGAGACTATTGGGAAGATATTGGAACGATAAAATCCTTCTATGATGCTAACCTCGCTCTTACTGAAGAGGTAAATTCAAGAAATCGTTAGTGTTCTTGTTCAGTTTAGTTGATTCAAACTAAAATCTGTTATATGTTACTCTCTCGCAGAGTCCAAAGTTTGAGTTTTATGATCCAAAGACACCGATTTTCACATCTCCAGGATTCCTACCACCAACAAAGTTTGACAACTCTCGAGTACGATAATCTATCTATCTTGTAATATGCTAATAACTCGTCGTAACATTATGTCTTTCTTATTCTGTCTGTGTTGCTTTGGTTTTGGTAGGTTGTGGATGCCATTATCTCCCATGGATGTTTCCTGAGAGATTGTACAATCCAACACTCCATTGTCGGTGAAAGATCGCGTTTAGATTATGGCGTTGAGCTTCAGGTAATTAAACTACCACCATATATATTCTAGACTCGTTAGATGGTTCCTCCTAACTAACAACAAAATCACTTTTTACAGGACACTGTAATGATGGGAGCGGACTATTACCAAACTGAATCCGAAATCGCTTCTCTACTTGCAGAAGGGAAGGTCCCGATTGGCATCGGAAGGAATACCAAAATCAAGTAATGGTCCTGATTAGCATTTTTGCGTAGCAAATCTATTTACTATTCTGAACTCTCATTGTTTGTTATTTATTATCTTTGTTAAAGGAACTGCATTATTGACAAAAATGCAAAGATCGGGAAAGATGTCGTCATCGCAAACAAAGACGTAAGCATAAATATAAGTTAGTAGTTTTCTTGTACATAATACATTTGTTCACGCTTGCTTATAAACTCGAATGTTTTATCTGTAGGGCGTTCAAGAAGCGGATAGATCGGAAGATGGTTTCTACATCCGATCAGGAATCACCATCATAATGGAGAAAGCGACGATAGAAGACGGAACTGTCATATAAACAATGGTTAGTAGTTATTTCACGAGCTGGTTTCGATAAAGCGCCGGAAGAAGCATTGCAAGGAACATTTCATCCCATGTTTTGGGATCGGTACGAAATGCTATGTTGAATAGAGAAAGCTGCATGTGTAAAATAGGAGCTCTCCCACTAGATGTAGAAATAGAAATGAATAAATGATGAAAGTGAAGATGCAGAAAAGTAAAATAAATTGAAGGGTTGAGTTTGTGAGCTATCAAGTTTCCATATTCTCTCCTTTGCAACTGTAAAAGACACCTTTTAAATTAGTGTATCAGTAAATTATTATTTTGAATGGTGGAAATAAGCATTCTAGTTACTTGTTTCTTCAAGTAACATAGACATATAATATTACTCGGCGAATTCAAAATGCATATTCTATATAAACTAATTTGGATTTCTAAGCTGCTTCTTGGAGTCGTTGGATCAAGATTGCACAGTACAGTTAAAATTAGAGTTGTCTGAGTTTGTTCCAACAACTCCAGATACGCACACCAGAACCAAGCCACGTGCCTATCTTAAGCCTTCGGATCCGATCCAACAGCTTCCCGCAATCCAAGTTGCGCCTATAGGAAGCGGTTTTCAACCACCAGTCATATATAAGCTCAATTACGTGCCATTATATGTACATTTTCATTCATCCTTGCAAGTTACACTTTTTCGACTTTACTAACATGTGCTTTAGAGTGTTAACCTTGCAAGTACATCCTACGCTCCAAGACTTACACCGCCGTATTAGAGAGCTTCTACAACTATCATCTGCACATCATCGATCTTTTTTCCACGCCTGAATGGCGGCACCGTTGTGGGAACTGTTTTTTGATTCTCGCAAAATTCCACGTCGAATTCTTTAGATCCTTTCTATTGCATCGCTACAACTGTTCTTGTCGATCGATCAGATCGGTGCGAATCTTCTCAACCAACAATGATCGCTTTGAAATCAACTAGATTGGCCGCTCATCGCAACACCAGTCATGTGACCAAAGCCGCCGAGGCAGTCCTTGCCTCCTCTTATTAGACATGATTCTTTTCTAGCTACTTCATTTAATCATTTATGGTTATTTATTAAGACATTGAAGCATTCTCTCATGATTACTATTTTTATAAAATAGACTACGCCTATGTTTGGCATTATTCAAAAGCCACGGTGTGAACGAACGGTAAGGAGAAGCTAACATTAGTAGCTTTGAAAAATCACGGTGCAAAGGACTCCAAACGTGAGGTGGCGGTGATTCACCTGCTTACCAAACACACACTACAAAACCTAAAATCTATTTGTGAGACTAGGTTTTTGGCTCCCTCCTCTTGCATGTGAATTTCTCCTTTTGTATGGGTACTATTAGTATCCATGAAAAGCATGTCATTTTCTCCTTTTGTATGCATCATTCAGTTCAACTGAATCTTTTTATGATTCATTTGTTTGTATTTTCGTTTGCTTGTATATCCATTTTTGTCATCCTATTGATACCTAACAATCCGTAAAAGAACGCAATTGTGTAGAATTGGAATATGCATCATATAAGGTACAGAGTCCTATATTGGCATAGTAAGTGTTACACATTATGGATGGGTCCTTTATTGCACCTCCACACTATTCATCAACTATGTTATGTATGATAATAATATTTCTGTTGAGCATACATTCTACTGAAACTTAGAAACCATAATTTCTTTAGGAACTTGGACTTCCACTTGAAAACCAAAATAGCATCCATCAATGCAAGTCCAAAACAAAGAAAATCCTAAAGCTATTGTCATGATTTATTTGATCTAAAGTTGGTAAATAATCATCAGGTATAAGAAGATGTTGCAATTGGAAATTAATAAAAAGTATCGCTTTATTATTTCTATACATTTACACGTATAATTAGAGTTGTCAAATAAGCCTTATATTGGAAAGTCCCATTTATTTGGCCCCATCAAAGCCCTAATAAATTAAGCCCTTATTATAAGAGACTTATTTTGGGGCCTAAAATGTTAGGCCCTTTAGATAATGCATTTTTTTTTGCCCCATTGAGAGGGCCCTATTTCATTCCAAAAACTTCTATAGACTAAAAAGAACTCTTTTTATCTTTCATTCCCGGGTGGCCCACTTTTTTACTTGTCGCACAAAATTCTATCTGCTAGGTGTTTAAGCTCATTTTAAAAAAATGCCTAAGCTCATTTTGAAAAAGTAATTTAATTAAGTAGTTATATTATATTTTTCTAGCAATTTTCATTGGCGCTGCGGTTTATCTTTTAGGTAAAAACGTTTATTTGTTCATGAAACAAACTTACTCTTGATTCGATAATACATTTGAGAAAAAAGTATTTGTTAGTTGAGAACGTGTATCTTTTTGGTTTTTATCCTGGACCAATTTAATTAATTAATTGATTATATTATATTTGACAAATATTAGAAAATGCGTATGTTTTCCAAAAATAATCCACTCTAATATTTTTTTATATTATTTAAAATTAATTAATTAAAAAACAATCCATTAAAATGACAATTCATTTTTGATTATTTAATTAAAAATGACAAGCACGCAATTTTTTACTGAGAAGTACGTAAGTTTATAGATTTTTTTTAAAATGGGAAGTTTTTTTGAAATTATATTATATTTTGTTAATTAAAAGTAAATAATATTAAATGAGTGGAGTAATTATTATTACATTAAATAAACAATGGGAAGTTTTTGAAAATAAATTTTTTTTTTCAATTTCTTTTTAAATTTTTTTTCCTAATTATGTTTTTTTAATTTTATTTGGGCCTTAGGGCCCCCTTTTGAATTTTGGGGTCTTCTAACTTTAGGCCCTATGTATTTGAGGGCTTACTATTGTTAAACTTTTTTAGGCCCTCTTAATATTGGGGCTGGGGCCCAAATTAATTGGCCCCTTAAATTGACACCTCTACGTATAATTTCCATGTACAAGTGTATCTATATCACTACAAAATTGAGTCCCATAGAAGTTCTACTAATTGTTGAGGATATTTAGAAGTGAGACTCTGATTTTAATAAGACGCCTAAACAAAAACTCAAGCCCTTCTTCAAGGTCTTGAATGCTTGACTCGGTTTTCTCTAAGTGGTTTTGCAAATCATTGATGCCTTCAAGTTTTCTAGTCTTGGTAAATATGAAAGACTGCAATGCTACATCCACTTGAGCAAATTCACTTTCATCTGTCAATTGTGAACAAGCAACTCTGTTGGACTGAATTAACTTGGAAATGGAACCCCATCTGTTTGACTTTGATTGTATAGTCCCTGAGATAAATTGCAGAATTCTTTGAAATGTAGATAGTGTAGCTACTTCAACATTTTGTAATAATTTAATCAAAGTCAGTGTTTGATGGTCTTTGTTTGTAGATAACATGTTGCAACTTTTGGTATTTCCCTTCAAATTTGTCAATGCTTTGGAGATGGCCTTTTTCACAACCTTTCTAGATGTCAAGAATTTCTTAGCCTCTGCAGTGACCTCCGATCCGCCTCCTCTTCTTCTTATGATGGATTGAAGTTCCCTTATGCACTCTTTTGTATGAATTACAGCATCTTTGGCAGCACTACACACATCTAATAGCCTTAAGGATCCATCCAATAGGTTATTTACCCAATTTTCTTGATGCTTATCATGTACAAGTGCATCTTGTGTTAGTGGAAGCTGAATCAAATTTTCAACACACTCGATCAAATCTCGCAAGCCATCAATCTTATGGAAAACTGACGATGAGGAGGAGGTTTCATCGGAAGACCTTTGTAAGGTTTCCAAATGTTGACTGCATTTAAGAATGAGGGGGTGTGGTCTAGATGGCAAGCTGATTGAGCGGCCATGGAAATTGGATTTTGTATTCATAGGAGATACTGCCATTTTTATTTTACTGCTAAAGAGAAGAAAAAGAGAAGCCTTTGTTTGAATGTTGAATTGAGTTATGGATCTGTATTTTTCCATTGGCATCTTCTCAATTTATATCAAAGGTGTCAGGCGACATAAGGAATCTCATCTTAATCACATATCAATGAGGCCAACTAATCCAGATTTGAATTTAGACATTATTGCAAAGATGTTAGAGCTTTGTCTCCTCCAAGGTATAATTCCAACTCATTTGCATTATTATAACATTTTCAATGCAAATGCTTTACCTAAAACGTGTTTTAATCATAAACATAACCATTTTCACGTGTGCAGTATTGTCAGGCATGTCTCTGTTGGAGGAACATGACTCACACCACACGTTTAAACATATGTTAACATGTGTTGAAATCCTTGATCAACTCACACACATGTACTAGATCAAAAAAGATCTGAACAAGTTATTTATAAATAGAACTGCTTGTCATCTTCCAGACACATGATCCACTTTCCATGTTCATACACTCCCATCACATGCAAGGTCCTTGGAGTTCAAAATTTGAGTTTTATTATAGATCCTTGACTTGAAATAGGGATGATATCCCATTTATATATGGCACATGCTCTCCCATCTCATGCAAGATTGACCAAATGTCATGCATTAGTTCTAAAAAAGAGGGGAGATGCTGGCACAAAAGGATGAAATTGATGACTTTAAAAAGCAGTATGCAATTCCAATTGTGGTAGCGACATGGAGGTTTTTGAAGTGAGTGTTAGGAATTTGTAAATCTACCTGGGCTTAAATCCATCATTCATCTTCGTCTTCATCCACTGCTCATCATCCTCATCTTCGTCTTCGTAATGAGGATGGATGAGTACAAGGATGGGCGATAGAAAGATCCTTAGAAGAGCCCGCTATCATAGCAAACATTTGTCTATGAAATTCTTCAAATTTCCTCTCCAACAACGTGGACCACTCATAATATATGAGAAAGTAAATTAAACACTAAAAAGTACATTATCATCAAACTACTAAAAAGGAAATTTTAAACCCAGCAGAAACAAACAAAACAAAAAGGGAACATGATCTTTAATATTTATCAACTACACCGTAATATTCAATTGTTTTTAACATTGCACAATTAAAAAAATCTATAATAAATATTATGCGGTTATGTGTCCATGTCAAATAAGCCTAAATATCTCAAAATGTATGTGAAAATAATATTCTGGAAGCAAACAGAAATGAGTAACATAGGAGAAGTCAATCTTGGAACTAGTCAAATCCAAATGTAAAACACATATAAGTTGAGCCACTTGAACCTCAGTAAACAACTTTTCTTAAGAATAAAGCATATAATGGGGAACAAACATGCAGGTTTATACATTACTATGATTCACAAGCAGCCAATAAATATTCAGCAGTGGCTTCAGAAGTGCAACTATCTACCATTTCATTTGGTGATCTAAAGGTCAAATTAGTGAATACGTGCGAATTGTAGTGTTTAAGTTATTGAAGATGATGACCAAAAAGCAGTGGCTTCAGAATTTTCCAATCTTTGTAGATTAAACTCAACTAGTCCTTTAGGGTTTATTCTACCACAACTACAATTTTCTATTCTCATAAAATACGGATAGCTGCTATAGTAGACGAGAATACAAGTAATGGTCCTAGTAGTTGATATATTCTAAATGAGAGTTGCTATGCTTACACCGTATGTATACACCGTATCAAATACACATGGCCGTATTATTATACTGTTACATTTAGTGTAAAAATAGCATTTCACATTCTAAATATATAGCAAATAACTAGAGGAGACAAAAAATCATAATTTTTAAGTTCAAATTCCACTAATTCTTGGCTACCACAGTAATGTTTGCTCAATGCTGCTTCCCAACATATCCATAAGATATAATAAAACTCAAACTGTGAACTTCAAGGGGCGTGCAGGTGATGGGAGTGCACGAACATGGATAGGGATCATGTGTCTGTAAGATGAGAAGTAGTTCTATTTATAAATAGCTTGTTAAGATCTGTTTTGATCATGTGGGTGGTGTGAGTCATGTTCCTCCAAGAGACATGCTGCAATTGTTGCATTAGGTATTATTATTATTATTATAACATTTGCATTGAAAATGTTATAATAATGCAAATGCAACAGAGTATTAGTTGGAGAGATTCCTTGGAGGAGACACATCTCTAACATTTATGTAGTAATGTTTGGATTCAAATCTTGATTAATTGGCCTCATTCATATGTGATTAAGATGAGATTCCATATGTCGCCTAACACCTATGATATATACTGAGAAGATGCCAATGAAAAATAACAGACTCAATTCCACATACAAATCAAGGCTTCTCTTTCTCTTCTTTTGAGAAAAAAATGGCAGCTTCTTACCCTTTGAACACAAAATCCCATTTCCATGCTCGCTCAATCAGCTTGCCATCTAGACCACACCCCTTATTTCTTAAATGCAGTGAACATTTGGAGACCTTATTAAAGTCTTCAAATGAAACTTTCTCCTCATCGTTACTTTTCCATAAGATCGATGGCTTGCGAGATTTGATTGAGTGTGTTGAAAATTTGATTCAGCTTCCACTCACACAAGATGCACTTGTCCATGATCATCAAGAAAATTGGGTAAATAACCTATTGGATGGATCCTTAAGGCTCTTAGATGTATGTAGTGCTGCAAAAGATGCTGTAATTCATACAAAAGAATGCACAAGAGAACTTCAATCCATCATAAGAAGAAGAGGAGACGGAGCGGACGTCACTGCAGAGGCTAAGAAATTCATGACATCTAGAAAAGTTGTGAAAAAGGCCATCTCCAAAGCCTTGACAAATTTGAAGGGAAATACCAAAAGTTGCAACATGTTATTTACTAACAAAGACCATCAAACATTGGCTTTGATTAAATTATTACAAGATGTTGAAGTAGCTACACTAACTACATTCCAGACAACACTGCAATTTATCTCAGGGACCACACCGTTAAAATCAAACAGTTGGGGCTCCATTTCCAAGCTAATACAGTCTAAAAGAGTTGCTTGCTCTCTAGTTGCAGATGAGAGTGAATTTACCCAAGTGGATGTAGCATTGCAATGTTTCCTATTTACCAAGACTGGAAAACTTGAAGCTATCAATGATCTACAAAACCATTTGTTAAAAGCAGAATGTTGCAGTCAGGACCTTGAAGAAGGACTTGAGTTTCTGTTTAGGCGTCTCATTAAAATCCGAGTCACACTTCTTAATACCCTCAATCATTAGTTGAATGTATACAAGGATCAAAATTTTGTAGTGATATAGATACACTTGTACATAGAAATTATATGTGTAAATGAATAGCAATAATAAAGGGATACTTTTTATTAATTTCCTATTGCAACATCTTCAGAAACCTGATGATTATTTACTAACTTGTACAGAAATTAAATCAAGACAATAGCTTTATGACATTGAAGCTCTTCTCTATGTTCAAAAAGCACAGCTTGACAAGTATCGACAAGAGGTAGTTTTCATGAATGCCTCTGCAAATTTGGCTCACACCATACTAAGTGAAAACTCAGGCAGTAATGATTCAAGTGAGGGTGGTTATCAACAATTTTCTGGTAGAGGACGTCAATTTTATGGTTGTGGTCGTGGTAAGTCCAATCTTGGCACTGGTAATCGTCCAACTTGTCAGCTCTACAACAAATATGGTCACTCAGTCATGGAATATTGACACAGCTTTGATGAATCCTTCGAGCCAACTCAAGTCAAGTAGCAATCAAACTCTTCTGGTGGTGCAGATCACATTCAAGGCAATGATAGTAAAAAAGTCAAGGAAATAACAATAATAATAATAATAAAGAACAAAGCTGATGGAAAAAAAAACAAGTAATCAAGGAAAAGAAATTTGAAGGACTCTTGATGAGATTCTAATGGATTGAATCGAGTCTTCGCAGAAGAGGTCTTGATGCATCAATTATCTGTAAATGATGCGTGAAATTAGTAAATGTTTCGCACGTGAGCTTACGGTGCCCTCTTCTAATTTCCCCCGTCTCTTTTACAGCGCCCTTCTATCTTTGAAATAGTTAAGCATATAATGAGTTTACATCTAAATGCAATTTGCAGATGACTTGTATACATGGCTACCGAATGCAAAATGTATATTCGAACCTTACTTCTCTTCAGCATCAATTATGTGCATAGGCAAATGAACTTTTTGGTTGGCGATGTAACGTCTTCTCCTTTTGTGGGTCTGGAACATTAGACTCATTGTTGGTTCCGATTTCCTCAAACTCTCTAATACTTCTTGGCTATTGTCCATAGCACACTTTATTCTATTCATAAATATACCAGTCATTCCAATCTCTGATCCCTCCCACCAAATATTTTGTGTTTACCTTCGTTCCCTTATTCTTTGTACATTTGTTCCATCAACCATTGGTTACTTTACCCGTTTGATGTTAAGATTAAGAATGTATCTTTACATGAGAATCTTTATGAAACCATATATATACATTGACATATTCCTCTTGGTTTTGGGTTTGACAAGAACTTCAAAAAAGTTGAGAAGCCAAACTCTTGTTCTAATTTATGGTGAACTCCATTATCTATATCTTCAATGCACGACTTTAACTTGTGCATATGAATTTGAAATTCTGAATAGAAGAAGCCTTGGAACTGATGAGAAACTACAACACTGCATCAACCTTTATAAATTCATTTGTTTCTGATTGTTGTGAATTACACTATATTCTTTTAGGACGCATCAACTTTGAAATTGCTAAGCACTGAAAAAAGTCTTATTGTGTTGGTTTTTTGAAGAAACTTTGAACTTACTTTTCATTGCTTTCAAATTTCCAAGAGCTGTTGCAATTGCTTTCCTTATTTTTCTTCTTATATGCCAAATATTTATCACCCTAAACTGTAGTTCCACTTTCCACATCTCTCTTCCTAAGAATAACTGACTGAAGTTCATGCAAAATACTTGTTGATTGCACCGTACAATCTTTACTGTATTATAAATCTCCAAGAGTCTCGTAGATCCATCTAATGGTTCATCAACCTGTTTCTCATGGCAATGCTTGTTGGGCGACTGTCATTGGAGCAGCTTATCATTGCTTTCTTGCAAATCCTACAGGCCATTCAGTGTTTAAGTTATTGAAGATGATGATGAAGAAGCTGTTGGTACGACCATGCAGAGAGCTTTGGGGTTTGTTTCTACCACAACTGCAATTTTCTCTTCTCATAAAATAAAATAGATATAGCAAATAGCTAGAGGAGACAAGTTCTACAACAGCAATGTTTGCTCAATGCTGCTTCCCAACTCATCCCCTAATATTAAACTTAGGAATCATATGAATATAGCATCTTCCATAAGATATATAATATAAAACTCTAATTGTGAACTTCAAGGGGCATGCATGTGATGGAAGTGCATGAACATGGATAGCAGATCATGTGTCTGTATGAGGAGGAGCATTTCTATTTATAAATGATTTGTTAAGATCTGTTTTGATCAATTACATGTTCATGAGTTGATCAAGGATTTCAACAGGTGTTAATATATGGATGGTGTGATTCATGTTCCTCCAACTCAGACATCCCTAATAATACTGCAGTTGTTGCTTTAGCATCACAGCACTTTAACACACATGAAAATAGTTATGTTCATAATTAAAACACATCTTAGGGGAAGCATTTGCATTGAAAATGTTATAATCATGCAAATAAGACAGAGTATGAGTTGGAGAGATTCCTTGGAGGAGACACAGCTCTAACATTTATGCAATAATGTCTCAATCCAAATCTGGATTAGTTGGCTTCATTGATATGTGGTTAAGATGAGATTCCTTTTGTCGCCTAACAACTTTGCTATAAATTGAGAAGATGCCAATGGAAAAATACAGATCCATAACTCAATTCAACATTCAAACAAAGGCTTCTCTTTTTCTTCTCTTTAGCAGTAAAAATGGCAGTATCTCCTATGAATACAAAATCCAATTTCCATGGCCGCTCAATCAGCTTGCCATCCAGACCACACCCCCTCATTCTTAAATGCAGTCAACATTTGGAAATCTTACGAAGGTCTTCCAATGAAACCTCTTCCTCATCGTCACTTTTCCATAAGATTGATGGCTTGCGAGACTTGATCGAGAGTGTTGAAAATTTGATTCAGCTTCCACTAACACAAGATGCACTTATCCATGAGCATCAAGAACATTGGGTTAATAACCTCTTGGATGGATCCTTAAGGATATTAGATGTGTGTAGTTCAGCCAAAGATGCTGTAATTCATACAAAAGAATGCACAAGGGAACTTCAATCCATCATAAGAAGAAGAGGAGGAGGAACGGAGGTCAGTGCAGAGGCTAAGAAATTCTTGACATCTAGAAAGATTGTGAAAAAGGCCATCTCCAAAGCCTTGACAAATTTGAAAGGAAATACCAAAAATTGCAACATGTTATCTACAAACAAAGACCATCAAACATTGTCTTTGATTAAATTATTACAAGATGTTGAAGTAGCTACACTTTCTACATTTCAAACAATTCTGCAATTTATCTCAGGGACTACACAATCAAAGTCAAACAACTGGGGTTCCATTTCCAAGCTAGTTCATCCCAAAAGAGTTGCTTGCTCACAATTGACAGATGAAAGTGAATTTGCTCAAGTGGATGTAGCATTGCAGTCTTTCATATTTACCAAGACTAGAAAAGTTGAAGGCATCAATGATCTGCAAAACCACTTGGAGAAAACCGAGTCATGCATTCAAGACCTTGAAGAAGGACTTGAGTTTCTGTTTAGGCGTCTTATCAAAATCAGAGTCTCACTTCTTAATATCCTTAACAGTTAGTAGAACTTTTATGGGAATCAAAATTTTGTACTGATATAGATACACTTGTACATGGAAATTATATATGTAAATATATAACAATAATAAAGCGATACTTTTTCTAAATTTCCCGTTCCAGTATCCTCTTAAACCCGATGATTATTTACTAACTTGTATACAGGGCCGGTCCAACCGATACGGAGGCCTAAGGCGAATTTTATATCGAAGGTTTTCATTTATTAATAATAATTTTGTTTTATAAAAACAATACTTTTACTTAAAAGTAAATATTTTACATTTTTAAATTACAAAATTATTTATTTATTAAATATGATAATCAATTTCTTTTATTATTTTAATTAAAATTTTAGATATTTTAATTTTAATTTTAAACTACCTGATTCAAATTTTGTAGACGACATTACTTTAAATAAAATACTAAACATTTTACAAGGAACACAAATATAAAAATATCATAAAAAATAAAACAATTAAATAAATATAAAGAATTTACATTAAAACTGAATAAAAAAATATTCGATAAATAAATTTTAATTGTTTTTCTGCAATGCTTTTTTCTTTCTATCCAAAAGAAAATTGGGGGCACAGACATATCTATGGTGAATTGATGGTGAGAATTTATACAAATTAATCAATAATATAATAATATGAGTAAATAAACAAGAAAACATTTTGTAGATAAATAGCAACACAATATGACTTCACTTGTTATATCTCCCTATTCACAAGACCTTAACAGTCGGGCTCATAATAAAGTGCAGTTAATTTCACTTCATTGTAAAGGAACAAATTAGTACTAATAGTAATGAAAATTGAATGTTATTAATTATTTTTAAACAAGATATCAAGTATAATAGGTAATAAAAAGAAATTTTTTGAGGCCCTAGGCCAATGCCTAGTTAGCCTACCCCTTAGACCGGGCCTGCTTGTATATATATCAAATCATGACAATAGCTTTATGATTTTCTTTGTTTTGGACTTCTATTAATTGATGCTATTTGGTTTTGTTAATTAAAATTTGTTGAACATACATATTGTATAAGGTGTGATAGGCCTAATATTCATGATAGAAGGATACTAAGTTACTAATTATATCGAAGCGTGGTTAGGATTGACTCCAATACTCTATGACTACTTTTTGTTATATCCATGATAGAGATGTGTTCTAGTGGAAGTCTATGTTTCTAAAGAATTTGATTTAAAAGGCCAACATATTTTCTACTAGAATATCTTCAGAGTTATGCTACTTGCAAGATATCAGATTCACCAAAGGAAAAATAGCCACCAACATTGACCAGAACCCGTGCGAGTGGAGAAAATTAAAACTCAAAATTTAGCCCATTGGATTTGTTATTTTGTTAGGTGTTCTAGTTAGTAGTTGATGTTACAGTTGATTGTTGAACCCGTGCTTTAGATATTTGATGTAACAATTGTGTGACTCAATAGAGATTATTATCATACTGTTTGACCAGCAGATTTCCATCACATTCAAAACTGAGTTAACCAAAGAACACTGGTCTCATTGTTTTGTTCAAACTGCCTGATGTTTCCTAATTTTTGAACCACTTGAGTAATTTTTGAACTGTTTTTGCTTGCTAAATATGAGAACATTCTAGCTATTATTAATAGATCTACAAGTAAGTAAATAATCATCCGGTTTAAGAGGATATTGCAACGGGAAAGTAAGAAAAAGTATTGGTTTATTATTGCTATACATTTACTCATATATCTTCATTTACAAGTGTATCTATATCACTACAAAATTTTGATCCTTGTATACATTCAACTAATTGTTGAGGGTATTTAGAAGTGAGACTCTGATTTTAATAAGACGCCTAAACAGAAACTCAAGCCCTTCTTCAAGGTCTTGAATGCATGACTCGGTTTTCTCTAAGTGGCTTTGTAAATCATTGATGCCTTCAACTTTTCTTGTCTTGGTAAATAGGAAAGACTGCAATGCTGCATCCACTTGAGCAAATTCACTCTCATCTGTCAATTGTGAACAAGCAACTCTGTTGGACTGAATTAGCTTGGAAATGGAACCCCATTTGTTTGACTTTGATTGTGTAGCTCCTGAGATAAACTGCAGGATTGTTTGAAATGTAGATAGTGTAGCTACTTCAATATCTTGTAATAGTTTAATCAAAGTCACTGTTTGATGGTCTTTGTTTGTAGATAACATGGTGCAATTTTTGGTATTTCCCTTCAAATTTGTCAAGGCTTTGGCGATGGCCTTTTTCACAACCTTTCTAGATGTCAAGAATTTCTTAGCCTCGGCAGTGACCTCCGCTCCGCCTCCTCTTCTTCTTATGATGGATTGAAGTTCCCTTGTGCACTCTTTTGTATGAATTACAGAATCTTTGGCTGCACTACAAACATCTAAGAGCCTTAAGGATCCATCCAAGAGGTTATTTACCCAATTTTCTTGTTTCTCATGGATAAGTGCATCTTGTGTTAGTGGCAGTTGAATCAAATTTTCAACATACTCGATCAAATCTCGCAAGCCATCGATCTTATGGCAAAGTAAGGATGATGAGGAAGTTTCATTTGAAGACTTTAATAAGGTCTCCAAATGATCATTGCATTTAAGAATGAGTGGGTGTGGTCTAGATGGCAAGCTGATTGAGCGACCGTGGAAATTGGATTTTGTGTTCAAATGGGAAGAAGCTGCCATTTTGTTTTTTTTAAGTGAAGAGAAAGAGAAACTTTGATTTGAATGTTGAATTGAGTATGTTATTTTCCATTGGCATCTTATCAATATATATCTTATCAACATATGGAATCTAATCTTATTTGCATATCAACGAGGCCAACTAATCGAGATTTGAATTCAGACATTATTGCATAAAAGTTAGAGCTGTGTCTCCTCCAAGGAATCTCTCCATATCATACTCCGTGCATTTGCATGATTATAAAATTTTCAACGCAAATGCTTCACCAAAAAACTGTGTTTTAATCATAAACATAATTATCTTCACGTGTGCAATACTGCTGTGATGCTAAAGCAACAACTGCAGTACTGTTAGGCATGTCTCGGTTGAAGGAACATGAATCGCACCAGCCATTTAAACCTATGTTTACATCTGTTGAAATCCTTGATCTACTCATACACATGTATTTCTCCTCATACCGACGCATAATCTGGTAACCATGTTCATTCATGCACTTCCATCACATGAATGCCCCTTGGAGTTCACAATGTGTTAATATTTGAGGTATGAGATGGGAAGCATTGAGCAAACACTTGTGGATTTAAAAATAAAATATATTCTTCTTGTCTCCTCTAGTCTTTTGTATATATAAACTACTATGACCCTCAACTTGTATTATTATAATCTCATCTATCTTTATTTTCTGTAAACAGAAAATAGCATTTGCTGTAGGAAAAAACCTCGAAATTTGCATACTTGTAGCTAGAGCTTATCCTCTCCTCCAGACCCCACAGTATCGCTAGTTGAGTCGAATTAGTAAAGATTCAAGAAGGATTGTGAAGCTTCTTTTTCATTATCTTCAATAACTCACACACTCAACTCGCTTGCAGAATTTGTTGCTGCGTTTGTTAAGTCATTATAGTCTTTGTTGTTGTTTATCACTGTCCCCAATGGACTATCAAAGCAGAGGAAATGGTCAACACTCTCAAAGCTCTTGGGATCCCAAAGAGTATATTGTGTTACAGTTTCTCATAAGATGACTTCCAAGAACCACCCCACCAACGAAGAAACCAACCGAAGAAAAGGAAAATGCAAAATGGATTATGCAACTAACTGTGTCCTATTTTAGTTTCGTTTTTTTCCCTCATTTTTTTCTCTAATCTCTCAATTGTTTTGTTTTTTTTTTCATCTTCACTAATCTCTCGTCTCTTTTATTTTTTTCATTATAATAATTTTTATATTGTTTTATACTACTATTTTTTTTGTCTAATTTAATTTTTACATATTAAGTGAAAAGTTGTTGTCAAAATATGACGAGTTTTGTTGTTATTTGATAGTGTATGAATGTCTAAATACAAATTTTTGTTGTCATCTATATGTGTACGTATGACTCAATAAAATATTTGTAAGAAATCGAACCAACCGAACCGAACCAAACCGCATTGCTTTGGTTTAATTTTGTTTGGTTTCGTAGTAAAACCAAACCGCATGATTTTTTTTCTAGCAGTTCGGATGGATTTTTTCGTCAAAACCGTCAAAACCGCACCGCGAACACCCATATTTATAAGTATCATAACTCTGGTAGAAAAGCTATTGGCCTTTTTAATCAAATTCTTTAGACACATAGACTTCCACTTATTAGGCCTTATACAACACATATGATCAACCGATTTTAATTAACAAAAAGAAAATAGCATCCATCAATACAAGTCTTGTTAATCAGGAATTGATATTATACTTTATTGTAAATTATTTACTACCGATAATAGGTTAGATAAATTAGGCAATAGAATATTTGTCAATATAATTTGTAACTACGTATAATTACGGAGACTATTATATATAGTATGGAATACAATAGAGAAAGACATCAAGCCAATTTTCCTGACATGGTATCAGAAGGTTTCGATCAAACCTGTGAATTCTTTTTGGCTGAACAGCGACACCTCACTAGGTCGCTCTCGAAATCGTTTTTCTTCGTTTCCTTTGTCTCAAAATCGTTTCTTTTATCAATCGAAAGTTTTCGGTTGCTGTCGTTAATTGTTCGGTGATTTACGATTCAGTTTCGATATTCTCGGCGAATTAGTTTTGCTATTAAAAGCGATCCTGTTCTGGCATCTTCGGCGACTCTGTTTGGTGATCGCTGCTCTCGGTGAATGTTCTTTGTTCGATTGCTCGTGATTTTTTTTTGGTTTCACAACTGCTCGTGGTTTGTTTTTTATCGCTTCACTGTTTGTGTTTGTGATTACTAGTTTGATACTATTCAAGTGTTGATAGCTTCATTGTACCTATTTCAAAAAGACTTATTGTACGGTGGAGTGAAGTTATCTTGGGGTTTCACAAAACTTATTTGCTGTACAGTGATTTTTTTTCTATTCTTTAGAGTTAAAGATTAACTGTATCATGGCTATGGAAAATGAAAAGAATTTTTGTGTCCGTTTTACCGGCAAGAATTATTCAACATGGGAATTTCAATTCAAGATGTATGTTAAAGGAAAGGGATTATGGAGTCATCTAGATGATGTTTCTAAGGCACCGACAGAGAAAAATGCTTTAGATGCGTGGGAAACTAAAGATCCTCAAATCATCACTTGGATTCTCAACAGTATTGATCCTCTTATGATCAATAATTTGCGCTCTTTTTCAACTGCTCAAGAAATATGGAATTATTTGAAACGCATTTACAACCAGGACAATTCGGCAAAAGATTTTCAATTGGAGCTAGACATAGCCAACTACAAGAGGTTTTTTAAATACTATTCTGGTTTTTTAAATCTTTGGACAGAACACTCTGCTATTATACATGCTAATGTTCCCAAGACCTCTCTCGCGGCTGTTCAAGAGGTTTACAACACAAGTGGGCGAGATCAACTTCTCATGAAACTTCGTCTTGAATTTGAGGTTGTTAGAGGTGCTTTGCTAAATAGGAATCCCGTTCCTTCTTTGGATACTTGTGTTGGTGAACTTTTCAGGGAAGAACAACGTCTGCTTACTCAAGGAACCATGTCTCATGATGCTGTCAGTTCTGAACCTGTGGCAATTGCATATGCTGCTCAAAGTAGAGGAAAGGTTCGTGATATGCGGCAAGTTCAATGTTTTCTTGTAAACAATTTGGACATCTTGCTCGCAGCTGCAGTAAGAAGTTTTGCAACTATTGCAAACAACAGGGTCATATCATCTCTGACTGTCGCACGCGTCCACCCCGACCAACACAACGTCTAGCCCAGGCATTCCATGCCACTACCAACTCTGCAGTTGGTCCTCTCAGTACTGGTGCATCTAGTGGTGGTGTTCTACAACCTGAAATGATTCAACAAATGGTACTTTCTGCTCTTTCAGCCTTGGGAATTCATGGTAAGTCTTCTAATGTTTCTCAACCGTGGTTTCTTGATTCTGGTGCATCCAACCACATGACGGGCTCCTCTAAATACTTGCATAATTTACATTTTTATAATGGTAATCAGCAAATTCAAATTGCTGATGGTAATAAACTCTCTATCACTGATGTTAGGGACATAAACTCTAACTTTCGTGATGTGCTTGTATCACCCGGACTTACTTCCAACTTATTGTTGGTTGGTCAATTGGTGGATAACAATTGTAATGTTAATTTTTCTCGTGTTGGTTGTCTTGTGCAGGAGCAGGTGTCGGGGAAGGTGATCGTGAAGGGGCCTAAAGTGGGAAGATTGTTTCCACTCCAGTTTATTTCTAATCATATATCTCTTACTTGTAATAATGTTTTGAATTCTTATGAGGATTGACATAGAAAATTAGGTCATCCAAACTCTGTTTTTTTTGTCCCATTTATTTAAAAATGGTTTCTTGGGAAATAAAAATGTTTCTAATGCCTCTATTTCATGTTATGTTTGCAAATTGGCGAAGATTAAAACACTTCCTTTTCCGTCTGGTGCTCACTGTGCTTCCACTTGTTTTGAAATGATTCATAGTGATGTATGGGGCATGTCTCCTGTAGTTTCTCATTCTCACTATAAATATTTTGTCACATTTATTGATGATTATAATTGTTTTGTTTGGATATATTTCCTTCGGTCTAAATCTGAAGTGTTTTCTATGTTTAAGAAATTTTTGACATATGTTGAAACTTAATTTCAAGCAAGTGTTAAAATTTTTCGCTCTGACTCTGGTGGTGAGTACATGTCTCATAAGTTTCAGGAATACCTTCAACAAAAAGGCATCTTGTCTCAACGATCTTGTCCCAATACCCCTCAACAAAATGGTATGGCAGAACATAAGAATCGTCACTTGCTTGATGTAACACGCACCTTGCTTCTCCAAGCTTCTGTACCATCCCGATTTTGGGTGGAGACTCTTTCTACAACTGTCTTCTTGATCAATCGTCTCCTGTCTACGGTTATTGATCTTGATTCTCCTTTCTTTCATCTTTTTAAAATTCATCCTGATTATAATGCTTTACATACTTTTTGGTGTGTGTGTTTTGTTCACTTACCTCCTTTTAAAAGACATAAGCTTGGAGCACATTCTGTTTAATGTGCATTTATGGGATATAGTCACTCTCATAAGGGATTTCTTTTTTATGATGTCACTAACCATCGTTTTCGCATTTCTAGGAATGTGACATTTTTTGATAATCAGATTATGTTTCCTTGTGTTTCTCCTGCCATGAATGATATTATTAGTCTTCCTAAATTTTCTAGTATGCCTCAATCTATAGAACGTTATAAACCATGTCATGTATATGTCAGAAAACACAGGCAGCAGGTTCCCACACCCCTTTCCGACGCTGAACCTCCACCTGATCTTGTACCGGTTGAACCACGGCGTTCTGGACGAATATCTCGAGCACCAGATAGATATTCACCAGACAAGTATGATTCCTCACATACTTCTATGACTGCTACACTCTCTAGCATATTTATTCCTACTTGTTATTCACAGGCTGTCAAAGATGTGCGTTGGATAAAAGCAATGAATGAGGAACTTCAGGCTCTTCAAGAGAACTTCACATGGGATATTGTCTCTTGTCCTACTAATGTCAAACCCATTGGCTGCAAATGGGTGTATTCTGTGAAATTGAATTCTGATGGGTCCCTCAACCGTTTCAAGGCTCGCTTGGTTGCCTTAGGAAACAAGAAGGAATATGGAATTAATTATGATGAGACATTTGCACCGGTTGCCAAAATGACAAATGTCCGCACCATAATATCTATAGATGCTTCTAATGGGTGGCCTCTTCATCAAATGGATGTGAAGAATGCTTTTCTTCATGGTGACCTGAATGAAGATATCTATATGTGTTGAAAGAATAAAGTGGTGTACTTTTCGTTTATATCGTATCCACAGGGATTATTGCGATATCACCGCCGTTCTATAGCCTATTTTGTCTTGAGTTAATGTTACTTTAGTTTCGGATTTGCAAAAGATCATTTAACAATTTTAGTAGCAAAGAGTAAATTTATGAAAGTTCTAAGTTAAAGAAAATGTATCAAGATTTGATTTCATCAACCTAAATTTGTATGTTTCCTTATAAATATATGCCTATGAACTTACTAACGATCAATATAATTACGTATCGACGTCTATATCGTCCGTGTCCGCAACGATATAGCTAGATTTACCGTATTGTTTAACCGACGATTTCTCCACCGTTTAAACAATACAAGTAACGTTTTAAAAACCGATACTTAGTAAACATCAAACGCTAAATCCATGTCTGCAACTTATAGTTTGAAAGATGATTAGTTGGGTCTAGATACAAACATTGATGTCTCAAACATTTATACCATAGAAAAGCTTTAATAAACAAACTAAACTATCTATATTGATCATCACTTGTTCATACACAATATATTTACAAGAAATACATACAAAAGGCTAGGAAGATTACATCTTATCTTGATACAAAAGAGATTTAGCTATCCATGAGAATGGTAGCTTGCTCAAGAAGGAAAGGATGAAGATCAACAAGCATCAAAGGCGATTAATCGACGATCAAAGCTTCGAATCTTCAACTCTTAGTTTGCTACAGTGTTTTGTGCTCTTGGTTCTCTCTCAAAATATCTCTCTATATGGTTTAAAGTGATCTGGCCCATAAACAAATAAACAAAGTTTCGCAGACCGCGCTTAGCGCGGTGTAGCCCGCTAAGCGCGCCATCAAAAATTGCTAAACCGCCCAACTGCGCTAAGCGGGCTCTAGACCTCGCTTAGCGCGGAACTCTCTGCCAGAACTTCCTTCTTTTCTTCAAAACCGCGCTTAGCGGGCTCAACCTCGCTTAGCGCGCTACCTCTTTTCAGCAATCTTTGGCTTTGGTCTTGGAACATCTTCAAAGCCCTTTTTCCATGGTCCAAGCTTCCAATTATCTATAAAAACTACAAAATCCAACACAGATTGCAAAGATAAGAACTATTCAACAATAATATAAATATAAGAATATATATATACCAAATGATAATAAAATACTACTATTAACCACAAAAAGACTTGAGAGTTACCAAAAATTACCTAAGATATTTACACAAATTGGTAACTAACAACTCTCCCCAACTTAAACCTTTGTTTGTCCTCAAACAAAACAAACACAACCAAGAGATTGTTAGAACAAGATTTGTTCTGATCAATTATCTTAGTTTTGATGATAACAATAATATGAATTTTGCTTAAGATAATATGGTACTCTAATCCAATGCAATTTCCTTTTCAGGAAATATATAAAGAGTATGCATAATTCAGCGCTCAGAAGCTTTGTCTCAAAGGGTTCAGCATGCAACATCAGAACATGGTCTGGCAAGACATCAGAAGATGGTCGAAGCAGAATCAGAACATGGGTCTATGGAAGCATCAGAAGAACAAGAGAACAGAAGCACTGAAGTTCTGATGGTATCACGCTCAGAAGCACTTCAAGGTCAGAAGATCAGAAGATGCTATGCACCAAGCTGTTTGACTCTGATGATATTCAAACGTTGTATTCACAAACATCAGATCAGAAGAAAGTACAAGTGGCAAGCTACGCTGACTGACAAAAGGAACGTTAAAAGCTACTAAAGGCTACGTCAGTAGACACAGCGTGAACAAGGCTCGAGGTAGTTGACAAAAGCGTATAACATTAAATGCGATGCTGTACGGAACACGCAAAGCATTAAATGCACTCAACGGTCATCTTCTCCAACGCCTATAAATATGAAGTTCTGATGAGAAGCAAGGTTAAAAAATTCTACATCTATTCTGTGAATATCAACTTGCTGAAACGCTGTTTAAATCAAAACTCAGAATCTTCATCTTCATCAAAGCTCACTACATTGCTGTTGTAATATATTAGTGAGATTAAGCTTAAACGTTAAGAGAAATATCACAGTTTGTGATTATCGCTTTTAAGAAGCAATTGTAATACTCTTAGAATTGATTACATTAAGTTGTAAGGAACTAGAGTGATCGTGTGGATCAGAATACTCTAGGAAGTCTTAGAGGTTATCTAAGCAGGTTGTAACTAGAGTGATCGTGTGGATCAGTATACTCTAGAAAAGTCTTAGAGGGTATCTAAGCAGTTGTTCCTGGAGTGATCAGTGTGTGATCAGAAGACTCTGGAAGACTTAGTTGCTGACTAAGTGGAGAACCATTGTAATCCGTGCGATTAGTGGATTAAATCCTCAGTTGAGGTAAATCATCTCTGCGGGGGTGGACTGGAGTAGTTTAGTTAACAACGAACCAGGATAAAAATAACTGTGCAATTTATTTTTATCTGTCAAGTTTTTAAAGCTACACTTATTCAAACCCCCCCTTTCTAAGTGTTTTTCTATCCTTCAATTGGCATCAGAGCGCCGGTTCTAAGGTGCAAGCACTTAACCGTGTTTAGAAAAGATTCAGGAAGAGAAAAACGCTTCAGTAAAAGATGGTTGATGAAAGTGAAAAGTCTACACCTGCATCTACATCTGGCTCTGCTGAGCAATACAACGGTAACAATGGTTATACTAGACCGCCGGTATTTGATGGTGAAAACTTTGAATACTGGAAAGATAAACTGGAAAGTTACTTTCTTGGTCTAGATGGTGATCTATGGGATCTTCTGATGGATGGTTACAAACATCCAGTAAATGCCAGAGGCGTAAAGCTGACAAGGCAAGAAATGAATGATGATCAGAAAAAGCTTTTCAGGAATCATCATAAATGCAGAACTATTTTGCTGAATGCTATCTCTCATGCTGAGTATGAGAAGATATCTAACAGGGAAACGGCCTATGACATATATGAGTCCTTGAAAATGACTCATGAAGGAAATGCTCAAGTCAAGGAGACTAAAGCTCTAGCCTTAATCCAGAAGTACGAAGCCTTCAAGATGGAGGATGATGAAGACATTGAAAAGATGTTTTCAAGATTTCAAACTCTTACTGCTGGATTGAGAGTTCTTGACAAGGGATACACCAAGGCTGATCATGTAAAGAAGATCATCAGAAGCTTACCCAGAAGATGGGGTCCTATGGTGACTGCATTCAAGATTGCAAAGAATCTGAATGAAGTTTCTCTGGAAGAGCTTATCAGTGCCTTGAGAAGTCATGAAATAGAGCTGGACGCAAATGAGCCTCAAAAGAAAGGTAAGTCTATTGCATTAAAATCCAATATCAAGAAATGCACTAACGCTTTTCAGGCTAGAGAAGAAGATCCTGAAGAATCAGAATCTGAAGAAGAAGATGAACTGTCCCTGATCTCCAGAAGGCTAAATCAACTCTGGAAGACCAAGCAAAGGAAGTTCAGAGGCTTCAGAAGTTCAAAGAAATTTGAACGTGGAGAATCTTCTGATGACAGAAGATTTGACAAGAAGAAGGTCATGTGCTATGAATGCAATGAGCCTGGACACTTCAAGAATGAATGTCCAAATCTTCAGAAGGAAAATCCCAAGAAGAAGTTTCATAAGAAGAAAGGTCTTATGGCAACCTGGGATGAGTCAGAAGATGATTCAGACTCTGAAGATGAGCAGGCCAACTGTGCGCTGATGGCGACAGAAGATGACGGATCAGAATCTACATCAGAATCAGATTCTGAAGAGGTATTTTCTGAACTTACTAGAGATGAGTTAGTTTCCGGTCTAACTGAACTTCTGGAACTCAAGTCTCAGATTAGTCTCAAATACAAAAAGCTGAAAAAGCTATTTGAATTTGAAACAAAGAAGCTTGAGTTGGAGAATTCTGAATTAAAAGAAAAAATTTTAAAATTATCCAATAATGTTGGATCTCCTTCTGATTCAGAAAAATCCACTCCTAGTCTAAACCATATTCTGAAAGAATATGAGTTAAGTTTCAGGAAGTTCTTATCTAGAAGTATTGGCAGAAGTCAGCTAGCTTCTATGATATATGTTGTGTCTGGAAACAAAAGAGTCGGCATTGGTTTTGAAGGTGAAACCCCATACAAACTTGAACCTGTTGATGAAATGAAATTCACATACAAGCCATTGTATGATCAGTTCAAGTATGGCCACTCCCATGATATTAGGCACACTTCACATGCTCAAAGTTTTCACATAACACACACCAAAAGGCATGTGACACAACCTAGGAAATATCATGAAACTCACATTAAAAATTATCATGCTGTTCCTCCTATTGCTTACAATGTTAAACCCAAGTTCAATCAGAACTTGAGAAAATCTAACAAGAAAGGACCCAAGAAAATGTGGGTACCTAAGGATAAGATTATTCCTATTGCAGATATCCTTGACTGCAAAAAGGACAAAGCACAACATGTCATGGTACCTGGACTCTGGATGCTCACGACACATGACAGGAAGAAGGTCTATGTTCCAAGACCTGGTGCTTAAGTCTGGAGGAGAAGTCAAGTTTGGAGGAGATCAGAAGGGCAAGATAATTGGCTCTGGAACTATAAAGTCTGGTAACTCTCCTTCCATTTCTAATGTACTTCTTGTAGAAGGATTAACACATAACCTCTTATCTATCAGTCAATTGAGTGACAATGGTTATGATATAATCTTTAATCAAGAGTCTTGCAAGGCTGTAAATCAGAAGGATGGCTCAATCCTATTTACAAGCAAGAGGAAGAACAACATTTATAAGACAGATCTGCAAGATCTTATGAGTCAGAAGGTGACTTGTCTTATGTCTGTTTCTGAAGAGCAGTGGGTCTGGCACAGAAGATTAGGTCATGCTAGTTTGAGAAAGATTTCTCAGATTAACAAACTGGATCTTGTCAGAGGACTCCCTAATCTGAAATTCAAATCAGATGCTCTTTGTGAAGCATGTCAGAAGGGCAAGTTCTCCAAACCTGCATTCAAGTCCAAGAATGTTGTTTCTACCTCAAGGCCATTAGAACTCTTGCACATTGATCTGTTTGGCCCAGTCAAAACAGCATCTGTCAGAGGGAAGAAATATGGATTAGTCATCGTAGATGATTATAGTCGCTGGACATGGGTAAAATTCTTGAAACACAAGGATGAGTCTCATTCAGTGTTCTTTGATTTCTGCATTCAGATTCAATCTGAAAAAGAGTGTAAAATCATAAAGGTCAGAAGTGATCATGGTGGTGAATTTGAGAACAGATCCTTTGAAGAATTCTTCAAAGAAAATGGTATTGCCCATGATTTCTCTTGTCCTAGAACTCCACAGCAAAATGGGGTTGTAGAACGAAAGAATAGGACTCTGCAAGAAATGGCCAGAACCATGATCAATGAAACCAATATGGCTAAGCATTTCTGGGCAGAAGCAATAAACACTGCATGCTATATTCAGAATAGAATCTCTATCAGACCTATTCTAAATAAGACTCCTTATGAATTGTGGAAGAATAGAAAGCCCAACATTTCATATTTCCATCCTTTTGGATGTGTATGCTTTATTCTGAACACTAAAGATCATCTTGGTAAGTTTGATTCCAAAGCACAAAAATGTTTCCTTCTTGGATATTCTGAACGCTCAAAAGGCTACAGAGTATACAATACTGAAACATTGATTGTAGAAGAATCAATCAATATCAGGTTTGATGATAAGCTTGGTTCTGAAAAACCAAAGCAGTTTGATAATTTTGCAGATTGGGATATTGATATATCAGAAGTTGTTGAGCCAAGAAGCAACGCATCAGAAGCAGAGCTTCTCAGAAGCAAAGAATCTGAAGATCAAGTATCAGCTCCTCTGGAGAATCTAAGCATATCTGAAGAACCATCTGTCAGAAGATCATCCAGACTCATCTCTGGTCATTCAGAAGATGTCATTCTTGGAAAGAAGGATGATCCAATCAGAACAAGAGCATTCCTTAAGAACAATGCAGATTGTCAATTAGGTCTTGTATCTTTGATCGAGCCAACTTCTGTTGATCATGCTCTAGAAGATCCAGACTGGATAATTGCTATGCAAGAAGAACTGAATCAGTTTACAAGGAATGATGTTTGGGATCTTGTTCCTAGACCAGATGGATTCAATATAATCGGTACAAAATGGGTCTTCAGAAACAAGCTCAGTGAGAAAGGTGAAGTGGTAAGGAACAAAGCCAGACTGGTGGCTCAGGGTTATAGTCAGCAAGAAGGGATTGACTATACAGAAACCTTTGCACCAGTGGCCAGGTTAGAATCTATTCGTCTATTAATTTCATTTGCCACTCAACATAACATCACTCTTTATCAAATGGATGTTAAGAGTGCCTTCTTAAATGGTTATATAGATGAAGAAGTTTATGTCCATCAACCTCCTGGTTTTGAAGACTCTATGTCTCCTAATCATGTTTTTAAATTAAAGAAATCATTGTATGGATTGAAACAGGCTCCCAGAGCTTGGTATGAACGCTTAAGTTCTTTCCTTCTGGATAATGGTTTCACTAGAGGAAAAGTGGACACTACCCTCTTTTGTAAAACCTTTAAAAGGGATATTTTAATTTGTCAAATATATGTAGATGATATTATTTTTGGAACATCTAATGCTACACTTGGAAAGGAGTTTGCTGAGTCTATGCAGGCTGAGTTTGAAATGAGCATGATGGGAGAACTCAAGTATTTCCTTGGAATACAAATAAATCAAACATCAGAAGGAACGTATGTTCACCAAACCAAGTATGTGAAGGAACTTCTGAAGAAGTTTAATCTTCTAGACTGCAAAGAAGCCAAAACTCCTATGCATCCAACATGCATCCTAGGTAAGGATGAGGTAAGTAAGAAGGTAGATCAGAAGTTATACAGAGGTATGATTGGATCTCTTCTATATTTGACTGCTTCTAGACCTGACATTCTGTTCAGTGTTTGTTTGTGTGCTAGATTCCAATCAGATCCTAGAGAATCTCATTTAACTGCTGTTAAGAGAATTCTAAGGTATCTGAAAGGTACTACTAATGTTGGTTTAGTTTACAGAAAATCTAAAGAATACAACTTAGTAGGATTCTGCGATGCTGATTATGCTGGAGACAGAATTGAAAGAAAAAGTACTTCAGGAAGTTGCCAATTTCTTGGAAGTCATTTGATCTCTTGGTATAGCAAGAAGCAAGCAACTATTGCTCTATCAACAACAGAAGCAGAATATGTCGCTGCTGCTGGTTGCAGTACACAGATGCTCTGGATGAAGAGTCAGCTAGAAGATTATCAGATATTTGAGAGTAACATTCCTATATTCTGTGATAATACTTCTGCTATATGTTTATCTAAGACTCCTATTCTTCATTCAAAAGCTAAACATATTGAGATTAAACATCATTTCATAAGGGACTATGTTCAGAAGGGTGTTATATCTTTAAACTTTGTTGATACAGACCATCTATGGGCTGATATCTTTACAAAACCCCTGGCTGAAGATAGGTTTAAGTTCATTCTGAAGAACATCAGTATGGATTTATGCCCAGAATGAGAAGATGAGAAGTTCTTACGTATGAGTATCTTCTGAAATGAATGTGAATTTTTTTTTAAATCAGAAGTTCTGATTGAAATCTTTTAGAAATTATGATTCGGTTATTACTAACGTTTCATTGTCTAAGTTGATTCAGAACCTCTTTTAAAGCAAAACAGCTGTAACGTTTTATCTCGGGATGGTAAACCTGTCGTTACTATTCATGGATAAGCGCGCGTGCAGTTGAAGGGACGTCGACCATAGGTAACTGTGCTAGTCACCTCATTTGTCTTTATTATCTCTCCTCACGTCACGTACCATTAAATGCTTTTCATCATTTACTCTCTTTCAGTTTTTCTTTATATTCTTCAAACACTTCTCCTCCCCTCTCATATTTTCTCTATTCACTCTATCTTTTTGCATTCATATCAAACCCTAGCTGTTCATTATCTGCAAATCCATCATGAACTCTTCATCAAGCCCAGGAAACCATGGAAAAGATCAAAACAAAAAGAGGAAAGCTGTTGAAATATTCCAGTGATTTTACATTCCAGTTATTTTATTTGTCGTTTTATTCATCTGAATCTTTTTGATATATTCTTTTTGATGTTATGACAAAAAGGGGGAGAAGATAAATGATAAATGATTTGATTAATCTATCAGTTGCTGGGTAAAGCTCCCACACATTCACTAACAAGAACTGCAAGTTCTATATGGTTTAAGTGTTTTGCAGGTATAAAGAAGTGAAGAGAATCTTCAAAGCAAACACAAGAAGCAAAACCATGGAAACTGAAGCAAGCTGAGTGCTGTCAAGCTTCAGAAATCAGAAGCACTGAAAATAGAATTTAATCCATATCTGTCTATTTGCTTTGACAAAATTCTATTTGCTCTGATACATTGTTTTAGCCTATATGGCTCTGATACATATAATGTGTTCAAATATACATTTTATGTTCTGACTCGTTCATGCTGACTTTTGTCGTTTAGTGTTTGTTCTGTAACATTTCAGGATGTAGAGATGCTCTGATGATGCTCTGGTACATTCAACAATGTTCTGATACAAATCTAGCATGAAGTGATGTTGGTAGAAATTCAAAGCTCTGAAGCTATCCGATGGAAGCAGAAATCAGAAGCTGTGAATGTTCTAAAGATCCAGAAAACTCAAGTTCTGAAGCTGTCCTAGATGGAAGCAAAAGTCAGAAGCTGTGAATGTTCAGAAGATCAAAGAAATTCAAGTTCTGAAGCTGTCCTAGATGGAAGCAGGAATCAGAAGCTGTGAGTGTTCTAGGGATCTAAGGAAATTCTAGTTCTGAAGCTGTCCAATGGAAGCAGAAGTCAGAAGCTATGAATTCTCTAAAGACAGAAGCTTATATGATCGTCTCTACCGAAATAATCAGGGAAGTCTTTTATTAAAGTTCTTCGAGTATTTATTTCAGGGGGAGATTATTTATCTCAGGGGGAGATTGTTAATCTCAGGGGGAGACATATTCATATGCTTATGATATAGCTGTGTAATTTGTCTTTTGCCGTCTGTTCTTTCTGATCGCAAATTCATATCATTTATATATGTTTTTGTCATCATCAAAAAGGGGGAGATTGTTAGAACAAGATTTGTTCTGATCAATTATCTTAGTTTTGATGATAACAATAATATGAATTTTGCTTAAGATAATATGGTACTCTAATCCAATGCAATTTCCTTTTCAGGAAATATATAAAGAGTATGCATAATTCAGCGCTCAGAAGCTTTGTCTCAAAGGGTTCAGCATGCAACATCAGAACATGGTCTGGCAAGACATCAGAAGATGGTCGAAGCAGAATCAGAACATGGGTCTATGGAAGCATCAGAAGAACAAGAGAACAGAAGCACTGAAGTTCTGATGGTATCACGCTCAGAAGCACTTCAAGGTCAGAAGATCAGAAGATGCTATGCACCAAGCTGTTTGACTCTGATGATATTCAAACGTTGTATTCACAAACATCAGATCAGAAGAAAGTACAAGTGGCAAGCTACGCTGACTGACAAAAGGAACGTTAAAAGCTACTAAAGGCTACGTCAGTAGACACAGCGTGAACAAGGCTCGAGGTAGTTGACAAAAGCGTATAACATTAAATGCGATGCTGTACGGAACACGCAAAGCATTAAATGCACTCAACGGTCATCTTCTCCAACGCCTATAAATATGAAGTTCTGATGAGAAGCAAGGTTAAAAAATTCTACATCTATTCTGTGAATATCAACTTGCTGAAACGCTGTTCAAATCAAAACTCAGAATCTTCATCTTCATCAAAGCTCACTACATTGCTGTTGTAATATATTAGTGAGATTAAGCTTAAACGTTAAGAGAAATATCACAGTTTGTGATTATCGCTTTTAAGAAGCAATTGTAATACTCTTAGAATTGATTACATTAAGTTGTAAGGAACTAGAGTGATCGTGTGGATCAGAATACTCTAGGAAGTCTTAGAGGTTATCTAAGCAGGTTGTAACTAGAGTGATCGTGTGGATCAGTATACTCTAGAAAAGTCTTAGAGGGTATCTAAGCAGTTGTTCCTGGAGTGATCAGTGTGTGATCAGAAGACTCTGGAAGACTTAGTTGCTGACTAAGTGGAAAACCATTGTAATCCGTGCGATTAGTGGATTAAATCCTCAGTTGAGGTAAATCATCTCTGCGGGGGTGGACTGGAGTAGTTTAGTTAACAACGAACCAGGATAAAAATAACTGTGCAATTTATTTTTATCTGTCAAGTTTTTAAAGCTACACTTATTCAAACCCCCCCTTTCTAAGTGTTTTTCTATCCTTCAGAGATCACAAGCTAAGACAAGAACAATTGGGTGGTTCAAATTCCATAAGCACACAAGTAACATCTTACCTTTACTAAAATAACACCATGATGCAGATACTAATACTAAATACATATTTGATGTCAACAATTCCTAAAACAAAATAAGTTCAAGATTGAATCACAACCTACACACTTCTCTAGTAAGAGACAAAATTGAGGATCCTAACACTCACACAACAATGCCGCCAACATCCAGAATCAATTATGCATTCATCTACACAACATTTATATAAAAAGCGTAAAAGCAAGAATCACAAAGACTTTAGGGTTGAAACTTGGCTTGGTTAACAAGGAAGTGTCATTTCTCAAGGCAATTGAAACGAAAGGGTCAATTCCTCAGAGAGCATTCAAATCACGATTATATCCACACATCCTTATCAACCGATCACACAATTTTATTGCTCAAGAGTTCATCACTTTAATATAAAAGACACTAGCTATATACAAAGCTCTTTTCTTTTCCTTTTTATTTTTCTGTTTTTTTTTCTTTTTCTCTCTTGAGCAATCATTTATTTTCTTCTCCCCACCAATACAACCAAGATAATTTTTTTATTCTCCCCAACTTGAATATTACCACCACATAATCACGAATGCTCCCTATTCTAAGGCGAAAAGGAATCCATCCTAACCACGTTTCATGGTGCTTTTCAAGGTTAAAAGAAAGTCATCAAGATTCAAATCAAAAATCGGCAATTATAAGGCATGACATGATACCGATTGAATCTTGGCAAAACGGCTCAAAATGGTTAGCAAATACTCACACACTTACCGGGTAGGTTATATTTGGAAGAGAAGTTATACTCGTAATGCGAAACAAAATGCTTTGATCACTTTCATGCTTTACACAATTAAATAAAAACGCAAGATTAAACATAATAAACACGAGTTAAACGCACATTGTTGGTAACCACAAAATAATATATATATATATATATATATGTACAATGGCAAGGCTCCTCACACTAGTTTTAAAACTAAAATGATTCATTATTGAACTATATTTGTTAAAGAAAATATGACATCTAATTTGTACAATTACAAGCATCTAATTCATGGTATATTAAAGAAACGGTAGAAATGTACCTTGTACGTACTAATTTCACATTATATCATCACCGCCCCAATTGGTTGTAAAAGCTTGCTTCATCAAGGAAGCACTTTCACAAGAACAACAACAAACATTTAAACACAATTGCAAAAGTATATAGAAATATAAAGCAATTAAACTAAAAACTTAATAAATTAAAAACCAACACCAAAAGGTCTCAAAATATCCAAAAGGCATAGTAATGCCTAAGATCCAAAATACCTCATCCTTTAGAAGGATGGAACAAAACATAACAATGCTTAAGTCAAAATAAAATAAAATAAAATAAAACTAGCACTAAAAGCATCAACCAAAAAGAACTACTCATCCTCATCCTGGAGATTTTCTTCCACATTCTCATCCTCGCCACCTTCCTCCTCCTCAGGAAATGGACTGACCTCAGGCCAATTAGCATAATCCACCAAGTCTTGGCGAGAACTCCACGGATGAGCCACATGGGGCTCCATCATCTGCAACCTCAGCTGAGACATAGAATCATGCATAAACATTAATGCTCTCTGATGCGCCATATGAAATGCCAAGTTCTCCTCTCTATCAGGATCACTACGACGGCGAGCAGGGCGAGCAGCAGCAACAGGAACAGCAGTCAACCTGGATAAACAATAACGCTCAATAAAAATATCATCAATAAAAGTGTCAATAGACACAAGACCCTCAGAAGGAATCTGCACTCTAGCTTTCTTGCACAGATTCATGATCAAACCCGGGAATATCAACTTGCAGGGAGCACGATCACCATGGTGAGTTCCACTCAAAGGCACCCTCTTCAGCTCATTCACAATAATGCGAGTAATATCAATCGACTCATGCTCTATCATACGAGCAAGCAAAGCAGCAGACTCAGCAGGCAAAGAAGAAGTGTGACTCCTAGGCCTCAAATTATGAAGGACCACTGACATGAGAATCTGAGCATTAGTAGTCAACACTTTTCTAGAGAACTTCTGGGGCTGCCCTGACGGATTAAGATCATAAGAATGCCCACTCATACACAAAACCTCCCTCAGATGCTCCCAATCAAAATTCCCCCGTGCCAATTGTACATGATAACCACACAGCTCACCATCCTCAAAAGGCAATTGAGTTCCAAGAAATTCACGGATAGCCTGACGAGAAAAATCGATTTCCTTACCACGCACCCAAGTTTTGAACTCATAGGACACACCTTCAACCGGAAATTCCTCTTTTGGCACGGCATTAGCATAAAACTCTCTTACAATCTCCAAATGAAACTTAGGTGCAGGCTCACAGAGTTTAAGCCAACCATACTCCTCAAGGGTGTTATAACACCACCCATAGGTTCCCTCAGGATTGATTCTCACAATTCGCTCTGGCCACCATGTCCTAACCTCTAGCTTCTTGTACCTCTCCTCTTGGACATGACTCTTAAAACGGTTTTGATTAAACGGAATAGCCCTAGGTGCTTGGGAAGAACTGCCACCTTCAGTTCCGGTCTTTCGCTTCTTAGAGCCTAAGAATTTTGGTCCCATCTGAAATAATTAAAGAAATGGCAACACAAAAACCAACATGTTAACACAATAAATAACAAAAATAAACAGCCACAGTAAGAATCAAAGCAAAAGATCACTCCCCCTGCATCAAACAAAAACAGGCAGAAGAGGGAGTTTTTCTGAAATCCCCAGACCGCGCTAAGCGGGCTCTACGATTTGCAGAAAAAAATTCCCTGCGAACCAGGGTTGCAGCCAAAAATTTCCAGCACCCAAAATTGATTCTAAACATGTACCAAGTACTAGAAATCAGAATCTACACTAAGTTTTCAACACACAAACCCTAACCACAAAATTTCTATTCCTAATCTACAATTAAACCTAAATATATAAAACAAGCATAAAGAAGTAGCAAAGGAAATGGAGAAATTACCTTGGTGATGATGAAGAAGAAGAAAAAGCAAGGACTTTGATTACTAAGCAACACAAAAATGGAGAAGCAAAGAGAGAAAATACTTAGGAGAGCAAAATGAGGGAAATGAGGCAACAAGACCTCAAAACCCTATTTTCTCCATTCAGAAACGCGCTGGGCTGGGTCAAAAACAAAGGCCCAAAATTGCAAAAAAAAAATTTCCCTGAAAACCAACCCACGCTAAGCGGGGTCTTAAGCGCGCTAAACGCGCAACTCTCTGGAACTAAGGGTTCAAAAACCTTCAAAGCGCGCTAAGCGGGCTAGGAGCGCGCTTAGCGCCTGTGACAGAACTCAGAAAAATTTTTCTTCTACCAGCAAGTGCAACTTTACCGGTAGACTAATTTTGGCTCGACCAGAACGCAAAAAACATAAACGGTAAAAAACACATAAAACAAGCTGAATATTTACAAATTGGGGTGCCTCCCAATAAGCGCTTTGTTTAACGTCGGTCAGCTCGACGGTCAAAGGCAATCAAGGATCACCAAACGATAAAACACAAGTTTCACGGTTAAAATCACTTCCTCGATAAACCTTCAACCTCTGACCATTAACTACCCATTCTTGCTTTGATTTTTGGTCCTCTATCACATTAGCCCCATGGCTTCTAACCTCTTTGACCAAAAATGGTCCGGACCATTTCGACTTCAACTTTCCCGGAAAAAGTCTTAACCGGGAATTAAAGAGTAACACCAATTGTCCTACCTTAAAATCTTTCATTCTAATCTTACTATCATGATAGAATTTGGTCTTTTCTTTGTAGATAGAATTAGACTTGTAGGCATGCATTCTCATTTCTTCCAACTCATGAAGTTGGATTTTTCTTTGGTCACCACACAACTTGTGGTCAAAATTCAAAAGTTTCAAGGCCCAATATGCCTTATGTTCTAGTTCTATGGGAAGGTGACAACTTTTACCATACACCATTTGGAATGGTGTAAGACCGATCGGTGCTTTGAAAGAGGTCCGATACGCCCACAAGGTTTCATCTAATTTCATCGACCAATCCTTCCTAGAGCTAGACACAGTTTTTTCAAGAATTCTCTTAATTTCTCTATTGGTCCTCTCAACTTGCCCATTAGTTTGTGGATGATATGGAGTAGCCACCTTGTGCTTGACTCCATATTGCTCCAACACTTTTTCAAGCGGGGCATTACAGAAATGAGATCCACCATCACTAATTAACACTCTTGGCGTGCCAAACCGCGAAAATATATTTTTCTTCAAAAATTTTATCACGGTCTTACCATCCGCTTTGGGTGAAGCAATCGCTTCCACCCACTTAGACACGTAATCCACAGCTACCAAGATGTATTCATTTGACATAGAGGAAGGGAATGGTCCAACAAAATCAATGCCCCAACAATCAAATACTTCTACTTCTATAATACTTTGGAGGGGCATTTCCTCTCTTTTCCCTATTCCACCAGTTCTTTGACAACTGTCGCATGAGGCAACATGGTGGTAAGCATATTTGAACAAAGTAGGCCACCAAAATCCCGATTGAAGGACTTTTGTGGCCGTCCGTAAACCATTGAAATGACCACCATAAGGCGAATTGTGGCAATGCCACAAAATGCTTTTTGTCTCCTCATCCGCGACACATCTTCTCAAAAGAATGTCACTACTCAACTTAAACAAGTGAGGATCATCCCAAACATAAAAATTAGCATCGTTCAAAAACTTTTTTCTTTGATTCCAAGTTAGATCCTCTGGTATCCAACCAGATGCTTTGTGATTAGCCATATCTGCGAACCAGGGTCTAACTTCTTGTACCATGTACAGTTTTTCATCAGGGAATTCTTCCCTCACTTCTTTTTCATTGTTTGTCACCTCGGTATTCACTAACCGAGATAAATGATCCGCAATCAAATTTTATGTACCTTTCTTATCTCTTACTTCAAGATCAAATTCTTGAAGCAAAAGAATCCACCGAATAAGCCTCTGTTTTGAATCAGGCTTGGTGAGAAGATATTTGATTGCGGCATGATCAGTATAACACACCACTTTAGAACCAATGAGGTAAGAACGAAACTTTTCCAATGCAAATACAATTGCGAGCAATTATTTTTCTGTAGTGGCATAGTTAACCTGTGCTTCATTTAAAACTTTGCTCGCATAATGTATAGCATGAAATTGTTTGTTCTTCCTTTGGCCTAAGACCGCACCAACCGCATAGTCACTAGCATCGCACATGAGTTCAAACTCAAGCGACCAATTAGGAGCGACAATTATGGGTGTGGTGGTCAAATTCTCTTTGAGTTCTAAGAAAGCTTTTAGACATGATTCATCAAAATTAAATTCCATACCTTTGTTGAGAAAATTACTCAAAGGCTTTGCAACCTTGGAGAAATCCTTGATGAATCTTCTATAGAACCCAGCATGTCCCAGAAAGCTCCTTAGGCCTTTCACATTCACCGGAGGGGGAAGCTTTTCAATAACCTCGATTTTTGCCGGATCGACCTCAAGCCCCTTTGAAGATACCTTGTGGCCATGAACAATCCCATCTGTTACCATGAAAGTGCACTTCTCCCAGTTGAGAACCAGATTTGTTTCAATACATCTTTCCATCACCACATCAAGGTTTTTCAAGCACAAGTCAAATGACGACCCGTACACAGAAAAATCATCCATGAACACCTCGATGCTTTTCTCGATCAAATCTGAGAAGATAGCTTGCATGCACCTTTGAAATGTTGCGGGAGCATTACATAGTCCAAATGGCATTCTTCGGTATGCAAAAACGCCAAAAGGACATGTAAAGGCCGTTTTCTCGTGGTCCGCCGGATTCACTGATATTTGATTGTATCCCGAATAACCATCCAAGAAACAATAGAAATTTCTTCCGGCTAACCTTTCTAACATTTGATCCATAAAGGGTAATGGAAAGTGATCTTTTCTTGTTGCTTGGTTCAACCTCCTATAATCAATACACATACGCCACCCGGTCACCGCTCTCGAAGGAATCAACTCGTTCTTCTCATTTCTCAGAACCGTCAATCCACCCTTCTTAGGAACCACATGCACCGGACTCACCCATTCGCTATCGGAGATGGGATAAATCATCCCCGCCTCTAATAACTTCACAACCTCTTTTCTAACAACTTCTTTCATCGTTGGATTTAATCGCCTTTGAGGTTGTGCCACGGGCCGAAAATCATCTTCTAACATAATCTTATGCATACAATAGGCCGGACTAATACCCTTCAAGTCGGATAAAACCCATCCTATTGCTTCTTGATTCTTTGTCAATACTTCCTTCAATCGATGCTCTTCCTTGCTAGACAAACCGTTATTAATGATAATCGGCTTAGTAGAATTGTCACCGAGAAACACGTATTTCAAGTGAGATGGTAACAGATTCAACTCCACCTTTTGCTCTTCAACTTTAGGTTCATCCTTCAACTCTTCAATTTGAGTTTCAAATGGATTCATCTCATCACAAGCCTCTAAATTTCTCAAGCAATCTTCAATTTCTTTCTCTTGATCTTTGGTGAGAACTTCAAGAGCTTCCATTAAAGTCTTCTCAAGAGGATTCGACAAGTGCATTTGATTCTCCACTTTCATAATAGCCCTTTCGGTAGCATCGATTCTAAAACAATCATCATCATCACTCGGATGCTTGATGGCTTCAAAGAGATCAAGACATAACTCTTCATCTTGGTACCTTAATTTCATTAAGCCATCATCAATATCTATCATCATTCGGGCCGTCTTCATAAAAGGCCTTCCTAAGATCAATGGTATATCAGGATCTTCTTCCATGTCTATGACAACAAAATCAACAGGAAACCAAAATTTGTCAACCTTGACAAGCAAGTCTTCCGCAACTCCATGAGGATGAGCTGTGGATTTATCCGCTAATGATAACGTCATTCTAGTCGGCTTCAAGTCATTAATTCCCAACCTTCTCACCATAGACAATGGGATCAAATTAATGCTAGAACCGGTATCCACCAATCCTTTGCCTATTTGAACATTTCCAATAGACACCGGCAAGGTTACCCGTCCAGGATCATTTGATTTAATCGGTGTAGTGCGTTGAATTAACGCATTACAACAAGAGCTCACCGTTACTACCTCCGGATCCAAGAATCTTCTCTTCTTAGTGATGATGTCTTTGATAAACTTAGAGTACATCGGCATTTGCTCTAATGCTTCGGAAAAAGGAACATTGATTTGCAACTTGCTAAAGATGTCCAGGAACCGAGCATAATGCTTTGCATCTTCTTTCTTTGACGGACCGGGAGGGTAAGGTAATTTCTTCACTTGTATAGAATCATCCACCTTCTTCTTCCCCTTCTGTCATACCCCAAAATTTGCCCATACCATTTCCTATATGCAATTTCAAAATCAAGACATAAAATTCCAAATATCTCCAAATGGGCCCATACTTCTTTGATCCAAACATGATTCTAATCTTATTAGAAGACTCATGGCCCAATCCCATGCCATTTTATTATTTATTTATTTATCTTGGTTTTTAATTCATTTTAAAACTCAATTTAATTAATTAAATAATAGAAAATCAAAGATTTGATTTTTAGGTCTATTATGTGATGAGAATATCAGGATAATTAAGTCAGATTCTGTGATTAAAAATATTGGGAAGAGAATATTGAAATTGGACAAAAAAAAATAGAAAGATTGGAGGCATATTTCAATCAATTCTTCACAATTTGCAAAACAAGATTCAAGTAGATTCTATCCACATTTGTTTACCCTAATTCCTGTAACTATAAGTATGCAACTTGGACAACGCATTAGGGGACTTTTTCGGACACGATTTCTGCAGCCAAATACCACAACCGAAGCACCAAAAACTTCAAGAAATCTCAGAATTCGTTTTCCAATTTGTAGGATGATTCAAGGGTTCTTGTTGGTCGATTCACGTTCTTAAAGCACAAGGGAAGCTTCCAGGATTGATTTCGAGTCTCGAAGCATCACAAGTTGCCACCAATAGCTCACGGTTTGATCAAATGTTCTTTAACTCGATTTCGCCTTTTGATGCATTCATGATGTGATTTTATTGCATATTACTGTTTATATTGATGCTGTGCTTGATTCTGGATATTTAATCGCGTTTTTGTGCATGTTTTTTATGGATCTCCATGTTAGGGTTTGTGAGTTATGAGAGAGGGCTTTCTGATTTGATACGAATTAGAGCTTAATAACGGTGCTGTTGGATTTGCGCGGACAGGACGAATCCAAATATGGTTTTTATTTTGATTATCATGCGCTCATGAGTGTGTTCACAGTTAACAGGTGTAATAAACGTGGCCTTTTACACCTAATCCGTGAAAAGCGCTGTAAAAAGCTTTCCTGCAGGTTACAACGAAGAAGACGACGCTGTGGCACTCGCTGATTGGCCCAATTTGAATCCTCCAGCCAGCGCGCGTTTTTCAGGATATGGAACTCTTCGTTTTGTTATATATCACGCGTTCCGCTCCAATAACAGCGAATGAGCCTTGTCCCAGCGGAGAAGCAGTGCGTCCAAGATTTCCTATACTCAAGGGTGTGAGTTCGATCCCCACCTCTAGCAATATTTTGTGAGATTTCTTTGCAGGTTTGCATCCCATGTTCCAGTACACCCAGTCAGACACGCACGCTATGCACCCTCGTTCAGGCACCGTCAGATCTCCATACCATCTGATCCTACGCTCCCAGCATGCAGGTGCATCGTGAACATGGAAAGCCTCGCCACACACAATCCTAAGTTAAGTATTTTTTTTAAATTTTTTTTCATTTGTTATTATATAAACCGATTTTCATCTATACATATACATATATATTGTTTTGTTTTTTTCTTTTCTATAACCTTATATATGTATATATAAAACCTCTTTCATGTTTTTTAATAAATCTTTTATTTTGTTTTATTCATTATAATTATTTTAATTTATTTTATTTTAATTATTAAAATTAGTTTTTTATATGCTTATCTAAAATTCTTTATTAAAATCCTATTTATTTTGAGATTGTTCTCTTTCCCGATTAATTTATTTTCTTTTCCTCGATTTAATTAATTAGGTTGCGAAACCAATAATTAATTAAATCAATTTGTCACTTTATTTAATTTCGTACCCTAATCAGGGTTCACGAAGATCATGCCCTACACTGAATGTTTTCTTTTCTGTGCTTTTTTCAGGGGTAGCAACATGATTTCTCCCTATCACGCGTCTTCAGAAAACCCGAAGTTAAGTAATTTTATTTAGTTTAATTTAAATTATATTTGCTTTATCTTTTAAATTAGGGTTTCATCCTCAAAAGTCAATGGACTCTTCCTACATTCACTTTCCTTTGCCTTTGTCAAACTTTTTCAGGGTTAGCAACAGGATTTTGCCTCCGACTACAAACCATATCAGATCAAATCAAAAGCTAAGTCCAATTTCATACTTATTTTAAATATTCATTCTACTTTATTTTGTTTCTCTCATCAAATTAGGGTCAACCTTAATTGTCGTTGAATTAGCCATACACTCACTGTATTTTATTCTTCTGTCAATTCTCAGATGGTCAGAGTCAATGCTTCAGGCTACCTCCGACTATCAACCTTCGTCAATCGAAGCTAAGTTTCTTTTACCCTTTTTTCTTTTATTGTTATTTTATTGATTAGGGTTAACCATGATTGCTTCTGAACCGATAATGCACTCACTCCCTCTTCTGTTTATTCTTTCTTTTCCAATTTTTCAGGATTTGTCAAATTGCCAAAGCCACGAGTTTGGTAACCCTAAACCCTAACTGTTTAATTATTACTTATGTCAAACCCTATTAAGGGATCCGCTGGTTACAATTTCCCTCCCCCGTATTATTGTTTCTTGCCTTATATTATCTGCGTGGTTAGTAAAATAGGGAGTGGCAACCATGAATTGAATTTAGAATCGCTAATTTACAAGATAATATAATTGAATATAATCACGTGATTGGTGCACACACGCGCGCTTTTGGGTAACCTCTTTGTTGCCTGTTGCCTTGTTGCCTGTTTCCTTGTGTTTTTTTGCAGAATAAGCCAAGTCCCTCGAATACGAGGATACCTCAGCCATGTTGCCTCGATAAAAAGGTCACGACTCTAAATGATGCTGCCTTCGATACACAAATGACCTCGACCCTCGGAAGTTGCCTACGGAAAAAGGCTGAGGTATTTTCTGGCTGCCTACGAATAAGGCTTATTCTGATCCTTACCTTAGACTACCTGCCCTCCTATGGCATGGGACAGTCTTATGGCAAAGGATGTTTCTATGACCCTTCAACCTCCAAACGAAAGGCTTCCTGCCCTCTTATGGCAAGGATAGACTCTTTCATTCTGAAAGGCTAAAAAGAGACCTATCATCTGAGTTTAAGGTAATTGCTCCTAATTGCCTTGCAATGCTCAAACTTTCATTATATTCTTTCTCATAATTTTTCAAAAGGGCTACGCTCATTTACGAGTTAAAGTCCCTATCTCTTTCATCTACTTTTTCTAAAAAACAAACGAGCAAGCAAAGCAATTAAGAGCCCATGGAAAACCATGGATGCAAAGGGTGCCTTACACCTTCCCTTTGCATAAATTACCCCCCGAACTTAGATTTCTTTAAAAAGGTTTTTTTTCTGTTTCTTTTTGCCTTTCCAAACCTGTTTGGATAAAATAAAAGTCGGTGGCGACTCTTGCTTACCGCGACATTTCGATCGATAAAAAGTCAGTTCACCGTATTACACCTTCTCACTCACACTCAATTTTTTCTCTCTTTTTCTACAACTTTCTCAAGAGTTTCTTTTTCCAATAATTATTTCTCTTTCTCATTTTCAACTAAATCACCCTAAACATTTTTTTCTACTTCAATCTTCCTATTTTTTTCACTTTCAACAATTTCTTCCTCAACTATCTCTCCTTGTAACTCGGTGAACTGACTTTTTATAATCGAAAATGTGCGGATAGCAAGAGTCGCCACCGACTTTTATTTTATCCAAATTAAATCAGAAAGGCTAAAAGAAACAGAAAAAACCTTTTAAAGAAAACTGAGTTCGGGGGGTAATTATGCAAAGGGAAGGTGTAAGGCACCCTTTGCATCCATGGTTTTCCATGGGCTCTTAATTGCTTTGCTCTTTTTGTTTCAGAAATGTAGAAGAAAAAGAATAGGGACTTTAGCTCGTAAATGAGCGTAGCCCTTTTGAAGGTTTATGAGAAAGAATATGAAAAATAGTTTTAGCCAGAGCAAGGCAGTTAAGAGCAATTACCTTAAACTTATATGATAGGTCTCTTTTAGCCTTTCAGGAGGAAAGGGTCTATCATTGCCATAAGAGGGCAGGAAGCCTTTCATTTGGAGGTTGAAGGGTCGTCGAAGCATCCTTTGCCATAAGACTGTCCCATGCCATAGAAGGGCAGGTAGTCTAAGGTAAGGATCAGAATAAGCCTTATTCGTAGGCAACCAGAAGATACCTCAGCCTTTTCATAGGCAACTTCCGAGGGTCGAGGTCATATTTGTGTATCGAAGGCAGCATCATTTAGGGTCGTATGACCTTTATTTATCGAGGCAGCATGGCTGAGGTATCCTCGTATTCGAGGGACATGGCTTATTCTGCAAAAAACACAAAGGCAACAGGCAACAGGCAACAAGGCAACAGAGAGGCTACCCCAAAAGAGTGCGTGTGTGCAACAATCACGTGGTTAATTCGAAGTATATTATCTTATAGTTTAATGACTCTAAGTTGATTCAAAGTTGCACGCCCTAATATTACTAACCACACAGTTTATTATAAAGCAGTAACAATAGCAATAAAGGGAAGGGGAAAATGAAACCAGCGGATCCCAATAGGGTTTGACATAAGTAATAATAAAACAGAAAAGATTTAGGGTTACCAATGACGTAGCTTTGGCATTTGACAAACCCTGAAAAGGTGGGAAAAATGGCAAACAAAAACAGGGTGAGTGCGTTATCAGTTCAGAGGCAAATGCTATTAACTCTAAAAAATAAAGATATAAAGAAAATTAAAATAAGCAAAATAAATAGACACTTAGCTTCGAATTTGATCTGATATGGTTGGCGGGAAGCCTCAGGGTTAACCCTGAAAAAGGCAAAGGCAGAAAGTATGAAGGCGAGACAAACCCTAGCTTTTAAAAGAAAACAAAATAGACTTTAATTTTAAATGAATACTTAGCTTCGTGTTGGGCGAGGCGCGTAGTCGGAAGGCGCTTGAAAAGTCGACCCTGAAAAAAGCATGGAAAAGAAATACATCAGTGTAGGGCAGATTCTTGTAAACCCTAATTAGGGTACGAATTTAAATAAGAAAATGCAAACGATTTAATTAATTATTGGTCTTGCGACCTAATTAATTAAATCGGGATAAGAAAATTAAATCAAGAGTAAAAATAATTTTTATGGGATTTTTTTGGAATTTAAATAAAATAATTATGATTTTTAAAGATTTAAATGTAATTTAAAATAAGTAAATAAAGTGATTAAATAAATATTAATAAAAGGAAAACAAGTATATATGAATTTAGTAATTTAAATAAATAAATAAATTAAATAATAAAATAAACATATAAAAGATCTTTATAAAAATTTTATATAATTTTTATATAGTTTTTATACATAAAAATAAATTTAATTGAAAAAAACAAAGTATATATATATTAAAACAAAAAATAAAAAGGCTGTATAATTAAAATTAAAAAAAATTCAAAAAAACTCAACTTCTGATCCGGTGTGACTGCGCGCGCGTGACTATGATGGATCTGCGCCCTTCAGATGCGTTGGATTGAATGGGATGGTGATCTGATGGATGGCAGGTGGAGGCGCATCGCATACGCGTGGATCATGACGCACCTGATCCCTTTTTGAACAAAACTTCTGCGCGCCACTCGCCCAACTAATAGCACGATGACACGCGGTCATCTTCATCATTGGGAAGTTGCAGAAAGCCTTTTACAGCGCTTCTTTTGGCAACGCTATAAAAGGTCAAAACCTTTTACACCTGCAGTTTTACGAATACGGGCAAACAAGCATGGAATTTTGTCGCGAGGCCACCATTGAACTCGTCCAAATCTCGTGAACTCAATTATGGCCTTAATTTATCTTAACAGTACCTGTATAGAAAAACCCTAAACGAAACCACAAAACCCTAACAATGGCTAATCTTGATTCTACCGGTTAAACACGAATTAAACAACCCAGAAACCATCACAATATCATAGAGATCATAAATATGCAATCAATTTGTATGTAATATGCTTAAAACATAGAATTCGAAGCAAGTCTTTTAGAGATCAAACTGTGGCTTCTAGGTGACGGTTCTGGACGTGCTGATGTCGTGCAATTGTTCCAATAGGTTCAGAATACTTCAGTGAATCTTCTTGGATGCTTGTAATGGCCTGAATCACACTCTAACTCCAAAATCGTTCTTGACTTGTTCTTGAAGTTTTAAGAATAAAACTATGGCTCTAGGAGGCAGACAATCGTTCCCTAATGCTCTGAATGAGTTCTCCACTTATAGTAGTGCAAATTAGGTTAACAAATTTGCCTTGAATCTTTTTAAATCTTTGTTTGCCATTTAAGAAAATTTGATTGAAAATTTTGTAAAATATATTTCTAAATTTGTCCAAACTCAATCTTTTCTTCACACACTTGCTTTGCACGAATTTGTAGTGTTTATTGGGTATTTTGATGATTAATGATGATTGAAATTTGGAGGAAAATCAAATCTTTGATTTTTTCTTTGAATTTTTTATTTATGTTAATTTTTAAATGAATAAAAATCCATATAAAATTAAATAAATGTTAAAATTCGTGGCATTTGAACTTGGGGCCTTGGGTAACTTGTGGATCAAGCTTGGATCATAATAACTTGGGCCTCTTTGTAAAAATCTTCAAATTCTTTCACATTTTTCCCTCCAAAATAGCTCAACTTTGACAAAGCCTATCTCTCTCAATTTTTGAGATATGGAAGTGTTCTAGGACTTTTTAGAAACCTTAGAGAGTCCTCTAACCAGTGTCTTTGGTCTCATATCAAAATTATTTTCCATGCTAATTTTATGTCCTTTTGAAAAAAGTGTCTTTTTGTTGACTTTTGAAAAGGACCTATAATGTTTTGGTCCATATCTCTCAAATGAAGCATTTTTAGACTTGGCATGTGAGACACAATTTTTTAGAGAATCAAATTTCCTTCAAAATGAGCTTTGAATGGAAAATTTTGGATGTTCCATGTGAGAGTTATGATTGGTCAAAGTTCAGTTGACTTTTCCTATACAAAACCCTAATTTAGAAACTTCTTGATTTGTTGATTTTTGTTCTTTCCTTGATGAACCATGATCAATTCTTGATCAAATGGTGAATGATACTTCAATATGAGGATCTTGACAAAAAATCAGGAGTTTTGACTTTGTTTTGGCCATAGTTGACTTTTAGGTTAACTTAGTTGACTGTTGACTTTCTGAACAATAAAGTGACCAATTCTTTGAAATGAGCCTTGATACTTGTCATAGGGATAATGTGAGATGTGTTGAGCCATATGAGATGCTTTGGAGTCATTGATTCAGTGATTTTCCTTTGAATGAACCAAACCCTTAATTCAGAGCCTTTGTATGGGAGAGAGTGTCTATGAGCTTTATGTACTGATTTGTATTGGAATGAGGAAAAATGTATGGGCAAATTTTGGGGTATGACAGCTGCCCCTGTTCAATTGTCTTAAACCTGAAGATGTAGAGTGGTTTGTATGCCAGTCGGTATCTGAAGGTGGAAGATGATTGAACACTAGAATACCAAGAAATTTGCCTTTGTCGGGGATGGGCTTGAGGATGCCATCCAGTAAATCATGTATTTATGTTTGGAGTGCTTGAGAAGTAGTTGTTTGATCGTTGATCGTTACAGAACTGCTTTTAGATTTTGAAAAGTTGACTGTTTAAGGAACCGTCTGAGATATCGACCTAAATCTGAAGGTAGATTGTTAAGGAACCGTCCAAGGTATCGACTTAACTTCAAAGGTAGATCATCAAGGAACCGTCCAAGGTGTCGATTTAGATCTAAAGGCAGATTGTTAAGGAACCGTCCAAGGCATCGACTTAACTCTAAAGGTGGATCATTAAGGAACCGTCCAAGGTATCGACTTAACTCCAAAGGTAGATCATTAAGGAACCGTCCAAGGTATCGACTTAGATCTGAAGGTAGATTGTTAAGTAACCGTCCAAGGTATCGACTTAACTTTGAAGGTGGATCATTAAGGAACCATCCAAGGTATCGACTTAACTCCAAAGGTAGACCATTAAGGAACCGTCCAAGGTATCGACTTAGATCTGAAGGTAGATTGTTAAGGAACCGTCCAAGGTATCGACTTAACTCTGAAGGTGGATCATTAAGGAACCGTCCAAGGTATCGACTTAACTCCAAAGGTGGATCATTAAGGAACCGTCCAAGGTATCGACTTAACTCCAAAGGTAGATCATTAAGGAACCGTCCAAGGTATCGACTTAGATCTGAAAGGTTTTGAAAATGTTTATTTGACAGCAGCAGTAACCTGAAAAGGGTAAAGTTAGTTTTTTTATGCCATGTCATGATGCATGTAATGCGTTTATGTGACGGGATTCTCAAAATAAATGAGAACCTTGCACGTTATGTACGCACTTGTCGCGATGCATTTATGTATTATGTATGAATATGTATGCACTTGTATGAATATGTTTATGTCATGTGATATGTGAATATGATTTATGTTGTCTTGATTGAGAAAATAAATCTCTGTATCCTTGTGATTTTATTGTCCGATCTTGTCTTGAAGATGCTCAGCTGGGGATTTATGATTTCTGCTTGGGGACGATCAGTAACTTGATGTTCCCTGACTGGGGATAAAGACATTAATAAACCATGTTGGTGAAGAGCAAAGTGTTGGAGAAATGACAGTGTTGAAGATGTAAACTTTGTTGGGGATCCATATCTTTGTCGGGACGAGAACTTTTGAAGATATCTTCTTAATGATTACTCTGTGGGGATATGATCTTATGAACCTGCCTCTGTGGGGAGATGTGGGTGTCTTGAAAGTTGCCCCCAGTATCATAGTAACTAACTACTTGATTCAGGACATGCCACTGAGTATTGATCAAGATATTGAACTGGACTTGCATAGATTTGCCCCCGTTAGCAGGAGCTTTGGAAAGATTCGCCTCGCGAGGACCTTATGAGATGTTCACTATGGGCGATATGCCCCCAGTAATCATAGGCTCATGACAATGTCTCACGTTGATTGGGGAGTAGCTTTAGATATACTTGGATGCATGCCCCTGATTGTTCGAGCATCCATGAGAGATTCTCGGAATCTTGACTTGATTGCCCCAGATTGATTGGACAAACATGTTATGCCCCTTGTATACGTAAGAGACATGACTTCTTGGAGTAATATTGTCTGTCGGGATAACTTTCATTCATTAGTTGTACCCTGTGCAAATTCTTTCTGTTGCTAACATTTGAAATTATGTAGCAGAATATGTTTAATAATGAATTCATGAGATGCAATGCATACGTCTGTCTTGAGTTTTTTTTTTTGGAAAACGTTAAAACACGAGACGTAAAAACATGATATTTGTAAAAAACATGATATTTGTAACAACGTGATATTTGTAAAAAGGAAATATCAACTCAGCATTTTTGGTAAACCTTATGGAGTCAGGATACCTTTTTGGTGACAGTATGCTTTCGAACTAACCATGCTTCAATTAGGACTTTCAAGGGTTGTAACGTGGCTTGGTTCACGGTTTAAGAAGCAAAGGATAAAGGCTCAAAGTTTATTTATAACCACCCCTCTTCGTGATGATCTTCAGTCCTAAACTCAGTTAATCCAACTTATGCATTCAGGTTCCAAGAGATTTCTGGATTTGCACCTTTGATAATGATGATGGTTCACAAACAAAGAGAACTTTTGAGATGGCAGTCACTTATTCCTTTTGGTAGTCACAGCTTTGAGTTGTTCAAGAATTTATTGACTTCTTTTTTCATCTTTTTGATATCCCTAACTTTTGCCTGAACTGTCTCTTTTGAGCTTACAGTCAGCGGGACGCCTTGATTTTTTCCTAAGTCTTCTTTTTGATTTTTGACTTAGCAGGCTTTTCTTCGTATATATGTTTTTTCCATTTCTTTCTTTCTTTTTTTTTTGAAAGATATTGACTGCCTTGTTTGATGATTGATGAACCGTCATTGTCTTTTGATTGACATCTCCAACACTTCTTTGATGTGTGCGGATGAACGCTTGCGATTGAAACCTTTGTTGAAAGGTGTACTGAATGATTCTCTTAAAATAGAATGCACAACCAAATTAACTGAGAACTACCCTGCCCCAGGTTATGATCAAGGGTTTTAATTAGTACAAGAAAGAAACTTCTACTTCTTAGGCTCAAAGGGGTTGACGAGGAATTAACATCCTTATATCTCTACTGTTTAGGAATTGAAACAATGCCTGTACATCGTCAGCATAGTCTGTTCAAAAGCATATTGTATGAGGTTGCGGTATCGTTTTCGTCATCCTCCCTTAAAAGGTACACAGCTTTAGCAGGAGTTGAATATCACAAAACATATGCAAAGTAAAGACATAATTTAAAATGAGTAATAGCGAAATAATTAATTCAAGACAAACATATGCAATGCACTGATGATGATTATTAAAATATATAATGTCTATCATAATTCAAGTGTTTAAACCAATAGAATAGAAATTGCAAATGAAAGTAAAGCTAATGATTAAAATTTCATCCTTCTAGCCATCCATAGCATTAGCAATCTTGTTGTGATTAGGCATGGGAGCAGTGATCACATTAGGAGTTGCAGGGGGGTCGAATTCAATTTCGCCAGCGTCGATCATATCTTGGATCTTGTTCTTCAACGGCCAACAATTCTCTGTGTCATGTCCAGGACTATTAGAATGATATGCACACCTCGCATTGGGCTTGTAACTAGGAGCGGAGGTGTTAGGATTCTTAGGAGGATCCCTCAGGGTGATCAAATTTTCCTTTAGCAGATGTTTTAAAGCTTGAGCTAGCGACATATTGATCTTTGTGAATTGACGTCTGGGTGTATCTTGTTTGTTTTGACGACCTTGTTGAGGCGTCGGTGTGGAGCTCAGAATTGCCCCAATAGATTGATCATGATTTATCCTTTTCTGCCCATACACAGCATTGGAATCTGACCTCCCATTGAAATGCTTCTTTGTAGTGCTTGAGGATGTAGCCACTTGAATCTTACCACTTCGAATGCCACTCTCGACACGTTCCCCAATCAGTATGAGTTCAGTGAATCCAGATGATGAACTTCCCAACAAATGACTATAGAAAGGACCAGTCAGTGTACTCATAAACATATCGACCAATTCTCTGTCGGCTAATGAGGGTTTGACTCTTCCAGCTAGATCTTTCCATTTCTGAGCATACTCCTTGAAACTTTCCTCGGGTCCCATAGACATGCTTTGTAGTTGCATGCGAGTTGGTGCAAGATCGGAATTGTATCGATATTGTTGGTAGAAAGTACCCATCAAATCCTCCCAGGTACGGATATTAGCACTTTCCAATTGATAGTACCATTCGAGTTGAGTTCCAAATAAGCTTTCTTGGAAGAAGTGGATCCATAGCTTCTTATCGGTAGTATGAGCTTGAATCTTTCTTACATAGGAGCTCAAGTGCAGTTTAGGACAAGAGACTCCATCGTATTTTGCAAAAGTTGGAATCTTGAATTTCGGAGGTATAACAACTCCAGAGACGAGTCCTAGATCTTCAAAATCCAGTCCAGGTACCTTCTGAATTTCTATGCCTTTCATACGTTCCTCCAGCAACTTATATTTGTCATCAGGATGTTCATCCTCATGGTGGTAGTCCTCTTCTTCTTCAGAGGGTTTGGCAGAATCATGGTTACTTTTTGCCTCAGTTTTGATACTAGCATCATCATCTTGCTCATCTTCGTCACTGTCTTCAGAGGTTTCAGCATCTCTGAGTTGCAAGATTGGTCTAAGCTTTTTCACCTTAGTCTTCTTACCCTTCTTCTTCTTCTTTTTAGTCAGCATGGCTTTCAGCTCTTCTTGCCCCTTGGAAAAATTCAGAATTAAGGCTTGCAACTCAGTGTTTTGAGCTTGGAGATCCTTAACTGATTGTTCGAGATCCATGATGCTGAAATAAACAGCGAGGAAGGATGAGAAACCCATCATAGGAAACCTGTTATGCGATGTTATGAATGCAAATGAAATGTTTTCAAGGATCTTTAGGTATTTAGTTAGCAACATTAGAATATGATTTGGTCGTGTCTTTGTCTGAAGAAATCTGGCTTTCGTCTTTGAACGTCTTTCTTTGAGAATCAAGCTCACCATATCGAGTGGGTCATCGCCTCTGATTCGGGATACTTCTGAATTTGAAAGGTACATGGCTAGAGGAAAATAAATCCTCTTGCCCCTTGATAGGTACTGAGTCTTTGAATTGGTAGGTGTGTGGCCAGAGGAAAATAAATCCTCTTGCCCCTAGATAGGAATTCAGTCCTTGATAAGAGCACCTGAAATTATGCGCCCTAAATTCCTAAGATCCTTGAAAGGGTTAGTTAATCATGTTATGCTTATGATGTCATGATGTCATGATGTTATGCGAATGAAGTTTGTTAGGCATAGTGTGAGATTGTAAGGAGAAACAAGTCCTTTTAACAAAACCTGCAAGGAAACGACGGTTAGTAACAAACACAATCAAGTCACGCAAGTCACACAATTTTTGGCTTAAGGCTTGCATGGAGTCTGATCAGGTGTCCTTCCCCAGGGTATTTCTATGGATAAGGAGTTTTCCGCAACGGGTTCTACCAAGTGACTCAGAATTGTCAGCCCCCTCTAAAGCACCCTCGAACATGGTACATGCATACCAAGCAATGATACTTTAGGAAGAAACCTATCTGAGCTGTAGTATCGGGTAGCAACCATAACTTGGCATGCACCAAGAATAGCCCTCCCACTACGTTCCTAAAAGTCAGGATGGGTTAAAGGTGACTAAAGGTCCTTGAGCTCCGACGCACCCAAAGATACATGCATAAACCTCTCTCATGCAAAAGAGGTACACAATAACCAGTGGAGGCCTAACTCAAGCGTGAACTTCATTTTGACCAACCCCAAGCATGCACAAGGGGGGTCTCCATGACTATGCCACTCCTAATCTTAAGTGTTCTTGAATTCGGGAATAGGATTCGTCCTTCAATTTTCCCAAAACAGCCCTAAAAAAATAAAACAAGCAAAACAAACAATAGAAAACATTTAAAGTGAATCCTAAACTTTTAAGGTAACCCCTCTTTTATCGAATTTTTATCCCCAACAGAGTCGCCAGTTCTGTAACTCGGTGAACTGACTTTTTATAATCGAAAATGTGCGGATAGCAAGAGTCGCCACCGACTTTTATTTTATCCAAATTAAATCAGAAAGGCTAAAAGAAACAGAAAAAAACCTTTTAAAGAAAACTGAGTTCGGGGGGTAATTATGCAAAGGGAAGGTGTAAGGCACCCTTTGCATCCATGGTTTTCCATGGGCTCTTAAATGCTTTGCTCTTTTTGTTTCAGAAATGTAGAAGAAAAAGAATAGGGACTTTAGCTCGTAAATGAGCGTAGCCCTTTTGAAGGTTTATGAGAAAGAATATGAAAAATAGTTTTAGCCAGAGCAAGGCAGTTAAGAGCAATTACCTTAAACTTATATGATAGGTCTCTTTTAGCCTTTCAGGAGGAAAGGGTCTATCCTTGCCATAAGAGGGCAGGAAGCCTTTCATTTGGAGGTTAAAGGGTCGTCGAAGCATCCTTTGCCATAAGACTGTCCCATGCCATAGAAGGGCAGGTAGTCTAAGGTAAGGATCAGAATAAGCCTTATTCGTAGGCAACCAGAAGATACCTCAGCCTTTTCGTAGGCAACTTCCGAGGGTCGAGGTCATATTTGTATATCGAAGGCAACATCATTTAGGGTCGTATGACCTTTATTTATCGAGGAAGCATGGCTGAGGTATCCTCGTATTCGAGGGACATGGCTTATTCTGCAAAAAACACAAAGGCAACAGGCAACAGGAAACAAGGCAACAGAGAGGCTACCCCAAAAGAGTGCGTGTGTGCAACAATCACGTGGTTAATTCGAAGTATATTATCTTATAGTTTAATGACTCTAAGTTGATTCAAAGTTGCACGCCCTAATATTACTAACCACACAGTTTATTATAAAGCAGTAACAATAGCAATATAGGGAAGGGGAAAATGAAACCAGCGGATCCCAATAGGGTTTGACATAAGTAATAATAAAACAGAAAAGATTTAGGGTTACCAATGACGTAGCTTTGGCATTTGACAAACCCTGAAAAGGTGGGAAAAATGGAAAACAAAAACAGGGTGAGTGCGTTATCAGTTCAGAGGCAAATGCTATTAACTCTAAAAAATAAAGATATAAAGAAAATTAAAATAAGCAAAATAAATAGACACTTAGCTGCGAATTTGATCTGATATGGTTGGCGGGAAGCCTCAGGGTTAACCCTGAAAAAGGCAAAGGCAGAAAGTATGAAGGCGAGACAAACCCTAGCTTTTAAAAGAAAACAAAATAGACTTTAATTTTAAATGAATACTTAGCTTCGTGTTGGGCGAGGCGCGTAGTCGGAAGGCGCTTGAAAAGTCGACCCTGAAAAAAGCATGGAAAAGAAATACATCAGTGTAGGGCAGATTCTTGTAAACCCTAATTAGGGTACGAATTTAAATAAGAAAATGCAAACGATTTAATTAATTATTGGTCTTGCGACCTAATTAATTAAATCGGGATAAGAAAATTAAATCAAGAGTAAAAATAATTTTTATGGGATTTTTTTGGAATTTAAATAAAATAATTATGATTTTTAAAGATTTAAATGTAAATTAAAATAAGTAAATAAAGTGATTAAATAAATATTAATAAAAGGAAAACAAGTATATATGAATTTAGTAATTTAAATAAATAAATAAATTAAATAATAAAATAAACATATAAAAGATCTTTATAAAATTTTTATATAATTTTTATATAGTTTTTATACATAAAAATAAATTTAATTGAAAAAAACAAAGTATATATATATATTAAAACAAAAAATAAAAAGGCTGTATAATTAAAATTAAAAAAATTCAAAAAAACTCAACTTCTGATCTGGTGTGACTGCGCGCGCGTGACTTTGATGGATCTGCGCCCTTCAGATGCGTTGGATTGAATGGGATGGTGATCTGATGGATGGCAGGTGGAGGCGCATCGCATACGCGTGGATCATGACGCACCTGATCCCTTTTTGAACAAAACTTCTGCGCGCCACTCGCCCAACCAATAGCACGATGACACGCGGTCATCTTCATCCTTGGGAAGTTGCAGAAAGCCTTTTACAGCGCCTCTTTTGGCAACGCTATAAAAGGTCAAAACCTTTTACACCTGCAGTTTTACGAATACGGGCAAACAAGCATGGAATTTTGTCGCGAGGCCACCATTGAACTCGTCCAAATCTCGTGAACTCAATTATGGCCTTAATTTATCTTAACAGTACCTGTATAGAAAAACCTAAACGAAACCACAAAACCCTAACAATGGCTAATCTTGATTCTACCGGTAAAACACGAATTAAACAACCCAGAAACCATCACAATATCATAGAGATCATAAATATGCAATCAATTTGTATGTAATATGCTTAAAACATAGACTTCGAAGCAAGTCTTTTAAAGATCAAACCGTGGCTTTTAGGTGACGGTTCTGGACGTGCTGATGTCGTGCAATTGTTCCAATAGGTTCAGAATACTTCAGTGAATCTTCTTGGATGCTTGTAATAGCCTGAATCACACTCTAACTCCAAAATCATTCTTGACTTGTTTTTGAAGTTTTAAGAATAAAACTATGGCTCTAGGAGGCAGACAATCGTCCCCTAATGCTCTGAATGAGTTCTCCACTTATAGTAGTGCAAATTAGGTTAACAAATTTGCCTTGAATCTTTTTAAATCTTTGTTTGCCATTTAAGAAAATTTGATTGAAAATTTTGGAAAATATATTTCTAAATTTGTCCAAACTCAATCTTTTCTTCACACACTTGCTTTGCACGAATTTGTAGTGTTTATTGGGTATTTTGATGATTAATGATGATTGAAATTTGGAGGAAAATCAAATCTTTGATTTTTTCTTTGAATTTTTTATTTATGTTAATTTTTAAATGAATAAAAATCCATATAAAATTAAATAAATGTTAAAATTCGTGGCATTTGAACTTGGGGCCTTGGGTAACTTGTGGATCAAGCTTGGATCATAATAACTTGGGCCTCTTTGTAAAAATCTTCAAATTCTTTCACATTTTTCCCTCCAAAATAGCTCAACTTTGACAAAGCCTATCTCTCTCAATTTTTGAGATATGGAAGTGTTCTAGGACTTTTTAGAAACCTTAGAGAGTCCTCTAACCAGTGTCTTTGGTCTCATATCAAAATTATTTTCCATGCTAATTTTATGTCCTTTTGAAAAAAGTGTCTTTTTGTTGACTTTTGAAAAGGACCTATAATGTTTTGGTCCATATCTCTCAAATGAAGCATTTTTAGACTTAGCATGTGAGACACAATTTTTTAGAGAATCAAATTTCCTTCAAAATGAGCTTTGAATGGAAAATTTTGGATGTTCCATGTGAGAGTTATGATTGGTCAAAGTTCAGTTGACTTTTCCTATACAAAACCCTAATTTAGAAACTTCTTGATTTATTGATTTTTGTTCTTTCCTTGATGAACCATGATCAATTCTTGATCAAATGGTGAATGATACTTCAATATGAGGATCTTGACAAAAAATCAGGAGTTTTGACTTTGTTTTGGCCATAGTTGACTTTTAGGTTAACTTAGTTGACTGTTGACTTTCTGAACAACTGAGTGACCAATTCTTTGAAATGAGCCTTGATACTTGTCATAGGGATAATGTGAGATGTGTTGAGCCATATGAGATGCTTTGGAGTCATTGATTCAGTGATTTTCCTTTGAATGAACCAAACCCTTAATTCAGAGCCTTTGTATGGGAGAGAGTGTCTATGAGCTTTATGTACTGATTTGTATTGGAATGAGGAAAATGTATGGGCAAATTTTGGGGTATAACACTCCTACACCCATATCAATATTTCTACCGCTACGAGTTAGAATTGACTTACAATGCTCACGAGGATTTTCTTGTGTAGTAGCCGGAAAAGGACCTTTGTTTTGATCGGCAAGTTGCTTTGACAATTGCCCGACTTGAGTTTCAAGGTTCTTTATTGCGGAATCCGTACTCTTTTGGCTTGCAATTGGCAATTGCATGAATTGGCTAAGAGTGTCCTCGATTGAAAGCTTTGTTTGTTGAGGTTGTTGATTGTAACCACCTTGATAAGGATTTTGACGATTCGATGGACCCGCATCCGGCCTCCATCCTTGTTGATAACGTTGATTACCTCTTTGTTGGTAACCTTGGTTATTGTTGTAAGGTTGTTGTTGTTGTCTCCCACCATATCCTTGATTAGGATTAGACACATAATTCACCTCTTCACCCGGTGGAGGACAAAAACCAGTTTGATGGTCACCCCTACACAATTCACAACACATCACCTGTTGATTTTTAGAAGGGATCCCATGTATCTCTTTGATTTTTTGAGGGATTTTTGACATTTGTTGAGTGAGCAATTCTACTTGTTGTGTCAATAACTTGTTTTGAGCAAGTATTGCATCACTAGTATTCAATTCAAGAACTCCTGGTTTTCTTTGCGATGCACTACGGTTGTGTTGCCCTTGATGATCATTCAAAGCCATCCTATCAATGATAGCAATTGCTTCAGCAGCTGTTTTTGACATCAACGAACCACCCACGGTAGCATCTAAAAGAGTTTTTGGTTGAGGTTGGAGTCCATTCCTAAAGATATGGATTTGAGACAATTCATCAAACCCATGACCTTTGCATTTTCTAACCATGGACTTGAACCTCTCCCATGCTTCATTGAGAGATTCACTCGGACCTTGGGAGAACACCGCTATAGAAGTTTTCGCTTCCATGAACCTATTGTGAGGAAAGAACCGATCCAAAAACTTCTCTTCTAACTCGTTCCAATTTGTCATGACATTGTTTGGTTGATCAAGGTATCATTCCTTAGCTTTTCCTATCAAGGAATGAGGAAATAGTCTCCTAAAAACTTGTTCTTCTTCGGCCTCCGGAGCACCTATGGTTCCGGCGATCTCATAGAACTTTGTTAAATGAGTAAAAGGATCCTCGTGATCTGCTCCTGTGAAAGGATTCTGATAAAGTAATTGAAGTAACCCCGTTTTCATCTCGGAGTTCCTTCCATTGGCTATTAACACAAGGCCCTTGAGGTGGAGGAGGTGGAATTTCTCCAGCCATTTCTCCTTCAACAAAGTTTTCAACCGGTGTTGAAGAAGAAGATGCTTCTTGTTGTTGTCTTCTTTCCCTAGCTAGTTGTCTCCGTCTACGAGTTTTGCTATTCTCTCTACGAGCAGTCCTCTCAATCTCAGGATCAAAAAGGAGTTGATCTGCAGGTATACGTCCTCGCATAAACTGTAATCTGAAAAACTAACCAAGCAAATTAACAAACACAAGGAAAATAAATTTAGAAACAAGAGATTAATTATAAGACTCAATACAAAACAAACTATTGCAATGCTTGCAATATCTAAACAACAATCCCCGGCAACGGCGCCATTTTGTTGAAAGAATAAAGTGGTGTACTTTTCGTTTATATCGTATCCACAGGGATTATTGCGATATCACCGCCGTTCTATAGCCTATTTTGTGTTGAGTTAATGTTACTTTAGTTTTGGATTTGCAAAAGATCATTTAACAATTTTAGTAGCAAAGAGTAAATTTATGAAAGTTCTAAGTTAAAGAAAATGTATCAAGATTTGATTTCATCAACCTAAATTTGTATGTTTCCTTATAAATATATGCCTATGAACTTGCTAACGATCAATATAATTACGTATCGACGTCTATATCGTCCGTGTCCGCAACGATATAGCTAGATTTACCGTATTGTTTAACCGACGATTTCTCCACCGTTTAAACAATACAAGTAACGTTTTAAAAACCGATACTTAGTAAACATCAAATGCTAAATCCATGTCTGCAACTTATAGTTTGAAAGATGATTAGTTAGGTCCAGATACAAACATTGATGTCTCAAACATTTATACCATAGAAAAGCTTTAATAAACAAACTAAACCATCTATATTGATCATCACTTGTTCATACACAATATATTCACAAGAAATACATACAAAAGGCTAGGAAGATTACATCTTATCTTGATACAAAAGAGATTTAGCTATCCATGAGAATGGTAGCTTGCTCAAGAAGGAAAGGATGAAGATCAACAAGCATCAAAGGCGATTAATCGACGATCAAAGCTTCGAATCTTCAACTCTTAGTTTGCTACAGTGTTTTGTGCTCTTGGTTCTCTCTCAAAATATCTCTCTATATGGTTTAAAGTGATCTGGCCCATAAACAAATAAACAAAGTTTCGCAGACCGCGCTTAGCGCGGTGTAGCCCGCTAAGCGCGCCATCAAAAATTGCTAAACCGCCCAACCGCGCTAAGCGGGCTCCAGACGCTTAGCGCGAAACTCTCTGCCAGAACTTCCTTCTTTTCTTCAAAACCGCGCTTAGCGGGCTCAACCTCGCTTAGCGCGCTACCTCTTTTCAGCAATCTTTGGCTTTGGTCTTGGAACATCTTCAAAGCCCTTTTTCCATGGTCCAAGCTTCCAATTATCTATAAAAACTACAAAATCCAACACAGATTGCAAAGATAAGAACTATTCAACAATAATATAAATATAAGAATATATATATATACCAAATGATAATAAAATACTACTATTAACCACAAAAAGACTTGAGAGTTACCAAAAATTACCTAAGATATTTACACAAATTGGTAACTAACAATATGACACCTCCTCAAGGTTTGTTTTCTTCATCCAAGGGTGTTTGCAAGCTTAAGCGCTCCTTATATGGTTTGAAACAAGCACCCAGAGCATGGTATGAGAAATTCCGCTCCACTCTACTTGGGTTCTCCTTTACTCATAGTCAGTATGATTCCACATGCCTCATTTCACATGAAATATCTTGGTAATCTACATTATTTTCTTGGTCTTGAGGTTCATTCTACGTCTAAGGGAACCTTCCTCCATCAGCACAAGTATGCCACAAATTTGATTTCTATGGCTGGTCTTGAATCAGCTAATCCAGTGGATACCCCTCTTGAGGTTAATGTTAAATATCATCATGATGATGGCGATCTTTTATTTGATCCTTTAGTGTATCGAAAACTTGTGGGTAGCCTTAATTACTTGACTATTACTCGTCCTGACATATCTTTTGTTGTCCAGCAAGTTAGTCAGTTCATGCATTCTCCTCGGCATCTTCGTTTGGCCGCGGTTCGTCGTATAATTCGCTATTTGAAAGGAACCTCTCATCGTGGTCTATTTTTTCCAACCGGAATAGCTCCCAAATTGAGTGCTTATAGTGATGCCGATTGGGCAGAGTGTCCGGACACTCGTCGATCTGTCACTGGTTGGTGCATGTTTCTTGGTTCTTCGTTGATCTTGTGGAAAAGTAAGAAGCAAGCAAGAGTCTCTAAATCCTCTACTGAATCTGAGTATCGCGCCATGTCCGCGGCTTGCTCGGAAATTATTTGACTACGTGGTCTTTTGGCTGAACTTGGATTTCCTCAAACAGAGCCTACATCACTTTATGCCGACAATACAAGTGTCATCCAGATTGTTGCAAATCCCGTATTTCATGAACGCACCAAACATATCGAAGTCGATTGTCATTCAATCTGTGATGCCTATGGTGACCGACTTATAACACTTCCTCACGTCAGTACTCAGCTTCTGGTTGCAAATATTCTTACGAAAGCTGTTCCGCGCCCACGCCATCAGTTTCTTGCTAGCAAATTGATGCTTATTGACCAACCGCATCAATTTGAGGGGGGATGTTAATCAGGAATTGATATTATACTTTATTGTAAATTATTTACTTCCGGTAATAGGTTAGATAAATTAGGCAATAGAATATTTGTCAATATAATTTGTAACTACGTATAATTACGGAGACTATTATATATAGTATGGAATACAAAAGAGAAAGGGATCAAGCCAATTTTCCTGACAAGTCCAAAACAAAGAGAATACTTAATCTATTGTCAGGATTCATAGATCTACAAGTTAGTAAATATTAAATAATCATCCGGTTTAAGAGGATATTGCAACAGGAAAATTATGAAAAGTATCAGTTTATGATTGTTATAATTTCATGTACAAGTGTATCTATATCACTACAAAATTTTGATCCTCATAAATCCTCTACTAATTGTTGAGGATATTAAGAATTGAGACTCTGATTTTAATAAGACGCCTAAATAGAAACTCAAGCCCTTCTTCAAGGTCTTGAATGCAAGATTCTTTTTTCTCCAAGTTGTTTTGTAAATCATTGATAGCTTCAAGTTTTCCAGTCTTGGTAAATAAGAAAGACTGCAATGCTACATCCATTTGAGAAAACTCACTCTCATCTGTCAATTGTGAACAAGTAACTCTTTTTGGTTGAATTGAATTAGCTTTGAAATGGAACCCCAACTGTTTGACTTTGACTGTGTGGTCCCTGAGATAAACTGCAGTGTTGTTTGGAATGTAGAAAGTGTAGCTACTTCAACATCTTGGAATAAGTTAATCAAAGCCAGTGTTTGATGGTCTTTGTTTGCAGATAAATTGTTGCAATTTTTGGTATTTCCCTTCATATTTGTCGATGCTTTGGAGATGGCCTTTTTCACAACCTTTCTAGATGTCAAGAATTTCTTAGCCTCTGCACTGACCTCCGTTCCGCCTCCTCTTCTTCTTATGACGGATTGAAGTTCCCTTGTGCATTCTTTCGTATGAATTACAGCATCTTTCGCTGCACTGCACACATCTAATTGCCTTAAGGATCCATCCAATAGGTTATTTACCCAATTTTCTTGATGCTCATGGACAAGTGCTTCTTGTGTTAGTGGAAGCTGAATCAATATTTCAACACACTCGATCAAATCTTGCAAGCCATCAATCTTATGGTAAAGTAAGGATGATGAGGAAGTTTCAGTTGAAGACTTTAATAAGGTCTCCAAATGATCACTGCATTTAAGAATGAGGGGGTGTGGTCTAGAAGGCAAGCTGATTGAGCGACCGTGGAAATTGGATTTTGTGTTCAAAGGAGAAGAAGCTGCCATTTCCTTTTTCTTTAAGGGAAGAGAAAGAGAAGCCTTAATGTGAATGTTGAATTGAGTCTATGGATCTGTATTTTTCCGTTGGCATCTTGTCAATATATATTATAGGTGCTAGGCGACATAAGGAATCTCATTTTAATCACATATCAATGAGGCCAACTAATCCAGATTTGAATTGAGACATTATTACATAAATGTTAGAGCTTTGTCTCCTCCAAGGAATCTCTCCAACTCATACTCTGTCTTATTTGCATGATTATAACATTTTCAATTCAAAGGCTTCACCTAAAATGTGTTTAATAAAAAAATAACCATTTGCACGTGTACAGTACTGCTGTGATGCTAAAGCAACAACTGCAGTATTGTTAGGCTTGTTTCTGGTGGAGGAACATGAATCACACCACCCATTTGAACACATGTATTTGATCAAAAGAGATCTGAACAAGTTATTTATAAATAGAACTGCTTCTCATCCTACAGACACATAATCCACTTACTCCCAGCATATGCATGCCCCTTGGAGTTTACAATTTCAGTATTATTATATCTGTTGGAAAATGTCATACTCATGTGATTCACAAATTTAAAATTGAGGAATGAGTTGGGAAGCAGCATTGAGCAAACACTGCTGTAGTAGCATAGAACCAGTAGAAATTGAAAATAAAAAATATGCTTCTTGTCTCCTCTAGATATTTGCTATATATTAAGAATATATAAACTACTAGGACCACAACATGTATTTTCATCTACTATAAATATCTTTATTTTTTGTGAAGAAAAACTTGCAGTTTTGGTTGAAACAAACCCCAAAAGCTCCTTGCATACTTGCAGTAACAACTTACTCTATGGACCACACAACTGAATCACTAGTTGAGTTGAATCTACAAAAATTGAAGGATTAAGAAGCCACTGCTTCTTGGTCATCATCTTCAATAACTTAAAACACTTATTGGCCTGTAGGATTTGCAAGAAAGCAATGATAAGCTGCTCCAATGAGTGTTTTAAGTTATTAAAGATGATGACCAAGAAGCAGTGGCTTCTTAATCCTACAGATACCAGTGCAATCAACCGGTATCTTGCATTAACTTCAGTCAGTTATTCCTAGGAACAAAGATGTCAAAAGTGGAATTACAGTATATGGTGACATATACTTTGCATATAGGAAGAAAAATGAAGAAAGCAGAATAAATGGTCAGCAATCTAAAAGTTGGTGCGTCCTAAAAGAAGATAGAGATGTGCATTGAAGATATAGAAAATGGAGTTGACCAATAATTAGAACCAGACCAGAGTTTCGTTTCTCAACATTTTTAACTACTTGCCGAAACCAAAACCAAGAGGAATATGTCAATGTATATAGTTTCATAAAGATTCTCATGGAAAGATGCGCTCTTAACATTAAACTGGTGAACTAATTAACCAATGGTTGATGGAACAAACCAATAACACGTGAACGGAGGTCATTTTAGCTAAAGGGGAGAATGTTTCAAAGAACTCAATGCCTTTTATTTGGTTGTAGTTCTGGAAAGATACATTAACTCTTAACTTCAAACTGGTAAACTAACCAATTGTTGATGGAACAAATGTACAAGAACACGTGAATGCACAAGGCTTTTAGCTTAGACTGCATAGCAGTTCAACCCAAACAAGATAGATGACATATTGACATGCTTCAAGATAAATACAAAATTTTGTCGGGAAGTATGAGGGATTGGAAAGACTAACTAACATTTATGAATGGGATAAAGTGTGTCACGGAAAGTAGCTGAGAAGTGTTTGAGAGTTCGGGAAAGTCGGAACCAACAACAAGTCCAATGTTATAAACCCATAAAAGAAGATGTCACGTCTCCGTCCAAAATTTTTAAAACATTAGATATATTACCTCTATTATATATCTAATAATATAAGGTTGAGTGACTGTAAAGTGTCAATTGATTGACGTAGAGGTTGAAGTAGAGCGAATTAATTAAGAGATTAGTTGGTTTCGATTTTAACCTTTTACAAAATGTAAGTAATTTTAAAGTGAAAGGTAATATTAGTAACATGTATCTTCGAATAATAGGTATATAGGAATAACAATTTTGCGTCCTAGCGTGTCTATCCTTTTTCATTTTTCTCTTATAAGATTAGTATTTAGATGAAGAATATAAATGTGAAATCATAATTTCTCTAAATAAATTCCTGTTTTTTCATTTTTAATTTTGAAATTAATTCCTTATTTAAGCAGAAAACAGAAATAAACAACAAATAGGTTTTTTAACTTGTTGATTTCTTGCATCTAGTTGAAATCATTTGAATAACAATGTAAAAAATTATCCCATTGGATTTGTTTTCCTGTTAGATGTTCTAGTTTGTAGTTGATGTTACAATCGGTTGTTGAACCCATGCTTTGGATAGTTGATATCACAACTGTAATAGAGTGTCAGAGTCAATCCTAACAACACTTAGATATAATTAATAACTTTGTGTTTTTCTATCATGGATATTATTACACCTTATACAATAGATATCTTCAACCAATTGTAATTAACAAAAGCAAAATTGTATCAATCGATTTAAGTCCCGAACAAAGACAATCCTAAAGTTGTTGTCATGATTTTAAAGTTCTTCAAGTTAGTAAATAATCATCGGGTTTAAGAGGAAATTGGAACATGAAATTAAGAAAAAGTATATCGCTTTATTATTGCTATACATTTACTCATATAATTTTCATGTACAAGTGTGTCTATATCACTACAAAATTTTGATCCTCATAAATCCTCTACTAATTGTTGAGGATATTAAGAAGTGAGACTCTGATTTTAATGAGACGCCTAAATAGAAACTCAAGCCCTTCTTCAAGGTCTTGAATGCAACATTCTGTTTTCTCCAAGTGGTTTTGCAAATCATTGACACCATCAAGTTTTGTAGTCTTGGTAAATAGAAAAGACTCCAATGCAACATCCATTTGAGAAAATTCACTTTCATCTGCCACTAGAGAGCAAGCAACTCTTTTGGGTTGAATTAGTTTGGAAATGGAACCCCAGCTGTTTGATTTTGAATGTGTGGTCCCTGAGATATATTGCAATATTCTTTGAAATGTTGAAAGTGTAGCTACTTCAACATCTTGGAATAAGTTAATTAAAGCCACTGATTGATGATCTTTGTTTGTTGATAACCTGTTGCAACCTATGGTATTTCCCTTCAAATTTGTCAAGACTTTGGAGATGGCCTTTCTCACAATCTTTCTAGATGTCAAGAATTTCTTAGCCTCTGCAGTGACCTCCGTTCCGCCTCCTCTTCTTCTAATGATGGATTGAAGTTCCCTTGTGCATTCTTTTGTATGAATTACAGCAACTTTGGCCGAACTACACACATCTAATAGCCTTAAGGATCCATCCAAAAGGTTATTTACCCAATTTTCTTGATGCTCATGGACAAGTGCTTCTTGTGTTAGTGGAAGCTGAATCAAATTTTCAACACACTCGATCAAATCTCGCAAGCCATCTATCTTATGGAAAAGTAACGATGAGGAGAAGGTTTCGTTTGAAGACTTTAATAAGGTCTCCAAATGTTCGTTGCATTTAAGAATGAGGGGGTGTGGTCTAGAAGGCAAGCTGATTGAGCGACCATGGAAATTAGATTTCATGTTCAAAGGAGAAGAACCTGCCATTTCTTTTTGTTTAAGAGAAGAGAAAGAGAAGCCTTGGTTTGAATGTTGAATTGAATTTGTTATTTTCCATTGGCATTTTCTTCATATTTATTATAGGTGTTTGGCAACATAAGGAATCTTATCTTATTCGAATTCAACGAGGCCAACTAATCGAGATTTGAAATCAGACATTGTTACATAAATGTTAGAGCTGTGTCTCTTCCAAGGAATCTCTCCAACTCATACTATATCTCATTGGCATGATGATAACATTTTGAATGCAAACCCTTCACCTAAAATGTGTTTTAATAAAAAAACACATAACCATCTGCATGTGTGCAGTACTGTTGTAATGCTAAAGCAACAACTGCAGTATTGTTAGGCGTGTCTCTGTTGGAGGAACATGACTCACACCACCCACATGATCAAAACAGATCTTAACAAGTTATATATAAATAGAACTGCTTGTCATCCTACAGACACATGATCCACTTTCCATGTTCATGCACTCCCATCACATGCATGCCAAAATTTGAGTTTTATTATATCTTATCGCAGATGCTATATTCATGTGATTCCCAAGTTTAAAACTGAGGGATGAGATTGGAAACAGCATTGAGCAAATACTGCTGTAGTAGAATAGCACCCGTGGAATTTGAAAATAAAAAATATGCTTCTTGTCTCCTCTAGTTATTTGCTATATATCAACTACTATGACCATAACTATCTTTATTTTATGAGAAGAAAAAATTGCAGTTTTGGTAGAAATAAACCCCAAAAGCTCTTTACATAGTTGCAACAACAGCTTATCCTATGCACCACACGGACCAGGATCCACTAAAGTCCGCACCACAGCAAACTCTATCACTAGTTTAGGTGTTTCATCGTCATCATCCTCAATAACTAACAGACTCGATGGCTGGCAGAATTTGCAAGAAAACTCTGATAATCTCCTACAATGGACAATCACCCGGCAAACAAAGACATTGAAACTTTTTCCATCTTGAAAAAAGCTGAAGTTGTATTGTAACTGTTAACTCATTTGAGTCTCTGTTGTTGTTTATCACTGCGCCAAAGGACATTTAAAGCAGACCAAATGGTCAACAATCTCAAAACTCTTGTACTCTCAAAGAGTATATTGTGATTCTTAAGAATCACAAACAATTGAGTTCCAAAAAGTTGTTGTAGCGTCTTATCAGTTCAAAGTCTTCATCTATTTAGAATTTTCAATGTCACGGCAGAATTTAGAGTTGTGCATTGAAGATATAGAAATTGGAGTCGAATGCCTCCCAAGGCGATTGATTAATTAGAGGCGGAGTTTCCCTTCTCAACATTTTAAACAACTAGTTAACCGATGTCATCACCTCATATCTTGCTAAGTCGGGAATGACGAACACGTAAGTCATGAGGGGAATAACGGTGAGGACCGTACACCCTAAGAGTGGGTCGGATTATAGGATAAAGTCGGACAAGCTCACTTTGGTGAACGAGGATGCACATATGATAAATGAGTTCGGGTCAGATCAAAGGACTGGATCGTCCCAATCGGTCCAAAACTAACGGAAAGGAAGTCACCAGATAAAGAAGCTTAATTGCATAAGATAATGTATTTAAGCTAATTGGCAAACATTATGACTCATAATCCGATAGAGTCTGATTCCAATCCCCAATAAGAAGACACGTTAATCAGCAACAATCATCTTAATGGCCCTTAATGAGCTTTAAGCGCGTCTCTATGAACCGTTCCTTTTGTTTCTTGGACCCTGCTCTGAAAGGCGTGGCGCTGTGAACAAATCCCAAGCTTTCCTAGGAGGCCACCAATTTTCTCTTCAGATAGGTTTCCTTCTGAGACAAGTCATCTCAGAGATAGATATAAGACCCAACCTTAGCCAAGAAGTGGCTCTGAAGCTGTAACACTGTTGCATTCTCTGATTATTATTTTATCAAATAGATTAGCAAAACTAAGGCACTATAAGACTATATTAGAATTGTAAGAGTTACACCATCTTGTAACCTATATTCATGATCAAAGGATTTTGTCATGATTTAATTGATCTATAAAGTTTGTAAATAATCATTAGATTCAATAAAACACAGCAATGTGAAATTAAGAAAAAGTTTTGCTTTGTTACTGCTGCTATGCATTTACACATATAATTTTCATGTACAAGTGTATCTATATTACTGCAAAATTTTAATTTTTGTATACATTCAACAACTATTTGTTGAGGGTATTGAGAAGTGAGACTCTGATTTTAATGAGACGCCGAAACACAAACTCAAGCCCTTCTTCAAGGTCTTGGATGCATGATTCTGTTTTCTCCAAGTGGTTTTGGAGATCATTGATGCCTTCAAGTTTTCTAGTCTTGGTAAATAAGAAAGATTGCAATGCTACATCCACTTGGGCAAATTCACTCTCATCTGCCACTAGAGAGCAAGCAACTCTTTTAGGCTGTATTAGCTTGGAAATGGAGCCCCAACTGTTTGACTTGGAATGTGTGGTCCCTGAGATAAATTCAAGTGTTGTCTGGAATGTAGATAGTATAGCTACTTCAACATCTTGTAATAATTTAATCAAACTCAACGTTTGATGGTCTTCATTTGTAGATATTATGTTGCAATTTTTGGCATTTCCCTTCAAATTTGTCAATGCTTTGGAGATGGCCTTTTTCACAACCTTTCTAGATGTCAAGAATTTCTTAGCCTCTGCAGTGACCTCCGTTCCGCCTCCTCTTCTTCTTATGATGGATTGAAGTTCCCTTGTGCATTCTTTTGTATGAATTACAGCATCTTTGGCTGAACTACACACATCTAAGAGCCTTAAGGATCCATCCAATAGGTTACTTACCCAATTTTCTTGATGCTCGTGGATAAGTGCATCTTGTGTTAGTGGCAGTTGAATCAAATTTTCAACACACTTGATCAAATCTCGCAAACCATCAATCTTATGGAAAAGTAATGATGATGAGGAGGTTTCATTTGAAGACTTTAATAAGGTCTCCAAATGTTGATTGCATTTAAGAATGAGGGGGTGTGGTCTAGAAGGTAAGCTGATTGAGCGACCGTGGAAATTTGATTTTGTGTTCAGAGGAGAAGAAGCTGCCATTTCCTTTTTCTTATGGGGAGAGAAAGAGAAGCCTTGACTTGAATGTTGAATTGAGTCTATGGATCTGTATTTTTCCGTTGGCATCTTGTCAATATATATTATAGGTGTTAGGCGACATTAGGAATCTCATCTTAATCACATATAAATGAGGCCAACTAATCGAGATTTGAAATCAGACATTATTACATAAATGTTAGAGCTATGTCTCCTCCAAGGAATCTCTCCAAATCGTACAGTGTCATTTGCATGATTATAACATATTCAATGCAAAGGCTTCACCTAAAATGTGTTTAATTATAAAAAAACCATTTGCACGTGTACAGTACTGCTGTGATGCTAAAGCAACAACTGCAGTATTGTTAGGCTTGTTTCTGTTGGAGGAACATGAATCACATCACCCATTTGAACACATGTATTTGATCAAAAGAGAACTGCTTGTCATCCTACAGACACATGATCCACTTTCCATGTTCATGAACTCCCATCACATGTATACATGCCCCTTGGACTTCACAATTTGAGTTTTATCATATATTATGGCAGAAGCTATATTCATGTGATTCCCAAATTTAAAATTGGAGGATGAGTTGGGAAGCAGCATAGAACTAATGGAAATCGAAAATAAAAAATATGCTTCTTGTCTCCTCTAGATATTTGCTATATATTAAGAATATATCAACTACTAGGACCACAACTTGTAATTTCATCTACTGTAGCTATCTTTATTTTACGAGAAGAAAAAGTTGCAGTTCTGGTCGAAACAAACCCCAAAAGCTCTCTGCATAGTTGCAGCAACGATTTACCCTATGACTACACACAACTGTATCACTAGTTGAGTTACAAAGATTGAAGGATTTTGAAGCCACAGCTTCTTGGTCATCATCTTCATTAACTTAAACACTCAATGGCTTGTAGGGTTTGCATGAAAGCAATGATGATTAAGCTGCTCCAATTGGCACAACAAACAGGCTGATGAAGTATTAGATGGATCTATGTGGCTCTTGGATATTTATAATACAGTTAAAGATTGCATGCACGGTGCAATCAACGGATATCTTGCATGTACTTCAGTCAGTTATTCCTAGGAAGAGAGTTGTGGAAAGTGGAATTATAGTTGAGGGTGACAAATACTTGGCATATAGGAAGAAGAATGAGGAAAGCAATTGCAAAAGGTCTTGGAAACTTGAAAGCAATGAAAAATATGTTCAAACTTTCTTCAAAAAAACAAGACAATGAGACTTATTCCAATGCTTAGTATCTTAAAAGAAATACAAAGTGTCACTGTTAATTTATTAGAGTCTTCGTTGTTGCTTATCATTGGCCCAAAAGGAGTGATAAAGCAGAGAAAATGGTTAGCAATCTCAAAGTTGGTGCGTCCTAAAAGAATATAATGAAATTCACAACAATCAGAAACAAATGAATATTCATAAAGGTTGATGCAGTGTTGCAGTTTCTTATCAGTTTCAAGGCTTCTTCTGTTGAGAATTTTCAAATTCATATACAGAAGTTAGAGTTGTGCATTGAAGATATAGATAATGGTGTTGACTATTGAACATGCAGAATTTTCAATATTTAGGTTGAAAGGATGAGAGATTGGAATGACTAACATATTTATGAATATAATAGAGTGAGCTATCCCTACAAGAAAAAGCGCATTTAGCTAGGGGTTAAACCTCTCACAAAACAGAAATTTGCGAGGGATCAGCTCCCCTAGTTAAAACAGTGGTCGCAAATGTTTTGCGAAGGGTCTACCACCTAGCTAATTAGCTTGGGGCTTACCCCCTCGCAAAATGCAAGCACTAGTTTCTTTTCTGCAGCCACGCAGGTGTAAGCACAGAGTAGGTAGCGCAGAGTGGTGCAGTGTGTCAGTAATTAGCTTGGGGTTAAGCTCCTGACAAAATGCATGCGGAATTTGTTTTTCTCATCATCTTGATGCAAAGCAATTGGGGGAATATACAATATTGTGGAATTGGAATATGCATCATATAAGGTACTGAGTCCTATATTGGCATACTAAGTGTTACACATTATGGATGGATCCATTATTGCACCTCCACTATTCATCAACTATGTTATGTATGATAATAATATTTCTATTGAGCATTCCTTCTATTGAAACTAAGATATCATAATGTCTCTAACTAATGCCTGTTTTTTCATTTTTAGGTCGGGAGTTAAGTCTTTCTTTAAGTAGAAAACAGAAATAAGCAACTAATAGGTTTTTAAACTTCTTGATTTCTTGTATCTAGTTGGAACTCATTTGAAATCTACTTTACCAAACTAGGATAGCGGTGCGGCGTGGCCGTCCCAAAAAAATGAATGGAACAGGAGCAGGGCGTGGCATGGCCATCCCAAAAAAGTGAATGGAACAGGCGCGGGAGCAGAACGGCTGATATTTTAGTGACATGGACACTAATACAGTTAATATTAATAAACACGTAATTGTTACAAACTATAATAAATTAATCAAAATTCATGAAGTTGATATTTAGGGTAATATGATATACGGTTGACGCGGCTAGAGCGGCAACGTCAGAAAGGCAGCGTTCTGAATCCAATCCCATTATAGAGTTTGTTCCAGCCAAGTCACCCATCTGTGACGTAAAGACACGGCTTGACGCGATGTTTTTGATTTTGCTGTTCCATATCTTCAGAGTTATAGTACTTAAAGGATATCTGATTTACCACAGGAAAGATAGCAATTAGCATTGGCCAGAACCCTTGCGAAACAGCGAAAACTAATGGCAACAGACTAATAATAGCTAGAATGTTCACATCTTTGGCAAGCAAAACGAGTTGGGTGTAAGAGCACCAAATACTTGCACTGTTCAAGTGGCTTAAACATCAGGCAGTTTGAACAAATCAGTGAGAGTCAATCCTAGCCACTCTTACATAATTACTAACTTACTGACCTATGATCTTTCAACGAGTTTTAATTAACAAAATGAAATAGCATCAATCAATAGAAGTCCAAAACAAAGAAAATCGTAAAGCTATTGTCATGATTTATTAGATCTTGAAGTGAGTAAATAATCACTGAGTTTAAGAGAACTATGGAACGGAAAATTTAGAAAAAGTATCACTTTATTATTGATATACATTTACACATATAATTTCCATGTACAAGTGTATCTACATCACTACAAAATTTTGATTCCCATAAAAGTTATACTAATTGTTGAGAATATTAAGAAGTGAGACTCTGATTTTGATAAGACGCCTAAACAGAAACTCAAGCCCTTCTTCAAGGTCTTGAATGCAACATTCTGTTTTCTCCAAGTGGTTTTGTAGATCATTGATAGCTTCAGGTTTTCCAGTCTTTGCAAATAGGAAAGACTGCAATGCTACATCCACTTGGGCGAATTCACTCTCATCTGCCACTAGAGAGCAAGCAACTCTTTTAGTCTGTATTAGCTTGGAAATGGAACTCCAGCGGTTGGACTTTGACTGTGTGGTCCCTGAGATATATTGCAGTATTGTTTGAAATGTTGAAAGGGTAGCTACTTCAACATCTTGGAATAATTTAATCAAAGACAATGTTTGATAGTCTTTGTTTGTAGACAAGACATTGCAGTTTTTAGTATTATCCTTCAAATTTGTCAATGCTTTGGAGATGGCCTTTTTCACAACCTTTCTAGATGTCAAGAATTTCTTAGCCTCTGCAGTGACCTCCGTTCCACCTCCTCTTCTTCTTATGATGGATTGAAGTTCCCTTGTGCATTCTTTTGTATGAATTACAGCATCTTTGGCTGAACTACACACATCCAAAATCCTTAAGGATCCATCCAAGAGGTTATTAACCCAATTTTCTTGATGCTCACGGATAAGTGCATCTTGGGTTAGTGGAAGCTGAATCAAATTTTCAACACTCTCGATCAAGTCTCGCAAGCCATCAATCTTATGGAAAAGTGACGATGAGGAAGAGGTTTCATTGGAAGACCTTAGTAAGGTTTCCAAATGTTGATTACATTTAAGAATGAGGGGGTGTGGTCTAGAAGGCAAGCTGATTGAGCGGCCATGGAAATTGGATTTTGTGTTGAAAGGAGAAGAAGCTGCCATTTCCTTTTTCTTAAGGGAAGAGAAAGAGAAACTTTGATTTGAATGTTGAATTGAGTATGTTATTTTCCCTTGGCATCTTCTCAATATATATCTTAGATGTTAGGCGACATTAGGAATCTCTTCTTATTTGCATATCAATGAGGCCAACTAATCAAGATTTGAATCCAAACATTATTACATAAATCATAAATGTTAGAGATGTGTCTCCTGCAAGGAATCTCCCCAACTCATACTCTGTTGCATTTGCATTATTATAAAATTTTTAATGCAAATGCTTCCCCAATAAAAAAGAGTTATAATAATAATACTGGTGTGATGCTAATGCAACAATTGCAGCATGTCTCTTGGAGGAACTGGACTCACACTACCCACATGATCAAAACAGATCTTAACAAGCTATTTATAAACAGAACTGCTTGTCATCCTACAGACACATGATCCATTTTCCATGTTCATGCAATTCCATCACATGCATGCCCCTTGGAGTTCAAAATTTGAGTTTTATTATATCTTATTGGCAGATGCTATATTCATGTGATTCCAAAGTTTAAAATTGAGGGTTGTGTTAGGAAGAAGCATTGAGCAAACAATGATGTCATAGCCTAGAATTAGTGGAATTTGAACATAAAAAATATGTTTTTTTGTCTCCTTTAGTTATTTGATATATATTTAGAATAACTTAAACACTGAATGGCCTGTAGGGTTTGCAAGAAAGCAATGATAAGCTGCAGCAATTGACAATCACCCAATAAGCATTGCCACAAAAAATAGGTTAATGAAGTATTAGAGGATCTATGAGACTCCTGGAGCTTTATAATACAGTTAAAGATGGTATATATGGTGCAATCAACGCATATCTCGCATGAACTTCAGTCAGTTATTCCTAGGATAGGAAGAGAGATGTGTGAAGTGGAATTACAGTTAGGGTGACAAATACGAAGAAAAGTTAGGAAAGCCACAAGCTCTTGGAAACTTTGAAAGCAACCAAAAATAAGTTCAAAGTATCTTAAAAAAACCAAGAGTCCAAGACATTGAGACTTGTTCCACTGCTAGAAAAATTCTTGTATAGACTCGTACCTAACAAATAATTTTACACATAATCAATCAATTTTTTTTATTAATTACAAAATAAATACAATATATTTTCTCTTTCTTTTATTACAACCAACCCATAAATATGATTGTTGTGAGTTACACTGTAACCTCTTAGAAAATATTACATTTATATTTATAAAATACCGAAATTTCATGTGGAAGTTGTGCGTTAGTTCTAATAAATAATTGGTTCAAAGTTTATCTATCAATTTATTAGGAATGTGGGAAATATTAACCTGAAGTGTATATTCACATTAAACCTAGCTTCAGTTATTCTCGTATAAATAGAAAAATAAAGGAATGACTTAAATATGATTTTTTTATTCTTGAAATATACTATTTTATGCCTAACAAGTCTCTCTATCTATAGATAAATTTGTAGTTGGTGGAAGAAATTTGCATTACTGGAGGCTTTATTTTGGTAGCTTTTTCTATTGAAAATTTTAAAATTCATATTCATCATGTTGAAAAGGTTTTGGTGGGAAGGGTAAGAGATTGGAATGACTAAGATATTTATACATAGGATAAAGTGTGCTATATGTGATTCACCAATCTTATACATTTTAATTGTGTATAGACCTAAAAAAAAATGTTTGTTACCAGAGGATTTTCTTAAACAAGATGTGTTTGTTACAGGAGGACTTTCTTAAAGAAGGTTGAGGAGTAAGATTATTTGTGTTTTTTTTTGGGTAAAAAGTATTATTTTATTAATGACATGATAACCAACTATAAAACTAGAGAAAATTTATTTTATTGCTAAAAAGATAGAGATAGTTTAAGATTTTAGTGATTTTTGTAATGCACAAATTACTATCATTATCATTAGTAGTAGAACTTGAAATACTTGCAATGCACAAATTACTATCATTATCATTAGTAATAGAACTTGAAATACTTCTAGACAAAAATTTACTTAGTATAAATAGTATTTTTTTTTTTAAAATTTGATTTTTTCTTCACATTTCAAAAAAAAATCAAAATACTAAAAAACATATAAACCAGACACTTTTTTAAAGTCTTCCGATTTAAAAAAACACACCGGAACATTTAGAAAAAGAGTTCCGATAGTTTTTAAATTTATATAAAATGAAGTTTGAAAATGCATACAAGGACACTTTAAATAAGTGTTCCGGTGGTTTATTTTTAAAAAATTATAAACTTTACACAACGCTTTATAACTGTTGCCTATTAGAATTTTTAAAAAAATTAACTTACCAGAACAGTTCCGGTATGCAACTTTAAATCTCTCTTTAATCAACTTTAAAACTATCGGTATGCAACTTGAAATTTTTTACTACTAGAACTCTTTTTTCAAGTGTTCCGGTATATTAAAAGTTAATCTTTTTTACTGGATTACTTTGAAAAAGTGTTTCGATTTATATATTTTTTGGTGTTCCGGAAACTTTTATGAAAAATTAAAAAAGAGTGAAATTTTTTAAAATATAAATTATTTATACAAGGAAATTTTGGTCCAAAAATTTTATGTAGAGGTATGGATATAATTGTAGAAATATAAAGTAAAATTTTCCTTGTAGACAGGTTTACCTTACCGCGTCTTACTCCAAAAACTCCTTTGACAACCCAAATTTTTAACAATGCATCAACAACGATTATATATATATTTTTTGTTTTCTACAATAAATCATTAAAATGTTATGAAACAACCTCCCCACATTTAAAATGTTATGAAACAACTTCTCCATTTAAAATGCGATCAATATAATCACATTTATCTTAATTGAATTTTAACCGTTACAAATGATGGTATGCATAAAAAGTAAAGATAGTAACATACAGGATATGTTTAGATTAAAATCTATCATATAAGAAAAGTCTACCATTTGGGACTTTCTTAGGCTATCCACATCAGCAACTCTTCTATGGTTGATCCACATCAGCTTTGGTGGTTACTACAGAATTTTTGATCCTTCAACTGTCTGGTGGGCTGCGGCAGTTATTGCTGTGGAAGTTTCACCCTCACAGCTTCTCATGTTGCTGCAGTTATGTAAGGTTCATTATTCTGTGGCTGTCCACGTTCCAAACTGCACAATTGCAGTAATTATGTGTTTAAATGGCTTGCATATCCAACCATCCCAAAATCTCTCATCCTTTCTCTCTCTCTCTCTCTCTCTCTCTCTCTCTCTCTCTCTCTCTCTCTCTCTCGCACGGGTACCAAAATTTCCACAAATTCTAACCCTCTTCTTCTTCAATCGATCCTCATTGTGATTTTGTTCTTCTTCTGCTTCTCTTCTCTGTAACATCAATTGTGGAAGTGGAAGAACGAATTTGATGGCTTCAACCATAGAATTAACAATTACTTATGCCATTTGTAATCGATGACGATTCTTTCATCTGGTGCTGGTAGAATTCCTCATTTAAATGCTGTAATTCTCGGTGAAAATCTTGCTACCGAAGAAGAAGATTGTGTTCTTCCAAAGCACATGTTCGATGACCGAAACAGGTTCTTTCCTTCAACAGTTTTTATGGGTTTTGACTTAGTAAAGTTTTTTTTTACTTTTATGTTTTTATGAAATTTTTTGAGTTTTGTTTACTGTATGTTTATTTTGTGATTTGTTAGTGTCGTATCGTATCGATCTGTCAATGTGTGTGTGTCATGTTTCCGCTATCTGTGTTTCATAGGTTACAACAAATGTCGAAACTTCTCCCAATTCTTTGTTCTTTATCTTTTACTCATGTTTGTTCATTTTTATTATTGAGTTTCGAACTGCTTCGATTTTGTTTTTGATTTATGAATTGTTGTTTCAGGTGTGGTGATGTTCGCTCACACGGAAGGCGGAAGATTCGTCGGTGGTGGTGAGATTTATGGGTTTGGTTGACATCAATGTTTATCTACTTTGTTATTATCAAACATACTTTGCGTCTTTTTCTTTCTCGCAAACTTAATGTAGCATTATGTTGAATTGGCTGGTACGTTGAAATTTGGGTTGAATTGTCTGCTACCTGGCTCATGAAATGATGCAAGCTTGGCATAGACTGCATCCCTGCTTTTTTGATGCTGCAGGTTTTGATGCAAGTTTGGAAAAGGTTGTTGATTTCATGAAATGATGAAACTTGACATGCATGCAATTTGATTTTTATGTTAGTACATTCTATAGCATTGTTACGGCCGAAATCTGGATTTAAAAAGTTGATTAAAGGTTAAGACCAATTTTAGAGAAATTTTGACAATGTTAAACAGTTCTGGGTTAACATGATTGTTATAAATATCATTGTGGCAGGTGGATGAAGCAACCAACAAATTCGACGAGCGTGCTCCTCCTCTTCTCTCCTCCATTCTTCCTCTTCTTCACAGGTTTCCAACTCTCTCCTTTCCTCTTTATGCTTCAGCTCTCTACATTTCATATCTTTCTCCTCAAATTTCTTATGTATCTCCATCTGAACCTAATTATCTTTCCATCAAAACCGTGAGATTGCGTTTGAGAAGGCGGATCTGAAGTGTGAATCGACGATGACTTTATGGTTCTGGAAAAGGGAACCGAAAACAAAAATGATGTGAAAATCAGTTTCAGTGGTGCGGCAGTAGGACTGAGTGAGACGCGGTGGTTTCCGACGCAGGTAAACTATGAATTTCTCAATTTCTTACCCTTGTGTTTTTCTCATTCTTATCCGATGGTAGATTAGTGGTGGCCGCCAGTTTGCGGCGGCGACTTTGGTGGTGTCGGGTTCGACATGATTGATGAGTGACTTTTTCAATTTTCTGCAAACTTCAGTTTGTAGTTTCTTATTAAATGTTTAAATTGGAGAATAGTTTTAATAACAAGGTTTGTATTTATGCAGATTTTGGAGAGTTGTCAGCATAAACCTCACACAATTCAATTTGGCATCCTTGAATAAACGCGTGTCCCGTGCGAATGCGAACAACTTGGGTAGCTACGAAAATGAAGGTTTTGTTGAGGTTGTTGCCTTCATCCGATTCTTGAGAATCCAAATTGATTCCGGGTAAGAAAACCTCTCTTCTATATTTTATGGTTTTATAGGGATCCCTTAGGGTTAACTGGTGAAAGTATTTTAGTTTATAACTGGTGAAGGTGGAATTCTTAGGAACAGTGAAGGTGGGAGGTTTATGGAAATATATGCTCCTATTGCAAAGGATTTCGCTTCGCATCAAGAGATGTAGCTTCAAGATCAATGACTATGGAGATTCGGGAAGGTCGTGGTGTAGGTATGCTGCCTTTAAATTAATATATTTATGCCCTCACAACACATTTATATTGAACATACTAACAACTATATTGCTCAAATGGAAACCAGTTTTTGAGCATATTGATTTGTATATTCTGTTTTTTAGGTTTCAAATATTTTACCTTCCATTCAAGTTGGACATTTTGTTAGTAATGATAGTGCATATTACATTTTGTTCTTAAAGAGCTTTAAGTTTAGTGTTTGAATGAATTAGGTGTCCCTGCTAAATGCTAATGCAATGGATTACACGTCTGGCACGCCCTACAGTTCCTTAGACGATTATCCGTGTCATATTTCAAGCAATCCATACATGATCAGTTCAAAGTCTCACGTTCACCTGCGATTAGAAACATCGAGAGAAGTTCAAAGCAACACGAATCCACAACAAATTTGAAGCTTCACAACTCAACATTATCATCAACGCAAAAACAACAGCCTCATGTATCACTGCTCGGTACAGTTCCTTTACTCTCAATCAATGCATTGTTGTTTATTATTTTCCACAATTTAGTGAGTATTTTGTTAGATTTGTTGTTGCCTTTTCGTTTTGCTTGATGAGAAGAAATGGAATATAGGTTTGATAAATGAAAAGAAACAGAGATGAAGAGGTATTGTTGTGCTAAACAATATTTGATATCGTTTCTATATTTAAGGAAGCATGGACTTCATCTTTGGCAATAACACTTCTCTTTAGGAGCACTGTCTTATTCAATGCAAATATGTGGAGTTTCAGTACCGCACAGGCTACAAAATCATCGGAGGAAACAACCGATTATGTATTCTTAAGGTGTGTAAGTTACCGTGGTCCATTGTTAACAATCTCATCTTATGTTTCTTTTGAAGTATTACACGACTGAGTTGTCTCCGATGGCATTGTAGATGCGTTATCACAAGTAACCAAGAAATTTCATATGCATATCTTGGACGACCGTGGCGACCTTTTGGAAGGGTGGTTTTGGCGCACACTTACATCATTCCGGTATACGACAAGTTGTTGTGGAGTAGGCACTGTTGCTGATACAGAGGCATTAACAGGTACCGAAATACTATTTCAATACTGAATACTGACTTAGAGCTAGGAAGTGTCACTTTTAGATACTTTTAGAAAAGCATGTAACGTATTAGCCGCTGGAATTTTACACTGCTGAATAAAGGACTTCCTTACCAAATATGAATCAATATTTATTGTCTGATCAAATATTTAACTCACTGGTCTTATAATGCTGATGATGCATAATTGCAGCCTCGAAAAGCACATTTCCTATTGAGAAGCTCAGTCCTAAAGTAACTGTTTCATCTCTTTGGAAAGAGAACAAACCTTGAAACACTAAGTGTCAAAGAGAATAAACCTGTAGCTGCTGACGATGAAGATATGGATCCAACGGTATTACTCTTATCTTTTCTTACTATCATCTCAATGGAAAATGTCATATTATATTATTAAAAAATTACTCTTACCTTTTCTTACTATCATCATATATGAAGAATTTTGTGGATGGAGTATCTCTATCCCTTGCAAGTGCTAAAGTTCACTCTGGCATCCAGAAAACCAAATCCAAACCAATGTTCCTGATAGAAACCCAAGAAATTGATATAGTAAATGGGATAGTTTTTGATTGAATTGAAGAAATAGAAAAAGAAATACAATTGTAACCACCAGAGCAAACTGCTCCTACCAGAGTAATAACTCCTAATTGAAATAAAACACTTCTCTGCCCCCTCAATACCACTACCCACGTGCATATATATAGCACTCCCTAAGTAACTACTTGTCCCCACTAACCTTTCTCCTAGACCTAACTTCCCAATTAGTGGGCCTACATGGACCCAGCCCAACATCAATATTATGGATCCTATCACTACCCTCTCCTACAAAATGAGCCTTGTCCTCAAGGCTATCATAAGGGCAATGATCCAGCAACTGATTTTCACTTCCCCAGCTGATAATTTCCTTGTTTCCCTCCCACCTTATGACTTTTCTTGGCTGCACAATACTCATGGTGGCTATGTTAAGTTGTGGCTGCATAATAAGGCTTTCCTCCAGTTTTTTTCCTGCATATTCTTTTGTCTGCATACTGTTGTACAAAGGGTTGATAATAGCCTTGCTCATTTGCATCTCCCTTTCAAGTTGCTTATTTTTAAATTTAGTTTCCTGCAATTTCTTTACTTCATTTTTCCAAGAAAAGCTAATGGCTCTTTCTTTCCAATCAAAGTTCACCTTACCTAATCCTTGCAGCCAATTCACTCCCAAAACAATATCAATGTCTTCTAATTCTAAGACATAAGCTTCCACCCTAGTAGAAAACTTCTCAAACTGAATTTCTATTCCTTCACTTTTTCCCACAGCAGTAGTACGATTACCATTCCCCAATTTAACACATGCTCCCTTACTTTTATCTACATATAGTTGTAACAATGTTGTCATTTGAGGAGAGATGAAATTATGACTAGCTCCGGTATCAATCATAACCGTCACAACCACCCCCTTCACCATTCCGACAAGTTGCAGTGGAGCAGAAAAAGGAACTTGAACTCTACCTCCCCGTTCGGGATTGCACACTGCCATCATCTTACAGTCCACTGTTGCTTCCACTTCTCCTTCTTGCAGTTCGATTGCCATAACTTCACCGTTGTCGTTGACAGCTTCATCATCACCCATGATCACCAACCTCAATTGTTTTTCCGCACATTGATGGAGAGGAGTATAGCGCTCTCCACAACGGAAACAAAGTCCTCTTGCCTTGCGATCCATTAATTCAGAATATGGTAGATGCTTGACACCTCTGTTCCGATCACCATGGTTGTCTCGTCGTGTACCCTCTCTGCTCGTTCGCATTGCAGAATTCTGATTAAGATTCAAATTGGATTGACCCGTTTGCAATTGGGTTCTCAGCAATGGATCATATCCAGATTTATCTTTTGTAAGACATGCGTCATCATTTGACCCCTGTTGAGTTTTAAACCTAAGCCCATTATCCATTTCTCTTCCTGCTTTCGCAAAACGACCTTTGCTGTTTCGAGGCAGCAACTTCCCACGTAATTCATCTTCCACATCACGCGCTAATTTCATCGCCTGCAACCGTGAATGGGGATTGAAAGTTCTCACCTTCAATCGAAGCTCTGGTTTGAGTCCTCCGAGAAAATACCCCAAGTATTGCTCCTCCGGCAACCTTCTCACTTGAGAAGAAATGTACTCGAACGCACTGATGTAGTCCTCGACGCTTCCTTCTTGCTGCAAATCCTTTAGTTCCTCAAATGGATTATCACTCTGTCTCCCTCCGTACCTATCGATCAATGCTTGTTTCAGTTTCTCCCATGTCAGATTTTCCTCTGTTTCTCGCAAGAGATTGTACCAGTGGATTGTTGCTCCTTCCATGCTTATCTTAGCCAATCGAACCTTCACTTCCTTCGTCGTTCCTTGTACATCAAAATACGTTTCTGCACGCGTTATCCATCCAACAGGATCCTCACCATCAAATGAAGGTAACTCCACCTTCTTCACCGCCATCCGATACTCCGACACCGTTTCCCCCACAACAGATGATGGTTGTGGTTTTTCAGGCTCGCGTCGAATCTTCGCGAATTCTTCCACCAAAGTGAGACGAAAATCAGCAAGCGTTTGGCGAAACGTTTCCTCCAATGTCGATACTCTCGCGTCAAATGCTTCTTCCATTGACGCAACGCGATCCTCCAATTCATCCACTCTCTCAGACATTTTTGGTGGCATTAATCACAAATTCACTGGCTCCTCTCGATGAATCCGGCAGGTCGGACCAATGATAGAAACCCAAGAAATTGATATAGTAAATGGGATAGTTTTTGATTGAATTGAAGAAATAGAAAAAGAAATACAATTGTAACCACCAGAGCAAACTGCTCCTACCAGAGTAATAACTCCTAATTGAAATAAAACACTTCTCTGCCCCCTCAATACCACTACCCACGTGCATATATATAGCACTCCCTAAGTAACTACTTGTCCCCACTAACCTTTCTCCTAGACCTAACTTCCCAATTAGTGGGCCTACATGGACCCAGCCCAACATCAATATTATGGATCCTATCAGTTCTCTTCAGAAATTGTGAAGAATTTCAATCCAAAGAGGTCAATCTTGGGAATGTTGTTACAGAAGTGTCGTTTGCGCCAAATGGAGATATACCAGCAAAGAGCAATGGGATGTTTGCGCCAAATGGAGACATACCGGAAAAGAGCGATGGAATGTTTCCGCCAAACGGAGACATACCGGCAAAGAGCGATGGAATGTTTGCGCCAAACAGAGACATACCAGCAAAGAGCGATCGGATGTTTGGAGACATACCAGCAAAGAGTGTTGGGATGATCGAACTGCATTATTTTAATGGAGATATGGTCTCTGACAATTGATTATATTGTGAGTTTTTTGTTTTTTTTACTGAAGAGAGGGGTTTTGAGACTACAATTATATTAATTATTATAAATTAAAGATTTATAATAGAGGAAAGATCCAGCCAGGAGCATACATTCATTAGGACTGTTAGGACATTAGGTTACATCTCAGGAAAATAGAATATAGGCTATGATATGAACCAAAAGCAAGTTGATAATTTATAACTGATATGGTGTTTCAGACCATTTATTTACTTATGTTATTTCACTATTGTATTAAATATCTTAATTTGTGTTAATAGTTACTAAGATATGGTGAATGTTTGATTGAGCTTCTATCACTCTTATCATATCCCGATGTATATATAACCTGGAAATCACAAAGCTAGAAATGGCAGTATCTAGCATACACACCTTTTGGATGTGGAAAACCAAGTTTTTATTCTGGTATGACAAATTTTGATTCTAATGCTACAAATTTTTATGCTACTAACAAGTTTTTATTCTACAACTACAACTTTTAGTGCTATTGATATGACAATTTGTCCAATTCTGTAAACTATTTATAGTACTGGTATGACATAATTTATAGCTTAGAAGTTACAAATAAAAGTATTTAAAATTTATGGTACTGTATTAGTTATTACTACGTAGAATTGAAAGATAAATATAACTTAGAGTTTATGGTTATTAACATTATAAATATATGTATGTATATGTAATATGACTTTTTTTATGAACGTATGTGTACAACATATTTATACTTTTGTACTGAGATTTATATTGTTCTACTTCTATCATTTTCAATATTTAATACAAAACGTTACCCTCTTTTCAAGAGTTTGAAAAACTATAACCCACACAAAGAAGCATATGCATTGTTGACTTGGTTAGATTTCACCAACAAATTGGACTAATTTATTTTCTTATTACTTTTAATTTTCAATATTTTATATATATATATATATATATATATATATATATATATATATATATATATATATATATATATATATATATATATATATATATATATATATATATATATATATATATTGAACGTTTACTTCCCAAACATATAACGAATGACGCAACACTAATTTGTATTTTTTTTATACAAGCAATACCCACATGTTTAGTGCTATTTCTCTCTATGTTTATTTTTTACAAAGTTTAGTTTGTCTCTTCTTCTTTGACAAATTTAAATGAAATTTAGAATCTTTTGGATTTTTTAGAGAGTGTTTCTAAAAAAAATTATCTCATACTTTAAGAAAGAATGTGACTCTTTGATAACTAAGTGCTTGATTAAAATTAGAGATTGAATTTTTAGGTGTGTTTGAATGAATTTAATTTGATGGTTTTATATGAAGTTTCACTTTGAGGGTTTTTTATTTATATGATTATAGTTTTTTTTTATAGTTTTTTTAGGAAAAGTTTATTCGGGACATATAGCATCACACACACACACACACAAATATATATATATATATATATATATATATATATATATATATATATATATATATATATATATATATATATATATATATATATATATATATATATATATATATATATATAAAATATATAATGAAAAAGATATGAATGGATATTAAACATAATCATTAATGGCTTTCGAATATTTTGATTCAACTTCCAATAACTATATTCATATAAGTCATGTTTAATAAGAAACCCTAAGATATGATGCATATCCAAGTCAATTCAATAATGGTACCATACCATATTCATTACATGTGCACCATTTTCTTGGGCATGGTGGCTGCCAAAACACTAAATGCAGTCCTTAATGTCTGTTTTTGGCATAAAGTTACTGATTAAAAAATTGCATATTAACGAAAATATGAAGTTATTAATCAAAATATAGAATATTAACGGGAACATGAAATTTCTGATAAAAATATTGAATATTAACGGGAACAAGAAGATATTGATCAAAATATTGAATATTAATGAGAACATGAAGTTGCTGATCAAATCATTGAATATTAACGAGAACATGAACTTACTGATCAAAAGATTGAATATTAACGGGAACATGAAGTTATTAATTCAAATATTGAATATTAACTAGAACCGAATGTTGAAATTTTTATCAACTATATAGATACTATCAAATTTACAACATTCCACTCATGTTAATAAGCAGTTCTTTCTGATGTTTCAAATGCTATTGAAATATTTCATGATATTAACGGGAACATGAAGTTAGTGATCAAAATAATTGATACTAACGGAAATATTAAATTACTGATCAAAATATTGAATATTAACGAGAACATGAAGTTACTGATCAAAATATTGAATAATAAAGGAAACACGAATTTACTAATAACGGGAACATAAAGTTATTGACAAAAATATTGAATATTAACATGAACATGAAGTTACTGATCAAAATATTAATATTAGCGAAAACATTAAATTACTAATCAAAATATTAAATATTAACGGGAACATGAAGTTACTGATAAAAATATTGAATATTAACATGAACATGAAGTTACTGATCAAAATATTAATATTAACAGAAACATGAAAATACTGATCAAAATATTGAATAATAACGGGAACATGAAATTACTTATCATTTTCTTTACACATACCATTTCTCAATGAAACTCCTACACTTATTAAATGCATCCTTAAATGTATTATTCAATCTAAAATAATATAAATTTTATTTTCTTAATTACTTTTTAAGATCACTATTCAATTTTTTTAATATTAGTATTTTTATAACTTTTTCCCATTTTAACTCAAATATAATCCTTTACTAATATCTGTTATTTTCTTAATACAATTGCGCAAAAAATGACTGATATCTTTGTTTTGATTATTTATGTTACTAATATCGTTGTTTTGGTTTTTAAAAAAAAATTTAAGATGCAATATTTTTTAAAATTGCGCGTAACACAGCGGTACAATGCAATTGTTTCATATAAAGTTAATGATAAAACTATTGAATATTAACGGAAACATGAAGTTATTGCTCAAACTATTGAATATTAACGAGAACATGAAGTTACTAATTAAAATATTGAATATTAACGGGAACATGAAGTTGTTGATTAAAATATTGAATATTAACGGACACATGAAGTTACTAATCAAAATATTGAATATTAACGGGAACATGAAGTTACTGATCAAAATATTTAATATTAACAGAAATATTAAATTACTGATCAAAATAAACTCAAAATAAATAACTTAGTCCTATTCACTGTTACTTCACAATACCTTTACCTATCACTATCCGACGAAATAGTTATGTATGACTGCATATCAACGCTTTCATCAACACTAGCAGAAGAAGATCACACATGCTTACCCTTCCCTTTGTCACACCTTCCACCTTCACTATTGTCCTTCAATATATTTGCAACTTCACCAATACCCTCGAACGAATCTTGCCCAAAAACAACTTTTCCATTCCCTTATGTTTTACACATTATTTTTCTTTATGATAAATAACCTTTAACCTAACTTATAATCTTTTCATAATATTTTTGATTTTCCTAAACCCAAATGCGCGGAAACGACGGGTACCCGTACGAACGCACGGGTAAGACACTAGTTAGAATAGGAAAGAATATGTTTAGATTAAACTTTTATCATGTTATCATTGTTTCTTCAATCTGCTAGACTGTTGTGATCTAAAGTATAGAGTGAAGATGCTTCATATCTTATATGCTATCATTGATATAAAATAGTGGTGGCATTGGCCGCCCCATCCTGTCCAAAGGCCGCTAAAAAAGAGCGCGGGGCGGACTTGGCATAAAAATGTATTCGGTTCCGTTAAGGTAGCAGATCTATTTATTTATTTATTTGTTTATTTACTTTCATTTATTTAATAAATTAATAGTATTTTTTTTTCATTTCAATTAGATTTTTCATTTACTTTTTAAAGTAATTTTTTATAAAATAATTTTTTAACAAATATTATTTTAAAAAATATTACATATAATTTACAAATAAATGTATAAATTAAAACCATCAAGAATTAGAATTATTAAAATTAATTTAAAAAATATTGATAGGCTTAAGGTATAACGGACTTAACGAATAGGCAAGGCGTATTTTGGTGAACGCTGATTTTTGACTCGATGGATCACGACCCGTTTTACCATCCCTAATATAAAATAACCTAAATTTTTTGATAACTATAATTGGTATAAAATGACCCAAATTTCTTTAAAGTATACTCTCCACTTCAATCAGCCTCAAAATCTTTATTACTTTCTTATTCTTCTTTACAATAAGATTTAAAATTTCTCAATATTTCAAATAGTTCCTTTTGAATTTGATAGTATACAATAGCCACAATATTCTAGTATGTTCATCAACAGAAATAATTTAATACTTCTTTCCCCTAGTGGTGATACTTTAAAATGTATAACCTCTCTCTTGTACATCATTTGATCACACATGGTTTATTTATGGAAAATTCTTTGGCTACCTCCCAACCTTCTAGTCCACCTCTGGTGAAAAATCCAAACTACCCCTGACTTCGGAAATGCATTTTCGAAATGCAAGAAAAAAGGTGTTTTTAGAGATGCATATCCGAAAGCGCCTTTTTTTTTGAAAAAATTGTCTTATTTCGGAAGTTCATTTCCGAAAACAACATTTCGAAAGTTCATTTCCGAAATACTGCACGTTTTGCAGATTAAGCAAAACAGCCCCCTCCCCAAATTCATTTACCCTAATCTTCTTCCAAACTCAACCCCAAAGAGATTTTTCTGCAAACCACTTCCAAGCTACATCAAAGGCTCCATCTACTTGCTCTACTACATTCAAAAGTCCTCCAATCTATTCAATCGGTAAGCATTTTGATTTTAAGATCTATGATTAAAATTTATATTAGGGTGTTTACAAATAGCAAAAAATGTATTAGGTTAGGTTTGTATTGATATTTAGGATGTTTAGAATGTGTAGACATAGGTTTGATTTAGGATTTTGGAGTCTGCCATTGGAGGTTGCAGAGAACTTCTGCGCAGGGGTGTTTCGGAAGTTCATTTCCGAAAACACCTCCATTCCCAGTTTCGGAAATGAACTTCTGAATTGTATCAGAAGTGCAATTTTTTTGTTTTTTCTGTTGTCTCGCATATTAATCGATTTCAATTGTTTACAGGAACATGTCAGGCAACCAACCAGCACGCATTAGACAGGGTAAAGAGACCCAGACTGTGTCGGCTAGACGCGAGCGGGCGGCGGCGCATCTGGCGTCGACACAGGGACGGGGGCAGGGCCGGGGACGACGTGTGCGAGTTCCCGTGGAGATGGGCGAGGGTACCTCTACATCTGGATCTAGGAGTCGGCTGGCTCGGGTATTTTCTTCCCGCCAGCGAGAGGAGGAGGAGGAGGAGGTGGCAGTGCCATACCACGAGGCGGAGGGGGTACCGGATGTTGACCCTCTACCCGGGGAGGAGGATGAGCAGGAGGACAGCTACCCGAGAGGGCTCTTTGACACTTCCGTGCTGATTACCTACCACGATCACGTCGCTCGGCGTATCTGGGAGGGAGGGGTATTTTTTATAATTTGCTCGACTACATTATTTAACCGTTTATAATTTAGACGTTTATTCGATATTTTCTTAACGGTCTATTTAACATACGCTTTTATTTGTTTTTTTTGTAACAGGAGAGAGATCCGTTGAAAATGGTGAATCACGCCCGGAAGATTTTCAGTCTGTTTAAACCGACTGCTGAGTGGTTTAGCGACTCGGTGAGAGCTTCAGGGCTTAGTGGGCTCTGCATGACGGGGTACACCACCATCAGCCACGACATGCAGGGGGCCTTTGTGGAGCGCTGGCACAAGGAGACGTCTTCTTTCCACTTGCCGGTTGGGGAGATGACGATCACCTTGCATGACGTGCAGTGTCTTCTCCACCTGCCGATCAGGGGTCCGCTGTTGACCCACTCCCGGATCCAGAGGGTCGAAGCCAGTTAGTGGATGGCGCTCTATTTGGGCATGGAGCCCGAAGTTGCTGACTTCGAGTGCATCACGACAAATGGGCCTCATATCCGGTTCACCACACTGAGCCGCTATTTCGAGCTCCACCTGGACGCGGCGGCCGATGCCGAGGAGGCGGGTGACGATCTATTTACACAGTATCACCGTGGCTCCGCTCTCCGGTGCTGGTACATGCATGTGGTAGGCGCTGCAGTCTTTGTGGACAAGAGCGCAAGGTACGTCGACGTGACCTACCTCCGCTACTTCATGGACCTGACTACCGTTCAACAGTGGAACTGGGGGGCAGCTACTCTGGCATACCTATACCAGAAGCTGAATGAGGTCTCCAACTGGAGGACGAGGCAGTTGACCGGATCCTGCACGCTACTTACGGTACGTTTCATTTTTATTGTTTCGTATTTATTTATGTTTCGTATTTATTTTTAATACATTATCGTGTTTGTGTTTCAGAGCTGGATCATCTCCTACTTCTCCCGCATCCACGGCTTCCACATCGATCCTGTGTACGTTGACGCCATGCCCAGGGCCGCCAGATACGTTCTCCAGAGGGGGAACAATGCGGTGGGACCATACCGTGGGTACTTGGACCGCACGATGCACGATGACGTCACCTAGAGGCCGTTCAACGACTACACTCAGATTGTCCCCTTTGACGGCATATCTCTATATTTTGGCTGGTTGGCATGCGGGACCGGCATCATGGTGCGGTATCTCCCTGAGCGGTGCATGCGGCAGTTCGGATTTGTGCAGATGATACCCAGGTCACCCTTTGAGGCTGCTCCCGACACAGTGACCCGAGTGCAGCTCACTGCCATATGGGAGGATTGGGAGCGTCATGTGGTACCGGAGGAGTACCGTCGCACTCGGGTCACCCAGGACTGGCACAATGTGGAGGGATACGTCACATGGTTCTACCGGGTGTCACATCCTCTACTGAGACCCGACGTTCCCGGCGCTCCTAGGCCAGCACACGAGGAGATCTTGGAGAACCAGCAGGCCGAGGATGACCACGCCATTGATCTCCTGCCGATCTGCCAGCGGATAGAGATGCTTGGGCGGGACGCGTTGGATCGAGGTGTCGTTCATCAGGGCGGTCCAGAGGCAGTCGTCGTGATGGAGATGATCGTCACTGATGCGGGTCGTACGGCGGCATACAGGCGGCAGAGGAGGTCTCAGGGAGAGAGGGTTAGGCACACCCAGTAGTGGTCGGGTTTATTTATTTTTTGTTTTCGGATTGTATCTTTAGCACACTATTATTATTTGGATTCGGATCGGGTTGTATATATTACTATTTTTATCATATTAGTATTTTCTGTTTATATGTCGCTTATTTTATTTCCCGGTTTCCTTTAATTAAAAATACGAGACTGTTTCCAAAAACATAAAAAAAACACAGTTTCTGCATAATTCAGAAGTTCATTTCCGAAACCCCCAAAATCTGAACAAAGGTGTTTTCGGAAGTTCATCTCCGAAAACACCCCCCATGAGGTGTTTTCGGAAATGCACTTCCGAAGTATGAAAATTTTTTTAAAAAAAAAATACTTCGGAAATACATTTCCGAAGCAAGGGTAAATTGAATTTTTCGCTGGGGGTGACCCCCATAGAGAGGTGGGTAAAGAAATTTTCTTATTTATAACCAAGTCCTTAGTATAATCGCCCTTTAATATGTCATAAAAGATGAAGTGGCACAAACAAAATTATTAACATATAAATGATTGCCATGTCATAATAATTTTCTTTTGCAATATTAAACACAAGTTATAATAATTTTAAATAATGATTGTATGGTAAAGGTAGAATTAAATATTATTAATCATGAATAAAATCTTCGATGCTATCTCCCCAATACCATACTAATGCTTTGAAATAATGTTGGATGAGGCCTTGGTAATACTCTTCATTACATATTAGGAATTGCAATTTGCATGGTATACTTATCCTTTACTATGTCTAATTACAAACCACTGAAGAGCTAGCTGAAGTTGATTTCTTAATATAACATTAACATAAGCCAAATATTTTATACTATTCATTTTTCAACGAAGTAGACTTGAATAGAGTTAAGAAATGGCTCGGATAACATCCAATGCAGATATAAAGTAAACAAGCACAGTCTTTTGCTGGTAAAAACCCTGGCCACATTCAGAATTTAGGAGCACTCCAAACATTCAAGTGCAAACGTCTGTGTAAAGACTTCAATCTTTCCTTAGCTCCATGAATTCACGATGAATACCACTGTCATTTAGGATGACAATTTCAACCCTATCCCCCTGTAAAAACATGCATCCAAAAGTTTATAGCTTGTCCATTGTCCTAATGTCAAATGACAATGATGTAAAAGAATCCAAATTTTCTGCTGTTAAAATAACCCTGAATTCACAGTCACAAGATTTCCACGCAAGATTTTAATGGCTTTGCATAACAGGTCTTAAACACTAAGTCAAAATGTGGATTTTTGATAAAGACGGAACAACTCAAATCCGCAACAGTGTGAATGTGTTCTGGCAGACAGACAATCCATTTTCACGTTTAACCAAACTTACAGTGTATATATCTCTCTCAGATGCAGATGCAAAAACAGTTTTGACCAGATCAACTGCTTCTGTTTCAGACAGTGGAGTAACAGCATCCTGCAAGAAAATCATATTTTAATCTAAGAAATTCACCTCAAACAGGATTTAAACCGTCAAATATTTCAAAAAACACCAATTTAAGAACTTCACCACAAACAGGATTTAAACCGTTAAATATTTCAACAAAAACACCAATTTAAGAAGTTCACCTGGGCAGGCAAAAGGAGTGGGCTGGGGGACTTGAGTTGGTTATCAAGAAAAGGCATAATGAGAGTGGATCCAGAACCCTGAGAGCTATATCCCACTCTCTCGTAGGAACCAACAGCATCATATGTGAAGACGCACCCCTTTCCTATTTTAGGTTGAAGTAGAAGTCTGCGTGAGCAAATACAAAAATGGGACATGAACAAGGATAGAAAGCTGGTAATAGTGAACCTTCACTGTCAAGGCCGCCCAACACATTGAAAGAATAATAAGGAAAGAAGCGTTTATAATAAAGTGTGTTTGAAAGCAATTGAGCCATTGCAGGGCAGCTCATTTGCTTGTTGTGTTGATGCTGATACGTCTGCATTCAGAATCAATAGTGTCATTTCAACCAACAAAAGAGCCACAGAAGAACACAACAAGTTATGAACCAAACAACATAATTTCCACTAAAAAACTTTTCAGTTATTCATACATTTTAAAATAAACAGCTGATAATCCAATCGGGGAAACAGTTGCTGAGAAGCCAGAGGAAGCTTTAGGTTACCAAAGTCCTGAACATTATTCAATCTGTCCAGAAAGTCCAACCCCTGAGCAACAATCAACTATTCTAGATGACAACGCTCAAATACCAAATAACCCATAACATGTTGATCAAACAAAAGGGGACCAAAATGCTGATCGAACCCAAGAGGAACAAGATCAAAGTGAATCTCAACTTACTAATACTAGAAAAGAATAACCACAGGTGTTTCCAACTTCAGAGACTTCACCAGCAGCAAATGAGCATCCTTTCTTAACTACAACCACTATAATTAATTCTACATTTGTAGACTACTCATCGAATGCATCTGACACTTCTCTCAATCGAAAAGAACTAAACGCTATAAAAGAGAGAGGGAGCGACCCTGCAGAGGATTTGAATAAGCTTATGAGAAGTCGAGGTATTTGAGTTGAAAAATCTCAGTTATTCATACACTAAAACTGCTACATATATGTTAGTATTTGAGCTTCGTTTATCCATTTGCTATTAAAAGAGTTAAAAATATTCTAATCAAAACTAATTTCTTTAATTATTCATTGATATCATTGTTTCAATACATGTCTAATCCATTCTAGGTTGTCAACAGCGCGCTATAGCGGCGCTATAGCGGTGTAGCGTAGCGGTAGAGGCCCTCGCCGCGACGCTATTGGGCTGTTAACCGCTATCTGAAAATAGTGGAAATAGCGGCCGGGATTTCATGTGCCGTAGCGGTGGAATAGCGGCGCAATAGCAGTTCTGTAGCGCTTTTCAGACCGCTATTGTAAAGATAGGGTCACAACTGTAACTTTGAATTTTTTTAAGGGAAAATTTGTATTTTTCCCTTTTATGTGTTCTCTCTTCACTGAAAAAGAGCCGTCATTCCATTCTGCTCTAGTTTCAATTCACGTTCCATTTTTTTCTTCCTAGAACTTCTCCTTATCCTTCTCACGCTTCCAAGATGATATTAATGTGGTGGAACTTAGAAGTGAAGATGAGGCGGATGTGATTTAGTCATTTTGTTTACGTTTAGAATTTGATTTGGACATTTTGAGTACATTCCTAATTTGAGTCATTATGTTTAGTTTATGTATGTTGTAACTTTTGGTTTATGTATGTTGCAACTTTTGTTTTCAAGTCATTATGAATGTTGTTGGAACCTATTTTTACTATTTATGTATGTTGTTGGAACCTATTTTAGTATTTATGTTTTCATATTAAGTATTTACCTTGATTTTTAAAAGCTCACAATAGCGATCATCCCGCTATCCGCTATGCCGCTATAGCATTTGGGAGGTCCGGCGCTACGCGCCGCTATCTGAGATTAACAACCTAGAATCCATTTAGATGTGCTAGGTTTGTCCAAAAAATGTATCAGGTGTGTTAAAGCAAAGAAAAAGCAATTTTTTGAAACACTTGTCTAAATTGTCTGATACATGTTGTATGAGTGTCAGACATCTACTCAAAGAGTGTTGAAGCAAAGAAAAAAAACAATTTCTTTGACACTTGTGTGACTTTTTGACACGTGTTGTATGAGTGTCATACAAATGTTGGACAGGCGTCGGTGTCCAAAACGACACGCATATAGAGGTGTACATGCTTCTTAGAGCTTCATAGATACAAATTAAGGAAATTACAACAGCTAGACTATGCGTGTGTTTGGTAACTCACTTGGAGGGTATTTCTCACATCCCAGAAAGCAAACGTGAAAAGTAAGAAGCTCCAATTAGGAGCATTGGCCAGACATGCGTCTTTTAGCCCCTTGGACACGGAAACAAACAGAGGCCAACTTGTACATAGAAAAGAGAGCAAGTAGTGTGGGCATGTGTATAGTAGTATAGTTACACTGCAAATAAGGGTTGAGCGATATAGTCCAATAATTTTAGGTAAAGGTAGATCAAAGAACTTTTTTGTCCAAAACACTAAAACGAGTAAAGGATTGAGAGTGTTAGACTGACCAAATGTCTAGCAGACAAAACCTTCTGCAAAGCCTTGACATCAGCTTGAAAACCAGAAGAAGCCATAACACACTTGTCAGCTCTGTCCAAAAACATAGGATCAACATTAACATAACTAAAAAAGTGTCCTTTATCAAAATTTTGCAATAACAAAAAAACAATTGGGTTAGAGCAAAATTTAAAATGGCGTACAGGTGGGAGATTTTGGAGTAATCGCGAGTGAGGATGTTGTAACCAGAGGACATTCTGGTATCTGCTGCAATAACACAGTAATCTGATCCGGCAACTGCAACACAAGATCTAGAAACAATAATGATAGTATTAAAAAGATAATAATTGTAAAATAGTTGATTAAACAACAGACAAGAGAATAGAGAGAGAGTACCCTCCATTGTTGTCATATGGAGACCAATTCGCGTGTTCTTTAGTCATGCTGGATACCACTGGAAAACACAAGACCCAAAAATGTTAACAAGAATTCATTCATATCGAAAGAACACAACCCAATTTCTATATTCTAAGTGTGAAAACGAGAAAGTCGAACACAAACCAATTTCTATCTTCTAATGTGTGAAAACGAGAAAGTCTCACCGTGGCGGAGCAAGTCTGTGAAGTGGCGGTCGGAAAGTCTCACCGTGGCGGAGCAAGTCTGTGAAGTGGCGGTCGGAAAGTCTCACCGTGGCGGGGCAAGGGTTTCTATGTAGTTCCAAATTCTACTATTCGTTTCTTTCTTTCCTTACTGCTTTTTTTTCTTCTTCCTTTTTGGATATTGGGCCTTATTTGGGGTATAGGCCTTATTTGGGGCATGCGAAAATATTTAAATACTCTATTTTGGAGATACATTTTCGGAACGCACCAAGATGTAATAAACACAAACTTTTTTAGAGTTACATTTCCGATATCAAACCGATAGTATATTTACGGGAAAATGCCTTACAGAATATAGGAAAACAGAATTGAAATACACGAACTTCATAAAATCAAAATACCATTGATATCATAAAATAAGCAATACATAGGAGATTTTAACATAGATCAAACATTACACTTCAACATCCAGGTGGACGTTGCAACATCTTGATAATATCATCAACCGATCTCAAAATAGTCGCATTCAGCTCGATGGAAACTTTTTATTCTAAACGGGTAAAAGTATTACACATAGCTCATAAATCAACGCCCGTCTTCAGCTCATGGTTGATAAACTCAAGTTTCCCTTCGTTGCCAATGGATGGCAAGCGGTACTCGATCTTCACAATTTTGCGATTGTCACCATATGGTAGAAGGTTTTGTAATATATATTGCAGATCTTCAAGAGCGGTGTACTCATTGTTCTTAAATTGTATGGATGTTCATTCTGGGTTTTTGTGTTTTGGTATGAAACAATATGACAAGTGAGTTTATTTATAGTAATGGGGTGATATTATGGACCACACAAACCCTATCTACTGATAAAGAATGTAGCAGAGATGTAACTCCGGAACCACCATTATTTATTATAGAGATGCATCTCTGGAAACTTCCCTGGTATTAACAGAACAGAAACATATACAACTAATTTTATTGAATGCTGGTATTTTTGGACAAACTAAAAAATGCTTATATTTACAACATAATACATTAACAAAATGTCATATACAATAAAATGATAAATAACTAATTAAATGATCCGAAATAATTGTCGCCGACCAAATCATTTACAAGTGGTACCCCCTTTGACTTTTCCTTATTTTTTCTATTTCAGTGTTGTTCAATTTGGTGAACTCTTGCATCCTTTCAATAAATTGGTCCGTCCAAGTCTCAGATTGAATTCTATAATGATTCTCTCACTCCGGTTATGTAAGTGGTATAGGGAATCCTAATTTCAAATTCACTTGATGAAAATGCCGCGAATTTGAAACCCACCTAACACAGATGATACGATCATTGGAATTTGGTGGTGGAGTAGTGCACAGTGGGAAATAAGTTTCCGAGAAACTGTATCTTGTAAGATTAATACACTCTCTCTCATACGCATTTGGTTTAAGATGACACATCTCAGGGAAACGCGTCCATTTTTCCTCCGGTGCATGTCCATTGATGCAAGGTACAAGAGCGCGATAAATTTCTTCAACTTTCTCTTTATTCTTAAGCACCTTGTGTATAATTCTCTATTGCTCCTCAACTCTCTGATAAGAGTGTCGCAGACAAGTTGGTCACCCTCTTATCATTTACCGAGCAAACAAAAAACAACCAGAAATCCACAATTACCGTCACCCCTAACATTGACGATCCGTTCAATGTAATTGTGCTTAAAAATTGGCATCTCCTTGATGAATGTATTTTTTGTGAAGGTGGTGTAGGAGGTGGTTTGCTACTGCGGGTTCCTTTGAAAACACTTTTATAAGATTTCGGAGTCGATGAATCGAGAAAAAGTTTGTCAACATGTTCAAAATATGATGGACTCCTCATTGTTAAATTGTCGTCCGATGTAGGTTTCACCTTCTTAGGTGCTTCTTTCATTTTTATCGGTTGAGAGGGTGGTTTCAAGTGTGTGGTCTTCGGAAATGTAATCTCCCTCAATTGCTCTTTGATGTGGAGTTTTGTGGGGCTTTCAAAAATATTTCTTGTATCGTTTCCCTTTCTGTCAGGATGCAGATATTCGATTTGATGTCTTTCATAACACCGTCATCTTCAAAACTGAGCCTCTTCCAGTGACTGCATACCTTGTCCATTCGTATTGGGCAATCAAGTTTCACCTTCTTAGATATGACACAAGCACATGAGAGACCATATGTTTTCACAAGTGTGAAACCACACTTTGAGCTATCGGAACCTACATTAGAAGCTCGTTTGGCTTCATAAAAAATATAATTCAGAGCTGATCGGGATATGTTGCTGACCAACTGAGAATATAGAGTGTTGTCTTTGAACTTGTGTTCCAACACTGTGATATTACGACTAAATGATGTTTCTATCTCATTATACTGGTTTAGTATCATTTGATTCACAGATGCCTAATCCGCACACAAATCACCCTTTCTATTTCTCAACCAACTCTTCAAACAAGCAGGAGCAGACTCAACTCGGTTTGTTATTGTAAATTTCAAAAATGTTAAGAAATGAGAGAGTTATGATGTTGTGACCAAGTGACTTGCCATACTTGTTTTTAGGCCAACCAAACATGTGCCAACTTGTAATTTTTTCTATTTCTTTGCATTCAATGGCCCAATAATGAACACTTGAATGTCAAACGGAGAAATCTTGATTGTCCCCTTGAAATACTTTGATGGTAGCTTGAGAATTTGATGGAGATGGCATGAAAATGAACACATGAACTACACTTGAATCATCTTAGAGATCATCCACCAAATTTGAACTTCTCTTTATCAAATGATGTCTAATGAAGCTTGACATGAATATGACCTAAGATTGTAGGTCATGCTTTAAAGTAAAAAGTCCTTTGGACCACTTGTTGACCAAAGTTTGACTTTGTGGACCAAAAGCCTAAGTTAGAATCAAGCCTGATCTTTTGATATCTTCAACCACAAACCAAGTAATCTTGAATCTCATATCATTCTTGATCATTGAATAAGATCTTATTAGGCATTAAACACTCTTTTGATTCTTTGATTGCAAACCCTACCTTGTACAATAAAAAAAGAGAGCAACACATATTTTTGTATATTGAATAAGGTTAGTAAAAGTTAAAATGTATGTAATCATAGATGCAAAAAGAAACACAAAAGGTGTTTGGTGATCTCTCGCTAGAGTTAAACCAAAGGGTTAAGGGTTAGGAGGATGCCATGCTTGTGATCATTGGTTAGACGAAATGATATGATAAGTGGAATATTATGGATAAAAATTAGGATATGACAGTATAGACTAGGCTTTTTTTAACAAATTTGCATCAAACACTCCATTCTTCTCCGACTGGCTTCAGAACTCTATCATGTGGCTTAATGAATAACAGTTCAATTGGTCTGACCTACTCTAGTGATACTAATGATATTTTGTGTTGGTAGTGGTTCTTCTAATCAATTGATGGTGAATCTTACGGTCAGAGCTCTAGTTCATTTTCTACTAGATGTTGCTTTAATGCTTGCATTCTTTGTTGGGTTGGTGCCTTCTTTTTATGGGTGTCTTTAATGCTTACCGAGTGTTATTGTATCTCCTTGTTCATCTTAACTTTTTATTTATTTATTTATTTATTTATTTATTTATTTATTTATTTACACTCCTCGTGCCACTTGAGCTTATCTTTATATATTGTGTAGTTTTTTTTCCTCAATTGTTTTATATATATATATATATATATATATATATATATATATATATATATATATATATATATATATATATATATATATATATATGGGGACGACTCAAGTGAGAACACTTGGTTATTATGAGAAATGAGAACAATGAATCACGACCATTAAATTTTGATTTTGTTGATTTTAATGGATTTGATTGGTTTCTCTTTCTATGATCCTTAATATTTATTTTAAATCAATATAGAAAGAGAAACCAATCCAGTCCATTAAAATCAACAAAATCAAAATTTAATGGTCGTGATTCATTGTTCTCATTTCTCATAATAACCAAGTATATATATATATATATATATATATATATATATATATATATATATATATATATATATATATATATATATATATATATATATATATATATATATATATATATATATATATATATATATATATATATATATATACTTTAAAACAAAACTAGACAAATAACATAATGGATATTATATTAGAGTAATTAAAAAAATAACATAAATTTGTCTTGTGTTTTTTTTACATACTAAAACTAAATATGATGGATCTCATTTATAAAATATTCATTTTTTATTTTATTATTTTCAATATTTATTGGTGTTTAATTTCTCAAAAAATATTAAATATGATTAAGTGATTTTTAAAAAAATATTTTAATTATGAAATTTTAAAAATTTATATTAAGCTTATTATAAATGTTTTTATTCCTTTCTCAACAGTATTACAAGATTTTAAATTTTAATTAACTTTTTAGTCGTCAATAATTTTGTTGTGATTGTTTTTATTATAAATTTAAATTAGTATACTGTAATTTAAACATTACTATATATGTGCCAATGATTTGACCCATTTTTGAAATATTAACTTTAATTTTTTTAAAAATGAGTTATAATTAATGTATCAAAATCTTAAATTTACATTTATTATATTATTTTTTAAAAATATATTTAAACTTTATCAAAAAAATTATGCGTGTTTTTCTTCGATTAAAAATAATATATGAATGATAATATTAAAATAATTTAATAAAATAAAAGTAATTATAGTATTAAATTAATATTATAGAACAGTTAAATTTTGTAACACCCCGTACATAGGGGTGGAAATAGGCTAGGTTAGGCCAGATTTTAGAAGGCCTAAGTCTGACCTACGATAAACTTAAAAGGCCAAAGCCTGGCCTATGGCCTATCATAGACTCAGATTTTTGGACTGGCCTGACCTTTTTAAAAGTCTGGTCTGACCTGAAAGTCTATTTAAAAGCCTGTATCTCATTAAAGTTTTCAATTAATTCATTTTACTTAAGCCTTATAGGTCAGTATATATGCATATATATAAGTCGACCTATTTAGCCTTTGCTCTAATATATATGCATACATGGGCTAGCCTGTTTAACGTTTTTTCTAATATATATGCATACATGAGCCAATCTATTTAGCATATCTCTAATATATATGAAAATATAGGCCCACTTATAGGGTTTCATAGGATTTTTTAATAGCCTAAGCCTGGCTTATTTAATAAAACAGACTTTTAAAAAAGCGTAAGCCTGATCTAGTCTTAAGTTGGCTAGGTTATAGGCCCCTGTAGGCCGGCCTGGCCTATTCCCACCCTACCCGTACATATATGTCTAGAATAATACGTAGCGATGTTATAATTGGTACATAGAAACATACATAAGTTGGAAAAGACAAGAAAATAAAATCGTATACAAAACAACTCATGCTACAAAAATGTATACATCACACTTGTCCATAACACTGCACAGCGGAAAGACATCGTCTAGAGAGGTCATCCTGGCATCTGCTTGTCCACTGTCTCCAACAAGAATCATCTAACAATTCATCTACAACAACATGTTCCTGAAAAAATTAAGAGGATTGGGGTGAGATTACTAAATATCAGTGAGTCTCCATATCTTATGGGTTCACTCAATTCTACAAGGTACACGCAATCAAACGGATCCGCCGTGGATCTGGGGTTTTCCTCACGGTCGGGTACAAATACACAAAAGGGCAATATCACCATTGGAAGTCCCATAACTAACCGATGTGATAGCAGAAAGTACACAATTAAACACACAAGTATGCATACTCGTATCCATATATGGGGAATCCAGGAGCACGTTAATGCCTCTATGTCGGTCATATAATCACACCCTCGATGGGTTATCCCCCATGCCTAATGTCAAGAGACTTGCATACGCACACCACAAGTGAATCAGATATGTCCTACATGGAAATCTATCTGTGGTGAGTTACAACGGTGACATTGCCTATGTGGCATCACGGCCCCGTCAATCACCATACGCAGATGTGATCGCCATAGTGGCAAATACGCCATCAAGACTACATGGGCCCACCAGGCGAAAGCCTAGTGGCATTGCCTACGTGGCACCACTAGAAATGAGTTAATCTGCTACGATGGGGGTGGACAACAGGCCGAGTTGGGCGGGTTCGGGCCCAAAAGCAACATCCAGCCCAACCCGCAGATGCATTAATATGGCCCATTTCCGCCCAATTTTAACTTCGGTTTAGACGGATTTGGTACAAACGGGTTGCGGGTTAAAACAGACGAGTTAATCGATTTATTGGATTGATAATATTTAAAGGTCCAATAAAAATTTCCAACTTTTTCATAAAATGTATAGTTATTACATCATAAAATTTTCAAATTCAATAATGGACCAAACATTAAACTTGGACCAACAAAATCTACATTTTCCTGCTTCAACATTTACTTTGTTATTCCATCAGCATTTTAACATTTCCAGGACTTGCAATTGTATCTCCACTAAGTCCACATTGTCCCATAATTGAACTATTTTCCTGTCACTACAATATTGAAGTTAATTTTTTCCAAAAGACTACTCAAAATGAAATACAAATAGATCAAATAATATACTTTTAATATATAAACCAGGTATTCTAATATAACTTAGGTATGATAGTTATAGAATGTATTCGAATAAAACTAGGTATGAATATGATAGTTTATCAAAATTAACTAGACCACATGATCTCTACAAGTTACCTAGAGAAAAACTAGCTATAACATCTAAGTTACAATTTGTTTTAGTCCAAAATAATAACAGATAAATTGGGCAAATTGCTAACATGTTTATGAGTCACGTCCTTTACTCTCTTTCTGGTATGAAATTGACTTAATTTAATTTTCTCTATCTTTTATCAATTCAACATCAACCAAAAACGATAACAACCAAATAATCATATGGTAATTTGAATTTCAACAGCATTTAAGCATATGATCATACCTAAATTCAAACGTAATTAGTACTCCGGCAACGACCGAACACCGTGGCGACCATAATCAACCTTAATATTATTAAGGAAAAAACCAAATATTTTTTAGGCAATTAGTGATAAAGCAAAGTAAATTAGGTGAAGGCATTGAAGAATCTGTTTTACTAAAAAAACTTATTGAACTTGAAAATCAGTTTTAAATGTCTAAAGAATTTACATGTTAAAGAAAACATTACTCAGAAACTTCATCTGTTTAACATATTTTAGTAACTTCACCCTTTACTTGAGAAGATTCTGCATAAAATGGAAGAACATATTTTCTTAATGATAACACGAACTTATATAGTATATTTGACTTAATTTTCATAAATAATGTTAGTATTTTCATTTAATTTAATTGCTTTATTTTAGTATTATGCTGGTATTTTTTATGTTTCAGGTATTATGTTCGTGTAGAGAAATCGCCTTAAAAAGACAAACAAGGAAGAAGTGAGACCATGTTATAATTGGAGGTGCAAAGAGCAAAACAAATGCAAGATCCACGTATGAGGCCCAGCCCAAAAAGGGGCGAAGACCCCATATCTTGAAGTTGAGACGCCCGTCTCAGAGCCCCATAGGATTGAAGACGGCCGTCTTGGGCCCAATAGCATGGAGACGGCCCAAATTGAAGGAAGAAGACCACGTAAATGGAGTGGAGACGCCCGTCTCCCATTCCCCTTGCCACATCATCACGAAGACGCCCGTCCCCACTTTCTCCCACTTCTCCACTATTTTCTCACTTGAGACGCCTGTCTCAAGACTTCTCCAAGTCAAAACTGCCCACGAAATAGACGGAGAGAAAAGAGGAAGACGTGAGCAGAAGATCGTTGCACAGACTAGTATAAAAGGAAAACTACAGTTTTATTGTGAGGGTCGGCGAATTTTATTAGCAAAAGAAGCATTATAGTTTTCAGTTCTCTTTGATTCCAACATTTTTAATTTTCAAGCATTACTTTTCGTTTTCAATTCATTCTTTTCTCACAACGATTTCTACACCGGAAATCGTTGTGAATTTTTAGCAGATCTAACCTTACGTTAGATTTAATTTTTATTTCCTTATTTTAATTCCTGCCGAATAATATTTGAAGAACGATCCAACCGACCTGTGGTGGAAGTTCGTGCACTCGAAGATCTAAAGATTTATTCCAGATTTATATTATTCAGGTTTTTATTTACCGAATTTATTCCTTGCATGATTATAAATTGAGTTCAAATTAATATGCCTGAATTTATAAACCAAATCTATTATTGCATACTTAATCTAATTAATATGTCTGGCTAAATCATTTAGATATCGGTATGTAAAGTAATTTAACCGAAGGGATCCGAAATAAATTGGCCTAAATATTGTTTTATTGAAAATCACCTATTTCTGGTTTTTGTGTCTAATCGTATTTATTAAAGTTATAAAATCAACAGAGCGAGAGTGTGAGATTTTAGAACTGATTACGGTTAAAATCAATAGAGCGAGAGTTTGAGATATTTAACCAGATAGTAGACACGGACTTTAGTTTTAAGGACAGCGAGAGCGTATTAAAACTAATTAGATATTATTCATTTGGCTAAAATGCACCTTTGGTCCCTGTAAGTTAGCGAGTTTTTGATTTTCGTCCCTGTAAGTTTTTTTTGTTGATATGAGTCCCTATATCTTACTTTTTGCTTGTGGTTTAGTCCCTAAAGCCAAAATCCGCAGGAAAATCTGCAGGTTTTCCTACGAATTTTCCTGCGGATTTTGATTTTAGGGACTAAAACAAACGCGAAAGTGAAATATAGGGACTCAGACCCAAAAAAAAACTTACAGGGACAAAAATGAAAAACTCGCTAACTTACAGGGACCAAAGGTGCATTTAAGCCTATTCATTTTCAAAAAGTGTTTTTAAACTCAGCGGGACAACGAGAGCGTACGTTAGGGAATATTAGCATAACTTAAGTCAATAGAGCGATAGTTTGAGACCGAGGTTTTTAATTGAATAATATTTGCATGAAAGAGGCGTTTTGTTAATCCGATTGTTTTCAAAAAGCATTTCTAGATCTAATGGGACAGCGAGAGCGTACATTGTGAGATAGGATCGTAGTCTGAGTCAATAGAGCGAGAGTTTGAGAGGAGGACTTTTAAACAACGTATTTAATAAAGACTTTTAATTGGATAAAGAACTTGGCCAATAAAACTTCGGATCACCTAAGTTAGAAGAACTACATACCGATATCCATATTAATATTTTTATCTAGATTTAAGATTTCAGTTTCCCCCTTTCACAAACAATTAGAAATATCATTAGCCTTAGCTTTACATAGTAACCTTAGATAACGGTAGATCAATTCATAGTCCTTGTGGATTCGGTATCTTTTAAAACTACACGACACGACTGTGTACTTGCAGTTATCAGATTAATTGACACGTAAAGTCGCGATCACTTAATAATACGATAAAGAGTTTGTGATCCAAAAAATAATTTTAAAAAATCAATCTCTTACAGAAGATGCTATTACATAAAAGTTTCAGAAAATGACACAGGAAATATTAGGAGTTCTTACAGATAGAAATAATGACCCAAGTTTCTGAAAAACAAATAAACGATGAAAAAATCCACATTCATTTTATCTATAATTTTCAAAGCAACATGTTCATCCTCATACATACCATGGTAAAGCCTACCGTGAGCTCCATAAGCAAACCTAAGACCAACAAAGGTGAACAAATTCATTTTGATGTGCGACTGCAGACACGTTCACTTGCGGCGGAGTTGTGCAAGGATTTTTCTTCGTTTATGTTTATGTGGGGGAAATGAGGATTGAAACATACATATAATAAAATAGATGCATATTAGTAATTATGTTCAACTGGATCGGGCGGTTATGGGTACCGCCGACTGTTTCTCCGTGAACTGAACCGCCCATTTTGATCCGCCACAGACCGCATTGTTTGGCCCGCCAAACCGCTTGATCGTTTGAAAATGTATTTTTCGGTTTTTTTCTTTCGATTTTTACGGACTGGGCTGGTTTACGGTTCCTTGTCCAGCCGTACGATATGATATTGCTTAAGTGGCATAGCGACCCCATCATACCAAACACGACGGTGCTTTCATAATGCCAGTGCAGAAACGCCCTTACGAACCCTCGTTAGGACATCATAATGGTAGCTCAGGTGTCACTACGCCAAACAAGACCTTAGACAACGCTTCTTTAGCAGCGCTGGCTAATGTGGCCCTATACCAGCGCTTTTGTAAAGCGCTTTCTAAAGCAACCCCTTTAGCAGCGCTTTTAAGAAGTGTTGTTTAAGGCAACCCCTTTACCAGCGCTTTTCCTTATGTTCGTATACAGTTTCCGTGTTTTATTTTTTATTTCACTTATAGCAGCGCTTTTGTATAAAAGCGCTGTCTAATGTGCACTGTCTAAAAGCCTTTTTGGCGTAGTGTGTGTACAATATACCAAGAACGCCGATGCTTGCATAATCCCAGCATAGAAATTCCCTTACGGACCCTCGCCAGGTTATCGCAATGGTAGCTCAAATATATGCCTAGAAGCTAGGCCTGCTCCGATTCAAGCATACAATGAGTTGCACACAAGATTCGCCTAAACTGGACATCATGTCCAGGTTTGCCCTGTCAGTGCTCCTCAGAAGTACACAGGATTTGCCTAAACTGGGTGACCATGCCAGGTTTGCCCTGTCAGTACTCTCACTAGTACACAGGATTCGCCTATACTGGGTGTCATGCCAGGTTTGCCCTGTCAGTACCTCACACACAATACAATCAGAAAACAAGGCATATCAACATAACATAATACATAATGCACCATATACCTTAATCAACATTTTCATGATCATACACAATCATAGCATTTTCCAATATAATACATCTCTTCCATGTGCATACATACAACTAGTATATGAGTGATCATAACATGGTATTATGTGATTTCTAACACACCTCATAAGTCTTAGAAGACTAGGGAGGCATCAGGTTCCCTAAACGGAACAAAACTGCACTCCGGGGGAATATAACATACACATTTCACCCAACAAAGCTCACTAAGCGGGGTCCCTACATTCTCAAATCAAACATTCTGGTTTGGGGACCAATTTTATTAGATAGTGCATCTAACTAGATTTCCAACGATATAAACTTTGCGTCATTCCGATACCCGAGACGAAAATTATGAATTTTCGAAGTTGGAATTTTCTCCTTCAGACCCTGCTGTAACCAGGTACCCTCTATGCCGTACACGGTTACACCCCCCTAAAATTAGCCTATTTAAACCTCTATTTGAGATGTACCCGGGTACCCTCTATGCATGCTGTACCCGGTTACACCTGTGCAGAATGCAGAAAAACTTGCATTTTCACACACCAGTCCCAATTTCTTCCAATTCAAAACCACCCAATGTTCCAATTGACATCCAAACATGTTCACACACAAATATAGCATGATTTTTAATAGAAGGAGCATAAATTAACAACATGCAATATCAATTATCACTAAAATCCCCAAAACTCCAATTTCATGCAAAATCCCATGAATCCCCAAAGTCTTTAACTAATGAGACTCACCTTAATGGAGATGAAGAGGGAGTTGTGCTAACAGGCTGAAGATGATGAAGCAAGGTAATGAAGATGATTTCTAGTGCATGCAAGAGTTGATGGAGGCTTGGAGCTTTCTTTTCTTCCTCTTCCTTCCCTCTTGCACGTTTCTTTATTCCTTCCTCAAAATTCTGGTTTTGTGTTCTAAGACCAAGAGGGATATTAATCAAACAAGCCTTAAGACCTCATTAAAGAGTTGAAAAGCCTATAATACCCTTTCCACTTATTTTCTCTTTTATCTCAACATGTAAATAAAGAGTTAGTATAATTATCCTCTAATAAGTACTATTGATTAAATTAGTAATAGTCATTGGAAAATAATTATATCAAGTATTACAAATTTAATCAAAAAAACTATGCGTGATGTTCTTCGATTAAAAATAAAATATGCGTAATAATATTATAATTATGGCTTAAATGCACTCTTGGTCCCTGAAAATTAGCGAGTTTTTGATTTTCGTCCTTGTAAGTTTTTTTTTGTTTGAGTCCCTATATCTTACTTTTTGCTTGAGGTTTAGTCCCTAAAGCAAAAATCTGCAGGTTTCCTGCGGATCTTCCTGCAAATTTTTCTGCGGATTTTGATTTTAGGGACTAAAACGAACGAGAAAGTGAAATATAGGGACTCAAACAAAAAAAACTTACAGGGACGAAAATAAAAAACTCGCTAACTTACAGGGACCTAAAGTGCATTTAAGCCTAAAATTATTTAATAAAATATAAGTATTCTACCATATAAGAAAATCTTAGTCCTATGATAATACTTTTGCAACCTTTGCCCTTCTTGCTCCACCTCATTATTTTTGGGGCAATTTTGATCATTTGTATGACTTACAATAACTATTGAACTTTACAATTGAAAGCTAATTGAAAATAACAAAACCAATATACGTTTTTGTACTTTTTTTAGGAACAATGCATCGATTACTCCTTCCCTCCTAACCATGCTTCGATTTGTCAAATCTCTTGGAACAATGTTTTTCTAGTTTCTAAACCTAATCCGATATGTCCTTATCTCTATCTCTCTATCTCTCTATCTCTCTCTCCCTCTCTCTCTCTCTCTCTCTCTCCCTTTTTCTCTTTCTTCGTTTTCTAATTTCTCAAATCTGAATTTCTACCTCCTCTTCATTTTAACAAGTTTTTTTTGTTGTGAAATTAACAGATCATGAAGAGATGACTCCTAAAATAAGTGTCAACGCACGAGTAACAAACCAGTACCTGTGAATGCACGGGTTACCAAGCCAAAATTTGTGCGAACACACAGGTAACACACCAGTACCGTGTGAACACACGGATAACCAGGCCAAAATCCTTGTGAACGCCCATATTATTACATATTTTTTACAATTAAAGAAAATAAAAGTAAATATATTTAAAATAGTGTATGAATCCAAACACGAAAAAAATATGTTGTTTTTTAATTGCTTATGTGTCTAATATTTTTATTTTACAATTATTTTAATTTAATATACAACAATTATTAAAATAATATATGAATGATTAAAATATATATTATTGATGTCGATAAAATTTTGTATTTATTTTTAAAATATGTTTTTCTTTTAGAAAGAATAAACTACAGTAAAACTATTTTGTTTTTCTTATTTACACTTTTATCAAATTTTGAAAACAAAAGTGTGCGTAATACACCAGTACCCGTGCGGACGCACGGGTAACACACCAGTACCGTGTGAGCGCACCATATCAAAATCTGCGTAAACGCACGAGTTTAATATATGAAATGTTAAAATATATATTATTGATATGTAAAACAATTTTTGTACAACCATTTTATTTTATTTTCAAAATATGTCCATCCTTTTATATTTAAATAAAAAAACATATTTTTAATTCAAATATGTCTTTCTCATATTTAAATATTAGTTTTTTTATATATATTAGGGCTAAATATGTTTCTGGTTCCTAAAAACTATTAGATTTTGTTTTTGATTCCTATAAAAAATGTAATGTTTTAGTTCATATAAAATTATTATGCACGGTATTTTAGTCTCCGCTGTTAAACCAATATGTATTTTCGAATAATTATTTTGGAGACATGTTTGAACATTATAAAAAGTTCTTTGAAAAAAAATAATTTCAAATTTTGATTTTGAAGTCGTGATTTTTATTACTTTTATCATTATCTTTTAAAAATTAAAAAAATTCAAATTTAATTCTTCTCATTTTTTACAAAATTCTAAAATTTGATAAATAAATATTTTACACTATTTTAAGCATGTATGAAAAAATTATTCCAAAATTTAAAAGTTAACGGATAATTAAACAATTTTTAAAATTTTAGAAAATAACAGAGACTAAAACCGCATGCATAAAAATTTTGTAGGAACGAAAATATGTTATTTTTTTAATAAAGACTAAAAATAAAATTTAAAATATTTATAAGGAGAAAAACATATTTTATCTTATATATTACCATTGGATTAAAAAAGTAATTAAATGACATTTAAGTTACAGTTATATATAATTAAGAATGCAACATTTGTTATGTAAAATTTAATAAATATAACATTAAATTTAATTCTTATATATTATTCTTTTTTTACAAGATTTGTATTTTATAGTTTTTCTTACAAATATTTATTAAAACATATACATTCATTTTTCATCTGAAATTTTTTTCTTTGTTAATTAATATTTTAGTATTTTATAATTTGTTTAAAATTTTATGATAAACTAGTGACAAATACGCACTCAAAATCTGTATCCGTACAGATTCACGAGTATCCTACTAGTTATAATATTAAATTAAAATAATAGAACAATTGAAAAGTCTGATTAAGTCCTTATAAAAGCTTATGTGGTAGTATTATATAAAAAGAAACATAGGGTAGGAAAATATATTTGATAGGTATCTCTTTTCTCAAATTTTATAAGTGATATCAACTGGTAAAACTTTCCCACACGGTTTTAACCAACTTATTTTTATCAAAATGTCTTCTTCTTAGGCAAAGCCACATTAATCAATTCATTTTCTCAATTAAGGAAACACAGAGTGCTATAAATTGGAGTGATGTGAAGCCAATTAAAATCCATGCAAAACTAGATAAGAGGTAACAATTAAAATATAGTGATATGGCAAAAACCAGTGCTTCAGTTGTTCTAGCTGTCCTTGTTGTAGCATTATTTCTGAATGGCTATAATGCTGCTGAGAGTGTAGAAACAGATAATCAATCTAAGAAAGGTGAAGCTTATAATATTTAAGTATTGTTCTAATAAGTTTAAATTCATGTTTCTTTTTATCTTTGTAACTTTGTTCATTGTTTCCATAATTGCAGCAGCAGTAGACGGATGCTATAGGAATGGGACGGAAGCATGTAGTCTTGTAAGGTGTTACGCATTTTGTAAAAAGATAGGCTATTCTTTCGGCATTTGTCCAGCGCCACCGCCATATGAGTGTTGTTGCGGTTGAGGAGTTAAGAGATCTATGTTTGATAACTGTACATTCTATATATGATTGTGCATGTATATCAACAAAATAGTCTTTAAGGTTCTTATTATAATAAGTTGGAAAACACACTATTGTAAGTTCAATTACGATGTAATTTCCAATATTAAGAATTGCCAGTAATAAAGTGAAATATCCTACCACTTATCCAGACGATTTTACATTATATGTTTACACTAAAATAATCAAACAACTAATAGGCAAAGGAAGAGATTATGCACACAAAGATATTGGTTAATTTCAAATTCGAAGCATGCAGGAATTAGTTAATTTGTTGTTAACACGTAATATTGAGGTTTTAAGTGTTTAAAGAGAGTAAGAAAAATCAAATTAACCATTAATTAGATTTTTTATTGAATTGCTACAAGAATTTTAAGGCATACTCCCTCCGTCCCAAATTATAAGAGAAAAAAACAAAATCACGCTTATTAAGAAAAGTAAAAACACATTTATTTGACTTATAATTTTCTTGAAATAAAGTGCTTTGGAAAATTATAAAAAAATTCTAATTGGTTGTAAGTTATGGAAATGATGAGAGAGAATGTAAGTTAAATGCAATTTGCATTTAATTTTATCTGGGTTATTACCATTTTTGCCCCCTGCCATATAGGCGACTTTTGGTTTACCCCCTGTAAAATTTTTTTTTGTAAAACTAACCTTGCCAAATGAAGATTCTGTCATTTTAGACCTCGCCAGCAAATGGCACATGCCATTTGCATATGTGGCATGCTGATTGTGTAATTCTTTTATTTTTTTTAATTTTTTAAAATTCAAATATGCTGACATGTAATTATATTTTTTATTTTTTATTTTTTTTAATTCCACGTCATATTTATTTTTTTAAATTTTTTTTTTAAAAAAAATTTAATTTTTTTTATTTTTATTTAACATAATATTTTATTTTATTTTTTATTTATTTTAACGTAATATATATATATATATATATATTATTTATTTTAATATTATTCAAATTCAAAACACATAAATATTGAAAAAAATACCTGCGGATTTACCTACGGATTTTAAAATACCTGCAGATTTACCTGCGAATTTTAAAATACCTGCGGATTTACCTACGGATTTTAAAATACCTGCGGATTTACCTACGGATTTTAAAATACCTGCAGATTTACCTGCGGATTTACCTACGGATTTTAAAATACCTGCGGATTTACCTACGGATTTAAAAATACCTGCGGATTTACCTACAAATTTTTTTTTAAAAAATAAAATAAAAAAAAATAAAAAATATATATTTTTTTTTAAAAAAAAATTATTTAAAAAAAAAATTTTTGAAAAAAAATTAAAAAAAAAAAAGAAAATCCACGTGGAAATAAAAAAAAATCAAAATAAAAAAATATAATTCCACGTCAGCTTAGCTGAAATTAAAAAAAAAGAAAAAAGAAAAAAAATGCCACTAAGCACGCCACATAGGCTTTGAGTGTGTGCCATTTTCCTCCAAGGTCTAAAAAAACAGAATCTTGAAATGGCAAGGTTAGTTTTACAAAAAAAAATTTTACAGGGGGGTAAACCAAAAGTCGCCTATATGGCAGGGGGCAAAAATGATAATAACCCATTTTATCTTGAAAGAAATGAAAGATGATTTTTTCTCTTATATTTTGGGACAAGAAAAATGCATTTTTTTCTCTTATATTTTGGGACGGAGGGAGTATATATAACATAATGTATTTTCAATAATATTATTTGTAGTTTGCAAAATTGACTTTTCCTCATATATGGATTGATTGGGATTTCTCTAAGGTGATAGTATTTTTTGACAGCTTTTGCAAGATAAATTCCTCTTTAGATAGAATTTGCTTAAGCGGAGTGTTAGTTGTTGACCCTATGGTGCTTCTTGTCCCATTTGTGGGTGTTTGATAGAGTTAAATTCTCTTCTTTTTTTTTTTTTTTTTACTTGTGATCTTGTTTTGTCTATGTGATATAGGATCTTTAATTGGTTGGGTTAGTAGATGGTTATGCTTAGTGATTCTAAGTTCCTTTTTGAGTTTTTTTCTAACCTAAGTGATAGGGCGATGGATATTGGTTTTTATGCTATGATTTGATATGTGGTTGTCTGGTCCAATTAGATTGATGAAAATGTCACAATTTTTATGGGTTTTTAACAAACATGAGAGAGGTGAGGAGTGTTTTTATGATTTGGTTTTTGAATTGGTTAGTGGTTTAGCATCTTTTTAGAAGTATTTGTTATAATAATGGTTGTAATATCCAAATTTTGTTTGAGCGATAAAATTAAAAAAATTAAAGTATATGGCTAATCTTGAGAAGACACACTGACAAGCATTGAAATTGATTCTAAGGTATATAAATGAGTATTTGAACAAAACTGTAATTTATGGTAGAGTCTGGGGTGATGATAGTAAAGCAGAAATCGAAGGTAATTCAATAGTTATAGCCATGAATTTTTGTTTCTTGTGCTCATCATTTTCATGTAGAGTTTGCAATCCATATATAGGTAAGAGTAGTTATTTTACATGATTATGAAAATAAATTTTTTTCAGAAGATTTTTTTCTTTCTAGTATCAGAAAAAAGCCAAAATTACTATACCAACGCATTGAAAAATAGTGTCTTTAAATGAGACATAAAATACTAGCATCAGCCATAATCGAAGCTATTTTTGACAACTCGTAAAAAAGTGTCTCATAAAGGTGATGTTACTATCGTTTGATTTTTAATCTATTTTTTAACTTCACTTCATAGTCTTTTGATAGACACTATTTAACATTGGTCAGACGCTACTTAGTGTTGGCCAGACGCCACTACTAGCTTAATGGATGGAGACGTCAGCCTCTACATTGACACTATGTCGATGCTAACAAACCACTAACGTCTATTTTTTGCTGATGTTTTTGAGCATTTTTCTCGTAGTGATATACTTAAGAAATCTCAACATGCATATTAACCAAACAAAGGGCAATCAACCACACTAGTATTTCTAATCATCATTAAATAGTTGTCTGCAAGTATCATCTAGAGGCCAAACTTTTAAAAATTTGATTGGCCTAATTGAATCAAACCTATCATTATCACAATGGAGAATAACAAGATAATAATTTGAGTGATTCTTAATCAAAGAGGAGCAATTGACCTTGTTCCAATTATATAATCAATTAAAATTTAAAGGATTACATTTTTTTATTCTTATAAATATTTTCAATTTTATTTTTAGTTCTTATTAAAAAATTACATATTTTAGTCCCTATAAAATAATTATGCATTCAGTTTTAATCTCTTCTATTTTTCAAAATTTTGAAAATTATTTAATTACTCTTCAACTTTTAAATTTTTGAATAATTTTTTTCATACATGTTTAGAATATACGGTAAAATAATGTTTATTTTCCAAATTTTAGAATTTTTAAAAATGAGAAAAATTAAATATAAATTTTTTAAATTTTAAAACATGATAATAAAAGTAATGAAATTTTTTATTTAGAAATCAATTTTTTTTAAAACTTTTTATAACATTCTAAATATGTGTGCAAAATAATCATTCAAAAATATACTTTAATTTTAAAAATTTTATAAAAAAAAACATATTTAATCTAAATTTAAAACGGCTATGTGAAACTTGACTTAACTTAACAGAAGATTTAATAATAACTTATTTTTATTATTTATTTAGATACAATTTTTCCTAAATAACTTGATTTTGTACGCATACAACCAACAATCTTCCTTGAGGGTTGACTTTGTAACTAAAAGTAAAACATTACAATTAAATAAAAAGGTAAAATGTCTATAAAAAATAGAAAATGACATGTAAACAAAAAGTAAAAAAATAGTCTAGATGATTATTATATATGATATGTAAGAAAAAAATTAAAGAAATGAAATATTATCAAATAATTTCATCATTGCCAATTGCCATCAATGAAAAGCGGTTAGTCTCCTCCTTTTTCCAGTTTTTCATTCTTATTTTTTTAATGTTAGAAGCAAAATTGAAAACTAAAACACCTTTACAACCTTTTTGATTTTTTAATTTTTAAAATTCTAAAATTGAAAATTACTTTGGAAAACTGTGTTTAAAAAAAGCAATATAAACAAGTTTTTTCCAAAACAAATTTTAAAATTAAAAAATAGTTTTTAAAACTTAACGGTTCCTTAAAAATTATGTAGAAGAAAAGAGTGACTCATAAAGTGACGAATGCATGTATATAAAGAAGCTATCTAAGGTGTTATTCCGTTAAATATTAATCAGGTTATTTTTTAAAGTGATTTCCTTCAAGTAGTGCAAGCTTTTTACTATGTTACCGTAGGATTTTCAGAGTTTTATACTATAATAAGAGATATTCAGTTGTTATTACAAAATTTCCTCAACTTTGAGGTAAAGTTTGTCAAACGTCAAGCGAATATGGTTGCTCACTCGTTAGCGAAGACGACCAATTCTTAGATTAGGCGTAGTCAGTGCCGGCCCTGAGGCAGGGCAAACAGGCCTTCTGCCCAGGGCCTCTTAATTACAAGGGCCTCATAAACTTTTTTATTGGTACTCATATAAGGTTGTTTGTTTTATGTGTTGTAATAAAAACATAAATAAATATTAGTAGACAAAAATAACATAATGAGACTAGTTTGTGATAATATTTTACGGTTCCTTTCTTCTCTTATTCTCCTATGGTATAAAATGATATTAAATACTATATGTTTCTTTTTCAAATCTATAATATAAGAAAATTAATTGTTGTGGAAAAGTCCAAAATACCCTTATTTGATTTTTTGCCACCACATTAAAATTGTGGTTTTTTTGGTCTTTGTATCATAAAGTTCTTAATTTTATTATTAAAATAATACAACTCTTATATTTTATCAAACTTATCAAATCTCTCTCTATTCTCTATTTTTTTTCTCTTTCATCACTTTCTCACTTCTTTCTTCCAAAAAAAAATCTATCAATCTATAATATAAGAAAATTAATGGTTGTGGAAAAGTCCAAAATACCCTTATTTGATTTTTTGCCACCACATTAAAATTGTGCTTTTTTTGGTCTTTGTACCATTAAGTTCTTAATTTTATTATTAAAATAATACAACTCTTATATTTTATCAAACTTATCAAATCTCTCTCTATTCTCCATTTTCTTCTCTTTCATCACTTTCTCACTTCTTTCTTCCAAAAAAAAAATCTATTAATCTATAATATAAGAAAATTAATGGTTGTGGAAAAGTCCAAAATACCCTTATTTGATTTTTTGCCACCACATTAAAATTGTGGTTTTTTGGTCTTTGTACCATAAAGTTCTTAATTTTATTATTAAAATAATACAACTCTTATATTTTATCAAACTTATCAAATCTCTCTTTATTCTCTATTTTTTTCTCTTTCATCAATTTCTCACTTCTTTCTTCCAAAAAAAAAACTATCAATCTCTAATCTATAATATAAGAAAATTAATGGTTGTGGAAAAGTCTAAAATACCCTTATTTGTTTTTTTGCCACCACATTAAAATTGTGGTTTTTTGGTCTTTGTACCATAAAGTTCTTAATTTTATTATTAAATCTATAATATAAGAAAATTAATGGTTGTGGAAAAGTCTAAAATACCCTTATTTGATTTTTTGCCACCACATTAAAATTGTGGTTTTTTGGTCTTTGTACCATAAAGTTCTTAATTTTATTATTAAAATAATACAACTCTTATATTTTATCAAACTTATCAAATCTCTCTCTATTCTCTATTTTTTTTCTCTTTCCTCACTTTCTCACTTCTTTCTTCCAAAAAAAATCTATCAATCTATAATATAAGAAAATTAATGGTTGTGGAAAAGTCTAAAATACCCTTATTTGGTTTTTTGCCACCACATTAAAATTGTGGTTTTTTGGTCTTTGTACTATAAAGTTCTTAATTTTATTATTAAAATAATACAACTCTTATATTTTATCAAACTTATCAAATCTCTCTCTATTCTCTATTTTCTTCTCTTTCATCACTTTCTCACTTCTTTCTTCCAAAAAAAAAAAATCTATCAATCTATAATATAAGAAAATTAATGGTTGTGGAAAAGTCTAAAATACCCTTATTTGATTTTTTGCCACCACATTAAAATTGTGGTTTTTTTGGTCTTTGTACCATAAAGTTCTTAATTTTATTATTAAAATAATACAACTCTTATATTTTATCAAACTTATCAAATCTCTCTCTATTCTCTATTTTTTTTCTCTTTCATCACTTTCTAACTTCTTTCTTCCAAAAAAAATCTATCAATCTATAATATAAGAAAATTAATGGTTGTGGAAAAGTCTAAAATACCCTTATTTGATTTTTTGCCACCACATTAAAATTGTGGTTTTTTGGCCTTTGTACCATAAA